>NC_083453.1:3012500-3652500 GCF_020745735.1 Hemiscyllium ocellatum
TTTCCATTGTTTTCATGGCACCTCTTAATCTGCAGATAAAACCAGCCATCGCTTGCCCCTGAGCTCAGATCGAAGATGATATCTCTGTTGGAACTGATGTACAGGATTTCTTTCTGCTGTGGCCACTTCTGAGCACAGGAAATTTGGGCTTTGTCATTTAACCATTTCCCTGCCAAGGGGTTGGACAGTTTCCCTCTCCCTCCCCTCCCGTGCTGCTCTCCATCTTGTTTACACTGTAACCTTTTTTGGCTTCCCTTTTACTGAAAGACAACTGCTTTATTGGAATTCATTCTTGATTCCACTCAGTGGAACGGTGGTCAGAGGCCGGCCACAGAACAAGTGTAAAATGTTGTACATACTCAGCAGGGTTGGCTTGCAGCTTTGGGGAACTCAGATCACTGGCACTAGTTTGTTTCAGTGTGCACATCCCAGTCATCAACACTGCAATTCGTATTACTGAACCACTGGAGCAAAGGCACCAAGACATACATAGAGAGAGTGACACACACACAGGCATTGTCTCACACACACACACACACACAGGCATTGTCACTCACACACACACACACACACACACACACACACAGGCATTGTCACACACACACACACACACACACACAGGCATTGTCTCACACACACACACACACACACAGGCATTGTCTCACACACACACACACACACATACACACACACACACACACACACACACACACACACAGGCATTGTCACTCACACACACACACACACACACACAGAGGCATTGTCTCACACACACACACACACACACACACACACACACACACACACACACACACACACACACACACATCAAGGCCTGCAGCCCTCTCTGTGCATTTGTGCCTTTGCTCACTCTTTAAAAGAGCATTCCAATTGGATCTCCCTCATGGCATATACCGAATGACCCCCATCAAGATCAAAGTTCATCTCCAGTCGCCTTTTCAACATTCACGGTTGGCTCAGAGGTCGGCACTACTGCCTCACGGCACCAGGGTCCTGGACAACTGACTGTGTGGAGTTTGCACGTTCTCCCCGTGCCTGCTTGGGCTTCCTGCGGGTGCTCCAGTTTCCTCCCATGATCCCAAGGTGTGCAGGTTAAGGTGGATTGGCCATGGGACTTTGCCTCGTCATGTTCAAGGTTGTTGAGCAGTTTAGGTGGATTAGCCATGGGCAATGCAGGTTTACAGGGCCTGGGCGGGAGGGTTGGTGTGGACTTGATGGGCCAAATGGACAGCTTCCTCTCTACAGGTAGTGCGTTTGGTACCTTAACAACTGTGTGTCGGAAAAACAAACTTTTGATTTCCCTCCCAGTCGTTTTCCTAATTAGTTTTGATTGGAATCACACAGGTAAATGGAAAGTCACCATGGTCCGACGGGACAATGGGAATGGCACTCTCACTGGGGAGAGATGACTGAAAGTGGTTTAATCTGAGGGTCACCACGCCTCAGGTGAGGGGAGAGGTTGAGAAGGAACGTCTTTAAATGGTAATCTCAAATTGTCATTCAACATTGCAAACCAACTGAGCTAACCAAACCCACCACCCCCCCCCAACCACAGGCTACAATCATAGATATACGCCCCTTATCTCTAAACTGACATAATTATATGCACACAGATGTGGATGTACACACTCCAGTAAAGGCAAAGAGGGCCGTGATGTGTACAGGCCTCAGAGCCTGGGTCAGGATATGGGGGAGAAAATATATCAGGAAATGGAAAAGGCAAGTAAGAAAGGCACGGTTATAATAATCATGGGGGCTTCAATGTGCTGGTGGACTGGGAAAATCAAGTTGCTAGCAGATCTTAAGAAAAGGAATTTGCAGGATGCCTATGAGATAGTTTTTTGGAGCAGCTTGTGGTAGAGCCCACGAGGGAACAGACAATTCTGGATCTGGTGAGGTGTAATGAGGCAGACTTGATTAGGGAGCTTAAGGTGAAGGGACTCCTAGAGGACAGTGACCATAATACGATAGAATCCTCTCTGCAGTTTGAGACAGAGAAGCTGGAATTGGATGTAATGGGAGTACAGAGACAGTAGGGAGGAGCTGAATTGGAAGGGCAGCCAAGCAGGGAAGACAGTGGAGCAGTAATGATCGGGGTTTCTGGGGGTAATTCGGGAGGGTCAGCAGAAATTCATCCCAAGGAAGAAGAAACAGATGAAGTGAAGGATGAGGCAGCCGTGCCTGACGAGGGAAGTCAGGGGCAACATAAAAGCAAAAGGAAAACACATACAGTGTGGTGAAGATTAGTGGGAAGCCAGAGGATTGGGAAGACTTTAAGAACCAACAGAGAATAACTAAAAAAAACAGCTATAAGGTGGAAGAAGAAGAAATTTAAGAGTAAGCTAGCTCATAATATAACGGAAGATTGTAAGAATATTTTTCGATATCTAAAGGGTAAGAGAGGGACAAGAGTGGGTGTTGGACCCCTGGAGAATGAGGCTGGAGACGTAGCACTGGGGAACAAAGAGGAATTTTGCATCAGGTTTCACAGTGGGAGACACCAGCAGCATTCCAGAGCTTCAAGAGAGTCAGGGGACAGAGGTAAGTGCAGTGGCCATCATTAAGGAGAAGGTGCTGGGGTAGCTGAAGGTGGATACATCACCCAGACCAGGTGGACTACACCCCAGAGTTCTGAAGGAGAGAGCTGAGGAGATTGTGAAGGCATTGGTGATGATCTTCCAGGGAATCACTGGAGTCAGGGAGGGTCCCAGAGAACTGGAAAATGGCTTATGTAACACCCCTGTTTTCCCTAAGGTGGGGGAATTTCAAGGCTGGGGGTACATTTTTAAGCTGAGAAGAGAAAGCTTTAAAACCGACAGAAAAGGCATTTGTTTTTACACAGACGATGGTTCACGTGTGAAATGAACTTCCTGAGGAAGTGGTGGATGTGGGTACAGTTACAATGTTTGAAAGACATTTGGATAAGCACAGGAATACAGAAGGTTTGGAAGGATATGGGCCAAGAGCAGGCAGGTGGGACCAGTGTAGTTTGGGCCTGGACTGGTTGGACCGAAGGGTCTGTTTCTGTGCTGTATGACTCTATAACTAACAAAGGAAGGAGGCAGAAAACATGAAACACCAGTTAGCCTGACCATGGTTATTGGTAAGATGTTCGAGTCCATTACTAAGGATGAGGTTGTGGAGTATTTGGAAGTGCATGGTGAAATAGGGCTGAGTCAGCATGGCTTCATCAAGGGGAAGTCATGCCTGACAAATCTGCTAGAATACTTTGAGTAGCTAACAAGCAAGTTCGACAAAGGAGGGAGGTCTTTAACAAACAGCCACACAGTAGGCTGTGAAGTAAGATAAGAGCCAATGGTGTGAGGGACAAGGTACTGGTATGGATAGAGGATTGGCTGACAGGCAGAAGGCAGAGAGTGGCGATAAAGGGATCTTTCTCAGGATGGCAGCTGGTGACTATTGGGGTTCCACAAGGGACAGTGGTGGGAGCACAGCTATTCATGTTGTACATGAATGATCTGGGTGAAGGAACCTGAGGGTATTGTTACTCAGTTCACAGATGACACAAGGGTAGGTGAAGGGACGGAGTGTTGAGGAAGTGGGGAGGCTGCAGAAGGACTTGGACAGGTTAGGGGAGTGGGTACAGAAGTGGCAGGTGGAATACAATGTGGGAAAGGGTGAGGTTATGCACTTGGTAGGAAGGATAGAGGCATGGACTGTTTTCTAAATAGGGAAAGGTTTCAGAAATCTGAAGCACAGAGGGACTTGGGAGTGGGAGTCCCAGTTCTAGATTCTCTTCAGGTTAACATGCAGGTTCAGTTGGCAGTTAGGAAGGCAAATGCAATGTTAGCGTTTCTTGTGAGAGGGCGAGAATACAAGCGCAGGGATGTACTGCTGAGGCTGTACAAGGCTCCTGTCAGACCATATTTGGAATATTGTGAGCAGTGTTGGGGCCCTGTATCTAAGGAAGGATATGCTGGCCTTGGAGGGGGTTTACAAGAATGATCCTGGGGATGAAGGGCTTTTCGTATGAGGAGGGGTTGAGGACTCTGGGTCTGTACCCGATAGAGTTTGGAATGATGGGGAGGTGAGGGAGGATCTGATTGAAACTTACAGAATACTGAGAGACCTGGATAGAATAGACATGGAGAAGATGATTCCTCTCAGAGGAGAGAGTAGGACCCGAGGGCACCGTCTCAGAGCAAAGGGACAACCCTTAAGAACTGAGATGAGGAGGAATTTCTTCAGCTAGAGGGTGGGGAATCTATGAGACCCATTGCTGCAGAGAGCTGTGGAGGCCAAGTCACTGAGTATATTTAAGCCTGAGATAGATAGGTTCTTCATTGGTAAGGGGATCAAGGGCGATGGGGAGAAGGCAGGGAAATGGGGGTTGAGAAATACATCAGCCATGATCACATGGTGGAGCAGACTCAATGGGCCGAATGGTGTATTTGGACTCCTATGTCTCAGTCTTGACAAAGTGCATTGTGATCAACTCACTGTGTCACTGGGGTCAGGAGGAGCTGCCACCTGCCCTTCAATCTTTGGAATCATTCAAAACCTTTCCAACATGCGATATTTGGACTCAGATTACTGATCAGCTTTGATGATTAGATTAGATTCCCTACAGTATGGAGACAAGCCCTTCAGCCCAACAGGTCCACACCGACCTTCCGAAGAGTAACCCAAATAGACCTTAAATTTACCCCTGACTAATGTACATAACACCCTGGGCAATTTAGCATGGCCAATTAACCAGACCTGCACATCTTTGGATTATGGAAGGAAACCAGAGCACCTGGAGGAAACCTGCACAAACATGGGGCAAATGTACAAACTCCACACAGACAGTCACCTGAGGCAGGAATCGAACCCTGGTCTCTGGTGCTGCGAGGCAGCAGCGCTAACCACTGAGCCACCAGGCTGCCCGTAGATCCAGTAGATCACTGAGATGATCAACAGCTCGGCTATAGGGGGCTGCAACCAGGCTGGAAGAAACTAGGGAACAAGGGATCTGAATTTGAGACAGGGCCCCAGAGATTTACGTTTTGCAGCAGTTAGAAGAATTGGAGGGTGAAGTTTTCAGCAAAGTGCCCAAATGCCAATGAAGGAAATGAGGCAAATCTTTAGACAATAGACAATAGGTGCAGGAGTAGGCCATTCTGCTCTTCGAGCCTGCACCACCATTCAATATGATCATGGCTGATCATTCCTAATCAGTATCCTGTTCCTGCCTTATCCCCATAACCCTTGATTCCACTATCCTTGAGAGCTCTATCCAACTCTTTCTTAAATGAATCCAGAGACTGGGCCTCCACTGCCCTCTGAGGCAGAGCATTCCACACAGCCACCACACTCTGGGTGAAGAAGTTTCTCCTCATCTCTGTCCTAAATGGTCTACCCCGTATTTTTAAGCTGTGTCCTCTGGTTCAGCACTCACCCATCAGCGGAAACATGTTTCCAGCCTCCAGAGTGTCCAATCCTTTCAAAATCTTATATGTCTCAATCAGATCCCCTCTCAGTCTTCAAAACTCAAGGGTATACAAGCCCAGTCGCTCCAGTTTTTCAGCGTAAGGTAATCCCGCCATCCCAGGAATTGACCTCGTGAACCTACGCTGCACTCCCTCAATAGCCAGAATGTCTTTCCTCAAATTTGGAGACCAGAACTGCACACAGTACTCCAGGTGTAGTCTCACCAGGGCCCTGTACAGCTGCAGAAGAACCTCTTTGCTTCTATACTGAATCCCTCTTGTTATGAAGGCCAGCATAACATCTTTGTGCGATTTCAGGTGGCTGAGAAATAGAGGAAGAGTCTGTGTTGTTGGGGGGGTGGGGTGGTCAGGAAGTCAGTGATTCTCTGGTTCTGCCTGGCTGGATGGAAGTACATCCACCCACCTTTGCCTAACAGTGACTCCCCACACTGGGATCTTATCCTTGGCCGATGGATTGCTCCTGCACGTCCACCACCATGATGTTCTCTCTCCCCCATTCTCTCTCCCACCCCAATTCTCCTCCTCTCTCTCTCATACGTCTGTCTTCCCCGTCTATGCACATTTGTTAGGCCACTTGTTGAATACTGTGTTCAATTCTGGTCGCGCTGCTCAGTTCAAAACAGCTTCAAAAAAGCCTCTCTAATTCAGGCAAATTTAGTGAAGATGGTGCTTTGCTTTGGAGCTTTTTGCAAAAGGCATTTGGTCAAGACCTTGGAATGCAGGTTCATCGTTCCTTGAAAGTGGAGTTGCAGGTAGATAGGATAGTAATGAAGGTGTTTGGAATGCTTTCCTGTATTGGTCAGAGCATTGAGTATAAGAGTTGGGAGGTCAAGTTGCACCTGTACAGGACATTGGTTAGGCCACTTTTGGAGTATTATGTGCAATTCTGGTCTCCCTGCTATAGGAAAGGTGTTATGAAACTTGAACATGTTCAGAACAGATTTACAAAGATGTTGCCAGTGTTGGAGGATTTGAGCTACAGGGAGAGGCTGAATAGACTGGGGCTGTTTTCCCTGGAACATCAGAGGATAAGGGGTGACCTTATAGAGGTTTCTAAAATCATGAGAGGCATGGATGGGATAAGTAAACAAGGTCTTTTGCCCAGGGTAGGGGAGTGCAGAACTAGAGGGCATAGGTTTAGGGTGAGAATAGAAAGAATTAAAAGGGACCAAAGGGACAACTTTTTCATGCAGAGGGTGGTACGTGTCAAGGCATCTGGTTGGGTATATGAATAAGAAGAGTTTAAAGAGTTATGGGCCAAGTGCTGGCAAATGGGACTAGATTAATTTAGGATATCTGGTTGGCATGGACACGTTGGACTGAAGGGTCTGTTTCCGTGTTGTACATCCCTATGACTATCTTTTCTCCTCAGATTGTCTGTCTGGCCCTCCGATTGACAGCTGTCAATTGTGTGAGATGGGTGGATTTGCGTTAACTGAGGTTACCCGGCTCATTGATAGATCCATGTCATTGGCCGATGTATACCTCTCCGGCAGTTTCCCCAACTCCATAAGCCAGTACCAGGCTCCACCTCAACCAACAGGCCCAAACAGCCTGGGGGCATGTTGCTTAGCAACAACATTCCTGCAGCCTCATGACTGGGGAATGTAGGGTCAGGTTACGGGGGCCCGTTCATTACAAACGAAGCAATGTGTATGTGCGTACACATAATCCAGGGGTGGGATGGGCTAGAGGACACTCTAACCTGGCAACAGCAACAACTTTTTACTGGCAATCACAGGCCAGATTATAGAGCCTGATGAAGTCAAATTGTTTCAGGCGATCTTCCTCGTGCTTTGTAGATGCAAAACTGCTGTTGAATGGCAAATCTGTTAAATGTATAAATTGCTTTGCCTAATGACAAGCTGCATTAATTGTCTGCAGTTCTCTCAGCAGTACTGAGGATGGAGAATACATTTTATGCTGCACTTGACCATTGGACTTTCGCAACAGCCAGTGATAGTTTGTGGTAACCAGTAAAGTGACTTTGAGTCATACAGCACAGAAACACACATGGAACATAGGACATTACAGCACAGTACAGGCCCTTCGGCCCTCGATGTTGTACCGACCTGTGGAACCAATCTGAAGCTCATCTATTCTACACTATTCCATTTTCATCCATATGTCTATCCAATGACCATTTAAATGCCTTGAAAGTTGGCGTGTCTACTACTGTTGCAGGAACTGTATTCCATACCCCTACTACTCTCTTGAGTCAAGAAACTACCTCTGACATCTATCCTATATCTATCACCCCTCAATTTAAAGCTATGTCCCCTTGTGCTAGCCATCACCATCTGAGGAAAAAGGCTCTCACTGTCCATCCTATCTAACCCTCTGATTATCTTATATGTCTCAATTAAGTCACCTCTCAACCTCCTCTCTCGTGAAAATAGCCTCAAGTCCCTCAGCCTTTCCTCATAAGACCTTCCCTCCATACCAGGTAACATCCGAGATCCTCTGAACCCTTTCCAAAGCTTCTACATCCTCCCTCTAATGCAGTGACCAGAACTGTACCCAATACTGCAAGTGCAGCCTCACCAGAGTTTTGTACAGTTGCAGCGTGACTTCATGAAACTCAATCCCTCTACCAATAAAAGCTAACGCAATGTATGCCTTCTTAACAACTCAATCAGCCTTGGTGGCAACTTTCAGGGATCTATGTACCTAGACACCGAGATCTCTCTGCTCATCCACACTACCGAGAATCTTACCATTAGCCCACTACTCTTTATTCCTGTTGCTCCTTCTAAAGTGAATCACCTCACACTTTTCCACATTAACCTCCATTTGCCACCTCTCAGCCCAGCTCTGCAGCTTATCTATGTCCCTCTGTAACCTGCAACATCCTTCAGCACTGTCCACAACTCCACCGACCTTAGTGTCATCCGCAAATTTACTCACCCAACCTTCTATGACTTCATTCAGGTCATTTATAAAAATGTCAAACAGCGGTCCAACTTGTCCATGCCAACCAGGTTTCCTGAACTGAACCAGTCCCATTTGCCAGCATTTGTCCCATATCCCTTTAAACCTTTCCTGTCTATGTACCCCTCCCAAAGCCTTTTAAACATTTTCATTGTACCTGCATCTACCACTTCCTCTGGCAGCTCATTCTATACACGCACCACCCTCTGTGTGAAAAAGTCCCTTTTATATCTTTCCCCTCTCACCTTAAACCTATGCCCCCCATTCTCCTACCCTTGGACAAAGACCTTGTCTATTTACCCCATCGTGCCCCTCATGATTTTATAAACTTCTATAAGGTCACCCCTCAGCCTCCTACACACGAGGGAATAAGTATCCCCAGCCTTTTCAGCCTCTCCCTATTACGCAAACCCTCTGGTCCAGGCAACATGCTTGTAAATCTTTTCTGTTCAATTTCTTGTTTAACAGCAACCTTCATGTCGTGGGGCAAAGAGAATTGAATGCAGTATTTCAAAAGTGGCCTCACCAATGTCCTGTACAAACACCCCGACTCCTGTACTCAATACGGTGAACTTGTTGGAGAGAAATGCAGAACAGATTGACAAGAATGGTTCCAGGGTTGAGAAACTTCAGCGATGAGGATAGATTTAAGAAGTTGGGACTGTTCTCCCTGGAGAAGGCTGAGAAGAGATTGATGAAGATTTTCAGAATCATGAGTGGCCTGGACAGTGTAGATCGGCAAAAGCCATTCCCACTTGTAAAAGAAAAAAAGAGCGAGAGAAAATGGATTTAAAGTGATGTGCAAAAGAAGCAAGGGTGATGCAAGAAAGAACTTTTTCACTCAGAGTGTACATGAATGGATGCTGTCACTTTAACAAGGTTATTTTGTCCAAGGCAGAGATGCCGAAATGTCTGAAAATGTCTACTTTAACAATGGCAGGGGAGTGGCCAGTTCCCCCAGTTCAGGTTTTTTCTAGGTTGGTTTAGTTGTAGCAGAGAAGCTGATGCAGTGCAAAAAGGTTAAGCAGATGATTCTTGACTGACTTCTCTCTCTGAAATCTCTGCTGCCTGTAAGAACCTGTGTTTGAATTTACCTTTCACCAAGAGGTGTGTTTAAGGGATGTTACAGGAATTGGAACAACTCCTTAGTTAAGTTGCTGTATCAAGTCAGTTGAGTTTTTCAATAGTTAAATTATTCGAAATTCCATTTCTTTTGTTTGTATTTCAACTATAGTGTGTAAATAAACTCTGTTTTGCTTAAAGCTGAGTAGTCTGACCAGCTGCATCACACCTGGAATACCCACTTCACATCTGCCTTTACAATAAGGAAAGGTAGGGTCTGGGCTCCCTTCTTAAAATATTTTGAGGGGGAGTCTGGCCTGGTCCATAACATAGGATAGGTCAGGCCTTTTTACCCGAGCACTTGCTGCTCACTGCACCAGCTGTGAGCCAATGGCACCAATTGCAAGGGACGCCCTCTGTGCCCTTTACCCTTTCATGAGGCCCAGCTAATTCCCTGGGGAAATATCAGAGGCTGGCCCCCACTATATGCCTACCTAAATTCAACCCCAGGCTGTACGGGCAGCCTGTGCCCACAGATCGGAATCAGAGTGTGCTCATACTGACATCTATAACCAGGTTCATTGGCATGTGAAAGGATTGAGTGAGATGTCAGGGCCAGCCACCTAATGCCCCGGTGAAACATGTTGGCATTGGGTAGCCAGCTGGTATTTTTGTCACAGTTCTCTTCCCTGCTGTAGCTGTAAACTCTGGTCTCTCAGCAGCGGGTATGGAGGGACGGTCTCATGAGGAGAGTTTAGAAGAATGAGAGGCGATCTTATTGAAACATCCAAGATTCCCTGGGGGACTTGACAGGGGGGATGTGGAGAGGTTGTTTCCCCTTGTGGGAGAGAGTCTAGGACCAGAGGGTACAATCCCAGAATAAGGGGTCACCCATTGCAGACAGAGATGAGGAGGAATTTCTTCTCTGAGAGGGGAGTGAATCGATGGAATTCTTTCCCACAGAGGGCTGTCTAGGTTGGGTCATTAAATGTATTCAAGGTGGAGATAGACAGATTTTTAATCAGGAAGGAAATCGAGGGGCATTGGGGAAAAGGCAGGAGAGTGGAGTTGGGGATGATCAGATCAGCCATGGCCTGAATGGTCTATTTTTGCTCCTATGTCTGATGATCTCGCAAATGAGACAGCAGAGACCTGTCAGGTCATTCCAGAATTGTTCAAAAGATACAACAGATGCACTTTAATGTGAAGGTGAGTCCAGACCTCCAACTGTGTGGCGGAATTTGACCAGAGGACAGACAGTGAGAGAGATACAGACAGAGAGAGATAGGACAAGTACTGGCATTGCATATTCATTTATTCACTCACAGGGTGAGGGCATCACTGTCCAGACCAGTATTTATTGCCCATCGGTAATGGCCCAGAGGGCAGTTAAGAGTCAACCACATTGCTGTGAGTCTGGAGTCACATGTAGGCCCAGACCAGGTAAGGATGGCAGTTTCCTTCCCTAAAGGGCTTTGGTAAATAGGGTAAAGGAGAATCCAAAGGGATTCTACAAATACATTAAGGACACAAGGGTAGCTAGGAAGAGAATAGGGCCCCTTAAAGATCAGCAAGGTAGACTATGTGTGGAACCACAGGAGATGGGGGTGATATTAAAGAGTATTTTGCATCAGTGTTTACTGTGGAGAAGGACATGCAAGATAGAGAACATAGGGAAATAAACAGCAGCATGTTAAAAAGTGTCCATACTACAGAGGAGGAGGTGCTGGTCATCTTAAAACACATAAAGGTGGATAAATCCCCAGGACCTGATCAGATGTACCTTGAACTCTGTGGGAAGCTCAGGAAGTGATTGCTGGGCCTTTTGCTGAGACATTTGTATCATTGATAGTCACAGGTGAGGTGCCGGAAGACTGGAGGCTGGCTAATGTGGTCCCTCTATTTAATAAAGATGGAAAAGACAAGGCAGGGAACTATAGACCGGTGAGCAAATTGTTGGAGGGAATCCTGAGGGACAGGATGTACATGTATTTTGATGCGGGATAGTCAACATGGATGTACTCCTGTTACTACTTCCAAAGTGAATCACCTCACACTTTTCCACATTAAACTCCATTTACCACCTCTTAGCCCAGCTCTGCAGCTTATCTATGTCCCTCTGTAACCCACAACATGGCTTTGTGCGTGGGAAATCATGTCTTACCAATATGATTGAGTTTTTTAAAAAAGTAACAAAGTGGATTGATGAGGGCAGAGTGGTAGATGCGATCTATGTGGACTTCAGTAAGGTGTTCGACAAGGTTCTCCATGGGAGACTGATTAGCAAGCTTAGATCTCATGGAATACAGGGAGAACTCACCATTTGGATACAGAACTGACTCGAAGGTAGAAGACAGAGGGTGATAGTGGAGGATTGCATTTCAGACTGGAGGGCTGTGACTAGCGGTGTGTCACAAGGATTGGTGCTGGGTCCATTGTTTTTCATCATTTATATAAAAGATTTGAAATGTGAACATCAGAGGTATGGTTAATAATTTTGAAGATGACACCAAAATTTGGAGGTGTAGTGGACAGCGAAGAAGGTTACCTCAGAGTACAACAGGATCTTGATCAGATGGGCCAAGGAGTGGCAAATGGAGGTTAGTTTAGATAAATGTGAGGTGCTGCATTTTGGAAAGACAAATCAGGGTAGGACTTATACACTTAATGGTAAGTTCCTAGGGAATGTTGCTGAACAAAGAGATCTTGGAATGCATGTTCATAGTTCCTTACAAGAGGAGTGGCAGGTAGATAGGATAGTGAAGAACGTGTTTGGTATGCTTTCCTTTATTGGTTAGTGCATTGAGTATAGGAGTTGGGAGGTCATGTCATAGAACATAGAACATTACAGCGCAGTACAGGACCTTTGGCCCTTGATGTTGCGCTGACCTGTGGAACCAATCAGAAGCCCATCTATCCTACACTATTCCATTGTCATCCATATGTTTATCCAATGACCATTTAAATGCCCTTAAGTTGGCAAGTCTACTACTGTTGCAGGCAGGCCGTTCCACGTCCCTACTACTCTCTGAGTAAAGAACCTACCTCTGACATCTGTCCTATATCTATTACCCCTCAATTTCAAGCTATGTCCCTCGTGCTAGCCATCACCATCCGAGGAAAAAGGCTGTCACTGTCCACTCTACCTAACCCTCTGATTATCTTATATGTCTCAATTAAGTCACCTCTCAACCTTCTTCTCTCTAATAAAAACAGCCTCAAGTCTCTCCAGCTTTTCCTCATAAGAACTTCCCTCCATGCCAGGCAACATCCTTGTAAATCTCCTCGGAACCCTTTCCAATGCTTCCATATCCTTCCTATAATACCGTGACCAGAACTGTACACAATACTCCCAAGTGCGGCCACACCCGAGTTTTGTGCAGCTGCAGCATGACCTCGTGGCTCCGAAACTCAATCCCTCTACCAATAAAAGCTAACACACCATACGCCTTCTTAACAACCCTATCAACCTGGGTGGCAACTTTCAGGGATCTATGCACATGGACACCGAGATCTCTCTGCTCATCTTCACTACCAAGAATCTTACCATTAGCCCAGGACTCTGTATTCCTGTTACTACTTCCAAAGTGAATCATAGAGTCATAGAGTCATAGAAATGTACAGCATGGAAACAGACCCTTCGGTCCAACCCGTCCATGCCAACCAGATATCCCAACCGAATCTAGTCCCACCTGCCAGCACCCGGCCATATCCCTCCAAACCCTTCCTATTCATATACCCATAGAACATAGAACATAGAACAGTATAGCACAGAGCAGAAGAACAGGCCCTTCAGCCCACGATGTTGTGCCGACCATTGATCCTCATGTATGCACCCTCAAATGTCTGTGACCATATGCATGTCCAGGAGTCTCTTAAATATCCCCAATGACCTCGCCTCCACAACTGCTGCTGGCAATGCATTCCATGCTCTCACAACTCTCTGTGTAAAGAACCAGCCTCTGACATCCCCTCTATACTTTCCTCCAACCAGCTTAAAACCGTGACCCCTCGTGTTAGTCATTTCTGCCCTGGGAAATAGTCTCTGGCTATCGACTCTATCTATGCCTCTCATTATCTTGTATACCTCAATTAGGTCCCCTCTCCTCCTCCTTTTCTCCAATGAACAAAATCTGAGCTCAGTCAACCTCTCTTCATAAGATAAGCCCTCCAGTCCAGGCAGCATCCTGGTAAACCTCCTCTGAATACTCTCCAAAGCATGCACATCTTTCCTATAATAGGGCGACCAGAATCACCTCACACTTTTCCACATTAAACTCTATTTACCACCTCTTAGCCCAGCTCTGCAGCTTATCTATGTCCCTCTGTAACCCACAACATCCTTCAGCAATGCCCACAACTCCACTGACTTTCGTGTCATCCGCAAATTTACTAACCCATCCTTCTACGCCCTCATCCAGGTCATTTATAAGAATGACAAACAACAGTGTCCCCAAAACAGATCCTTGAGGTACACCACTAGTAACTGAACTCCAGGATGAACATTACCCATTAACCATCTCCCTCTGTCTTCTTGTGGCTGTACAAGATGTTGGTTAGGCTTCTATTCAAATATTGCATGCATTTCTGGTCTCCCTGCTATAGGAAGGACGGCGTGATCACACAGAGGGTGGTGTGTATATGGAATGAGCTGCCAGAGGAAGTGGTGGAGGCTGGTACAATTACAACATTTAAGAGGCATCTGGATGGGTTTATGCATAGGAAGGGTTTGGAGGGATATGGGCCAAATACTGGCAAATGGGACAAGATTGGGTTAGGATATCTGGTTAGAGTGTGACTGAAGGGTCTGTTTCCGGCAAAACTGCATCACCCCGATTAATGTGTGACGAGAAGTAGGACGCTGGCACCGATGTGCATACCCGCCCTCTCTGCCCTCTGTTTGACACCTTGTGCGATAGCACGGTGGAGCTCAGGATGATCCCTCAGTTGGGCGGGCAGTTGTGAAACTGGTTTGATTTGAGTATGCCCTGGCACTGCGCTCCCCCCCCCCCCCCCCCCCCCCCCCCCCAACCCCACACACACCTGACATGTTTGCTACATTTCCCAATGATTTATTCCTCTTGTTGTTTTGCCACAGGCGATTAAGGTGTCAAGGTTAAACAGAAAGCCCAGCTGAAAGGTTTGCCTGGAACCTTCAAGTTGCACTCAGTCCCTGTCCTGCCCACAACCGTACCCTCCCCTAAAAAATAAAAACTCAGGCTGTTCCCTGACCAGATAGTCTGGCAGTTTTTCCTGTGCCTCAGCTGCTCTATGGATGAAACTCACTTTGACACCTAAGAGATTTGCTGATTCACCGCTCCCCCCACCTCCTCCCCACCCTCTCCCAGACTGCTCTCTCACATCCCACTGAATGTTTGCTCACGTCCATTCCAGGGAACGTGCTGTTACCGAGCGCTCCGGGTTGCGACAGACTGCTTTCATCATGTCATTCAAGAAGGAGAAGAGCGAGCCAACAGGTACAAAGCATTGTTATTTTTAAGAAGTTGAGCACCTCCATCACCGATCCCTGAGCTCGGCTTTTCCTATCCTCTCTGTCCTCTGGGTTCTTTTCACTCGGTCACTTTTTATTCCTTGACGAGGTGTTTGTCAGCTCTGTCTCTCACTGTTGCTTCATCACTTTGACTCCTTGTTATCTGCTTTCTCTCTGACTCTGTGTTCCAAGTTGCTCTCAGAGGACCAAACTGACATTCTCAGGAGTTTGTGTTCAAACTGTTAAATATTTGGTTCTGGTTTCTGTCTTGATTTGATTCTGGACTCCTTTATCCCCCCCACCCCTCCAGCACCTTAAATCTGTGCCCCTTGCTAATTGACCTCTCTGCTAGGGGAAAACAGATTTTCCCTGCTCACTCTATAACATTGATTAAATCACCCCTCAGCTCCCTCTGTTCAGAGGAAAACAACCTTCTCCTTTTCAATTGTATCCCTCTGCTGCAATGTTCAAGCCCAGAAGTTGGGGATCACTGGAGGAGGCCGAGATGGATCATCCACTCAGCACTTCTGGCTGAAGATTGCTGTGAAAGCTTCAGCCTGACCTTTTGCCCTGATGTGCTGGGCTCCTCCATCATCGAGGATGGGGAGATTTGTGGGGGCTCCTCCTCCAGTGAGTTGTTTAATCCCCCACCACCATTCACCACTGGATGTGGCAGCACTGCAGAGCTTAGATCTGATCCAGTGATTGTGGGATCACTTAGCTCTGTCTATCACTTGCTGCTTCTGCTGTTTGGCGTGTAAGTAATCCTGTTTGGTGGCTTCACCAGGTTAACATCTCACCTTCAGGAATGCCTAGTGCTGCTCCTGCCATGCCCTCCTGCACTCTCCATTGAACCAGGGTTGATCCCCTGGCTTGATGGTAATGGTTGAGTGGGGGATATGTCGGGCCATGAGGTTACAGATTGTGCTGGAGTACAGTTCTGCTGCTGCTGATGGCCCACAGAGCCTCATGGATGCCCAGTCCTGAGTTGCTAGATCTGTTTGGAGTCTGTCCCATTGAGCTCAGTGATAGTGCCACACAACACGATGGAGGGTATTCTCAATGTGAAGGTGGGACTTTGTCTCCACAAGGACTGTGTGATGGTCACTCTTACTGATACTGTCATGGACAGATACATCTGCAGCTGGCAGATTGGTAAGGATGAGGTTGAGTATGTTTTTCCCTCTTGTTGGTTCCCCCACCACCTGCCGCAGACCCAGGGTAGCAGCTATGTCCTTTAGGACCTGACCAGCTCGGTCAGTAACGCTGCTGCTGCTGCTGAGCCCCTCTTGGTGGTGGACATTGAGATCCCCCACCCAGGGTACATTCTGTGACCTTGCCACCCTCAGTGCTTCCTCTAAGTGCTGTTCCATGTGGAGGAGTACTGATTCATCAGCCGAGGGAGGATGGTACGTGGGAATCAGCAGGAGGGTTCCTTGCCCAGGTTTAACCTGAAGCCATGAGACTCCATGGGGCCCAGAGTCAATGCTGACAACTCCCAGGGTAACTCCCTCCCGACTGTATCCCCACCTCAGCTGGGTCTGTCCTGCCTGTGGGACAGGATGTATCCAGGGATGGTGATGGTGGTGTCTGGGACATAGTCATACTTACAGAATCATACATTATAGACAATGTCAGGCTGTTGCTTGACTAGTCTGGAATAACTCTCTCAATATTGGTCCTAGCTCCCAGATGTTAGTGAGGAGGACTTTGTAGGGTCGGCAGGGCTGTGTTCACTGTTGTCGTTTCAAGTACTTAAGGTGATGCTGAGCAGTTGGTCCATTTTCATTGAGTCTTTTTTGTGGACTGATACAACTGAGTGATTTGCTCGACCATTTCAGAGGACAGTTAAGAGTCAACCACGTTTGCTGTGGGTCTGGTGTCACATGTAGGCCAGATCTACATTACGGACCGCAGATTTGAAACCCAAGTATTGCAGATACCGGAAGGCGGAAATGTGAGCAGAGAATGCTGGAAAAGCTCAGTGGGTCTGGCAGCATCTGTGGAGAGAGAAACAGAATTCATGTTCTGAGTCTGGCATGATTCTTCTTTGAAGGTGTTGCCAGACCTGCTGAGTTTCTCCAGTGCATTCTGTTTTTAAATGGAAGGGTGGTCGGATTTCCTTCCTCTTGAACCAGATGGGTTTTGATGATGGTAAATAACGGTTACAAGGCCACCATCTGACTCTTATACAAGATGGGGTTTTGTTGCATGAGACTGAGGGTGACTCGGTGATGGATCTCACTCCTTCGAGGTGCAAACTATTCCCTTGTCGGAGTCCTGTCTGTCAGGGCCATAGTGGGTAATACTTCGTGCATTCCTCGACAGTAACCCTTTCGGACTTTGGAAGCATGCACCACAGTTGGTCAGTGCTATTACACTGCCTGAGGTGCATGTCAGGGGTGAGAATCTCTTGGGTAGCCTGTAATCTAGGGTGGCTATGTAATGTCCACATTAAACCACAATGGGCTGTGGAGTTTCCTCCTCTTCCCCATGCGACACACCCACAAACAGACCTACACACAGAGAGACACACACATACACAGACACACACATGCAATACACATGCACACACAGACACACATGCAGCACACATACACATACACAGACACACACACATGCGACACATACAAGCATGCAGAGACACACACATACAGCAACACACACCCACACACAGAGACACACACACACACACACACACACGGAGACGCATACGCACACAAACACAGAGACACACACACACAGATACCCTATCACAAGCACACAAGACAGACACACACAGGTACACATTCACAAGCACACAAGACACACGAGCCTGTGTATGCGTGTGCGCACCTAAGTACGCGAGACACACACACACACTCAAGTACGAGGCACACACATACAGGCACACAGACACACACACAGGCAGACGCACACAAGATACACATGATATATATACACAGACAGACGTACAAAATACACACACACACACGTACAGACACAAACACACACACATGCATACAGATATACAAACAACAGCACACGCACAGATACATATAACTCTTGACCAATTCTGCTGCTTTTCCATTGAAGTTATCCAAAGGGGTCAGGAAAAACCCCAAGGCAAACTCATTCCCACGATCATTTATGCCTCCCTGTTTTTTTCTTTTCATTTAATTTCAGAGAGCTCGGAGCATCAGCAAGATTGTAATACAATGAGCTTCGATCAAGAGATGAAAGAGTCAACTGGTAAGCTACCGTCTGCCTCTCGTTCTCCAGATGGCAAGAGGCATTTCTCCAGAGGGCCTTCTCCGTCCAGCTATGGGGCCAATTTTCACTTCGCCAAAGTGGTGGTTTAATTTGACTTGCTTTGTTGTTGTCACATGTACTGAGATACAGTGAAAAGTATTGTTTGTGTGCTATCCAGACAAATTCTACCTTCCATTAGTACATCTGGGTAATAGAACAGAATGCAGAATATAGTGTTACAGAGAAGCTGCAGAGAAAGATCAACTCGAGTATAAGAGAAGTCTATTCATTATTCTGATAACAGTAGGGAAGAAGCTGTTCTTAAATCTGTTGGTACGTGTTTTCAAACCTTTTGTATCTTCTGCCCAATGAAAGAGGGTGGAAGCGAGTGTAATTGGGGCGAGAGGGGTCTTTGGTGATATTGGCTGCCTTCCCGAGGTGGTGGGAAGTGTAGACGGAGTCAGTGGATGGAAGGTTGGGTTGTGTGAGGGACTGGGCTGGGTCCACAACTCTCTGTAGTTTGTTACAGTCCTAGGCAGAGCAGTTGCTGTACGAAGCCATGGTTCAACCAGATGGGATGCTTTCCATGGTGCATCTCTAACTATTGGGAAAGAGTCAATGTGGACATGCTGAATTTCGGTGGGAATGGGACAGTGACGTTCTGGGACCACGGGCAACTAGGTTGCCTCCTACTGCCTACTCCATCCATCACTGCACTAAGACTGAAGATTATTACAGGTCACCACCCAAACTGGCAGAGGGTCAGACCAGTCAAGGGACCAAATGCATCACCCAAACAAACAGTGATGTGGGCAGAAAGAGTTTCCAACTCATGGGGCACTTGGACCAGAGGGAACTTCTCCCTTAGGATGAACGTAAACCGGGCTGCCCTGCTGAATCATGTACTGAGGATGAGGCCAGTTCTGGAATGTTGCATTCAGTCCTGGTTGCCCTGCTACAGGAAGGATGGTGTGAAACTTAAAAGGGTTCAGAAAAGATTTACAAGGATATTGCCAGGGTTGGAGGATCTGAGCTACAGGGAGAGGCTGAACAGGCTGGGGTTGTATTCCCTGGAGCGTCGGAGGCTGAGGGGTGACCTTTTTGAGGTTTATAAAATCATGAGGGGCATGGATAGAGTGAAAGCCAAGATCTTTTCACTGGGGTAGGGGAGTCCAAACCTAGAGGGCATAGGTTTAGGGTGAGAAGGGAAAGATATAAAAGAGATCTAAGGGGCAACGTTTTCACACAGAGGGTGGTGCGTGTATGGAATGAGCTGCCAGAGGAAGTGGTGGAGGCTGGTGCAATTACAACATTTAAAAGGCATCTGGATGGGTATATGAATAGGAAGGGTTTAGAGCTATATGGACCAAACGCTGGCAAATGGGACTAGATTAATTTAGGATATCTGGTCGGCATGGATGAGTTGGACTGAAGGATCTGTTTCTGTGCTGTATGACTCTATGTCCCTTAGGTCCCTTTTAAAGTTTTCCACTCTCACCTTCAACCTATGCCCTCTCTGATCTCTCTCTCTCCCTCTCTCTTTTTGCACCTTCGCTGTGTCTGTAACACTGTATTCTGCATTTTGTTCTGCTACCTTGTTGTACTCTGTGTGGTTCAGTCTGCCTGTAGAGCATGCAAAACAACACTTTTCACTGTATCTCAGTACATGTGACAGCAATCAATCAATGTTATCCTTTCCCAATCCCCCTCCCAAAATGACACAACAAAGCCATTCAGTGTGATTTCCTGCTCTGGGTTTTTGCAAATGACTGAAATATACTTTTTCTTTTGGCCTCTTTCTTCCTTATCTTGCCTCGAAGTTGCAGTTGTCCGTCATCCTCCAGTTCCTCACCCATTTGGACTAAGAATGAAACATTGGCATCGAGTGACTTGCCATTGAGGAAGCAACTCACGATAGTCTTGTGTTCAGCCAATGCACCCCCTGCAGCAGGGTGTCAGTCAAAGCAATATGGCCCCTTGAAGGGGTGTGGTTTTCAACCCCTCTATTGACAACCCCAAAGATGAGAGAGCCTTCAGAACTAGAGGGCATAGGTTTAGGGTGAGAGGGAAAAGATGTAAAAGGGACCTAAGGGGCAAACTTTTCACGTAGAGGGTGGTACGTGTATGGAGTGAGCTGCCAGAGGAAGTGGTCGAGGCTGGTAGAATTACAGCATTGAAAAGGCAACTGGATGAGTATAGGAATAGGAAGGGTTTGGAGGGATATGGGCTAAATGCTGACAAATGGGACTAGGTTTATTTAGGATATCTGGTGGGCATGGATAGGTTGGACCGAAGGGTCTGTTTCCGTGCTAGACATTTCTATGACTCTATGATTACCGGCTTTATTTCCAGTGAGGGGCATAGAGTCAGTTTTCCCAAAGTGGCTTGCGAATCCAGTCAATAAATTGTCCAAATTAAAGAAGGATTGCATTACCAGATAAACCCTATAAACTTAGTCTGCTTGATGTAAAGCATAGGAGGAGCTGGAGAACAGGCAGAAACAAAATCAATTACAGTCTTCTCAGACTATCTCGTTCTCATTCATCCAGAGGATGTGGGTGTCACTAGCTGTGCCCAATATTTATTGCCCCGTCCCTAGTTGCCCCCTTGAGAAGGTGGGGGTGAGCTGCCATCTTGAACCGCTGCAGTCCATGTGCTGTGGGTTGACCCACAGTGCGCTGAGGGAGGGAATTCCAGGATTTTGACCCAGAGACACTGAAGGAACAGTGATATATTTCCAAGTCAGGATTCTGAGGGGCTTGGAGGGGAACTTGCAGGGGGTGGTGTTCCCATGTATCTGCTGCCCTTGTCCTTCTAGGTTGTGAGTTTGGAAGATGTTGTCTGAGGAGCCTTGGTGAATTTCTGCAGTGCATCTTGTAGATGGTATGCACTGCGGTTCTCGAGGGAGTGAATGTTTAATCTTCACTCAGGTAAGCTGAGTCAGCGCAGCCCAGTTCAGGCACAATCTCACTGGAACATAGTGGAACCATTACTCTTTGATCCAAGCACCACCACCTCCCCCTCAAGACCTTGCTGAATGATAGCTTCAAAACAGACTGATTTCCAAATATCCGATAGCTTAGAATCAGAGACTGCCTCTCTGAACGACCCTGGTTTTAGGAAATCTCGGATGTTCTGAGAACTCGGCTGTTTCCAGGAATTTGCTGCTGAGGTAATGACAGAGTCTTTAAGCTTTTGCTTCACATTTCAACAGTGGGCACAACCTGTCTGCTTCTTCCTATTTTCTGACAAATGACAGGAACGAACCGCCTCCCTCTGTTCCAGCAAGTGAAGTGAGAAATCGCCAATGAGGAGAGGGTTTACATTCTGGACTGTTTGGCTGTTTGCAAAGAGCTGACTTGCTAGACCCTGTGTCCCAGACAAACAGGCCGCTGTGAGCACAGGTCTCTGGGTGTGGGGTGGGGAAGCAGCATTTACCCATAGAGACAGAACACAGGCAGATCGAGTATCTTAGAGGGTGGAGAAACTAAAAGAAACAAATGTTTCGAACAGGCTGAACATGTGAATGTGTCTGAATGTGTTTGTGTGTGTAAGACAGTGAGAGTGTGTGCAAGAGAGTGACCATGTGGGAGAGAGAGTGTGTCTTCAGTGTGTGCGTGTGGGGAAGAGAGAGAGTGTGTATGTGTATGTGTATATATATATTTATATATACAGTGTATATGTATTTGTGTGGGTCTATCTGTTTTTAAGTACATGCCTTTGTGTACGTCTTTATGTGTACATGTCTGTGTGTGAACTTTGAACATATGAATGTGTCTGCAGCTGTGCGTGTAAGACATTGAGAGTGTACGCAAAAGAGTCTGAGCATGTGAGAGAGAGAGTGTGTCTAGGTGCATGTATGTGGGAGAGAGAGAGAGTATATCTGATGTGTGTGTGTGTATGTGTGTCTGTGTCTGCAAGAGAGTCTGAGCATGTGTGAGAGAGTGTGCCTAAGTGTGTGGGTGTGGAAGCGAGAGAAAGTGTCTGAGTCTGTATGCATGTGGGAGAAAGAGAATATATCTGAGTGTGTGTGTATATGTATTTGTGTGGGTCTGTCTGTGTTTGAGTACATGCCTTTGTGTGTGCACATGTTTTTACATGTGCATGTCAGTGTGTGTGTGAATCAGTGTGTATTGGTTACATGGAACAGTGATGAGAGGGAGGCACGGTGTCATGGGGGAGGGGTCATTCAAGGGTTCAGGGTCAGGGTCTCTTAAGGGAGGGGTCACTGGGCAGGAAAGAGAGTGGCTGGAGGGTGGGGAAGTGGAGTGACTGGAGGGGATGCCGAGTATAGGACTCATTGGGGGGGATTGTTGAGGGTAGGGGGTCATTGGGGAGGAGGAGGGGGTGGCTGGGGTGGATGGTTAAGGATAGCGGTCATTAGGGAGGAGGATGGGTGGCTGGGGGGGATTGCTGAGGGTAGGGGTCATTGGGGGGAGGGAGTGGCTGGGGAGGATTGCTGATGGTAGGGATCATTGTGGAGGAGGGGGTGGCTGGGGTGCATGCTGAGGGTACAGGACATGGGGGGGAGGAGGGGGTGCCTGGGGGGGATGGTTACGGGTAGGGGACATGGAGGGGAAGAGGGGTTGGCTGGGGGATTGCTGAGGGTAGGGGTCATCGGGGGTGGAGGAGGGGGTGGCTGGGAGGGACTGCTGAGGGCAGGGCACATTGGGGGGAGGAGAGGGTGGCTGGGGGGGATTGGTGAGGGTAGGGGTCATTGAGGGGGAGGAGGGGGTGGCTGGGGGGGATTGGTGAGGGCAGGGGTCATTGAGGGGGAGGAGGGGGTGGCTGGGGGGGATTAGTGAGGGTAGGGGTCATTGAGGGGGATGAGAGGATAGCTGGGAGGGATTGGTGAGGGTAGGGGTCATTGAGGGGGATGAGAGGATAGCTGGGAGGGATTGGTGAGGGTAGGGATCATTGAGGGGGAGGCGGGGGTGGCTGGGGGCGATTGCTGAGGGTAGGGGTCATTGAGGGGAAGGAGGGGGTGGCTGTGGGGGATTGCTGAGGGTAGGGGTCATTGAGGGGAAGGAGGGGGTGGCTGTGGGGGATTGCTGAGGGTAGGGGTCATTGAGGGGAAGGAGGGGGTGGCTGTGGGGGATTGCTGAGGGTAGGGGTCATTGAGGGGAAGGAGGGGGTGGCTGTGGGGGATTGCTGAGGGTAGGGGTCATTGAGGGGAAGGAGGGGGTGGCTGTGGGGGATTGCTGAGGGTAGGGGTCATTGAGGCGGAGGAGGGGGTGGCTGGGGGGATTGCTGGTGGCAGGGGTCATGGGGGGGGAGGGTGTGAAGAGTGAAGGAAGAAGGGTTGCTGAGTGAGAGGGGCACCGGGGAGTCCATGTGGGCTGGGCTCATGGTTGGGGGTGGGTGGAGGTCATTCTTGCACTTTCCAGTGCTCCTCAGTGTCTGCTGCCTGATGAAGTACCTCAATCTGTTTCCAGAACAGCCTCTCAAAATGATCGACACCAGTTGCACCCAAATCAGCTTGGCAGGGTCGTTCATGACTGCAGAGACGCCATTTGATAGTCATCAGGAGGAGAAAATCCCTATTCCTAACAGCAGCTCGGTGAGTACACTGCCCGGTGTTGTCAGGCAGAGGAGCTGGTCTGAGACAAATCGCAATCAGGCTTGATGCGAAATTTAATCAAAAGAGTTCGGGGGTCCCGAACCCTCCTTACGACAACAGAGCAGAGGAACTGCATGAGCAGTCCGGGTTGACAGAGGTCAGTGTGTTTCACTGTCAGCAAGACAGCAGGATGGATGATTCCCAAACAAACCTCCTGCCTTTCCTGAAATCGTTATGCAGTGGGAAGACTTCTTGCTCAATTAATCCCCAGTGTATCACATGGAGACGAGAGCCCCATCTGAACACACACACCTCCCCCCAACCATCCCGAAATTACCACTCTGCCCCACAAACAAACCCCTTCGAACCAACAATGCCACACACCCTCAACATTTACCAAAGTCCGCAGCACAGCGAGGCACAGTGGCTCAGTGATTAGCACTGCTGCCTCACAGCACCAGGGACACGGGTTTGATTCCACCCTCAGGTGATTGTCTGTGTGGAGTTTGGAGTTTCCTGAAAGTAAATGGAGGGAGGGGGGTGGGGCTGGGGGAAAGGTAGGTGGGATGTTGATAGGGGGATGCAGGTTGGGGTTATTGTGATGAGACAGGTGGGGAGGGGTGGAGTAGATAGGAGAGTAGGAAGATGGACAGGTTAGGTCAGGTCAGGGAGGTGAGGAGTGGGGGGAGGACTGTGCTTGGGATAAGGCTGAAGGGAGGAGAGTTTGAAGCTGATAAATTCTATATTGATCCATTGGGCTGTAAGCTCCCAAAGCAACACATAAGGTGATGTTCCTCCAGTTTGCGGTTGGCCTCACTCTGACAGTGGAGGAGGCCAAGGATGGAGATGTCACCAGGGGAGGGGGAGGGGGAGCTGGAGCTGAAATGGATGACAACCTGAAGGTTGGGTCAGTTGGTGCATGCAGAGCACAGACGCTTGGTGAACCAGTCCCCGAGTCTGCGTTTGGTCTCCCGATATAGAGGAGACCACATTGGGAGCAACGGATACAATAGACCAGGATGATGTGCAGGTGAATCTCTGTCAGATCGGGAAGGATCTGGGGCCTGGATGGAGGTCAGAGGGGAGGTGTAGGGGGCAGGTGATGATGCACCTCTTGTAGTTGCAGGGAAAGGTGGGAAGGAGAAGTCGGTGGGGAGTGTAGAGTTGACAAGGAAGTCATGAAGTGAACGGTCCCTACAGAAAGCAGATAGGGGTGGGGAAGGATATATTGTTTTGGTGGTGGGGTCTGATTATCAGTGGCGAAGGATGACGCGTTGGATTTGGAGATTGTTGAGGTGGTATATGAGGACGCGGTCTCTACCCTTATTGTTGTTGGCAGGCGGAGGGGGTTTGATTAGATTACTTACAGTGTGGAAACAGGCCCTTCGGCCCAACAAGTCCACACCGACCCGCCGAAGAGCAACCCACCCAGACCCGTTCCCCTCCATTTATCCCTTCACCGAACACTACGGGCAATTTAGCATGGCCAATTCACCTGCACATTTTTGGACTGTGGGAGGAAACCGGAGCACCCGGAGGAAACCCACGCAGACACGGGGAGAATGTGCAAACTCCACACAGACAGTTGCCTGAGGCAGGAATTGAACCTGGGTCTCTGGCGCTGTGAGGCAGCACTGCTCACCACTGAGCCACCATGCCCACAGGAGTGCAGGAGATGGAGGAGATGCAATTGAGGGTATCCTTAATTGCTGAGGAGGGGGAAACTCAGACATCTGGGATGTGCTGGAGTGGGCGCCTCATCCTAGGAGCAGAGGCAAAGGAATTAGGAATGACATTTTGTACAGGGGGCAGCTATGGGAGTTTGTGGGTTTGAAATGGATATCGGTGGTGAGTTGGTTTCCGGAAATGGAAACAGAGAGGTCGTGGGAGGGTTGGAAATGGTCTCAGTGAGTTTGTGGGCAGGGTGGAAGGTGTCAGGGGGAATACAGGTGTCAAGAGCCTTTACGTCCATGGTGAAGATGAGGTGTTGGGCCGGGAATTGAAAGTCTTGGAGAATGTGGAGGATATGGACCAAAGGGGCGTGGATGGAGTTGAATTAGGAGGACATGATGAGCTTGGATGGCCAGGAACAGGCGGAGACAATAGGTCAACCCTAGGTCAACAATAGGTTCTGGGCAGGAGAAACATGATCGATCTCTCATTGGTTCTTCAGGACCAAGGAGATTTATGGCACCTCCCACTATCTCCTTATTGGCTCCTTCAGCTGTCAATTATCCATAGGCACACCTCCTTTGCCTCTGTTGTCTCCTTGTGAATGTTTGCAAACCGCCACAGCGCCAGGGGCCCAGGTTCGATTCCACCCTCGGGACGACTGTCTGTGTGGAGTTTGCACATTCTCCCCATGGCTGCGCGGGTGCTCCAGTTTCCTCCCACAGTCCAGGGATGTGCAGGTTAGGGTGGATTAGCCATGGGAAATTGTCTCATAGTGTTCAGGGATGTGCAGGTTAGGGTGGATTAGCCATGGGAAATTGTCTCATAGTGTTCAGGGATGTGCAGGTTAGGTGCATTAGTCAGGAGTAAATGAAGAGGAAAAGGGTAGGGGAATGGTTCTGGAAGGGTTTCTCTTTGGAGGGTCAGTGTACACTTTTAGATTACATTAGATTACTTACAGTGTGGAAACAGGCCCTTCGGCCCAACAAGTCCACACCGACCTGCCGAAGAGCAACCCACCCATACCCCTGCATTTACCCCAACCTAACACTATGGGCAATTTAGCATGGCCAATTCACCTGACCCGCACATCTTTGGACTGTGGGAGAAACCGGAGCACCCGGAGGAAACCCACGCAGACACGGGGAGAATGTGCAAACTCCACACAGTCAGTCACCTGAGTCGGGAATTGAACCTGGGTCTCAGGCGCTGTGAGGCAGCAGTGCTAACCACTGTGCCACCGTGCCACCCACTTGTTGGGCCTAATGGCCTGTTTCCACACTGTCAGGATTCTATTCTATTCTCAGAGAGGTGAAATGTTCTTCACACCTTTATTTGGGAAAGGAGAGGTGTTTGAGTTAATAGCCACTGATTGATAGTCTCAATTTTAAATTCTTGCTTAATTGGCAAAGCTCCTGTTAAATGAGCACTTATTTTAAGCTGGAGTCTCACCCATTTCCTCTATCCGGGCTGAGGAATCCTGGCCGGAAAATTGGCGGGAGCTGGAGGCTAAAGTCTCAGCTCACCTAGGCCATGGACAGGACTGCTCCCAGTGCTGTCTTACAGGATCCACTCATTCCTGACGAAGGGCTTTTGCCTGAAATGTTGATTTTCCTGCTCCTCGGATGCTGCCTGACCTGCTGTTCTTTACCAGCACCACTCTAATCTTGACTCTGTCTTACAGGAGTCAAGTGCTGGTCATAAATCAGCTGGTGGCCTTCATGTTGTGGTACCAGCTAATCCCTTTGGTCCCTCCTACTGTCACAAACATCCAAAGAACGTTGGTTCATTTCTTCTGGAACCTTTATATCGAGCCTCCTCCTGGGTGGACACCCTGGCAACGTTCCTTTTCCCCACAAGGTGCACCACCTCAATTACATCACTTGACCTCTGTTTATTGTCCTGTGAGTGTTTAGTGGGGATGCCAGATGTCAAGCATTGTGTCAGGAGAGCAATAAATAAGGCGGGAAACACAGCTGTCTCCTGTCTAAGTGACTGGTCTTTCTTTTCCCCGACAGACTCGATTAAGCTTTCGGAAGCTCTGGGCCTTCACAGGGCCTGGCTTTCTGATGAGTATTGCATACCTGGATCCAGGAAACATTGAATCTGACCTTCAGTCTGGGGCGATTGCAGGATTTAAGGTACGTCTTTTGGGAAAGTTTCCCCATTGTGCCAATGGTTTTTCACTTGTTTAAAATTCTGCGCACAAAAATGATCTGTCAGAGAGTCGTACAGCACAGACTCATCCAGGCCAACTCGGTTTCCTGAACTGAACTAGTCCCATTTTACCCGCATTTGGCCCATATCCCTCTCAACCTTCCCTGTTTGTGTACCTGCCCAGATGTCTTTAAATGTTGTCACTGTTCCTGTCTGGCAGCTTGTTCCATACACGCGCCACCCTCTGCGTGAAAAAGTTGCTACTTGGGTTCCTTTGAAATCTTTCCCCTCTGACCTTAAACCTGTGCCCTTTAGTTTTGGTCTCTGCCATCCTTGGGGAAAGACCTTTGCTCTGCACCTTATCTAAGCCCCTCATGTTTTTATAAACCTCTTAAGGTTAACCCTGATCCTCTCACGCTCCAGAGAAAAAAGCCCCAGTCTATTCAGCCTCTCCTTATAACTCAAACCATCCAGTCTCGGTAACATTTTTGTAAATCTTTTTAGCCCCTTTTCCAATGTAATAGCATCCTTCCTATAGCAGGGTGACCAGACTTGTACATAATAATCCAAATGTGGCCTTACCAAGGTTTTGTACAGCTGTAGCATGACGTCCCAACCCCTGCACTCAATGTTTTGACCAATGAAGACAAGCGTACCAAATACCTTCTTCACCAGCCTGTCTACCTGTAACGCTACTTTCAAGGAATGATGTGCCTGCACCCCTAGGTGTCTCTATTCTACAACACTCTGCAGGGCCCTACCATTTACTATGTAAATCCTGCCCTGGTTTGCCTGACCAAAATGCAGCACCCCAAATTTATCAAAATTAAACTCCATCTGCCACTCCTCAGCCCACTGGCCCAGTTGATCAAAATCCCTTTGTACTTGTAGTGAACTTTCCACTATACCACCAGTTTCAGTGTCACCAGTAAACCTACCAACCAGGCCTCTGATACTGTCATCCAAATTGCTCATATCAACGACAAACAACAGTGGACCAAGCACTGATCCTTGTTTAGGGTCTAGGTTTGCTCGCTGAGCTGTAGGTTTGATATCCAGACGATTCATTACCTGGCTAGGTAACATCATCAGTGGCGACCTCCAAGTGAAGTGAAGCTGTTGTTTCCTGCTTTCTATTTATATCTTTCTCCTGGATGGGGTTCCTGGGGTTTGTGGTGATGTCATTTCCTGTTCATTTTCTGAGAGGTTGATAGAAGGTATCTATGTGTTTGTTTATGGCGTTGTGGTTGGAGTACCAGACCTCTAGGAATTCTCTGGCATATGGGCTGGGTGCTGGCAGGTGGGACTAGATTGGGTTGGGATATCTGGTCGGCATGGACAGGTTGGACCGAAGGGTCCGTTTCCGTGCTGTACATCTCTATGACTCTTTGACTTAAGGTCCCAAAGTGCTCCCCCACATCTCAGTCACTTACCCTGCCTTATTACCCAAGAGCCTTTCTAATAGGGCTATCTTCACATTAATTGAGATCGTTTTCTTGAACACACTTAACAAAGTCTTCCCCATCCAACCTTTTGATATGTTTGGCAGTCCCAGTCTATGTTTAGAAAGTTAAAATCCCTTAGTATCACAGCCCAATTATTCTGACAGCTATCTGTGATCTCCCTATATATTTGCTCCTCAATTTCCGGCTGACTGGTGTATTTGGCGGGGGTGGGGCGGTGGTGGTGGTGGTCTATATTGCAATCCGATCAAAGTGACCACCTCCTTCTCATTTCTGAGTTCCACCCATATTGCTCCACTGGATGATCCCCTGGGAATATCCTCTCCAAGTACTGCCGTGATGTTTTCCCTCATCCCAAAATGTAACTCCACCTCTTCTCTTGCCTCCCCTTTCTGTCCTCCCTATAGAATCTTGTTATGACCAGACCAAAACCCATTCAAATATATCAAGGAGATAACACAGACCCTAACTTTTCCTTATTTAAAGGTAAGTGTAAGGTGCTGTGTTCCAGATGTAATTCGATTAGTTACAATACTCGGCCTCAAGCTGACACTTTACTCTTATCCTACAGTTAAAATACAAACAAAAGAAAAAAAGATTGGTCTAATGTAAACTTTACTGGGAAACGTAACTGATTAACCATTATTTAACTCCAATACAATAACAGTTGCAATATAGCAACATTTCATAAACACACTGTTGGCAAAGATAGTCAAACCGAATGAGTCACAGGCAATTCTGGCAGCAGGGTGACCTCCAGCTTTCAGCTGGAACAGAGAGAGGAATAACACCTTCTACAACCAGCTACAAGACCCCAATAACTGCTGAAGGTTAAGCTAAAACTCTGGTTCTGTGGGAGCCTGACTCCACACACTCGTGCTGTTTCTAACTTTCCAACTTCCAAAAACACAGACTGGTCACTTCAGTGGCTTGGAACAAACCACTCCTCACCTCTGTCTCAACTACTCTTCACAACAAAAAAGGATAAAATACATTTCTTCAAGCCATAGCGTCGTCACCATCTGTACACCAGAATACTGAGCTGCCATTGCTATCTCTTCCCCAGCCATATTTCTGTAACAGGGCGAAAGTGAGGACTGCAGATGCTGGAGGGTAGGGTCAGGATTAGAGTGGTGCTGGAAATTCCTGATGAAAGGCTCCTGCCCAAAACGTCGCTTTTCCTACTCATCAGATACTGCCTGCCCTGCTGTGCTTTTCCAGCACCACTCTAATCTTGTCCCATATATCTGTAACAGCTGTGATATCCCAGTCCCACGTTCACATCCGTGCCCGGAGTTCATCTGCTTTATCTGTCAGGCCCCTTGCATTGAAATCAATGCAGTTTAATTTCGCAGTCCTACCTTGTTCTCTGTCTGCCTCATTTATTTAACATGCTCTCTTTAACGTCTGAACGAGTCTCAACCTTCTCTCTTGTCTCACTGCTGCTTTGAATCCCATGCCCCTGCCAGTCTAGTTTAAAGCCTCCTCGAGCAAATCTTCCCACCTGGATATTGGTCTCCCTCCAGTTCAGGTGCAACCAGTCCCTCTTGTATGGGTCACTTCTGCCCTGGAAGAGATCCCACTGACCCAAAGGTTTGAATCCCTGCCCCCTGCACCAGCTCCTCAGCCACACGTGCATCCACCTTATGCTGCTACTGCTACTGGCATGTGGCACTGGGAGTAATCCAGAGATTCCTACCCTTCAGCTCCTGCTTTTTAACCTCCTGCTGAACTCCCACTATTCACTCTGCAGGAGCTCATCCCTTTTTCTAACTGTGTCGGTTGGTACCGATGTGGACAGCTGCTCAAGCTCCCCTTTGCTGCAGTCGCTCTGTGACGTCTGTGACCCTGGCACGAGGGAGGCAACACACCATCCTGGAGTCTCGTTTGCTGCCACAGAAACGCTCGTCTGTGTCCCCTGACCAGAGACAGTCCCTGATTGCAATTGCTTGCTTGGACTTTGCCATACCTTGCTTTACAGCAGAGACCTGGTTGCTGCTGCTAGTTTTCCCCTGAGAGCTATTGCCCATTCCTGCCCAACAGTATCCAAAACAGCATATGTATTTGAGTGAGGGATGGCCACACAAGACTCCTGCACTACCTGGCTGCCACCTGACTGTACCTGCGGTGTGATCACCTCCCCGTAACTATTGCCTATCAGACTCTGTGCCCCCACACCCCCCTCCGAATCCCATACTCTCCTCAGTGCCTCCAACCGCCTCTCCAGCTGAATGAATCAGTCTGTGAGGAGCTGCGCGTCACACTTCCTGCAGACACGGTCACCAGGGACAATCGACTGCTCCCTGACCTCCCACACCCGACACGAGGAGTGGACCACTCCACCGAATCCCATCTCTGCCCCTTTAACAACTCGCTCAACTTGGAGGGGGGGGCAGCTGGGGTGGTGAAGTAAAAAACGGTCTTACCCTTACCTTGCTGCTTCTCGCCCTCCTCAACAAAGCCTGGTCTTCCCCTCAGCCTGCTCTTCCATATAACCAGCAGCAGCTCCACCACAAAGCCGCGCCTTGCAACAATGGTCAGGGCAAGACACAACGATGCCTCCCCTCACCACTTGCCTACCCTCTCACACTTAGCTCAACTCCCAGCATTCGCGCTCTCTTGCCAGTGGCTGGGAGTACCATGGGCCTTCCTTTATAGTATAAGGTCTGCACGAACCTGATTTGAATGAGATGAGAGGAGGGGGCTGGGTCTGGCTGGGATGCTCTTCAGAGGGTCAGTGTGGACTCGATGGGCCGAATGGCCAGCTTCCACACTGTGGGGCTTCGATGACAAAGCAGGCATCAGCACCAGAAGAGCTTGTTTAAACTTTCCTTCATCCTGAAAGAAAAAAAATGCACCCTTTACATGTCTACCCTTCCCACAGTTTTAGATTTTAAGAGTGCAAGATTCATACTCTCAAGTTCCCGCACTTAGCTCAACTCCCAGCGATTGCACACTGTTGCTGGTCACAGTCAGAGGGGAATTCCTCACTGCAACTCAGAGTACAAATCACTATCTGCAAACCCTTTGGAGCAACTTCGACATGAGCAGCTCAGCTTCCCTATTGCTGGCAATGCTTGCTGCCCGAGAGTGTGGTTGAAGTTACCATTTGCTCATGCAGAGGCCATACACCGTGGATATATAGTAATGTGTTAAGCAACACCAAGAAAGGCATGGTGGCTCAGTGGTTAGCACTGCTGCCTCACGGGACCACCCTCAGGCGACTGTCTGTGTGGGATCTGCACTTTAATCATTGCAATAAACCTGACCTTACTCCCATTCCAAATTCCCACGTGGGCCGAATTTGCTGCTCGCTTGGTCTCTGCTTCCCTCAGGCCACACTTCCTGAGCACAGAGTCCAGGTTTTAGCCATAGCGACCTGAAAGCAAATCAGGTCCCCTGGGAATCGAAAGAGAGCATTTGTCGACATCACAATCGCCTTTGAGAGGGGATGTACAGTGGTGGTGAGCGACAAGTGAGGTTGGAAATATATTTGGGCACGCTGGTGTTTTCACACAGAATTTTGCGAAGTATGATGAGAAATTTGTCTTGACTTTGATCTTCCATTCTTTCTTCAGATCATTTGGGTCTTGCTGTTGGCCACGATACTGGGGCTCATGTTACAGAGGCTGTCGGCCAGGTTAGGTGTTGTAACTGGCATGCAGTTAGCCGAGGTGTGTCGCAGGCACTATCCCAAGGTACATGCCATGTATCGAGTATTGCGGCAAGTGTGAAATGACTTTCCTGGCTTTTGCATCCGGGCAGAGTCAGGGAGAAAAGTGACTCACTTCTTTGCGGTTGAATTGTCTGCGACATTGCTTGAAGTTCGCTAAGTTTTTCCACGTGGGAGATTAAACCACAGTGTCTGAATTGTTAGGTTGCCCAAGTTCTTGATCCCCAATTATTTGACTCGGTCCATCGGCTCCTTGGGGACAAATGTGGTTGAGCACTCCAGATTATTACCAAATACCGAGACTTCTGACCAAGAAGTCCTTAAGCAACGAGTCTGTTTCCTGGACGGGTCCTGGGGCTTTCTACTGTGCAGACAGTGTCGGGGTTGATTTATGAAGTGCAAACTCATGTTTAGGGTGGCATGGTGGCTCAGTGGTTAGCACTGCTGCCTCAGAGCGCCAGGGACCCGGGTTCGATTCCAGCCTCAGGCGACTGTCTGTGTGGAGTTTGCACATTCTCCCCTGTGTGGGTTTTCTCCGGGTGCTCCAGTTTCCTCCCACAATCCAAAGGTGTGCAGGTTAGGGTGGATTGGCCATGGGAAATGCAGGGTTACAAGGGTGGGGTGGGATACTCTTTGGAGGCATGGACTCGATGGGATGAATGGCCTGCTTCCACATGGGTGGAGTTCTGATTAGATTCTCTATAGTGAGGAAACAGGCCCTTCGGTCCAACAAGTCCACACCGAACCTCTGATGCGTAACCCACCCAGACCCATTCCCATATCCTATAGGGAGCCCTGATAATGCACCGAACACTATGGGCAATTTAGCATGGCCAATTCACCTAACCTGCACATCTTTGGATTGTGGGAGGAAATTGGAGCATCCAGAGGAAACCCACACAGGCACAGGAAGAATGTTTAAACTCCACACAGACAGTGGCCCGAGGTGGGAATCGAACTAACGTCCCCAGCACTGTGAGGCAGCAAGCTAATCAATGAGACACCATGCCACCCTACATTGAGCACTGCGGCCATTTCAGTGTCAGTCCCACATTGAGCACTGCGGCCATTTCAGTATCAGTCCCACATAGAGAACTGTGTCCAGTTCAGTGTCAGTCCCACATTGAGCACTGTGTCCAGTTCAGTGTCAGTACCACATTGAGCAGTGTGCCCAGTTCAGTGTCAGTCCCACATTGAGCACTGTGCCCAGTTCAGTGTCAGTCCCACATTGGGCACTGTGTCCAGTTCAGTGTCAGACCCACATTGAGCACTGTGTCCAGTTCAGTGTCAGTCCCACATTGAGCACTGTGTCCAGTTCAGTGTCAGTCCCACATTGAGCTGTGTGTCCAGTTCAGTGTCAATCCCACATTGAGCACTGTGACCAGTTCAGTGTCAGTCCCACATTGAGCACTGTGTCCAGTTCAGTGTCAGTCCCACATTGAGCACTGTGCCCAGTTCAGTGCCAAGTGACCACAATAAGCAAGACCGGCTGTCTTCTGTCTGACTAATTCTGCACTGCCTGACCTGGTTGTGTGAGTTGCTACAGTGAAATTTGAGCAGTTTCTTCATTTATATTGTGAATACTTCCTTCACATTTCTGAAGAGCCGACTAGACATTATCAATAGTCCTGCTATCTCTATGTGCTCATTTTAGATTGCTAACCTATTCACCAATGTACCACTCAGGGCCACTTGAGATCTGCCTTGCGTTACTGTCGGATGCCCCAGCAGCATTGTGTGTATTAGTATTCATCCACCTTATGAACTCATCGACTCACACAATTAGGTCCAGACAATGTATGTCCAAATGTCTGTTAAGCCCCGCCCTTTAGCTTTTGATAATAAAAAAAAGTGCCTTGGAATTGTTTGCAATTTGAATCGCTGTTTGTTGATGTAAACCTGAGGCCTATCATTACAGAATTATTCCTGCTTGATTGCTTCCATTACCTGGCATTATCACAGTGGGAGGCCTGTCAATTCACAGTTTGACAGTTCCAAGAGTTTATTAAGGGATTAGCTGTCTTTGATGTGGGACTCTGAATGAGAATGTTTGTTTTGATAAGGGGTTAAATATTTGAAAGGATTGAAATGTGTTGAATATACTTTTAACAATGAGTGTTTTTCTCATATTGTGAAGTCAATAAAAGATAGTAAGAACTTTATTTCAGCAAAGCATAGCTCCTGATGTCTTCCCATTGTGGGTACAGGGTGAGTTGGCATGGGGGATGCAAGGGCAAAGGGTGGCGTGGGTTGGCATGAAATGGAACTAATTCAGCTTAGGAGCTATAGGAATGAGTAAGGGGTCAGGGCTGGCATTGGTGTGAGGGTCCAAAGAGGTAGGTGAGGCATGAGTTGGCATGAATGGGCCATGGGCAATGGATGGTGGAGGTTAGGGGTGAGGGGAGTTCAAAATCGAGGGCAAGAGGGGGCCTATCTGCTTTTATTACCCCTGGATCAATATCCCAGAGCCCTGAGGTGGGCCTTTAAACCAGCCGGCCCTGGCACTCAGGGCCCCTAGTAGCTGCCTCTGGACTGTGCCTGGGACTGGACCATTCCCCCACCTTCCTACTGAGAGAAGATCCCATTCACCAAACCCCACCACCAAAGATCTGGTTGGCCCCTTGCCCACCTCACCCCCAATGAGACAACCCATAGGTCAAAGCTATTTCTCAGAAGGGGCTTGCACTGAGTCAGAAAAGTTCCGAACTCTCCATAGCCTATCCGAGTGATGAGCACAATTTACAGGAGAATAGGTTAAAAAAAAGCATTGGTATCACTTAAATAACAATCAGCTGTCACAACATGGGGAAACAGGGTTAGGAACCTTTTTTGAATGGATGTATCAATAGGGGCTGAATGACCTTCCTCATTTGTAATTATTCTATAAAACATGAGAATGACAAGACTGTAATAGCCTGAGCATGTATTTACTGAGTTCACATTATCAACTGGACCCAATGACTAACATTTACCATGTTGTGAATGTTGCAGTTCCCTCGAATTCTGCTGTGGCTGATGGTGGAGCTGGCAATCATTGGCTCAGACATGCAGGAAGTGATTGGATCAGCCATAGCTATTAACCTGCTGTCTGTCGGAAGGTAAAGTACAATTCCTTTGCATTCCTGGGGGAGGCGATTTGTTACTGACTGTCACAGTCCGATTGTATCTGACTTTACCATTGCCAGGTCTTAGGCTCGTTTTCAACTTCAGATATTATCGGAAGTGGCTTCCACATCCTGCTCATTCACTGAAAATTCATTGCTTCACAGGAACCTAATGTGCAGAAGGAGGCTATTCAACCCCTCCAGTCCATGCTAGCCAACCGGTTTACCATTCAGCCTCATCCCACATTCCAGCTATTGGGTCAATACTCTGTAGGGTTTACCGCCTCAAGCTGCATATCGAAACCATTTCTGAAAGGTTGTGAGGGTTCTGCCTCTTGCACATAGCCAGACAGTAAGTTCCCGATCCCTGTTACCCTCTGGGTGAAACCATTTCCCCTCCATTCCTCTTGCCATCTCTATCTTATCGTAAATTCATGCCTCCTGGCTATGGGCCCCACAACCAAGGGGAATAGGTCCTTCCTATTCTCTCCAACTCAGCCCTTCATTAGTCTCACCTCAGCCTCCCTCAGTTCCAGGGAAAACAACTTCAGCCTCACCAATCTTTCCAATAACTGAAAGTCTCCAGCCCTGGTAAATCTCCTCCACACCTTCTGTCATGCAATTACAACTTTCCAACAATGCGGTGACCAGAACTGCACAAGGTACTCCTGTTGTGGTCTAACTAGCATTTTATACAGCTCCTACATAACCTCCTAGCTCTTAAAAGCTCCCAAACCAGCCACTTTCATCGATCTGTGGACATGTACTCCAAGGTCTCTGTTGTTTTTTTATTTATTCATGGGATGTAGGTGTCACTGGCCAGGCCAGCGTTTATATCCCATCCCTAATTGTCCAGCGGGCACTTAAGAGCCAACCATATTGCTGTGGGTCTGGAGTCATATGTAGGCTTGGAGTCACATGTAGACCGAGACCAGATAAGGACTGCCATTTCCTTTCCTAAAGGGAACCAGTTGGGTTTTTTTCTTGAGAATCCTGGCACTCTTCATTCAAATTCAATTCTGTGGTGGGATTTGAACTTTGTCGACAGAACACTACCTGGGTCTCTGGATTAACAGTCCAGCAAAAATAACATTCGGCCATCACCTCCCTTACACTCTCCAGTAATAGAACTAATCCAGCAATCGACTGTTCCCCAGTGTTTCCCCTCTCACAATATCAATTTCTCCCCTCATACAAATTCCGTCCTGTCATCTTTCTGTCCGGGTAACAAACTGTTACCCTGAGTAGACCCTGAAAGCTACAGAAAGACTTGCATTTATGCAGAGCTTCTCATGAACGTCAGACATCTCAAAGCACGAAAAGGCCAATGAAATCCTTTTGTGTTAAAGAGAAATCACTGTTGCAACGCAGGAATTGCAGCAGCAAATTCGCACAAATGGCAATAATCGGTTTTCTGTTGGTGATTCAGGAACAAATATCAGCCAGCAAGGACACCTCTGCTTCTTCAAATGATGCCAACTGGTCCTTTACGGAAAAGTGACCTCAGTTTGACATTGTATCCAAAAGACAAGAGCTCTGACTGTGCAGCACTCCCGCAGTTCTGCACTGGAGTGGGAGCCGAGGTTTTAACTTGGGAATCAGGTTTGTAACTAGAAGTGACTGAGCAGCAGTTGATACCAATCTCTCTCAGTGACACAGCCTCCCCAGCCACACACACTCCCACTGTGAACACAGTTAAAAATCACACAACATCAGGTTATAGTCCAACAGGTTTATTTGGAACCACTAGCTTTCGGAGCTGCTCCTTCATCAGGTGGTTGACAACTACCCTGTTACTCTCACACCTATCGAGAGTCATATTTGCTATCATTTCCTCGAAATCTCTGGAAGTATTCAGAGGCTTATAGAAAATTCCCAACAGGTGAGCTCTCCTTTCCTGTTTCTAACCTCAGCCCATACTACCTCAGTAGATGAGTCCTTGAACATCCTTTTTGCCACTGTAAGATGGTCTTTGACTAACAATGCCACAATCTTTCCCCTATTTTATCATCTTCTCTGATCTTACTGAAACATCTAAATCCCAGAACTTGCAACAACTGTTCCTGTCCCTGCTCTATCCATGTCTTTGAAATGGCCACAACATCAAAGTCCAGGTACCAACCCATGCTGCAAGTTCATCCACCTTATTCAGGATGCTGGAAAAGCGCTTTTCCAGCAACACATTTTTCAGCTCTGATCTCCAGCATCTGCAGTCCTCACTTTCTCCTTATTCAGGATGCTCCTGGTGTCGAAGTAGATGCCCTTCAAACCACCTTCCTGCTTGCCGGTGCCCTCTTGCGACCCTGAAACCTTATGATGGACCTCCCTACTCTCAACCTCCTCTACACCCGAACTACAATTTGGGTTCCCATCCCCCTGCTAAATTAGTTTAAATTCTCCCAAACAGTATTAGCAAATTTGCCCCCCAGGATATTGGTACCCATCTGGTTCAGGTATAGACCTTCCTGTTTGTAGAGGTCCCACCTACCCCAGAATAAGCCCCAATTATCCAGGCATCCAAAATCCTCCCTCCTGCACCATCCCTCTAACCATGTGTTCAACTCTTCTCTCTCCCTATCCCTCACCTTGCTAGCACGTGGTACAGGCAATAAACCAGAGATAACAAATCTGTGGAAGCTCTAAGCTTCCACCCTAGCTCCCTGAATTTCTGCCTTAAATCCCCATCTCTTTCCCTACCTGTGTCGTTGGTGACTATGTGGATCACCACTTGGGGCTGCTCCCCCTCCTTCTCAAGGATTCCGAAAAAGCGATCCAAGACAGCACAAACTTTGGCACCTGGGAGGCAACACACCAATCGTGAGTCTCTCTCATTCCCACAGAACCTCCTGTCTGTCCCCTGAACTATGGAGTCTCCAATGACTGATGCTCTGCTCCTCTCCCCCCTTCCCCTCTGAGCAACAGGGACAGACTCTGTACCAGAGACCTGTACCCATGGCTTACCCCTGGTAAGTCGTCCCCACCAACAGTACCGAAAACGGTATACTTGTTATTGAGGGGAATGGCCACAGGGGATCCCTGCACTGCCTGCCGGTTCCCTTTCCGTCCCCTGACGGTAACCCATCTACCTTCCTCTTGTACCTGAGGTGTGACTACCTCCCAGTAACTCCTCTCAACAACCCACTACGTCTCCTGAATGATCCAAAGTTCATCCAGCTCCAGCTCCCTAACGTGGTTTCCGAGGAGCTGGAGTTGGGTGCACTTCCCACAGATATAGTCAGCAGGGACACTAGTGGTGACCCTTACCTCCCACATTCTGCAGGAGCAACATTCAACTGCCCTCACCTCCATTCCCACTATTCTAAATTCCCAATGAGCTGACAGAAAACTAAAAGAGAGGGAAAAAAAGACTAGTCATATGATCAATCTGGTGCACAGAATCTTGTTTTTGGTTCGAGGAGGAGGGTGGGTGGGAGACATCACCTGAGTAGTGTTTCAGGTAAAGCGACCACCCAAATATAAAGCCTCACTGACCAGGCAGTCCCGTGTCCGCTCCTGCTCAGTGTGCACCCCCTCAGTAATGTTTTCACCAGTGATAGAACCTCCCTCAGTAATGTTTCCCCCAGTGATAGTCCCTCCCACAGTAATGTTTCCCCCAGTGATAGACTCTCCCTCAGTAATGTTTCCCCCGTGATAGAACCTCCCTCAGTAGTGTTTCCCCCAGTGATTGACCTTCCCTCAGTAATGTTTCCCCTGTGATAAACCCTCTCTCAGTGTTGGGTCCACAAGTATAGACCCTCCCTCAGTAATGTTCCCCCCAGTGATAGACGCTCCCTCAGTTATGATCCCCCCAGTATAGACCCTCCCTCAGTAATATTTCCCCCAGTGATAGACCCTCCCTCAGTCATGTTTCCCCCAGTGGTAGACCCTCCGTCAGTAATGTTTCCCCCAGTGATAGACCCTCCCTCAGCAATGTTTCCCCCAGTGATAGACCCTCCCTCAGTCATGTTTTCACCAGTGATAGGCACTCCCTCAGTATTCTTTCCTCCATTAATAGGCCCTCCCTCAGTAATGTCTCCCCCAGTGAAAGACCCTCCCTCGGTAATGTTTCCCCCGGTGATAGACCCTCCCTCGGTAATGTTTCCCCGAGTGATAGACCCTCCCTCAGTAATGAATCCCCAAGTGATAGACCCTCCCTCAGTAATGAATCCCCCAGTAATAGACCCTCCCTCAGTGATGTTTCCCCCAGTGGTAGACCCTCCCTCAGTCAGGTATCCCCCTGTGATAGACCCTCCTTCAATAATGTTTCCCTCAGTGATCTGCCCTCCCTCAGTAATGTTTCCCCCAGTGATAGATCCTCTCTCAATAATGTTTCCCCCGGTGATAAACCTTCCCTCAGGAATATTTCCCCCGTGATAAATCCTTCCTCAGTAATGTTTCCCTCAGTGATAGGTTTCTCCCTCAGTGTTGTTTCCCCAGTGATAGACCCTCCCTCAGTAATGTTTCCCCTGGTGATAGACCCTCCCTTCGTCATGTTTCCCCCAGTGATAGACCTTCCCTCAGCAATGTTTCCCCCAGTGATAGACACTCCCTCAGTAATGTTTCCCCCAGTGAAAGACCCTCCCTCAGTAATGTTTCTCCTGGTGATTGACCTTCCCTCAGTAATGTTTCCCCCGTGATGGGCCTTCCCTCAGTCATGTTTTCAGCAGTGATACGCCCTCCCTCAGTTATGTTTTCACCAGTGATAGACCCTCCATCAGTAATGTTTCCCCCAGTGATAGGCCCTCCCTCAGTAATGTTTCCTCCAGTGATAGACCTTCCCTCAGCAATGTTTCCCCCAGTGATAGACACTCCCTCAGTAATGTTTGCCCCAGTGAAAGACCCTCCCTCAGTAATGTTTGCCCCAGTGAAAGACCCTCCCTCAGTAATGTTTCTCCTGGTGATTGACCTTCCCTCAGTAATGTTTCCCCCAAGATAAACCCTCCCTCAGTCATGTTTCCCTCCGTGGTAGGCTTTCCCTCAGTGTTGTTTACCACTGTGATAGACACTCCCTCAGTAATGTTTCCCCCAGTGAAAGACCCTCCCTCAGTAATGTTTCTCCTGGTGATTGACCTTCCCTCAGTAATGTTTTCCCCGTGATGGGCCTTCCCTCAGTCATGTTTTCAGCAGTGATACGCCCTCCGTCAGTTATGTTTTCACCAGTGATAGACCCTCCCTCAGCAATGTTTCCCCCAGTGATAGACACTCCCTCAGTAATGTTTCCCCCAGTGAAAGACCCTCCCTCAGTAATGTTTCTCCTGGTGATTGACCTTCCCTCAGTAATGTTTCCCCCAAGATAAACCCTCCCTCAGTCATGTTTCCCTCCGTGGTAGGCTTTCCCTCAGTGTTGTTTACCACTGTGATAGACCCTCCCTCAGTAATGTTTCCCCCAGTGATCGGCCCATCCTCAGTAATGTTTCCCCCAGTGATAGACCATCCCTCAGTCATGTTTTCACCAGTGATAGGCACTCCCTCAGTATTCTTTTCTCCATTAATAGGCCCTCCCTCAGTAATGTCTCCCCCAGTGAAAGACCCTCCCTCGGTAATGTTTCCCCCGGTGATAGACCCTCCCTCAGTAATGAATCCCCGAGTGATAGACCCTCCCTCAGTAATGAATCCCCCAGTAATAGACCCTCCCTCAGTGATGTTTCCCCCAGTGGTAGACCCTCCCTCAGTCAAGTATCCCCCTGTCATAGACCCTCCTTCAATAATGTTTGCCCCAGTGATAGGCCCTCCCTCAGTCATGTTTCCCCTGGTGATAGACCCTCCCTTCGTAATGTTTCCCCCAGTGATAGACCTTCCCTCAGCAATGTTTCCCCCAGTGATAGACACTCCCTCAATAATGTTTCCCCCAGTGAAAGACCCTCCCTCAGTAATGTTTCTCCTGGTGATTGACCTTCCCTCAATAATGTTTCCCCCTGTGATAGACCCTCCTTCAATAATGTTTCCCTCAGTGATCTGCCCTCCCTCAGTCATGTTTCCCCCAGTGATAGACCCTCCCTCAGTCATGTGTCCCCCAGTGATAGCCCCTCCTTCAGTAATGTTTGCCCCAGTGATAGGCCCTCCCTCAGTCATGTTTCCTCCAGTGATAGACGCTCGCTCAGTCATGTTTCCCCCAGTGATAGACCCTCCCTCAGTCATGTTTCCCCCAGTGATAGACCCTCCCTCAGTCATGTTTCCCCCAGTGATAGGCCCCCCCTCAGTAATGTTTCCCCTGGTGATAGACCCTCCCTCAGTTATGTTTCCCCCAGTAATCTGCGCTCCCTCAGTCATGTTTCCCCCAGTGATAGGCCCTCCCTCAGTATTGTTTACCCCAGTAATGGGCCCTCCCTCAGTAATGTTTCCCTCAGTGATAGATCCTCTCTCAATAATGTTTCCCCCGGTGATAAACCTTCCCTCAGGAATGTTTCCCCCGTGATAAATCCTTCCTTAGTAATGTTTCCCTCATTGATAGGCCCTCCCTCAGTTTTGTTTACCCCAGTGATAGGCCCTCCCTCAGTAATGTTTCCCCTGGTGATAGACCCTCCGTTCGTAATGTTTCCCCCAGTGATAGACACTCCCTCAGTAATGTTTCCCCCAGTGAAAGACCCTCCCTCAGTAATGTTTCTCCTGGTGATTGACCTTCCCTCAGTAATGTTTCCCCAAGATAAACACTCCCTCAGTCATGTTTCCCTCCGTGGTAGGCTTTCCCTCAGTGTTGTTTACCACTGTGATAGACCCTCCCTCAGTAATGTTTCCCCCAGTGATCGGCCCATCCTCAGTAATGTTTTCGCCAGTGATAGACGCTCCCTCAGTAATGTTTCCCCCAGTGAAAGACCCTCCCTCAGTAATGTTTTCACGAGTAAGAGACCCTCCCTCAGTCATTATTCCCCCAGTGATGGGCCCTCCCTCAGTAATGTTTTCCCCAGTGATAGACCCTCCCTCAGTCATGTTTCCCCCAGTGGTAGACCCTCCGTCAGTAATGTTTCCCCCAGTGATAGACCCTCCCTCAGCAATGTTTCCCCCAGTGATAGACCCTCCCTCAGTCATGTTTTCACCAGTGATAGGCACTCCCTCAGTATTCTTTTCTCTATTAATAGGCCCTCCCTCAGTATTGTCTCCCCCAGTGAAAGACCCTCCCTCGGTAATGTTTCCCCCGGTGATAGACCCTCCCTCGGTAATGTTTCCCCGAGTGATAGACCCTCCCTCAGTAATGAATCCCCGAGTGATAGACCCTCCCTCAGTAATGAATCCTCCAGTAATAGACCCTCCCTCAGTGATGTTTCCTCCAGTGGTAGACCCTCCCTCAGTCAAGTATCCCCCTGTGATCGACCCTCCTTCAATAATGTTTCCCTCAGTGATCTGCCCTCCCTCAGTAATGTTTCCCCCAGTGATAGATCCTCTCTCAATAATGTTTCCCCCGGTGATAAACCTTCCCTCAGGAATATTTCCCCCGTGATAAATCCTTCCTCAGTAATGTTTCCCTCAGTGATAGGTTTCTCCCTCAGTGTTGTTTCCCCAGTGATAGACCTTCCCTCAGCAATGTTTCCCCCAGTGATAGACACTCCCTCAGTAATGTTTCCCCCAGTGAAAGACCCTCCCTCAGTAATGTTTCCCCCAGTGATAGGCCCTCCCTCAGTAATGTTTCCCCCATTGATAGAACGTCCCTCAGTAATGTTTCCCCCAGTGATAGGCCATCCCTCAGTGTTGGGTCCCCCAGTATAGACCCTCCCTCAGTCATGTTTCCCCCAGTGATAGACCCTCCCTCAGTCATGTTTCCCCCAGTGATGGACCCTCCCTCAGCAATGTTTCCCCCAGTGATAGACCCTCCCTCAGTCATGTTTCCCCCAGTGATAGACCCTCCCTCAGTCATGTTTCCCCCAGTGATGGACCCTCCCTCAGCAATGTTTCCCCCAGTGATAGGCCCTCCCTCAGTAATGTTTCCCCCATTGATAGAACGTCCCTCAGTAATGTTTCCCCCAGTGATAGGCCATCCCTCAGTGTTGGGTCCCCCAGTATAGACCCTCCCTCAGTCATGTTTCCCCCAGTGATAGACCCTCCCTCAGTCATGTTTCCCCCAGTGATGGACCCTCCCTCAGCAATGTTTCCCCCAGTGATAGACCCTCCCTCAGTCATGTTTCCCCCAGTGATAGACCCTCCCTCAGTCATGTTTCCCCCAGTGATGGACCCTCCCTCAGCAATGTTTCCCCCAGTGATAGACCCTCCCTGAATCATGTTTTCACCAGTGATAGGCCCTCCGTCAGTAATATTTCCCCAGTCATAGGCTCTCCCTCAGTATTCTTTTCTCCAGTGATAGGCACTCCCTCAGTATTCTTTTCTCTATTAATAGGCCCTCCCTCAGTAATGTCTCCCCCAGTGAAAGGCCCTCCCTCAGTAATGTCTCCCCGAGTGGAAGACCCTCCCTCAGTAAAGTATCCCCAGTGATACACTCTCCCTCAATGATGTTTCTCCCACTGATAGGCCCTCCCTCAGTCATGTTTTCCCTATGATAGGCCCTCCCTCCGTAATGTTTCCCCCGGTGATAGATCCTCTCTCAATAATGTTTCCCCCGGTGATAAACCTTCCCCCAGGAATGTTTCCCCCGTGATAAATCCTTCCTCAGTAATGTTTCCCTCAGTGATAGGTTTCTCCCTCACTGTTGTTTACCCCAGTGATAGGCCCTCCCTCAGTAATGTTTCCCCTGGTGATAGTCCCTCCCTTCGTAATGTTTCCCCCAGTGATAGACCCTCCCTCAGCAATGTTTCCCCCAGTGGTAGACCCTCCCTCAGTCATGTTTCTCCCGGTGATTGACCTTCCCTCAGTAATGTTTCCCCCAGTGATAGACCCTCCCTCAGCAATGTTTCCCCCAGTGGTAGACCCTCCCTCAGTCATGTTTCTCCCGGTGATTGACCTTCCCTCAGTAATGTTTCCCCCAGTGATAGATCCTCACACAGTAATGTTTCCCCCGTGATAAACCCTTTCTCAGTAATGTTTCCCTCAGTTATAGACCCTCCCTCATTGTTGTTTACCCCAAAGATAGGCCCTCCCTCAGTAATGTATCCCCCGTGATACACCCTCCCTCAGTCATGATTCCTCCAGTGATAGGCCCTCCCTCAGTCATGTTTCCCCCAGTGATAGGTCCTCCCTCAGTATTGCTTACCCCAGTAATGGGCCCTCCCTCGGTAATGTTTCCCCAGTGATAGGCCCTCCCTCAGTAATGTTTCCCCCCTGATAGGCCCTCCCTCAGTAATGTTTTCACCAGTGATAGACCCCCCCAAGTAATGTTTCCCCCAGTGAACGACCCTCCCTCAGTCATGTTTTCGCCAGTGATAGACCCTCCCTCAGCAATGTTTCCCCCAGTGATAGACCCTCCCTCAGGAATGTTGCCCCCAGTGATTGACCTTCCCTCAGTAATGTTTCCCCCGTGATAAACCCTCTCTCAGTAATGTTTCCCCTATGATAGGCCCTCCCTCCGTAATGTTTCCCCGGTGATAGATCCGCCCTCCGTAATGTTTCCCCCGTGATAGGCCCTCCCTCTGTAATGTTTCCCCCGTGATAGATCCGCCCTCCGTAATGTTTCCCCCAGTGATAGGCCCTCTCTCAGTAATGTTTCCCCCAGTGACAGATCCTCTCTCAGTAATGTTTCCCCCGGTGATAGACCTTCCCCCAGGAATGTTTCCCCCGTGATAAATCCTTCCTCAGTAATGTTTCCCTCAGTGATAGGTTTCTCCCTCACTGTTGTTTACCCCAGTGATAGACCTTCCCTCAGCCATGTTTCCCCCAGTGATAGACCCTCCCTCAGTCATGTTTCTCTCAGTGATAGGCCCATCCTCAGTAATGTTTTCACCAGTGATAGGCCCATCCTCAGTAATGTTTTCACCAGTGATAGGCCCTCCCTCAGTAATGTTTTCGCCAGTGATAGACCCTCCCTCAGCAATGTTTCCCCCGTGATAAACCCTCTCTCAGTAATGTTTCCCTCAGTGATAGGCTCTCCCTCAGTAATGTTTCCCCCAGTGATAGACCCTCCCTCAGTGATGTTTTCACCAGTGACAGACCCTCCCTCAGTAATGTTCCCCCCAGTGATAGACCCTCCCTCAGTAATGTTTTCCCCAGTGATAGGTCCTCCCTCAGTAATGTTTCCCCCAGTGATAGGTCCTCCCTCAGTAATGTTTCTCCCAGAGATAGACCTTCCATCAGTAATGTTTCCCCCAGTGATCGGCCCTCCCTCAGTAATGTTTCACTCACTGATAGACCCTCCTTCAGTAATGTTTCCCCTGGTGATAGACCCTCCCTCAGTTATGTTCCCCCCAGTGGTCTGCCCTCCCTCAGTATTTTTTCCCCCAGTGACCGGCCCTCCCTCAGTATTGTTTACCCCAGTAATGGGCCTTCCCTCAGTAATGTTTCCCCCAGTGATAGACACTCCCTCAGTAATGTTTCCCCCAGTGATAGGCCCTCCCTCAGTTATGATTCCCCCAGTGATAGGCCCTCCCTCAGTAATGTTTTCACTAGTGATAGATCCTCCCTCAGTAATGTTTCTCCCAGTGATAGACCCTCCATCAGCAATGTTTCCCGATAGAACCTCCCTCAGTCATGTTTTCACCAGTGATAGGCCCTCCGTCAGTAATGTTTTCACCGGTGATAGACCCTCCGTCAGTAATGTTTTCATCAGTGATAGACCCTCCCACAGTAATGTTTTCACCAGTGATAGACCCTCCCTCAGTAACGTTTCCCTCAGTGATAATCCCTCCTTCAGTAATGATTCCCCCAGTGATAGACCCTCCCTCAGTAAAGTATCCCCCAGTGATACACTCTCCCTCAATAATGTTTCTCCCACTGATCGGCCCTCCCTCAGTCATGTTTCCCTCGGTGAATAGACCCTCATTCGGTGATGTTTCCCCCAGTGATAGGCTCTCCCTCAGTGTGGTTTACCCCAGTGATAGACTCTCCCTCAGTAATGTATCCCCCAGTGACAGGCCCTCCCTCAGTCTTGATTTCCCCCAGTGATAGGCCCTACCTCAGTAATGTTTCCCCCAGTGATAGATCCTCTCTCAGTAATGTTTCCCCCGTGATAAACCCTTTCTCAGTAATGTTTCCCTCAGTGATAGACCCTCCCTCATTGTTGTTTACCCCAATGATAGGCCCTCCCTCAGTAATGTATCCCCCAGTGATAGGCCCTCCCTCAGTCATGTTTCCCCCAGTGATAGGCCCTCCCTCAGTCATGTTTCCCCCAGTGATAGGCCCTCCCTCAGTAATGTTTCCCCCCGATAGGCCCTCCCTCAGTAATGTTTTCACCAGTGATCGACCCCCCCAAGTAATGTTTCCCCCAGTGATAGACCCTCCCTCAGTAATGTTTTCGCCAGTGATAGACCCGCCCTCAGCAATGTTTCCCCCAGTGATAGACACACCCTCATTAATGTTTTCACCAGTGATAGGCCCTCCCTCAGTAATGTTTTCACCAGAGATAGGCCCTCCCTCAGTAATGTTTCCCTCAGTGATAGACCCTCCCTCAGTAATGTTTCCCCCAGTGTGAGTCCCTCCATCAGTAATGTTTCCCCCAGTGATAGGCCCTCCCTCAGTAATGTTTTCCCCAGTGATAGACCGTCCCACAGTATTGTTTTTCCTAGTGATAGGCCCTCCTTCAGTAATGTTACCCACAGTGATAGACGCTCCCTCAGTAATGTTTTCACCAGTGATAGGCCCTCCCTCAGTAATATTTCCCCCAGTCATAGACCCTCCCTCAGTCATCATTTCCCCCAGTGATAGGCCCTCCACCAGGAATGTTTTCACCGGTGATAGACCCTTCATCAGTCATGTTTCCCCCAGTGATAGATCCTCCCTCAGTAATGAATCCCCCAGTGATAGACCCTCCCTCAGTAATGTTTCCCCCAGTGATAGATCCTCCCTCAGTAATGTTTCCCCCAGTCATAGGCACTCGCTCAGTATTCTTTTCACCAGTGATCGGCCCTCCCTCAGTAATGTCTCCCCCAGTGAAAGACCCTCCCTCCATAATGTTTCCCCCTGTGATAGGCCCTCCCTCAGTAATGTTTGCCCTGGTGATAGACCTCCTTTCGTGAAGTATCCCCCAGTGGTAGACTCTCCCCCAGTAATGTTTCCCACAGTGATAGACCCTCCCTCAGTCAAGTATCACCCAGTGATAGCCCCACCCTCAATGATGTTTCCCTCAGTGATCGGCCCTCCCTCAGTAGTGTTTCACCTGTGATAAAACCTCCTTCATTAGTGTATCCCCCAGTGATAGACCCTCCATCAGTAATGTTTCCCCCAGTGATAGATCCTCCCTCAGTCATGATTCCCCCAGTGATAGACCCTCCCTCAGTCATGTTTCCCCCAGTGATAGGCCCTCCCTCAGTAAAGTATCCCCCATTGATACACTCTCCCTCAATAATGTTTCTCCCACTGATAGGCACTCCCTCAGTAATGTTTCCGTGTGATAGGCCCTCCCACCGTAATGTTTCCCCCAGTGATAGACCCTCCCTCAATAATGTTTCCCCAGTGATAGGCCCGCCCTCAATAATGTTTCCCCCCGTAATCTGCCCTCCCTCAGTATTGTTTCCGCCAGTGATAGATCCTCTCTCAGTAATGTTTCCCTCGGTGGCAGACCTTCCCTCAGTAATGTTTCCCCCGTGATAAACCCTTTCTCAGTAATGTTTCCCTCAGTGATAGGCCCTCCCTCAGTTATGTTTCCCCTGGTGATAGACCCTCCCTTCGTAATGTTTCCCCCAGTGCTAGACTCTCGCTCAGCAATGTTTCCCCCAGTGATAGACCCTCCCTCAGTAATGTTTCACCCGGTGATTGACCCTCTCTCAGTAATGTTTCTCTCAGTGATAGGCTCTCCCTCAGTAATGTTTCCCCTGGTGATAGACCCTCCCTCAGTCATGTTTCCCCCAGTGATAGGCCCATCCTCAGTCATGATTCCCCCAGTGATAGACCCTCCCTCAGTAATGTTTTCACCAGTGATAGGTCCTCCCTCAGTAATGTTTCCCCCAGTGATAGGCCCTCCCTCAGTAATGTTTCCCCCAGTGATAGACCCTCCCTCAGTAATGTTTTCCCCAGTGATAGGTCCTCCCTCAGTAATGTTTCCCCCAGTGATAGGCCCTCCCTCAGTAATGTTTTCCCCAGTGATAGACCGTCCCACAGTATTGTTTTTCCTAGTGATAGGCCCTCCTTCAGTAATGTTACCCACAGTGATAGACGCTCCCTCAGTAATGTTTTCACCAGTGATAGGCCCTCCCTCAGTAATATTTCCCCCAGTCATAGACCCTCCCTCAGTCATCATTTCCCCCAGTGATAGGCCCTCCACCAGGAATGTTTTCACCGGTGATAGACCCTTCATCAGTCATGTTTCCCCCAGTGATAGATCCTCCCTCAGTAATGAATCCCCCAGTGATAGACCCTCCCTCAGTAATGTTTCCCCCAGTGATAGATCCTCCCTCAGTAATGTTTCCCCCAGTCATAGGCACTCGCTCAGTATTCTTTTCACCAGTGATCGGCCCTCCCTCAGTAATGTCTCCCCCAGTGAAAGACCCTCCCTCCATAATGTTTCCCCCTGTGATAGGCCCTCCCTCAGTAATGTTTGCCCTGGTGATAGACCTCCTTTCGTGAAGTATCCCCCAGTGGTAGACTCTCCCCCAGTAATGTTTCCCACAGTGATAGACCCTCCCTCAGTCAAGTATCACCCAGTGATAGCCCCACCCTCAATGATGTTTCCCTCAGTGATCGGCCCTCCCTCAGTAGTGTTTCACCTGTGATAAAACCTCCTTCATTAGTGTATCCCCCAGTGATAGACCCTCCATCAGTAATGTTTCCCCCAGTGATAGATCCTCCCTCAGTCATGATTCCCCCAGTGATAGACCCTCCCTCAGTCATGTTTCCCCCAGTGATAGGCCCTCCCTCAGTAAAGTATCCCCCATTGATACACTCTCCCTCAATAATGTTTCTCCCACTGATAGGCACTCCCTCAGTAATGTTTCCGTGTGATAGGCCCTCCCACCGTAATGTTTCCCCCAGTGATAGACCCTCCCTCAATAATGTTTCCCCAGTGATAGGCCCGCCCTCAATAATGTTTCCCCCCGTAATCTGCCCTCCCTCAGTATTGTTTCCGCCAGTGATAGATCCTCTCTCAGTAATGTTTCCCTCGGTGGCAGACCTTCCCTCAGTAATGTTTCCCCCGTGATAAACCCTTTCTCAGTAATGTTTCCCTCAGTGATAGGCCCTCCCTCAGTTATGTTTCCCCTGGTGATAGACCCTCCCTTCGTAATGTTTCCCCCAGTGCTAGACTCTCGCTCAGCAATGTTTCCCCCAGTGATAGACCCTCCCTCAGTAATGTTTCACCCGGTGATTGACCCTCTCTCAGTAATGTTTCTCTCAGTGATAGGCTCTCCCTCAGTAATGTTTCCCCTGGTGATAGACCCTCCCTCAGTCATGTTTCCCCCAGTGATAGGCCCATCCTCAGTCATGATTCCCCCAGTGATAGACCCTCCCTCAGTAATGTTTTCACCAGTGATAGGTCCTCCCTCAGTAATGTTTCCCCCAGTGATAGGCCCTCCCTCAGTAATGTTTCCCCCAGTGATAGACCCTCCCTCAGTAATGTTTTCCCCAGTGATAGGTCCTCCCTCAGTAATGTTTCCCCCAGTGATAGACCCTCCCTCAGTAATGTTTTCCCCAGTGATAGGTCCTCCCTCAGTAATGTTTCCCCCAGTGATAGGTCCTCCCTCAGTAATGTTTCTCCCAGAGATAGACCTTCCATCAGTAATGTTTCCCCCAGTGATCGGCCCTCCCTCAGTAATGTTTCACTCACTAATAGACCCTCCTTCAGTAATGTTTCCCCTGGTGATAGACCCTCCCTCAGTTATGTTCCCCCCAGTGGTCTGCCCTCCCTCAGTATTTTTTCCCCCAGTGACCGGCCCTCCCTCAGTATTGTTTACCCCAGTAATGGGCCTTCCCTCAGTAATGTTTCCCCCAGTGATAGACACGCCCTCATTAATGTTTTCACCAGTGATAGGCCCTCCCTCAGTTATGTTTTCACCAGAGATAGACCCTCCCTCAGTAATGTTTCCCCCAGTGACAGACCCTCCATCAGTAATGTTTCCCCCAGTGATAGGTCCTTCCTCAATATTGTGTCACCCAGTGATAGGCCCTCCCTCAGTCATGTTTCCTCCAGTGATCGACCCTCCCTCAGTCACGTTTCCCCCAGTGATAGACCCTCCTTCAGTAATGTTTGCCCCAGTGATAGGCCCTCCCTCAGTCATGTTTCCTCCAGTGATAGACGCTCGCTCAGTCATGTTTCCCCCAGTGATAGACCCTCCCTCAGTCATGTTTCCTCCAGTGATAGACACTCCCTCAGTAATGTTTCCCCTGGTGATAGACCCTCCCTCAGTTATGTTTCCCCCAGTAATCTGCGCTCCCTCAGTCATGTTTCCCCCAGTGATAGATCCTCTCTCAATAATGTTTCCCCCGGTGACAGACCTTCCCTCAGTAATGTTTCCCCCGTGATAAACCCTCCCTCAGTGATGTTTCCCTCAGTGATAGGCTCTCCCTCAGTGTTGTTTACCCCTGTGATAGAGCCTCCCTCAGTAATGTTTCCTCCAGTGATAGGCCCACCCTCAGTAATGTTTTCACCAGTGATAGACGCTCCCTCAGTAATGTTTCCCCCAGTGACAGGCCCTCCCTCAGTCATGTTTCCCCCTGTGATAGACCTTTCCTCATTAATGTTTCCCCCAGTGACAGACCCTCCCTCAGTAATGTTTTCATGAGTCAGAGACCCTCCCTCAATAATGTTTCCCCCAGTGATAGGCCCTCCCTCAGTAATGTTTCCCCTGTTATAAACATTGCCTCAGTAATGTTTTCCCCATGTGATAGACCCTCGCTCAGTAATGTTTTCACCAGTGATAGGCCCACCATCAGTAATGTTTTCACCATTGATATACCCTCCCTTAGTAATATTTTCACGAGTGATCGACCCTCCCTCAGTAATGTTTCCCCCAGTCATATGTCCTCCCTCAGTATTCTTTTCCCCAGTGATAGGCCGTCCCTCAGTAATGTCTCCCACTGTGATAGACCTTCCCTCAGTAATGTTACCCCCAGTGATAGGCCCTCCCTCAGTAATGTTTATCCTGTGATAAACACTCCTTCTGTAATGATTCCCCCAGTGATAGACCCTCCCTCAGTAAAGTATCCCCCAGTGATACACTCTCCCTCAATAATGTTTCCCCCGTGATAGACCCTCCCTCAGTAATATTTCCCCCAGTGATAGATCCTCTCTCAGTAATGTTTCCCCCAGTGATAGACCTTCCCTCAGTAATGTTTCCCCCGTAATAAACCCTCCTTCAGTAATGTTTCCCTCAGTTATAAGTTCTCCCTCAGTAATGTTTCCCCCAGTGATAGGCCCTCTCTCAGTAATGTTTCCCCTGGTGATAGACCCTCCCTCAGTTATGTTCCTCCCAGTGATCGGCCCTCCCACAGTAATATTTCCCCCAGTGATAGACCCTCATTCAGTAATGTTCCCCCCGGTGATAGACCCTCCCTCAGTAATGTTTCCCCCAGTGATAGACTCTCCCTCAGACAAGTGTCCCCCAGTAATAGACCCTCCTTCAGTAATGTTTCCCCCAGTGATAGGCCCTCCCTCAGTATTGTGTCACCCAGTGATAGGCCTTCCCTCAGTGTTGTTTACCCCTGTGATAGAACTCCCTCAGTAATGTTTCCTCCAGTGATAGGCCCATCCTCAGTAATGTTTTCACGAGTCAGAGACCCTCCCTCAATAATGTTTCCCCCAGTGATAGACCCTCCCTCAGTCATGTTTCCCCCTGTGATCGACCTTTCCTCATTAATGTTTCCTCCAATGATAGACCCTCCCTCAGTCATGTATCCCCCAGTGATAGACCCTCCTTCAGTAATGTTTCCCCCAGTGATAGACCCTCCCTCAGTCATGTATCCCCCAGTGATAGACCCTCCTTCAGTAATGTTTCCCCCAGTGATAGACCCTCCCTCAGTCATGTTTCCCCCAGTGATAGGCCCTCCCTCAGTAATGTTTCCCCTGGTGATAGACCCTCCCTCAGTTATGTTTCCCCCAGTGATCTGCGGTCCCTCAGTAATGTTTCCCCCAGTGATAGACCTTCCCTCAGTCATGTGTCCCCCAGTGATAGGCCCTCCCTCAGTCATGTTTCCTCCAGTGATAGACCCTCCATCAGTCATGTTTCCCCCAGTGATAGACCCTCCCTCAGTCATGTTTCCTCCAGTGATAGACCCTCCCTCAGTAATGTTTCCCCCAGTGACAGACCCTCCATCAGTAATGTTTCCCCCAGTCATTGACCCTCCCTCAGTCATGTGTCCCCCAGTGATAGACCCTCGTTCAGTAATGTTTCCCCCGAGATAGGCCCTCCCTCCGTAATGTTGCCCCTTGTGATAGACCCGACCTCCGTAATGTTTCCCCCAGTGATAGGCCCTCCCTCAGTAATTTTTCCCACGTGATAGGCCCTCCCTCCGTACCGTTTACCCCAGTGATACACCTGCCATCTGTAATGTTTCCCCGAGTGATAAGCCCTCCCTCAGTAATGTTTCCCCTGGTGATAGGCCTTCCCTCAGTAGTGTTTCCCCTGGTGATAGGCCTTCCCTCAGTGGTGTTTCCCCTACCAGTAGCCCTCCCTCGGTCATGTTTCCCCCAGTGATAGACCCTCCCTCGGTCATGTTTCCCCCTGTGATAGGCCCTCCCTCAATAATGTTTCCCACAGTGATTGGCCCTCACTCAATAAAGTCTCCCCCAGTGATACACTCTCCCTCAATTACGTTTCTCCCACTGATAGGCCCTCCCTCGGTCATGTTTCCCCAGTGATAGACCCTCCCTCAGCAATGTTTCCCCCAGTGATAGACACACCCTCATTAATGTTTTCACCAGTGATAGGCCCTCCCTCAGTAATGTTGTCACCAGAGATAGACCCTCCCTCAGTAATATTTCCCCCAGTGATCTGCGCTCCCTCAGTCATGTTTCCCCCAGTGATAGACCCTCCCTCAGTAATGTTGTCACCAGAGATAGACCCTCCCTCAGTAATATTTCCCCCAGTGATAGGCCCTCCCTCAGTAATGTTGTCACCAGAGATAGACCCTCCCTCAGTAATATTTCCCCCAGTGATAGACCCTCCCTCAGTCATGTTTCCCCCAGTGATAGACCCTCCTTCAGTCATGTTTCCCCCAGTGATAGACCCTCCCTCAGTCATGTTTCCCCCAGTGATAGACCCTCCTTCAGTAATGTTTGCCCCAGTGATAGGCCCTCCCTCAGTATTGTGTCACCCAGTGACATGCCCTCCCTCAGTATTGTGTCACCCAGTGATAGGCCCTCCCTCAGTCATGTTTCCTCCAGTGATAGACGCTCTCTCAGTCATGTTTCCCCCAGTGATAGACCCTCCCTCAGTCCTGTTTCCTCCAGTGATAGACCCTCCCTCAGTCATGTTTGCCCGAGTGATAGGCCCTCCCTCAGTAATGTTTCCCCCGTGATAAACCCTCTCTCAGTAATGTTTCCCTCAGTTAGAGGTTCCCCCTTAGTGATGTTTCCCCCAGTGATAGGCCCTCTCTCAGTAATGTTTCCCCTGGTGATAGACCCTCCCTCAGTTATGTTCCCCCCAGTGATAGACCCTCCATCAGTAATGTGTCCCCCAGTGATAGACCCTCCTTCAGGAATGTTTACCCCAGTGTTAGGCCCTCCCTCAGTATTGTGTCACCCAGTGATAGGCCCTCCCTCAGTCATGTTTCCCCCAATCATACGCCCTCCCTCAGTAATGTTTCCCCTGGTGATAGACCCTCCCTCAGTTATGTTTCCCCCAGTGATCCGCGCTTCCTCAGCCATGTTTCCCCCAGTGATAGGCTCTCCCTCAGTATTGCTCAGTGATAGATCCTCTCTCAATAATGTTTCCCTCAATGCTAGGCTCTCCCTCAGTGTTGTTTACCCCAGTGATAGGCCCTCCCTCAGTAATGTGATAGGATCTCCCTCAGTGTTGTTTTCCCCAGTGGTATGCCTCAGTAATTTTTCTCACAGTGATATGCCGTCCTTCAGTAATGTTTCTCCCAGTGATAGGCCCTCCCTCAGTAATGTTTCCCCCGTGATAGGCCCTCCCTCAGTAATGTTTCCCCCGTGATAGGCCCTCCCTCAGTAATGTTTCCCCAGTGATAGGCCCTCCCTCAGTAATGTTTCCCCAGTGATAGGCCCTCCCTCAATAATGAATCCCCCAGTATAGACCAGCCCGCCGTGATGTTTCCCCCAGTTATAGGCCCATCCTCAGTAATGTATTCCCCAGCGATAAGCCCTCCCTCAGTAATGTTTCCCCTGGTGATAGACCCTCCCTTCGTAATATTTCCCCCAGTGATTGACCTTCCCTCAGTAATGTTTCCCCCAGTGATAGACCCTCCCTCAGTAATGTTTGCCACATTGATAGACCCTCCCTCAGTAATGTTTTCACCAGTGATAGACCCTCCCTCAGTAATGATTCCCCCAGTGATAGACCCTCCCTCAGTCATGTTTCCCCCAGTGATAAGCCCTCCTTCAGTAATGATTCCCCCAGTGATCGGCCCTCCCTCAGTAATGTTTTCACCAGTGATAGACCCTCCCTCAGTAATGTTTCCCCCAGTCATAGGCAGTCCCTCAGTATTCTTTTCCCGAGTGATAAGCCCTCCCTCAGTAATGTCTCCCGCAGTGAAAGACCCTCCCTCCGTAATATTTCCCCTGGTGATAGACCTTCCCTCAGTGATGTTTCCCCCAATGATAGGCCCTCCCTCAGTGAAGTATCCCCCAGTGATAGACCCTCCCTCAGTCATGTTTCCCCCAGTGATAGGCCCTCCCTCAGTCATGTTTCTCCCAGTGATAGGCCCTCCCTCAGTCATGTTTCCCCCAGTGATAGACCCTCCCTCAGTCATGTTTCTCCCAGTGATAGGCCCTCCCTCAGTCATGTTTCCCCCAGTGATAGACCCTCCATCAGTAATGTGTCCCCCAGTGATAGACCCTCCTTCAGTAATGTTTCCCCCAGTGATAGGCCCTCCCTCAGTATTGTGTCACCCAGTGATAGGCCCTCCCTCAGTCATGTTTCCTCCAGTGATAGACCCTCCCTCAGTCATGTTTCCCCTGGTTAAAGACCCTCCCTCAGTTATGTTTCCCCCAGTGATCTGCGCACCCTCAGTCATGTTTCCCCTGGTTAAAGACCCTCCCTCAGTTATGTTTCCCCCAGTGATCTGCGCACCCTCAGTCATGTTTCCCCCAGTGATAGGCCTTCCCTCAGTCATGTTTCCCCCAGTGATAGACCCTCCATCAGTAATGTGTCCCCCAGTGATAGACCCTCCTTCAGTAATGTTTCCCCCAGTGATAGGCCCTCCCTCAGTATTGTGTCACCCAGTGATAGGCCCTCCCTCAGTAATGTTTCCCCAGTGATAGGCCCTCCCTCAGTAATGTTTCCCCCGTGATAGGCCCTCCCTCAGTAATGTTTCCCCAGTGATAGGCCCTCCCTCAATAATGAATCCCCCAGTATAGACCAGCCCGCCGTGATGTTTCCCCCAGTTATAGGCCCATCCTCAGTAATGTATTCCCCAGCGATAAGCCCTCCCTCAGTAATGTTTCCCCTGGTGATAGACCCTCCCTTCGTAATATTTCCCCCAGTGATTGACCTTCCCTCAGTAATGTTTCCCCCAGTGATAGACCCTCCCTCAGTAATGTTTGCCACATTGATAGACCCTCCCTCAGTAATGTTTTCACCAGTGATAGACCCTCCCTCAGTAATGATTCCCCCAGTGATAGACCCTCCCTCAGTCATGTTTCCCCCAGTGATAAGCCCTCCTTCAGTAATGATTCCCCCAGTGATCGGCCCTCCCTCAGTAATGTTTTCACCAGTGATAGACCCTCCCTCAGTAATGTTTCCCCCAGTCATAGGCAGTCCCTCAGTATTCTTTTCCCGAGTGATAAGCCCTCCCTCAGTAATGTCTCCCGCAGTGAAAGACCCTCCCTCCGTAATATTTCCCCTGGTGATAGACCTTCCCTCAGTGATGTTTCCCCCAATGATAGGCCCTCCCTCAGTGAAGTATCCCCCAGTGATAGACCCTCCCTCAGTCATGTTTCCCCCAGTGATAGGCCCTCCCTCAGTCATGTTTCTCCCAGTGATAGGCCCTCCCTCAGTCATGTTTCCCCCAGTGATAGACCCTCCCTCAGTCATGTTTCTCCCAGTGATAGGCCCTCCCTCAGTCATGTTTCCCCCAGTGATAGACCCTCCATCAGTAATGTGTCCCCCAGTGATAGACCCTCCTTCAGTAATGTTTCCCCCAGTGATAGGCCCTCCCTCAGTATTGTGTCACCCAGTGATAGGCCCTCCCTCAGTCATGTTTCCTCCAGTGATAGACCCTCCCTCAGTCATGTTTCCCCTGGTTAAAGACCCTCCCTCAGTTATGTTTCCCCCAGTGATCTGCGCACCCTCAGTCATGTTTCCCCTGGTTAAAGACCCTCCCTCAGTTATGTTTCCCCCAGTGATCTGCGCACCCTCAGTCATGTTTCCCCCAGTGATAGGCCTTCCCTCAGTATTGCTTACCCCAGTAATGGGCCCTCCCTCAGTAATGTTTCCCCCAGTGATCGGCCCTCCCTCAGTAATGTTTCCCCCGGTGATAAATCCTCTCTCAATAATGTTTCCCCCGGTGATAGACCTTCCCTCAGTAATGTTTCCTCCAGTGATAGACCCTCCCTCAGTAATGTTTCCCCCAGTGTGAGATCCTCCATCAGTAATGTTTGCCACATTGATAGACCCTTCCTCAGTAATGTTTCCCCCAGTGGTAGACCCTCCCCAAGTAATGTTTCCCCCACTGATAGACACTCCCTCAGTAATGTTTCCCCAGTGATAGACACTCCCTCAGTAATGTTTCCCCCAGTGATAGGCCCTCCCTCTGTGTTGGGTCCCCCAGTGATAGGCCCTCCCTCAGTTATGATTCCCCCAGTGATAGGCCCTCCCTCAGTAATGTTTTCACTAGTGATAGATCCTCCCTCAGTAATGTTTCCCCCAGTGATAGGCACTCCCTCAGTAATGTTTCCCCCCAGTGGTTGACCCTCCGTCAGTAATGTTTCTCCCAGTGATAGACCCTAACTCAGCAATGTTTCCCGATAGAACCTCCCTCAGTCATGTTTTCACCAGTGATAGGCCCTCCGTCAGTAATGTTTTCACCGGTGATAGACCCTCCCTCAGTAATATTTTCACCAGTGATAGACCCTCCCTCAGTAATGTCTCCCCCGGTGAAAGACCCTCCCTCTGTAATGATTCCCCCATTGATCGACCTTCCCTCAGTCAAATATCCCCCTGTGATAGACCCTCCCACAATAATGTTTCCCCCAGTGATAGGCCCTCCCTCAGTGAAGTCTCCCCCAGTGATAGACTCTCCCCCATAATGTTTTCCACCGTGATAGACCCTCCCTCATTCAAGTATCCCCCTGTGGTAGACCCTCCCTCAATGTTTCCCTCAGTGATCGGCCCTCCCTCAGTAATGTTTCCCCCGTGATAAGCCTCCTTCAGTAATGATTTCCCCTGTGATCGACCCTCCCTCAGTAAAGTATCCCCCAGTAATACACTCTCCCTCAATAATGTTTCTCCCACTGATAGACCCTCCCTCAGCAATGTTTCCCCCAGTGATAGACCCTCCCTCAGTCATTTTTCCCCCATTGATAGACCTTCCCTCAGTAATGTTTCCCCTGTGATAAACCCTCCCTCAGTGATGTTTCCCTCAGTGATAGGCTCTCGCTCAGTGTTGTTTACCCCTGTGATAGACCCTCCCTCAGTAATGTTTCCACCAGTGATAGGCCCATCCTCAGTATTGTTTTCACCAGTAATAGACGCTCCCTCAGTCATGTTTCCCCCAGTGAAAGACCCTCCCTCAGTAATGTTTCCCCTGTGATAAACCCTCCTTCAGTAATGATTCCCCCAGTGATAGACCCTCCCACAGTAAAGTATCCCCTAGTGATACACTCTCGCTCAGTCATGTTTTCCCCGTGATAGGCCCTCCCTCGGTCATGTTTCCTCCGTGATAAGCCTCCTTCAGTAATGATTCCCCCAGTGATAGACCCTCCCTTAGTAAAGTATCCCCCAGTGATACACTACCCCTCCGTAATGTTTCCCCCAGTGATAGGCCCTCCCTCTGTAATGTTTTCACCAGTAATCGACCCCCCCTCAGTAATGTTTCCCCCAGTGATAGACCCTCCCTCAGTAATGTTTCCCCCAGTCATAGGCTCTCCCTCATTATTCTTTTCACCAGTGATCGGCCCTCCCTCTGTAATGTCTCCCCCAGTGAAAGACCCTCCCTCCATAATGTTTCCCCCAGTGATCGACCCTCCCTCAGTCAAATATCTCCCTGTGATAGACCCTCCCACAATAATGTTTCCCCCAGTGATAGGCCCTCCCTCAGTAATTTTCCCCCGTGATAAACGCTCCTTCAGTAATGATTCCCCCACTGATACACTCTCCCTCAAAAGTGTTTCTCCCATTCATAGGCCGTCCCTCAGTAATGTTTCTCCTGGTGATAGGCTCTCCCTCAGTCATGTTTCCACTGGTGACAGGCCCTCCCTCAGCAATGATTCCCCCATTGATAGATCCTCTCTCAGTAATGTTTCCCCCGGTGATAGACCTTCCCTCAGGAATGTTTCCCCCGTGATAAACCCTTTCTCAGAAATGTTTCCCTCAGTGATAGGCTCTCCCTCATTGTTGTTTACCCCAGTGATAGGCCCTGCCTCAGTAATGTTTCCCCCCGTGATAGACCTTCCCTCAGTAATGTATTCCCCAGTGATAGGCCCTCCCTCAGCAATGTTTCCCCCAGTGATAGACCCTCCCTCAGTTATGTTTTCACTAGTGATAGACCCTCCCTCAGTAATGTTTCCCCCAGTGTGAGATCCTCCATCAGTAATGTTTGCCACATTGATAGACCCTCCCTCAGTAATGTTTTCACCAGTGATAGAACCTCCCTCAGTAATGTTTCCCCCAGTGGTAGGCCCTCCCTCAGTAATGTGTTCACCAGTGATAGATCCTCCCTCAGTAATGTTTCCCTCAGTGATAGATCCTCTCTCAATAATGTTTCCCCCGGTGATAAACCTTCCCTCAGGAATGTTTCCCCCGTGATAAATCCTTCCTTAGTAATGTTTCCCTCATTGATAGGTCCTCCCTCAGTTTTGTTTACCCCAGTGATAGGCCCTCCCTCAGTAATGTTTTCCCTGGTGATAGATCCTCCCTTCGTAATGTTTCCCCCAGTGACAGACCTTCCCTCAGTAATGTTTCCCCCGTGATAAACCCTCCCTCAGTGATGTTTCCCTCAGTGATAGGCTCTCCCTCAGTGTTGTTTACCCCTGTGATAGAGCCTCCCTCAGTAATGTTTCCTCCAGTGATAGGCCCACCCTCAGTAATGTTTTCACCAGTGATAGACGCTCCCTCAGTAATGTTTCCCCCAGTGACAGGCCCTCCCTCAGTCATGTTTCCCCCTGTGATAGACCTTTCCTCATTAATGTTTCCCCCAGTGACAGACCCTCCCTCAGTAATGTTTTCATGAGTCAGAGACCCTCCCTCAATAATGTTTCCCCCAGTGATAGACCCTCCCTCAGTCATGTTTCTCCCTGTGATAGACCTTTCCTCATTAATGTTTTCCCCAGTGACAGACCCTCCCTCAGTAATGTTTTCACGAGTCAGAGACCCTCCCTCAATAATGTTACCCCCAGTGATAGGCCCTCCCTCAGTAATGTTTCCCCTGTTATAAACATTGCCTCAGTAATGTTTTCCCCATGTGATAGACCCTCGCTCAGTAATGTTTTCACCAGTGATAGGCCCACCATCAGTAATGTTTCCCCTGTTATAAACATTGCCTCAGTAATGTTTTCCCCATGTGATAGACCCTCGCTCAGTAATGTTTTCACCAGTGATAGGCCCACCATCAGTAATGTTTTCACCATTGATATACCCTCCCTTAGTAATATTTTCACGAATGATCGACCCTCCCTCAGTAATGTTTCCCCCAGTCATATGTCCTCCCTCAGTATTCTTTTCCCCAGTGATAGGCCGTCCCTCAGTAATGTTTCCCACTGTGATAGACCTTCCCTCAGTAATGTTACCCCCAGTGATAGGCCCACCCTCAGTAATGTTTATCCTGTGATAAACACTCCTTCTGTAATGATTCCCCCAGTGATAGACCCTCCCTCAGTCATGTGTTCCCCAGTGATAGACCCTCCTTCAGTAATGTTTCCCCAAGTGATAGGCCCTCCCTCAGTCATGTTTCCTCCAGTGATAGACCCTCCCTCAGTCATGTTTCCCCCAGTGATAGGCCCTCCCTCAGTAATGTTTCCCCCAGTGATAGACCCTCCATCAGTAATGTTTACCCCAGTGATGGACCCTCCCTCAGTCATGCGTCCCCCAGTGATAGACCCTCCATCAGTAATGTTTACCCCAGTGATAGGCCCTCCCTCATTCATGTGTCCCCCAGTGATAGACCCTCCATCAGTAATGTTTGCCCCAGTGATAGACCCTCCCTCAGTCATGCGTCCCCCAGTGATAGACCCTCCTTCAGTAATGTTTCCCCCAGTGATAGGCCCTCCCTCCGTATTGTTTCCCCCAGTGATAGGCCTTTCCTCTGTCATGATTCCCCCAGTGATAGGCCCTCTCTCAGTAATGTTTCCCCTGGTGATAGACTTTCCTTCGTGAAGTATCCCCCAGTGATAGACTCTCCCCCAGTAATATTTCCCCCAGTGATAGACCCTCCTTCAGTAATGTTTCCCCCAGTGATAGACACTCCCTCAATTATGTTTCCCCCGTCATAAGACCTCCTTCAGTAATGATTCCCCCAGTGATCAACCCTCCCTTAGTAAAGTATCCCCCAGTGATACACTCTCCCTCCGTAATGTTTCCCCCAGTAATCGACCCCTCCTCAGTAATGTTTCCCCCAGTGATAGACCCTCCCTCAGTAATGTTTCTCCCAGTCATAGGCTCTCCCTCATTATTCTTTTCACCAGTGATCGGACCTCCCTCAGTAATGTCTCCCCCAGTGAAAGACCCTCCCTCCGTAATGTTTCCCCCTGTGACAGGCCCTCCCTCAGTAATGTTTCCCCCGTGATAAACGCTCCTTCAGTAATGATTTCCCCAGTGATACACTCTCCCTCAAAAGTTTTTCTCCCACTGATAAGCCCTCCCTCCGTAATGTTTCCCCCAGTGATAGACCCTCCCTCCATAATGTTTCCCCCAGTGATAGACCCTCCCTCAGTGTTGTTTCCCCCAGTGATCTGCCCTCCCTCAGTAATGTTTCCCCCGTGATAAGCCTCTTTCAGTAATGATTCCCCCAGTGATAGACCCTCCCTTAGTAAAGTATCCCCCAGTGATACACTACCCCTCCGTAATGTTTCCCCCAGTGATAGACCCTCCCTCCATAATGTTTCCCCCAGTGATAGACCCTCCCTCAGTGTTGTTTCCCCCAGTGATCTGCCCTCCCTCAGTAATGTTTCCCCCATGATAAGCCTCTTTCAGTAATGATTCCCCCAGTGATAGACCCTCCCTTAGTAAAGTATCCCCCAGTGATACACTACCCCTCCGTAATGTTTCCCCCAGTGATAGGCCCTCCCTCAGTAATGTTTTCACCAGTGATCGACCCCCCCCTCAGTAATGTTTCCCCCAATGATAGACCCTCCCTCAGTAATGTTTCCCCCAGTCATAGGTCCTCCCTCAGTATTCTTTTGACCAGTGATCGGCCCTCCCTCTGTAATGTCTCCCCCAGTGAAAGACCCTCCCTCCATAATGTTTCCCCCAGTGATAGACCCTCCCTCAGTAATGTTTCCCCCAGTCATAGGTCCTCCCTCAGTATTCTTTTCACCAGTGATCGGCCCTCCCTCTGTAATGTTTCCCCCAGTGATAGGCCCTCCCTCAGTAATTTTCCCCCGTGATAAACGCTCCTTCAGTAATGATTCCCCCACTGATACACTCTCCCTCAAAAGTGTTTCTCCCACTGATAGGCCCTCCCTCCGTAATGTTTCCCCTGGTGATAGACCCTCCATCAGTAATGTTTGCCCCAGTGATAGACCCTCCCTCAGTCATGCGTCCCCCAGTGATAGGCCCTCCCTCCGTAATGTTTCCCCTGGTGATAGACCCTCCATCAGTAATGTTTGCCCCAGTGATAGACCCTCCCTCAGTCATGCGTCCCCCAGTGATAGGCCCTCCCTCCGTATTGTTTCCCCCAGTGATAGGCCTTTCCTCTGTCATGTTTCCTCCAGTGATAGACCTTCCCTCAGTAATGTTTCCCCCGGTGATAGACCTTCCCTCAGTAATGTTTCTCCCGTGATAAACCCTTTCTCAGTAATGTTTCCCTCAGTGATAGGCTCTCCCTCATTGTTGTTTACCCCAGTGATAGGCCCTCCCTCAGCAATGTTTCCCCCAGTCTGAGATCCTCCATCAGTAATGTTTCCCACAGTGGTAGGCCCTCCCTCAGTAATGTGTTCTCCAGTGATAGATCCTCCCTCAGTAATGTTTCCCCTAGTGATAGACACTCCCTCAGTAATGTTTCCCCCAGTGATAGGCCCTCCCTCTGTGTTGGGTCCCCCAGTGATAGGCCCTTCCTCAGTTATGATTCCCCCAGTGATAGGCCCTCCCTCAGTAATGTTTTCACTAGTGATAGATCCTCCCTCAGTAATGTTTCCCCCAGTGATAGTCCCTCCCTCAGTCTTGTTTCCCCCAGTGGTTGACCCTCCGTCAGTAATGTTTCTCCCAGTGATAGACGCTCCATCAGCAATGTTTCCCGATAGAACCTCCCTCAGTCCTGTTTTCACCGGTGATAGACCCTCCGTCAGTAATGTTTCCCTCAGTGATAGTCCCTCCTTCAGTAATGATTCCCCCAGTGATAGACCCTCCCTCAGTAAAGTATCCCCCAGTGATACACTCTCCCTCAATCACGTTTCTTCCACTGATATGCCCTCCCTCAGTCATGTTTCCCCCGTGATAGGCCCTCCCTTGATAATGTTTCCTCAGTGATAGGCCCTCCCTCAGTAATGTTTCCCCTGTGATAAACGCTCCTTCAGTAATGATTCCCCCAGTGATACACTCTACCTCAAAAGTGTCGGTGTTTGTATATATGTCGATGAATACTTTTCATCAGTATTCACTCAGGAACAGGACACTGTTGCTGATGTGAATATGGAATCACAAATAATTAGAATGGATGCCCTGGAAATATGCAGGGAAGAGGTTTTGGGAATATTGGAAAGGATGAATATAGATAAGTCTCCTGGGCCTGATGGCATTTACCCCAGGATCCTATGGGAAGCTAGGGAGGAGATAGCAGAGCCATTGGCCTGGATTTTTATGTCGTCGTTGTCAACAGGAATAGTACCAGAGGACTGGAGGATAGCGAATGTGGTCCCATTGTTTAAGAAAGGGAGTAGGGATAGCCCTAGCAACTATAGGCCAGTGAGTCTGACTTCAGTGGTGGGCAAAGTCTTAGAGAGAATGGTAAGGGATAAGATTTATGAACATCTGGGTAGGAATAACGTGATCAGGGATAGCCAGCATGGTTTTGTGAAGGGCAGGTCGTGCCTCACAAACCTTATTGAGTTCTTCGAGAAGGTGACCAAGGAAGTGGATGAGGGTAAAGCAGTAGATGTTGTGTATATGGATTTTAGTAAGGCGTTCGATAAGGTTCCCCATGGTAGGCTAATGCTAAAACTTCGGAGGTATGGCATTGAGGATACATTAGAGGTTTGGATTAGGAATTGGCTGGCTGGAAGGAGACAGAGGGTAGTAGTTGATGGATTATGTTCATCTTGGAGTGCAGTTACTAGCGGTGTACCACAAGGATCTGTTTTGGGACCATTGCTTTTTGTTATCTTTATAAATGATCTAGAGGAAGGACTTGAAAGCTGGGTAAGCAAGTTTGCGGATGACACAAAAGTCGGTGGACTTGTGGATAGTGAGGAAGGAAGTGGTAGGTTACAGCGGGATATAGATAAGTTGCAGAGCTGGGCGGAAATGTGGCAAATGGAATTCAATGTAGCTAAGTGCGAAGTCGTTCACTTTGGTAGGAATAACAAGATGATGGATTACTGGGCTAATGGTAGGCTACTTGGTAGTGTGGATGAGCAGAGGGATCTTGGTGTCCATGTACACAGATCTCTGAAAGTTGCCACCCAGGTAAATAGTGCTGTGAGGAAGGCATATGGTGTACTGGGCTTTATTGGCAGAGGAATTGAGTTCCGGAGTCCTGAGGTCATGTTGCAACTGTATAAGACTCTGGTGCGGCCTCATCTGGAGTATTGTGTGCAGTTTTGGTCGCCATACTATAGGAAGGATGTGGAAGCTTTAGAACGAGTGCAGAGGAGGTTTACCAGGATGTTGCCTGGAATGGTAGGAAAATCTTATGAGGAAAGGCTGAGGCACTTGGGGCTGTTCTCATTGGAGAAGAGAAGGTTTAGGGGAGATCTGATAGAAGTGTATAAGATGATTAGGGGTTTAGATAGGGTAGATACTAAGAACCTTTTACCGCTAATGGAGGCAGGTGTTACTAGGGGACATAGCTTTAAATTAAGGGGTGGTAGGTATAGGACAGATGTTAGGGGTAGATTCTTCACACAGCGGGTTGTGAGTTCATGGAATGCCCTGCCCGTATCAGTGGTGAACTCTCCTTCTTTATGGTCATTTAAGCGGGCATTGGATAGGCATTTGGAAGTTATTGGGCTAGTATAGGTTAGGTAGGATTCGGTCGGCGCAACATCGAGGGCCGAAGGGCCTGTACTGCGCTGTATCCTTCTATGTTCTATGTTCTATGTTCTATGTTTCTCCCACTGATAAGCCCTCCCTCCGTAATGTTTCCCCCAGTGATAGGCCCTCCCTCCGTAATTTTTCCCCCAGTGATAGACCCTCCCTCCATAATGTTTCCCCCAGTGATAGACCCTCCCTCAGTGTTGTTTACCCCTGTGATAGACCCTCCCTCAGTAATGTTTCCTCCAGTGATAGGCCCATCCTCAGCAATGTTTCCCCCCGTGAAAGACCCTCCCTCAATAATGTTTCCCCCAGTGATCAGCCTTCCCTCAGTAATATTTATCCTGTGATAAACCCTCCTTCAGTAATGATTCCCCCAGTGATAGACCCTCCCTCAGTAATGTTTTCACCAGTGATAGACCCTCCATCAGTAATGTTTACCCCAGTGATAGACCCTCCCTCAGTATTGTGTCACCCAGTGATAGGCCCTCCCTCAGTCATGTTTCCCCCATTGATAGGCCCTCCCTCAGTAATGTTTCCCCTGGTGATAGACCCTCCCTCAGTTATGTTTCCCCCAGTGATAGACCCTCCCTCAGTTATGATTCCCCCAGTGATAGGCCCTCCCTCAGTAATGTTTCTCCTGGTGATAGACTTTCCTTCGTGAAGTATCCCCCAGTGATAGACTCTTCCCCAGTAATATTTCCCCCATTGATAGACCCTCCCTCAGTCATGTGTCCCCCCGTGATAAGCCCTCCTTCAGTAATGATTCCCAAAGTGATAGACCCTCCCTCAGTAAAGTATCCCCCAGTGATACACTCTCCCTCAGTAATGTTTCCCCTGGTGATAGGCCCTCCCTCAGTATTGTTTCCCCCAGTGATAGGCCCTCCTTCAGTAATGTTTCCCCCAGTGATAGGCCCTCCTTCAGTAATGTTTCCCCCAGTGATAGGCCCTCCTTCAGTAATGTTTCCTCCAGTGATAGGCCCTCCCTCAGTGAAATATCCCCCGGTAATACACTCTCCCCCAGTTATGTTTCACCCAGTGATAGAGTCTCCCTCAGTCAAGTAAACCCCTGTGATTGACCCTCCCTCCGTCATGTTTCCCCTAGTGATAGGTCCTCCCTCATTATTGTTTCCCCCAGTGATAGACTCTCAGCCAATCGGAGATTCTCTATCTAGGCTCGCTGTCTCCGTGTGCTGTTCATGACAGTTGCTCCTTCCAGGACTGTTTGTCCCCTCCTGGACCATGAGAGGATCATTGTGCACCTCTCTGATTGGCTCTCTGGGTCAGTGAGAATCCCCCCCGATATTTCACTGAGATACAGCCTACATTCGCCTTCCATTATCAAGCTTCTCAGCAGAACTCCTCTTCGTTTTCTGTTTGTCCACGGGATGTGAGTGCCACTCGCTAGGCCCACTATTTATTACCCATCCTTAATTACCCAGAGACAGTTGACAGTCAACCACATTGGCTGTGGGTCTGGAGTCACATGTCGTCCCTGACCAGGTAAGGATGGCCGTTTCTTTCCCTGAAGGACATGAGTGAACCATTTATAACAATTGACCGTGGTTCCATGGTCATCATTCGGCCAGCATTTTATTCCCAGGTTCGTACTGAATTCCGATTTCACTATCCTCCATCATGAGATCCAAGCCAAAATTCCCAGAACATTCGCCTGAGGTTCTCAATTACCAGCCCAGTCATATTGCCACTCTGCCGCCACCTTTTCCTCTATTGTCAGCAAACCCTCCTGTCTCTCCCTAACCCCACCAGATCAACCCTCTTGTGCACTTGGTCAACATCCAAACCCTGTATAGCTTGAACCTGCCACCTTCAGAGGAAAACCCATTCAAGCCAGGTGGTTCACTGGCACCGTGGTTAGCAGGGTTAAACCTGAAACTGGGCTTGTTATTGAAGGATTGTTATGGACACATTCCCAGGTTGGGCTGCCAGGTGGCAGATACTGTTCAATGTGAAGCACAGGTACTTAACGTCTCTGGCTAGAAAGCAGAGGAAGATATGTTTGATGTTCTTCATCAGGACTGAATGGCAAGAATGCCAAATCTCAAAGGTTGCCACAATGTATATTGCATGAGGATACCAATTGGTTGACTGATAGAGGCACTGACTCGGAATTTACCTGCCAGCCATCAATATCCTCTTCCCATGGAGTGGAAATTGTGATTTGGTATTCTGGTGATTCTGTCAAGTTATGACGACGCAACTCCCTTTTTCCAGCAACACACAAATCTGTTCAACCCAGCTGCTGGAGATGCATTGTGGCAGGATGAGCGTGTCCACTTGGCAGTGAGTGAACTGAGACAGCAGGGAAAGAATTTCATTCTGCGACACACTGACCATAAGGGCAAGCAATGGGCTGAAAGATTGGAGATTGGAGAGGCACAATTGCCCAGTATAAGCTGTGAACCCCAGGCAGAGAGCAGGAGAGGGCGATCTCAGCAGAGTACCCAGATAGTGCTCGAAAAGGGAAATAGGAGCAAGAGTGATGAGGTAGCAACCTATATACACGGCACAATGCTCCGACTGCAATTTGGTGTGCGCAATTTTGAGCATGCCTTTTACAAAATGGACAGGAAATCCATCCAGAGTGCACAAGTCTCGCTTCCCCAGTGCGATGCCAATGGTTCTAAGGAGGGGGCTGAAATACAGAGCTCAGTTCTCTCCCCCTTTTCCAAGTTTGGTTTGGAAACTGAAGTATACAGGCCAGTGATTCAAAGGAGAATCCAATCGACTCAGCGTGAAGCAGGGAGGTCTCCGAAGAAACTCACTGAAGTTTTATTTGAAATCCTAAAGGATGGGGGAGAAAATGAACGCTTGCTCTGGCTGGAGTCTGTGTGATGAGGGGTCGCTTTATGCAAAGGTGTATGGAAAGGCAGACAGGGTGGTGAAAGAAGGCATTTGGTATCATAGAGTCATAGTCATGGAGTAATGCACCACAGAAACAGACCCTTTGGTCCAACTCACTCATGCTGGCCTGATATCCTAAATTAATCTTGTTCCATTTGACAGCACTTTGCCTATAGCCCTCTAAATCCTTCCTATTCATATACCCATCCAGATGCCTTTTAAATGTTGTAACTGTACCAGCCTGCACCACTTCCTCTGGCAGCGCATTCCATACACACACCACCCTCTGTGTGAAAAGGTTGCCCCTTGGGCCCCTTTTATATCTTTCCCCTCTCAACCTAAACTTATACCGTCTCGTTCTGGTCTGCCCCAACCCAAGGAAAAGACCTTGGCTATTCACCCTATCCATGCCCCCCTTGATTTTATAAACCTCTATCTGGTCTCCCCTCAGCCTCCGACGCTCCAGGGAAAACAGCCCCAGCCTGTTCAGCCTCTCCCTGTAGCTCAAATCCTCCAACCCTGGCAACATCCTTGTGAATCTTTTCTGAACCCTTTCAAGTTTCACAACATCCTTTCTCCAAGGAGGGAGACCAGAATTGCACACAATATTCTAAAACTGGCCTTACCAATGTCCTGTCCAGCCGCAACATGACCTCCCAACTCCTGTACTCAATACTCTGACCAATAAAGGTCAGATGGAGCATGAGGTCGAAATTTGGGTGGAAATTAGGAATTCCAAGAAGAAAGATTCACTGATAGGTGTAGTCTATAGGCCACCAAATAATAACATTACATTGGGCCAGGCCATGAACAAGGAAATACTTAATGCCGGCAAAAATGGTACTGCTATTATCATGGGGGATTTTAATCTACATGTAGATTGGTCAAACCAGCTCGGTCAAGGTAGCCTTGAGGAGGTGTTCATTGACTCTTTCTGCTATAGTTTTCTTGAGCAGTATGGAATGGAACCAAAGAGGGATCAAGCTATCCTAGATCTGGTCCTGTGCAAAGAGACAGGAATAATTACTGACCTCATAATGACGGATCCTCTTGGAAGGAGCGATCATAGTGTGGTTGAATTTAGAACACAGATGGAGAGTGTCAAGATAAAATCCAATACCAGGGTCCTGTGCTTGAAGAAGGGGGACTATGAGTGAATGAGAGAGGACCTGGCTAAAGTAGACTGGAAGCAGAGACTTTATGGTGTGACAGTTGATGAACAGTGGAGGACTTTCAAAGAAATTTTTCAGAGTGCTCCACAAAAGCATATTCCAGGGAGAAGGAAGGACTGTAAGAGGAGGGGTAACCTGCCAGGAATGTCTAAGGAAGTAAGGCAGGCACTCAAAGTGAAAGAGAAGGCATACAAAGTGGCCAAAAACAGCTGGAATCTAGAAGATTGGGAAATCTTTAAAAGTCAACAGAAAGCTACAAAAGCAGCTATGAAGAAAAGTAAGATAGAGTATGAGAAAAAAAACCTAGCACAGAATATAAAAACAGATAGCAGAAGTTTCTATAAATATATAAAACAAAGAAGAGTGGCTGAAGTAAATGTTGGTCCTTTAGAGGATGAGATGGGGCAGTTAGTTTTGGGAGATGATGAAATGGCTGAGGCATTGAACAGGTACTTTACATCAGTCTGCACAGTGGGAGGGCACTAATAACACGCCAGGAAGTGATGAAGAGACAAATGTAGGTGAGGACCTGGAAACAATCTTTATTACGGAAGAGCTAGTGTTGGGTGTCCCTAGATTTCCAAAGGGTCTTTGACAAGGTGCTGCACATGAGGCTGCTGTATAAGGTAAGGATGCATGGTGTTAGAGTTAGAGTATTATTGTGGATCGGGGATTGCTTGACTGACAGGAAGCAAAGAGTGGGAATAAATGAGTGCTATTCTGGCTGGCAATCAGTGACTAGTGGTGTGTCTCAGGGATCGGTGTTGGGACCTCAATTATTCCCAATTTATGTCGATGCTTTGGAGTTGGGGACCATGTGTACGATGTCAAAGTTTGCAGATGACACTAAGATGAGTGGCAGAGCAAAATGTGCAGAGGGCTGTGAAACTTTGCAGAGGAACATAGATACATTGAGTGAGTGGGCAAAGTTCTGGCAGATGGAATACAATGTTAGTAAGTGCAAAGTCATCCATTTTGGTTGGAGTAGCAACAAAATAGATTATTACTTGAATGGTAAAAAGTTGCAGCATGCTGCTGTGCAGAGGGAGCTGGGTGTCCTTGAGCGTGAATCACAGAGGGTTGGGCTGCAGGTACAACAGGTAACTAGGAAGGCAAATGGAACATTGTTCTTGATTGGTAAAGGGATTGAGTTTAAAAGCAGGGAGGTTATGTTGCAGCTGTACAAGGTGCTGGTGAGACCACACCTGGAGTACTGCGTGCAGTTTTGGTCTCCTTACTTGAGAAAGGATGTACTGGCACTGGAGGGAGTGCAGAAGAGGTTCATGAGGTTGATTCTGGAGTTGAGGGGGTCGGCTTATGATGAAAGACTGAGTAGACTGGGATTAGACTGGATTAGACTGGGATTTTCTGAAGAATGGAAGGGACCTTATTAAAACATGTCAAATTATGAAGGGAATCAATAAAATCGAAATAGGATGTTTCCACTGATAAGTGTGACTAGGATAAGGGAGCAGATTAAGGACTGAACTGATAAGGAACTTCTTCACTCAGAGGGTTGTTAATCTATGGAATTCCCTGCCCAGTGAAGTAGTTGATGCTATTTCAGTAATCGCTTTTAAAGCTAAGGTAGATACTTTTTTTGAAAAATAAAGGAATTAAGGGATTTGGTGAAAGCGTGGGTAAGTGGAGCAGAGTCCACGAAAAGATTTGCCATGACCCTTGTTGATTGGCGGAGCAGGCTGGAAGGGCCGGACAGCCTACTCCTGCTCCGAGTTCTTATGTTCTATGTTCTATATCAAACGCTTCCTTCACTATCCTATCCACCTGTGGCTCCATTTTCAAAGAACTATGAACCTCCAAGGTCAAAGGTTCAGTAATACTCCCTAGGACCTTACCATTAAGTGTATAAGTCCTGCCCTGATTTGCCTTTCCAAAATGCAGCACCTCACATTTATCTAAATTAAACTCCGTCTGCCCCTCCTCGGCCCATTGGCCCATTTGATCAAGATCCTGTTGTACTCTGAGGTAACCTTCTTCACTGTCCAATGCACCTCCAATTTGTTTGACTTTATTGATCAGTGCATTGAGTGGAGGGGTTGGGAGGTCATGTTGCGGCTGTATACCTCATTGGTTCAGCCACTTTTGGAATGTTGCGTGCAATTCTAGTCTCCCTACTATAGGAAAGATGTGAAACTTAAAATGGTTCAGGAAGGATTTACAAGGATGTTGCCAGGATTGGAGGGTTTGAGCTACAGGGAGAGGCTGAACAGGCTGGGGCTGTTTTCCCTGGAGTGTCGGAGGCTGAGGGGTGACCTTGGAAAGGTTTATAAAATCATGAGGGGCATGGATAGGATAAACAGACACGGTCTTTTTGCCAGGGTAGGGGAGTCCAGAACTAAAGGGCATAGGTTTAAGGTGAGACGGGAAAGATTAAAAAGGGACCTGAGGGTCTACGTTTTCACACAGAGGGTGGTACGTGTATGGAATGAGCTGCCAGAGGAAGTGGTGGAGGCTGGTACAATTACAACATTTAAAAGGCATCCGGGTGGGTATATGAATAGGAAGGGTTTAGAAGGATATGGGCCAAATGCTGGCAGGTGGGACTAGATTAATTTGGGATATCTGGTCGGCATGGATGAGTTGGACCGAAGGGTCTGTTTCCGTGCTGTATGACTCTATGACTCTAAATGTCTTCAGAGAGAAGATTGCTGCGCTTCTTCCTACATTGCCCTTCTGATGACTTCATTGGCTGAAAAGGGTTTTCAACATATCTTGAAATCCTGAAAGGAACAATCTCCATGGGAGTCTTTCTCTCTTTGTCTGCACCGAATGTTTTACCAAGTAAGACTTCAAGCAACAATAGGATTGTTTCCAGCAGAAAATTGGGAACTGTTTGGCGGTGAGGGTGAATTGGGATTCAATCCGGAAAAGAGCTGGCACGGACAGAGTGGGCCAAATAGCGTTGTTGCAAACTGTGAATGTATCTGGTTCTGTCGAGTCATCCCTGCATTACTTTTAGTGATCCAAAATGAGCAAGCAGCATGAGGGCTGTGCTGGCGTCCTGGCGATCTGCTTCTCGCAAATGGTGTCCCGTCCGGTTTTGCAGTGTCAGGGTTCAGGCTGCTATTCTGCCAGTCACAGACAGGGTCAAAATCCTGGAAGTTCCTCCCTCACAATGTTCTACTGCCTGTGGACTGTAACGGTTCAAGAGGGCATGTCACCACCGCCGTCTCAAAGGGCAACTAGGGACGGGCAATCAATACAGTGACACCAACATCCCCATGGCTGGACTTGAAAAAAGGTCAAAACAAGGACTGCAGATGCTGGAAACCAGAGTCTAGATTAGAGTGGTGCTGGAAAAGCACAGCAGGTCAGGCAGCATCCGAGGAGCAGGAAAATCGACGTTTCGGGCCAAAGCCCTTAGTCAGGAATAGACCTCTAGATTTTCCTGCTCCTCGGATGCTGCCTGACCTGCTGCGCTTTTCCAGCACCACTCTAATCTAGAATCTGGATTTGAAAAAAATCAACTGACGAATTGTTTCTCTTACCACATCTTCTTTATTGTTTAGGATTCCCCTGTGGGGAGGAGTGCTAATCACGATTATAGACACCTTCTTCTTCCTCTTCTTGGATAAGTACGGTAAGATCGGTGTAACGTGAAGACTTTTGCAAACGAATATTCTTCCTTGTACATTGCAAGGATCCCTCGCCAACCTTTGCCATGATTTCCCATTCAGTTGTTCGTGTCTGTCTTGACCCACCTGATGCTCTTTGTTGTGGGCATAGGGAGGCAATGGCCCAGTCGTGTTGTTGCTTGGCCAGAAATCCAAAATCTCAGCTAAAGTTCTGGGGACCTGGGTTTGAATCCTGTCACAGCTGGTGGTGGCATTTGAACTCAGTAAAAATCTGGAATTAAGAGTCTAACAATGGCCATGTATCAATTGTCAGGAAATCCCATCTGGTTCAGTAATGCCTCCGAGAGAAGGAAACTGCCATCCTTACCTGGTCTGGTGTACGTGTGACTCCAGATCCACAGCCAAGGTGGTGGTGCTTTCCCGAGTGCATATCATAGAATCCCTCCAGTGTGTGGAAGCAGGCCATCAAGTCCACACCGACCCTGTGATTCCACCCTCTCCCCTATCCCTCTAACCCCTTCATTTTGCGTGGCTAACCCACCTGCACACTGTATGGGCAACTTAGCACGACCAATCCACCCTAACCTGCACGTCTTTGTGACTGTGGGAGGAAACCCATGCAGACACGGGGAGAATGCACAAACTCTACACAGTCACCCAAGGGTGGAGTCGAACCTGTGACATGGCAGCGCGAGCCTCTGTGCACCACTATTCCTGATCTTTTCTGTTTCCAATCCCACCTGGAGACCACAATGGTATAAGTAACAGGGATTGATTTTCCACACGTCACCTATTTTGTTCACCTGTGCTCGTAGAATCATGTGTAGTAAGTAACATTTATGCCACACAAATGCCAGGCAATGCCCATCTCCAACAAGAGAGGAACTAAGCATCTCTGTTTGACATTCAATGATATTGCCATTACCAAGTCCCATACTATCAACATCTTGGGGGTAACCGTTGACCAGAAACATTTTTTTAAATTCAATCATGGGATGAGGGTGCCGCTGGCTAGGCCAGCATTTATTGCCCATTCCAGAGGGCAATTAGGAGGCAACCACGTTGGCTGTGGGTCTGGAGTCACATGTAGTCCAGACGTGGTAAAGATGGCAATTTCCTTCCCTATAAGATATTAGTCAATCAGATGGGTTTTTATGACAATCGACAATGGATTGATGGTCATCATTAGATTCTTAATTCTGGATTTTTATTGAATTCAAATTCCACCATCTGCTGTGGTGGGATTTAAACCCAGGTCCCCAGGAGATTACCTGGGTCTCTGGATAACAGTCTCGCGATAATACTACTAGACCATTGCCTACTCCAATACTGAAACTAAACTGGACTGAACTTGCCATATGAATCCAGTGGCTCCAAGAGCAGGGTGGATTCTGGGAATCCTGCAGTGAGTAACTCCCCTCCTGACTCCCCGAAGCCTGTCCCACCATCTCCAAGGCACAAGTCAGGAGGGCGATGGAATACTCCCCACGTGGCCTGGATGGGGGCAGCTCCAACAACACTCAAGAAGCTTGACACCATCCAGGACTGTAAGACACTCAGAAGTATGAGCAGAAATAGGCCATTCAGCCGATCGAGTCAACTCCGCCATTCCATGCAATCTGATAATACACAACTCCTCTTTCATCAGTAAGGGGATAAGGCAGGGAAATGGCATTGAAGATGATGTGAGGGAGAGAGGGTGGAGCAAGGGGGTGAGGAGAGAAAGGGAGCAGATAGTGGAGCGAGGACATGAAAGAGAGAGAAAGACACAGTGGGTTGATGTTGTGAAGGGGAGAGAGGAAACATGCATTCTGGGGGAGGGGAGGTGAGTGACAGAGAGAGAATGGCGGTGAGGGGGGATTGGAAGAGTAAAAAAAGGCGAACAAGAGGGAGAGAGAGAAAGAGAGAAGTGGATTGAGGGGGGAGAAAAAGAGAAGATGGAGTGAGGGACCATGTAAGGAGGACCTGCTCCTGCTGCCTGACCCTGGGATCCTGGTGTGGTAGCTGCTCTGTGCATTGTGTTGAAAACCGAGAGCTCTACAAGCCCTGGTGCCAGGAACGCAGCTCATCAGGAGGTGCCAGGCCTGGCATTATTTTAAAAAGCAATTTTCCCATTTTTTTTGAGGGGGGAGGGGAGAACAGTGAGTCCAGTGTCCAACTTGTGATTCTGGGCACTGCCAGGCAGCGCCAACTGGCTCCGGTGTGTGCAAAGTGAAGGCTGGCGAGAGCCCTCACTTTGAAAACAAGGAGACATGGATCTGAGTGAGCTGTAGCAACATGAACACAGTGTAACAGACAACATGAGAGCGGTGTCCTCTTCCCTGATGTGCAAGTGGCCACATTTTGATTTCCTGGTTTGGACTGTTGACTGGAAATTGGATGTTGTTATGTATCGAAAGGACATCTTTTTGCAACTTGGTAGACAGATGAGATTGTGCATTATGCACAAGATGATGATGCTTTTTGGAGCAGTCAGGTGAACGCAGGCAAGAGGGACTGGTTTAGTTTGGGAATGACTCTACAATTCTAGAATTTATAAGACAGACTGGCACATTTAACTAGCCCCCCAATCTTGCTGTCGGCTATTGTGAATGTAGACAGGGACAGCATTCACTCAGTCAGTGTTGTTTCTAGGATATTTATCCCATTCCCCTTCGCTGCCCATCAGGAGGGGCTCCGATCCACGTTGCCTCAAAACAGTTCCTACCTTTCCTCCGATACATTGACCAAGAAGGCACATGGGGGAACGTGCCTTTATTCGACAAGACATTGAAATACAAGAGCTAGGAGATTACGGGAGTGCTGTGTATAATGTTCGTTAAACCAGAGCTGAAGAACTGGGGTTTCTGGTTTCCACACTTGAAGAAGCATTGCCAGGACGCGGAGGAGCCGGTGTTGGATTGGGGCTGGACAAAGTCAAAAGTCACACGACACCAGGTTATAATCCAACGAGTTTATTTGAAACCGCAAGCTTTCTGAGTCCCCACTCAAACTCTCACACCCACTTGCACACACATATATTGCCTCACACTCACTCGCAAACACACGCACACACATTCTCTCTGTAAAGAGTACATGCACACAGACACACAGAACCACACACTCTCTCCAACTCTCTCCCTCATCTGCAAACACACACACTCTCTCATACCCACACTGTCTCTCCCCCTCTCTCCCTCACATGCATACACACACTCTCTTATACCCATACTCTGTCCCCCTCGTGCATACATACAGTCTCTCATACCCACATACTCTCTCTCTGTCTCTCTCTCTCTCTCTCCCCCCCCTCCCCCTTACATGCATACACACACTCTCTCATACATACACACACACACTCTCTCTCTCTCTCTCTCTCTCCCTCACATGCATACACACACACTGTTTCATACCCACACTCTCTCTCCCTCACATATACACACACACTCTTTCTCCCTCACATGTACACACACCCTCCCTCTCACACACACACACACACACACACACACACATATATATCTATGAGGTGAATTTGTATTTGCAGACATACTATTTTGTTCAAAAGGCACACGGTCTGCAGACAGCCAGTCACTGTGTAAATTCCTCCTTTGGAGGTAAAACCAGTCTGGCTCTGGGCTGAGATACAAACAGACTTGAAACAGGGCCTCACACCTAAAATGTGTCATCTGACCAGAGGTGTCACCTTTATCCCGATAAAAGCTGACGTTATCTTCGGGCAGTGACTTGAAAGAAATTCTGGGCTGAACAAACTAATCAGTCGAAACCCGCCCCTCCATTCCAACTAATTAACAACTAAATAGCCATCTAGGTTTGTTCAATATATTCGCATAAGTTGTATGGCCCTTTGATCTTTTGCTATAAATTCTGTATCTCGTGTTGTCTGTCTCACGAGCTGCCTGAGGAAAGAGCAGGGAGCTCCGAAAGCTTGTGGTTTCAAATAAGCGTGTTGGACGATTGCCTGCTGTTGAGTGACCTCTGACATTGTTGAGAAAGCAGCTGATGACACTGGAGGGTGCAGAGGCGATACACCAGGAGGTTGCTGGGGCTGGAGCGATTCAGTGATGAAGACAGGCTGGATAGGCTGAGGTTATTTTCCTGAGAGCAGAGACGGCTGGGGAAGAGGCACGGACCTGATTCAGATGCTCCCGGTTCTGAGGGGCAGAGACAATGAGAAACACTTCCCCTAAGTGGAAGGGTCAGCGTCCAGGGTGCGCAGTTTGAAGGGAAGGAGAAGAGGGGGTTTGAGGAAGCTGACTATTTTTCCAGAGTGACCAATGGAGGACCAGCCTCGGGCATTATCGTTCTGGAGCTGAGCTGAGAAAGACGTGTTCACCAGGGTTGGCAGGAGGGATGGTGCCCTGGACAAGGTGGGAAAGATCATTCGCCACGTCAGCCCTGCCCTCCCTCCAACCTCTTGCCCCCTCCCAGTGATCTCAATCCCACTCCCACCCACCACCAACGCCAAGAGACCATCCAAAAAACACGGAGCTTTCGCGGTTGCAATCCCTCCGAGAAGCTCTCAGAAAATTGTAAAATCCCAGGCAGGGAGGGGCAGAGGGAGAGGGACAGAGGGAGAGGGGAAGAGGGAGAAGGGAAGAGGGAGAAGGTGAGAGGAGGCAGAGGGAGAGAAGGAGAAGGAGAGGGGAGAACAGAGGGAGAGAAGGAGAGGGGCAGAGGGTGAGAAGGACAGAGGCCGAGGGAGAGGGGGTGAGGGAGAGAGCGAGGGAGAGGGAGAGAGGGGGAAGAGGGAGAGAAGGAGAGAGGGGGAAACAGAGGGAGAGAAGGAGAGAGGGGGAAACAGAGGGAGAGAAGGAGAGAGGGGCGCAGAGGGAGAGAAGGAGAGAGGGGGAAACAGAGGGAGAGAAGGAGAGAGGGGGAAACAGAGGGAGAGAAGGAGAGAGGGGGAAACAGAGGGAGAGAAGGAGAGAGGGGCGCAGAGGGAGAGAAGGAGAGAGGGGGAAACAGAGGGAGAGAAGGAGAGAGGGGGAAACAGAGGGAGAGAAGGAGAGAGGGGGAAACAGAGGGAGAGAAGGAGAGAGGGGCGCAGAGGGAGAGAAGGAGAGAGGGGGAAACAGAGGGAGAGAAGGAGAGAGGGGCGCAGAGGGAGAGAAGGAGAGAGGGGCGCAGAGGGAGAGAAGGAGAGAGGGGGAAACAGAGGGAGAGAAGGAGAGAGGGGCGCAGAGGGAGAGAAGGAGAGGGGCAGTGGGAGAGGGAGAGAAGGAGAGAGGGGGAAACAGAGGGAGAGAAGGAGAGAGGGGGAAACAGAGGGAGAGAAGGAGAGAGGGGCGCAGAGGGAGAGAAGGAGAGAGGGGGAAACAGAGGGAGAGAAGGAGAGAGGGGCGCAGAGGGAGAGAAGGAGAGAGGGGGAAACAGAGGGAGAGAAGGAGAGAGGGGCGCAGAGGGAGAGAAGGAGAGGGGCAGTGGGAGAGGGAGAGAAGGAGAGAGGGGGAAACAGAGGGAGAGAAGGAGAGAGGGGCGCAGAGGGAGAGAAGGAGAGGGGCAGTGGGAGAGGGAGAGAAGGAGAGAGGGGCGCAGAGGGAGAGAAGGAGAGAGGGGGAAACAGAGGGAGAGAAGGAGAGAGGGGGAAACAGAGGGAGAGAAGGAGAGAGGGGGAAACAGAGGGAGAGAAGGAGAGAGGGGCAGTGGGAGAGGGAGAGAAGGAGAGAGGGGGAAACAGAGGGAGAGAAGGAGAGAGGGGCGCAGAGGGAGAGAAGGAGAGAGGGGCAGTGGGAGAGGGAGAGAAGGAGAGAGGGGGAAACAGAGGGAGAGAAGGAGAGAGGGGCGCAGAGGGAGAGAAGGAGAGAGGGGGAAACAGAGGGAGAGAAGGAGAGAGGGGCGCAGAGGGAGAGAAGGAGAGAGGGGGAAACAGAGGGAGAGAAGGAGAGAGGGGCGCAGAGGGAGAGAAGGAGAGAGGGGGAAACAGAGCGAGAGAAGGAGAGAGGGGCGCAGAGGGAGAGAAGGAGAGAGGGGGAAACAGAGGGAGAGAAGGAGAGAGGGGGAAACAGAGGGAGAGAAGGAGAGAGGGGCGCAGAGGGAGAGAAGGAGAGGGGCAGTGGGAGAGGGAGAGAAGGAGAGAGGGGGAAACAGAGGGAGAGAAGGAGAGAGGGGCGCAGAGGGAGAGAAGGAGAGGGGCAGTGGGAGAGGGAGAGAAGGAGAGAGGGGCGCAGAGGGAGAGAAGGAGAGAGGGGGAAACAGAGGGAGAGAAGGAGAGAGGGGGAAACAGAGGGAGAGAAGGAGAGAGGGGGAAACAGAGGGAGAGAAGGAGAGAGGGGCAGTGGGAGAGGGAGAGAAGGAGAGAGGGGGAAACAGAGGGAGAGAAGGAGAGAGGGGCAGTGGGAGAGGGAGAGAAGGAGAGAGGGGCGCAGAGGGAGAGAAGGAGAGAGGGGGAAACAGAGGGAGAGAAGGAGAGAGGGGGAAACAGAGGGAGAGAAGGAGAGAGGGGCGCAGAGGGAGAGAAGGAGAGAGGGGCGCAGAGGGAGAGAAGGAGAGGGGCAGTGGGAGAGGGAGAGAAGGAGAGAGGGGGAAACAGAGGGAGAGAAGGAGAGAGGGGCGCAGAGGGAGAGAAGGAGAGAGGGGCAGTGGGAGAGGGAGAGAAGGAGAGAGGGGCGCAGAGGGAGAGAAGGAGAGAGGGGGAAACAGAGGGAGAGAAGGAGAGAGGGGGAAACAGAGGGAGAGAAGGAGAGAGGGGGAAACAGAGGGAGAGAAGGAGAGAGGGGCGCAGAGGGAGAGAAGGAGAGGGGCAGTGGGAGAGGGAGAGAAGGAGAGAGGGGGAAACAGAGGGAGAGAAGGAGGGGGGCCGAGGGAGAGAAAGCGAAGGGGACAGAGGGGGAGTGAGGGAGAGAAAGGGAGGGGGAGTGAGGGAGAGTGAGAGAGGGACAGAGGGAGAGAAAGAGAGGGACCGAGGGAGAGTGAGAGAAAGACAGGGTGACAGAGGGACAGAGGGAGAGAAAGAGAAGAGGACAGAGGCTGAGAAAGAGAAGGGGGCTGAGGGAGAGAAAGAGAGGGGGGCAGTTGGAGAGAAAGAGAGGGGGACAGAGGGAGAGAAAGAAGGGGGAGAACAGAGGGAGAGAGGCTTGAGCGAGCTATGGAACGTCCCCTCTCCTGACTGTGGTATAACATCAACTGCCTTCCTCCCCAGGTTTAAGAAAACTGGAGGCTTTGTTTGCGTTCTTCATTGCAGTAATGGCTGTGACCTTTGGATACGAGGTAACTGCAGAGGAATTCACTCACTTTGTCCTAATTGAAACTGGCGGCTCCATTGGGTGCTTCATCACTTTGGGCGTTGATTTGCCTTTTTGTTTTCCAAGCGTCTTTTCCATGGCATTTCTGAACCTCCTTGAATTGTATTTGCTTGGGTAAGGTGGCTGAGGTGCCCAAGTTGGCAAGGATAGTTGGCAAGCCCCTGGAGACAGAGCCTATCACCCACAAGCATATCTGCCCAGAAGCAAGTCAGGCTATCGGAGAAACATTGAAACCTGGAGAATAGGAGCAGGAATAAGCCATTCGGCCCTTTCAGCCTGCTAAGCCATTCACTCGGATCCTGGATGATCATCCAATTCAGTCCCCTGTTCCCGCTTTCTCCCCTACTCTCCGGATGAAGAGATTTCTCCTCATCTCAATCCTAAATGGTCTACCCCATATCCTTAAACTGTGACCCCCCCCCCCCCCCGCACCCCCCGCGGGCTCTGGAATCCCCCACCATCGGGAACATCCTCCCTGCATTGACCCTGTCTAGTCCGGTTAGAATTTTATTGGTTTCTATGCGATCTCCCCTTTATTCCTCTGAACTCCAGTGAATATAATCCTAACCGATTCAGTCTGTCTTCATACATCAGCCCTGCCATCCCAGGAATCAGTCTGGGAAACCTTTGCTGTACTCCTTCCATCACCAGAACATCCTTCCTCAGATAAGGAGACCCACACTGCACACAATACCCCAGGTGTGGTCTCACCAAGGCCCTGTCCAACTGCAGCAAGACATCCCTGCTCCTGTACTCGAACCCTCTCACTATGAAGGTCCAACATCCCATTGACCTTCGCCACCTCCTGCTGCCCCCTGCAGGCTTACTTACAGTGACTGATGTACAGTCTCATTCAATACGTTGCTACAGAACTAGATGGCAAAGTGAAAGTTGAGTCACTTAATGGATAACATGATTGGACTAATTAGGAGATACAGTCAACACAACTGCTTCCTTGTGAAGTAGTTGTCTCGAAGTACTTCGGTGGATATAAAAACACACAAGTTCTATGATCTCAAAGGACAAGGGGTAGCAGACACTGGGAACGCCAGGGCTGTGGGCCGAGTGCTTGCGAATGGTACGAGGGGCTTGCTTTTGACTGGCGCAGACTCGATGGGCTGAAGGGCCTCTCTCGATCTCTCTGACTCTGTGTTTCTCTGACCCCCCCCCCGCCCCAGTATGTGACGGTAAAACCAGACCAAGTGCAGCTGTTGAAGGGGATGTTTGTGCCCACCTGTGAAGGCTGTGGGACCAGGGAGCTGCAGCAAGCTGTTGGCACTGTCGGAGCTGTAATCATGCCCCACAACATCTACTTGTACTCGGCGTTGGTCAGGGTGAGTGGTACCGCGGCAGCGAGGCGAACACGGAACAGCATTGAAATGCCGTGAACCGGGAGAAAAGTGTGGCGTACGGATAGCGCTCGGGCAGCGCGATGTCTTCCAAAGTCGCTTCCCTCAGTTCGCAACTGCGCGAAGCAGCGGCGAGCTTTGTCACGTGCATCATTCTACACACGTGCTGATGCCAGCTGTCGGCACAGCAGCTTTCTGTGTGGGGGACTGTGGAGGGAGCAGCTTATGTCGAAAGGTACACTTCTCCTAGATTACCCCGTGATTTGAATATTCAAATGAATTGAATATTCAAGGCTGCACGTACTATCGTAAGTCAGACTGACGGGCAGAGGGTGTGGGGTAGCCTTGTTGGTCAGGGTGGATGTTCAGTCCCTTGCACCGGGGGACCTAGAGTCAAGGGATGTAGAGTCAGTGTGGATAGAGCTGTGAAATACTCAGGGTAAAAAGACCCTCTTGGGAGTCATCTACAGGCCCCCAAACACGAGTCTGGATGTCGGATGTAAGTTGAATCAGGAGCTGAAATTGGCCTGTCGCAAAGATGTTACTACAGTTGTTATGGGGGATTTCAACATGCAGGTAGACTGGGAGAATCAGGATGGTACTGGACCTCAAGAAAGAGACTTGTGGAGTGCCTCTGAGATGGATTCTTAGAGCAGCTGGTGCTGGAGCCGACCAGGGAGAAGGCAATTCTGGATCTGGTATTGTGCAACGAACCAGAATTGGTCAGGGACCTCGAAGTGAAGGAGCCATTGGGAAGTAGTGACCATAATACATTAAGCTTCAGCCTGCAATTTGAGAGGGAGAGGGTACAATCGGAAGTGACAATATTTCTGTTGAATAAAGGGAACTATGGAGCTATGAGGGAGGGGCTGGTCAAAGTTCAATGGTGCAATACCTTAGCAGGGATGACCGTGGAGGAACAATGGCGGATATAATGCAGAAGTTGCAGGATCAGTTCATTCCTAAAAGGAAGAAAGATCCCAGGAGGAGGCATGGGTGGCTGTGGCTGACGAGGGAAGTTAAGAAACATATAAAGTTAAAAGAGAAAAAGTGTAACATAGCAAAGATAAGTGGGAAAACAGAGGACTGGGAAGCTTTTAAAGAGCAACAGAGGATTACTAAGAAGGAAATACGCAGAGAAAAAATGAGGTACGAAGGTAAACTGGCCAAAAATATAAAGGAGGATAGTAAAAGCTTTTTTAAGTATGTGAAAGGCAAAAAAATGCTTAGGACTAAAATTGGGCCCTTGAAGACAGAAACAGGGGAATATATTACAGGGAACAAAGAAATGGCAGAAGAATTAAATGGGTACTTTAGATCTGTGTTCACTGGGGAAGACACAAGCAATCTCCCTGAGGTAACAGTGGCTGAAGGACCTGAACTTAAGGGAATCTGTATTTGCCAGGAATTGGTGTCGGAGAGACTGTTAGGTCTGAAGGTTGATAAGTCCCCGGGGCCTATGGTCTACATCCCAGGGTACTGAAGGAGGTGGCTCGGGAAATCGTGGATGCGTTGGTGATTATTTTCCAGAGTTCGATAGATTCAGGATCAGTTCCGGTGGATTGGAGGGTGGCTAATGTTGTACCACTTTTTAAGAAAGGTGGGAGAGAGAAAACAGGAAATTATAGACCAGTTAGTCTGACCTCAGTGGTGGGAAAGATGCTGGAGTCTATTATAAAGGATGAAATTACGACACATCTGGATAGCAGTAACAGGATAGGTCAGAGTCAGCATGGATTTATGAAGGGGAAATCATGCTTGACTGATCTTCTTGAATTTTTTGAGGATGTAACTCTGAAGATTGAGGGAAATCCAGTAGATGTAGTGTACCTGGTCTTTCAGAAACCTTTTGATAAAGTCCCACATAGGAGGTTAGTGAGTAAAGGTAGGGCGCATGGTATTGAGGGCAAAGTACTAGATTGGATTGAAAGTTGGTTAGCTGATAGGAAACAAAGAGTAGTGATAAACGGCTCCCTTTCGGAATGGCAGGCAGTGACCAGTGGGGTACCGCAGGGATCCGTGCTGGGACCGCAGCTTTTTACAATATATGTTAATGATATAGAAGATGGTATCAGCAATAACATTAGCAAATTTGCTGATGATACAAAGCTGGGTGGCAGGGTGAAATGTGATGAGGATGTTAGGAGATTACAGGGTGACCTGGACAAGTTAGGAGAGTGGGCAGATGCATGGCAGATGTAGTTTAATGTGGATAAATGTATTGTTATCCATTTTGGTGGCAAGAACAGGAAGGCAGATTACTACCTAAATGGAATCAATTTAGGTAAAGGGGCAGTACAGAGAGATCTGGGTGTTCTTGTACACCAGTCAATGAAGGCAAGCATGCAGGTACAGCAGGTAGTGAAGAAGGCTAATAGCATGCTGGCCTTCATAACAAGAGGGATTGAATATAGAAGCAAAGAGGTTCTTCTGCAGCTGTACAGGGCCCTAGTGAGACCACACCTGGAGCACTGTGTGCAGTTCTGGTCTCCAAATTTGAGGAAAGACATTCTGGCTATTGAGGGAGTGCAGCGTAAGTTCATGAGGTCAATTCCTGGAATGGAGGGATTACCTTACACTGAAAGACTGAAGCGACTGGGCTTGTATACCCTTGAGTTTAGAAGACTGAGAGGGGATCTGATTGAGACATATAAGATTATGAAAGGATTGGGCACTCTGGATGCAGGAAACATGTTTCCACTGATGGGTGAGTGCCGAACCAGAGGACACAGCTTAAAAATAAGGGGCAGGGCATTTAGGACAGAGATGAGGAGAAACCTCTTCACCCAGAGAGTGGTGGCTGTGTGGAATGCTCTGTCCCAGAGGGCAGTGGAGGCCCAGTCTCTGGATTCATTTAAGAAAGAGTTGGATAGAGCTCTCAAGGATAGTGGAACCAAGGGTTATGGAGACAAGGCAGGAAGAGGATACTAATTAGGAATGATCAGCGATGATCATATTGAATGGCAGTGCAGGCTCGAAGGACTGAATGGCCTACTCCTGCACCTATTGTCTCTTGTCTATTTAAGAAAATGAGCAGCATAGTTACAAAGAATGTTAGCACGAAGCTCCCTAATGATAAGATTGCGAGTGGTGAATGGAAAAGTAAGCCCTGTGAGAAAAGCTAGATGTTGTAAAGCATCTTGAACGTAAGGATAGAATATGGCTATCACTCACTTGACAGGCATACAAACAGGAAGGGAGGAACTGGAGTAACTGCCTGTTGTTGAGAAGTCAAATTGATGGATTTCTCCGAGATAAGAGGCCAATGCAGAATTCAATGCCATGTCTTTTCTTCCAACACGAGCAGATCAGTTCACTCTCGATTTGCATGGCAGAGTGAGCTAGTATCCACTCCTCAAGCAGAAACAGATGAACGTGAATTTCTGGTTTGCTGGGATCCTGCTGTGTGCACTTGCTGCCACACAGATGCTGACAGCACCTTGAACTCGAAGGTAGAAGAGGTCTCTGGCTGAAGCTTTTGTGTGATACAGAGTAGCCAGGTGGTTGGATGGGTAAGGCAGTGATATCGAGGGATCACTGAGCAATGACGTTCTCTCTCTCTCTCTCTCTCACACACACCCCCACAGTCCAGAGACGTGAACCGAGCCAACAAGACCGAAGTGAAGGAGGCGAATCGTTACTACTTAATCGAAGCCTGCATGGCTTTGTTGCTGTCGTTCATCATCAACGTCTTTGTGGTCTCAGTGTTTGCCGAAGCATTTTATAATAAGACCAATGGACAGGTGGTGAGTATCAGATGTCATATCAGGGCCATGGGGTGCTCCTAAGTGGTACAATCCTTCCAGCACACTGGCATGATCGGTTGGTTGGAAATGTGATAGGGTTGCCCATAACCGTGAATTGGTACATTCCAACCCCAGACATTCATTGCCAGGTTCTCCGGGCAGAACCCTGTATCCCACCAAACAGGATCCTTCGCTTCATTTAAATGGCATTAACGTCAACACAAAAAAATGGTTGTAATTACATTTGGAAGATGCTTCGGAGCAGTATGTGCTGTCTGACCATTACTGCTGATGATATAGTCGCTGATGAATAAGTAAATGGATATGCTGAGCAGTAGGTTTTGATTTGGTCTGGTTTATTATTGTCCCAGGTAGTGATTATACAGTATTGTTTTGTGTGGACAGAGTAGTGAAGAAAGCATTTGGGACGCTTGCCTTTATTGGTCAGCGCATTGATATAGGAGTTGGGATAGCCATGGGCATCTGTGTGGGCCCCAGCTATGCCTGCTTCTTTGTCAGATATGTGGAACAGTCCATTTTCTGTCATTACACTGGCACCATTCCCCACCTTTTCCTCTGCTATATCGATGACTGCATCGGCGCCACCTCGTGCTCCCGCGAGAAGGTTGAACAGCTGATCAACTTTGCAAACACTTTCCACCCTGACCTCAAGTTCACCCGGACCACCTCAGGCACCTCCCTCCCCTAACTGGACCTCTCCATCTCCATTTCTGGCGACCGACTCAACACGGACATGTCCTCCAAACCCAGCAATTCCCACCGCTACCTGGACTACACCTTCACCCCTCCCCCTGGGAAAAAAAAACGCTATCCCTCATTCCCAATTCCTCCACCTCCACTGTATACGCTCCCAGGCGGATCAGTTCCATTCTAGAACATCTCAGATGGCCTCCTTCTTCCAAGATCACAATTTCCTCTCCCACCTGGTCAACAATGTTCTCCAGCACTTCTCCTCCACTTCCTGCAACTCTGCCCTTGAAATCCAGTCCCTTCCCTTCAGTCACAGCAAGGACAGAACCCGCACCCCACCACCCCCCCCAGTCCTCAACTTCCACCCCACCAACCTCCGTATACATCACATCATCCTCCCCCACTTCTGCCCCCGACAGTCAGACCGCACCACCAGGGATATAATTGCCTCCTTTCAGCATTCCATAGAGACCATTTCCTCTGCGACTCCCTTGTTAGGCCCATGCTCTCCTCCCCCCCCACCCCCACCAACCCACTGTCCACACTCAGTACCTTCACATGCCACCACACAAGGTGTCAAACCTGCGCCTACAGCTCCCCCCTCACCTCCATCCAATTCCTGAAGGATCCTTTCACATCCGACAGATTTTCCTGCACCTCCAAAAACCTCATCTGCTGTGTCCGTTGCTTTTGATGTGGAGGCAGGATGACAACTTGTGGAAAGTTTCAGGGAACACCTCTGGGACACCTGCACCAACCAACCCCACCACCCTGTGGCCAACCACTTCAACTCCCCCTCCCACTCTGCCATGGGCATGCAAGTCCTGGGCTTCCTCCACCGCCAAATCCTTGCCACACGACCCCTGGAGGAAGAACGCCTCATCTTCCGCCTTGGAACCCTCCAACCACATGGCATTAATGTGGATGTCACCAGTTTCGTCATTTCCCCTCCCCCCACCTTATCCCAAATCCAACCCTCCAACTCGGCTCTTTGGTATGCTTTCCTTTATTATTCAGAATATTGAGTACAGGAGTTGGGAGGTCATGTTGCATTTGTACAGAACATTAGGCCACTTTTGGAATACTGTGTGCAATTCTGGTCTCCCTCCTATAGGAAGGATGTTGTGAAACTTGACAGTGTTCAGAAAAGATTTACAAGGATGTTGCCAGGGTTGGAGGGTTTGAGCTACAGGGAGAGGATGAACAGGCTGGGGCTGTTTTCCCTGGAGCGTCGGAGGCTGAGGGGTGACCTTATAGAGGTTTATAAAATCATGAGGGGCATGGATAGGGTAAATAGCCAAGGTCTTTTCCCTGGGGTAGGGGAGTCCAGAGCTAGAGGGCATAGATTTAGGGTGAGAGGGGAAAGATTTGAAAGGGGCCTAAGGGACAACATTTTCATGCAGAAAGTAGTGCACAAAGGGAATGAGCTGCCAGAGGAAGTGGTGGGGGCTGGTACAAGTACAGCATTTAAAAGGCATCTGGATGGGTATATGAATAGGAAGGGTTTGGAGGGATATGGGCCAAGTGCTGGCAAATGGGACTAGATTAATTTAGGATATCTGGTCGACATGGACAAGATGGATCGAAGGGTCTGTTTCTGTCCTGTACTCTAAATCATACTTTACATAAGTCCATTAGGGTAATAGAACAGAATGCAGAATGTAGTGCTTTAGCAACAGGGAAGGTGCAGAGAAAGATCAACTCTGGTATATGAGAGGTCTGTTCAAGTTTGATAATGTTAACAGAGGAAGAAATGAGCTTGCCAGACTACGTGAGGGAATTATACAATTACGGGTGGGAACACAATAAAACATTGCGAGATAATAGTCATGAAGAAAGTATTGGCAGGAAAGAATGCCAAGTCCCCAGGATCAGATGGTTTCTATCCCATGATTTTAAAGGATGTAGGTGACACCATTTCAAATCCCCAACTCCAATGTTCCAAAGGTCTCTCAATTTAGGAACAGTTTCTTTAGGTTGGTCAACTGCACCCATCACTCCATGGTTTATTAAAGTGGTGAGTGTTATGACCGAGGCTGGAGGAGTGCCCCATTGTTCCAATCCCACTCCTACACAGTCACAACATAAAATGTCCATACTTTTTCCGGTTATCAAAGTGATCAATTATCTTGTCTATGTCAGGTTTAAACAGTAAAGATCTATCGACCAGTTTTCTTTAAATGTACAGTTGTTGGTTTAGTATCAACACACACACACACACACACCCAACTGAACTGAATAAGACAAGAACCTCTTCAGGCCAGGCACCGTTCAAGCTGCTCCCACCAGGGGGTATGCAGAAAACAAGCAGTTATTGCCATCATGTGACTTCCCTAAAGTCTTGCTTTTTTAAAAATAAATCTCTAAATGGTGAACTTTCAGTGACCTCTTTTAAAGAAACTACTTCAGGTGTGTCCACAAGCAAATAAATTTTCTGGAATCCTTCAAAACGTAAATATAAAGCAATTTTGATAAGAGAAACCCCAGGGAATAATGGGATTCATAGATGACATTTCAAATGGCTCCTATGACTCAGTTAGAGTGAGTCCTGAATATTTATTGACGTGTATGGTTATCTGGGCTTGTTGTTGCTCTGTATCACCTTGAAGCACGGGTAGGCAATTAATTCTTCCAAGGGGCCACCTGAGAAACCGGAGTTGTGTTGGAGGGCCGAACCAACAATAAGCTGAACGTAATTCTGCTCAGTATTAATTTTCTCTCATTGTAAGAAGTACTAAGTGATATGGTTTTGCACTGAAACTTATAATCAAAAGAATAAGGATATTCTGTTACAATAAAGATATGAAATTGTGGAGTAGGTCAAATATAGAAGATATAAACAGTAAAAACAATAATTTCAGTATTTTATTTTTAACATGTTAATCTCGCAAACCAATAATGAAAAGTTGTTTCATTATTGTTCAGTATTACAAACAACTCTATCCAAAAAGCAGTAAGTGCTTTTGATGTTTTCAGTTCATTTTACTTGTTTAGTGAGAAAACTCCAGTCTGTTTTGGGCGTGAACAAGTACACTGTAATCTGGTTGAATGTCTGAGGTGGATATGTGAAGGACAGCTGCGAGGTGATCATCAGTGATAGAGGATCGGGATTTGGATTTGTTGAACTTCATCACTGAGAATGTCTGTTCGCATATATAGGTAGATCCAAAGAGGACTAGAATCTTCTGAGCATGCCTCCTCACGTGTGGAAAGTTCTCCTCTTTGAGGGAAGGGTAAAAATCAAGCAGTGAGACTGACCCAAAGTACGCTGCCAGAAATGTGTCAGACTGCAGGTCAATGAGTTCAAGCTGAACATCACTAGGTACATTCTCCACATTGCATGGAAATGGGGGAAAAAAATCATGTGCATTTCATTCTCAACCGTTTTAAAGTCTTGAAATCGCCTTGAAAATTCACCGTGCAGTGCTTCTAACATAGATGAGTACCTGTGGAGGTGATCAGCTGAAGGTGCGGCTTCCTTCAGTGGCAGTAAGTGGGTGAGAATGGTGTCCTCCATTTGGCTTGAGAGAAGCTGCAACTTTCTCATAAAAGCCTTCGCCAAGTTGTACATTTCATGCACAAAAGGGCCCTTGCACTGCAGTTTCACATTTAGTTCATTCATAAGTGCAGTCACATCAACAGCAAAACCAAGGTCTGCAATCCAGTCTGCATCTGAAAGCTGGGGAATGCCATTCCCTTTCTTCACACACAAATCTTGAATCTCTTCTCTCAGGTCCCATACACCTTGCAGCATCTTGCCCAGGCTGAGTCACCTGACCGCTGTGTGGTAGCCTATGTCACGATGTTCAGTCTCATTTTCCTCCAAAAGTGCAACAAACTGCCTGTGATTCAAAGCTCTTGCCCTGATGAAGTTAACTATTTTAGTTACAACATTAACCACATGGTTAATTTTTAACACTGACTTACACAACACTTCCTGATGTATAATATAGTGTAAAAATACCAATTTCTGTTCGGGGTCAATTTCTGTCACTTTATCCTGCATTCTCTTTAAGAGTCCAACATTTTTTCCCGTTAGATTTGGACAACCATCCGTTGTCACACCCGCCAGCTTGTCCCATTTTAGTCCCAACATGTCCAAACATGCATTTACCTCCATGAACAAATCATTACCAGTTGTTGTCCCTTTTATTAACTGCATGGCTGCCAGCTCCTCTGTGATTTTAAAGTCCGTAGTTGTCCCATGTACAAAGATGAGTAGCTGGGCTGTGTCACATACATCGCAGCTTTCGTCCAAAGCCAAGGAAAAAAAGTCATGGTTGACCACTCTGTGCTGCAGTTGAAGCTCCAGATTTCTCGCGATGTCCCCAGTCCTTCTCGTTGCAGTGTGTCGGGAGAGGCCTCCTTTTTCTCCGGGTATATTAGTTCTGCAGAGTCCAACAAGCCCTCCTTAATAAACTCTCCATCAGAAAATGGTTTACTGTTTCGGGCGATTTTGTGGGATATGACATAACTTGTCTTGGCGTGAGCTGACATTTTGAGGGCTCACCAGCAAGCATCACTTTTAGCTGTTCACGCACGCACATACACGCGTATGTGCGTCCATACGTAAATAAAAGAAAAGCATCCTTTTCAAAACGAAAGCAACACACTTTTTCATTTATGTTCTAATTTAAGATTGACCTCATACGGGCCGGACAGGAACAACCAAAGGCCATAAAATGCCCAGGTCTGCCTTAAAGGGAACATGTTGGGCCTGTACTCTCCCCCAGTTCCTTATCGAAAATTGTTCTGCTGTGAAACTTCCCTCAAGTACCTGTTCCCAGTCTACTCTGGCCAGATTCTTCCTGATTTTTAATAAAACCTGCCTTCCCCCAATCCAAAGCACCTTTTTTTTTTGGCAGACCATCTTCTTCCTTTTCCATAACAAACTTATCAATTGTACGAATGTTGTGGGGACTATTCTGAAAATGCTCCCCCACTATCACCTTGAACACCTGTCCACGTTCTCTCCCCAGAATCAGGTGCAGCACTAGGTGCCATCCCCTTGTTGGACCATCTATACTTTGATAGAAAACGTTCTCCCAGATACATGTCCAGAAATCTTTCCCCTCGAAACCCCTTACACTATGACCATCGCAATTAATATTGGAGATGTTGAACTCCTACAAAATAACTACCCTGTTATTACACCCCTCAGAGATGCCCTAGAGCTGAGTGACCTCACAGGCATCTTCCTATCTGCCACATATGGCTCCAACCAGTGGAGAGTTTTCCCTCTGATCCTCATTGGCTCCAGTTTTGTCAGGGTTCCTTGATGCCACACTCAGTCAAACGTGGAATGGATGTCCATATGATATAGGAGTAGAACTTGGCCATTTGACCTCTCAAGTCTGCTCTGCCTTTTGATCGTGGTTGATATATTTCTCAACCCCATTCTCTTGCCTTCTCTCCATAACCCTTGATCCCCTTACTCATCAAGAACCTGTCTATCTCTCTGTCTTAAATATGCTCGTTGACTTGGTCTCCACAGGCTTCTGTGGCAATGAGTTCCACAGATTCCCCACCCTCTGGCTGAAAGAATTCCCCCTCATCTCAGTTTGAAAGGGTTGCCCCCTTCACCCTGAGGCTGTGCCCTCAGGTCTGGGTCTCTCCTACTAAATCATAGAATCATAGAAGCCCCACAGTGTGGAAACAGGCCATTAGGCCCAACAAGTCCACACTGACCCTCCGAAGAGTAAGCTACCCAGAGCCATTTCCCTACCCAATTACTCTACATTTACCCCTGACTAATGCACCTAACCTACACATCCCTGGGCACTATGGGCAATTTAACATGGCCAAAACAGCACATCTTTATATTGTGGGAGGAAACCTACACAGACACAGGAGAATGTGCAGACTCCACACAGACAATTGCCTGAGACTGGAATTGAACCCAGGTCCCTGGCGCTGGGAGACATCTTCTCCACGCCGTCCTCTCAGTATTCTAGAAGTTTCAATGAGGTGTTGTCAAGGGCTGTCCCTCTCCCCTCCCCTCTGGAGTTCAGCTCTTTTGTCCATGTTTGAGCCAAGGCTGTAATGAGGTCAGGAGCTGAGTGACCCTGGTGGGACCCAAACTGGGCGTCACTGAGCAGGTTATTGCTGAGCAGGTGCTGCTTGATAGCCCTGTTGGTGACCCCTTCCATCGACTTCCAGGGCTTGTGGATGCAGCAAAGTAATTAGAGCGAAATCGTTCAGGGGGCGAAATTCGGAAATATTACCTCACGCGAAGTGTGGTGAAGGTTCGGAGTAGCATTGCCGTGAGATGTATTGCTACAGAATGCTTGAATTGCCAAGTGAAAAGACTGTACAGTTTAGAAATGTATCTGACATGATTTTTCCCTTTCCTAGCACGAAGTGTGCGCCAACAGTAGTAGTCCACACTCTGACCTCTTCCCGAACAATAACAGCACTCTCAATGTCGACATCTACAAAGGGGTAAGTACAATTGGGTACAAGTTTGATTTGACAGTCCGAGACAGGGTGGTGATGGAGGGTTGTTTTTCAGACTGAAGGCCCGTTACCAGCAGTGTTTGGCAGGGATCGGTGCTGGGTCCACTTTAGTTTGCCATTTATGTAAACGATTTGGATGAGAAGACAAGCGGCACAGTGAGTAAATTGGCAGACGATACCAATATTGGTTACATAGTGGACATTGAAGAAGGTTATCTAAGATTACAAGGAGATCTCAATCAATTGGGTCATTGGGTTGAGGAGTGGCAGCTGGAGTTTAATTTGAATAAATGTGAGGTATTGCATTTTGGTAAAATAAACAAGGGCAGGCCTTATACAGTTAAAAGCCGGTCATTGGGTAGTGCTGTAGAATAGAAAGACCTCAGGGTTCAGGTACATAATTCTTTGAAATACGCGTCACGTATAGACAGGGTGGTTAAGAAGGCATTTAGCACACTTGCCTTTACTGCTCAGATCTTCAAGTATGGGAAGTCATGTTGAGGCTGTACAGGACATTGGTGAGGTCTCGTCTGGAGAACTGTGTCCAGTTCTGGTTGCCCTGTTACAGGAAGGATATTATTACGCTGGAGAGGGGTCAGAAGAGATTTACCAGGATGTTGCCGGGAATGGAGGGTTTGAGTTATAAAGATAGGCTGGGATTTTTTTTCACTGGAGCACAGGAGGTCGAGGGGTGACCTTAGTTTTATAAAATCATGAGGGGTGCAGATCGAGTGAATGGCAAAATTTAGGGCTGCACGGTGGCTCAGTGGTGAGCACTGCTGCCTCACAGTGCCAAGGACCTGGGTTTAATTCCACCCTTAGGGCCACTGTCTGTGTGGAGTTTGTACATTCTTCCAGTGTCTCCGTGGGTTTCCTCCCACAATCCAAAGATGTGCAGTTTAAGTGAATTGGCCATGCTAAATTACCCATAGTGTTGTCAGGGGAAAATATAGGGTAGGGGAATGAGTCTGGGTAAGTTACTCGTCAGAGGGTTGATGTGGACTTGTTGGGCCAAAGGGCCTGTTTCCATTCTGCTGGGAATCTAATCTCATCTAATCTTAAAAGAATGGGAAATTCAAAACTATATTTTTAAGGTGGGAGAAGAAAGATTTATAAAGGACATGAAGGGCAATTTTTTTATACATAGAGTGGTTCATGGGTGGGATGAACTTCCTGAGGAAGTGGTGGGTGTGGGGACAGTTACAATGTTTAAAAGATATTTGAATAAGGACATGAATAGGGAAGGTTTGGAGGGAGATGGGCCAGGAGCAGGCAGGTGGGACTAGTTTAGTTTAGGAACATGGACTGGCTATACCAAAGGGTCTGTTTCAGTGCTGTATGATTCTATGCTTGTGTGGAAGTCTTTACGATCCTTTGAGAGTTTCAATGGGTGTTCCCAACTTTTCACAGACCTCAGTAAGTCTTTGACTGGTCTAATATTATGGAGGTGGCAACAGGGTGCTTAGAAAATCCATTCAAGTGCTTTGAGGGCATAGCTAGCTAGATAGCTAAGAGGGATCCAGTAGATCATGAGAAACTGCTCACTAAGGTGCCACACAAGATCAGAGCTCGTGAGATTGGGACGAATGTATGAACAGCGATTGTGGACTAGCTAACAGATGGAAAATAGAGAGTTCTCTGCCATTTTCATGTTGGCTGGTTGTACCTTGGATCAGTGCCTGGGCACTCGGCATTGCCCTTGACATCAGTGACTCTGATGCAGTGATCTCATGTACTGTTTAGATCAGAGCGGTGCTGGAAAAGCGCAGCAGGTCAGGCAGCATCCGAGGAGGCATCAGGAAAATCGACATTTCGGGCAAAAGCCCTTTATCAGGAATAGAGGCAGGAAAGTAGCTGGGGAGAAAGTAGCAAAGAGTACAATAGGTGAATGGGGGTGGTGATGGAGGTGATAGGTCAGAAGGGAGGGTGGAGCAGGTAAGTGGGAAGGGAGATAGGCAGGTAGAACAGGTCATGGGGACAGTGCTGAGCTGGAAGTTTGGAACTGGGGTGAGGTGGGGGAAGGGGAAATGAGGAAACTGTTGAAGCCCACATTGATGCCCTGGGGTTGAAGTGTTCCAAGGCGGAAGATGAGGCGTTCTTCCTCCAGGCGTCGGGTAATGGGGGAGCGGTGGTGGAGGAGGTCCAGGACTTCCATGTCCTCAGCAGAGTCTGAGGGGGAGTTGAAATGTTGGGCCAAGGGGCGGTGGGATTGATTGGTGCGGGTGTCCCAGAGATGTTCCCTAAAGCGCCCTGCTAGGAGGCGTCCAGTCTCCCCATGTATCGGGAGCAATGGATACAATAAATGATATTAGTGGATGTGCAGGTAAAACTTTGATGGATGTGGAAGGCTCCTTTAGGGCCTTGGATAGAGGTGAGGGAGGAGGTGTGGGCGCAGGTTTTGCAGTTCCTGCGGTGGCAGGGGAAAGTGCCAGGATGGGAGGGTGGGTCGTAGGGGGGGCGTGGACCTGACCAGGTAGTCACGGAGGGAACGGTCTTTACGGAAGGCGGAAAGGGTTGGGGAGGGAAATATATCCCTGGTGGTGGGGTCCGTTTGGAGGTGGCGGAAATGTCGGCGGATGATTTGGTTTATGCGAAGGTTGGTAGGGGGATTCTGTCCTTGTTATGGTTGGAGGGGTGGGGTCTGAGGGCGGAGGTGCGGGATGTGGACGAGATGCACTGGAGGGCATCTTTAACCACGTGGGAAGGGAAATTTGCTGTCTTTAAAGAAGGAGGCCATCTGGTGTGTTCTGTGGTGGAACTGGTCCTCCTGGAAGCAGATACGGCAGAGGCGGAGGAATTGGGAATACGGGATGGCATTTTTGCAGGAGTTAGGGTGGGAAGAGGTGTAATCCAGGTAGCTGTGGGAGTCGGTGGGTTTGTAAAAAATGTCAGTGTCAAGTTGGTCGTCATTAATGGAGACGGAGAGGTCCAGGAAGGGGAGGGAGGTGTCAGAGATGGTCCAGGTAAATTTAAGGTCAGGGTGGAATGTATTGGTGAAGTTGATGAATTGCTCAACCTCCTTGCGGGAGCACGAGGTGGCACCAATGCAGTCATCAATGTAGCGGAGGAAGAGGTGGGAGTGGTGCTGGTGTAATTACGGAAGATCGACTGTTCTACGTAGCCAACAAAGAGACAGGCATAGCTGGGGCCCATACGTGTGCCCATGGCTACCCCTTTGGTCTGGAGGAAGTGGGAGGATTCGAAGGAGAAATTGTAAGGGTGAGGACCAGTTCAGCCAAACAAATGAGAGTGTCGGTGGAAGGGTACTTTTGGGGACGTCGGGAGAGCAAGGTTCCAATTTAACTATTGGAAAACCTAACTGACCAGATACAGTAACTTAACTAACTAGCTGTTCCAAAACAGTAACATCCCGTAAACACACCGCTTGGTAGAAAGGTAAATTCAAGCACAGATTCTTACAGGCAGGAGGGAACAACATCCAGAGAGGGATTTTGGAGGAAGTCAGAGGAATCCTTACCTGAAGCTTGCAACACTTCCAGACTCCAACATCTTGAGAATGCTGCAGCACAAAAAGTACTTAAAAAAAAAACCTGATTGAGGAGAACTGGCCACTCCCTTTCCATTGTTAAACTATGAAACAGCCCGGACTCCTCCTCTGCCCTTACGACCTCTCTTCAAACAAAACTAGGACGAAAGAACCTTTTGAAAGTGGCAGCATCGTCACAAGGTTCACCACTATGTGTCCAAATTCCACCCCAACTCCAGTTCCAAGTTTGCTGATGACACCACGGTTGTCATCTTGAACAACAAGACTGAGCACAGGAAAGAGGCATGGTGTAAAGACAGTAATCTCTCCCTCAACGTCAGCAAAATGAAGGGACTGCTCATTGACCTCAGGAAGCAGAGTGGAGTACGCGCCCCTGTCTGTGCCAATGGTGCTGAGGGGGAGGTGCTTGAGAGATTAGATTAGATTAGACTTACAGTGTGGAAACAGGCCCTTCGGCCCAACAAGTCCACACCGACCCGCCGAAGCGCAACCCACCCATGCCCCTACATTTACCCCTTACCTAACACTATGGGCAATTTAGCATGGCCAATTCACCTGACCCGCACATCTTTGTGACTGTGGGAGGAAACCGGAGCACCCGGAGGAAACCCACGCAGACACGGGGAGAACGTGCAAACTCCACACAGTCAGTCGCCTGAGTCGGGAATTGAACCCGGGTCTACAGGCGCTGTGAGGCAGCAGTGCTAACCACTGTGCCACCGTGCCGCCCATAACAGATTTGAGATCCTGGGAGTGGCGGTCACCAACAATCTCTCCTGGTCCACCCACGTCAATGCAACGGTCAAGAGAGCACAACATCGTCCCTACTTCCTCAGGAAGCGAAAGAAATTTGACATTGTCCACGAGGACCCTGACCAAGTTTTATAGATGCACCATACAATGGCCTATCCGGATGCATTAGTTTGGCAACTGCGCTGCCCAGGACTGTAAGAAACTACAGGGAGTTGTGAACACAGCCCAGTCCCTCACACAACCCAACCTTCCATCCGTTGACTCCGTCTACACTTCCCACTGCCCAACATCATCAAAGACCCCTCCCACCCCGGGTACACTCTCTTCCCCCCCTCTTCCATTGGGCAGAAGATACAAAAGTTTGAAAACACATGCAACTAGATTCAGGAACCGCTTCTTCCCTGCTGTTAACAGACTTTTGACTGGATCTCAAATGTTAATTCTGATCTCTCTCTCTCTCTCTCTCTCTGCGACCCTGATGCACTTTGGATGGCGCAATCTGCCTGTACAGCATGCAAAGCAACACTTTTCACTGTACTGTGGTACACATGACAGCAATAAATCAGCCAATCAAAGGGTTGCAGACAGGTTAAGTGATCAGGAGAAAGTGAGGCCTGCAGATGCTGGAGAAGTCAGAGTTGGAAAGGGTGGCACTGGAAAAGCACAGCAGGTCAGGCGGCATCCGAGGAGCAGGAGAGTCGACGTTTCGGGCAAAAGCCCTTCCTCAGGAATGGCAAGAAGGTAGCAGATGGGGTTCTGCTGTGAGCAAATGTGAAATTGTCCATCAGGAGAATACAGAGGCTGCATATTTTTTTCAAAGCTATGAAGCTGAGTAAGTGTTTGCCTTCTGTGGGGTTTGGATGTCCTTGCACATGAATCACAAAAAAAAATCAACTCGCCAATTCAGCAAGCAATTCTGCAGGCCAGTTTGGGAATGTCAGCCAGGGTATCAGAGTCTAGAGGATTTGCTGCACTGAAAGGTGACTATGGTCAGAATGCACCTGAAAGGCAATCCACAGTGTTGGTGTCCGATACAGAACAAAAATGTGCTTGGCCTGGAGGTGATGAGAGTCTGAGTAAACTGGGTTGATGTTCACTGGAGTTAAGCAGAATGAGCAGACATCCCACTGAGGCAGACTCGATTCCAAAGGGTTTTGACGGGGTCCATACTGAGAGGTTGTTACCTCCTGGCTGGGGAAATCTAGAACACAAATTGGCGGGGGGTCAGTGAGGAGCAGGGGAAGGGGATGATCATTTTGGACTGAGATAAGGAGACATTTCTTCATTCAGAGGGCTGTGTGAACCATTGAAATTCTCTCACACCAGAGGTGGGGGTGGATCCTCATTGATTGAGAATGTTCATTCCAGATTTTGATGCCTCTCTCAGGAAGTCGAGGAATGTTGGGAGCAGCTGGGAGCTGAGGCAGGAGATCAGCCTGTTAAATAGCACAGTGAGGGAGAGAGACCGAATGGCCTACTCCAATGTTTATACATCCTTACACATTTCTAAATTTCTTTACAGCATTTTCCTGGCCTTTGAGCCATTATGACATGTACCTGTTTGAATTGTTTACGACTCTTTCTGAGGATAAATGAGTAAATGAGCTTTCAGAGGTATTTAGGGCCATTGCGAACTTTTACAGGTCTTTACAGGCCTTGAGAGTTCTTTCCTAAATGATTGCGATCTTTTGTACAGGTTTTTACAAGTTTTCAGAAGTTTTCTTCTATTTATTCAATCAAGAGGCATGGGCGTCACAGGCTGGGCCTAGCATTTATTGCTCATCCCTAGTTGCCCCCTTGAGAAGGTGGGGGGTAAGCTGCCATCTTGAACCGCTGCAGTCCGTGTGCTGTGGGTTGACCCACAATGCCCTGAGGGAGGGAATTCCAGGATTTTGACCCAATGACACTGAAGGGATGGCGATAGATTTCCAAGTCAGGATGGTGAGGGGCTCGGAGGGGAACTTGCAGGAGGTGGTGTTCACTTTTGGTCTGTATAAAGCCCATTCTTCATTTGACCATTGTTTTACTGTTGCTATATTTATAAAACAGTTTTGGGTTCCTTTTTATGTTCAGCATAAATGTATTCTTCGTTTTGCTTTGCCACACATATTCCATGAGTGATTTTTGAGAAGATTTGTAGCTCAGGTTGATGATAAGTATGGAAGGTTGCTCACTGAGCTTGAAAGTTTGTTTTCAGACATTTCATCACCATACTATGTAACATCATCAATGACAGTGTCCGGTGAAACCCCGGTGGTATGGCCCGCCTCTCTGTTTATATGTCTTGGTTTCTTAAGGTGGGTGATGTCATTTCCGGTTCTTTTTTTCAAGGGAAGGTAGATTGATTTAGATCCTATGTGTTTATTGATGGAGTTCTGGTTAGAGTGCCATGCCTCTAAGAATTCTCCTATGTGTATTGTTTCACCTGTCCTAGGATGTGTGTGTTGTCTGATGTAGTATTTTTTACAGTTTTTGCATGGTATCTTGTAAATTCCATTAGTTTTGCTGGTAGTATCTAATGGATCCTTTAGGTTCACTAGTCGCTGTTAGTGTGTTGGTACGTTTGTAGGCTACCGTGAGGCCAAGGGGTCTGAGTAGTCTGGAAGTCGATTCTGAGATGTTTTTGATGTAAGGTAATGTGGCTATAGTTTTTGGTTGCGTTGGGTCTGCTTGTTTGGGTTTGTTTCTGAGGGATCAACAGATTGTGTTTATTGGGTACCCGTTTCTCTTGAAAATATTGTATAGATATTCTTCTTCTGCTCTTTGTGGTTCTTGGGTGTTGCAGTGTGATGTAGCTTATTGAAATAATGTCATGATGCAGCTCTGTTAGTGGGTGTTGGGACGACAAAGGTGTCATCTACACAGCGGACCCAAAGTTTGGGCTGGATAGCTGGGAGGGCAGCTTGTTCAAGTCTGTGCATTACTGCTTCTGCTGTGAGCCCTGGTATTGGTGATCCCATAGGTGTTCCGTTGACTTGTTTGTAGATTTTGTTATTGAATGTGAAGTGGGTTGTGAGGCGCCTCAAACTCCTCACGGACTACTCTCTACCATCTGTCTCATTCTTGGACACGTGCGTCTCCATCAAGGACAGGCACCTCAGCACCACACTCTACCGCAAACCCATGGATAACCTCACAATGCTACACTTCTCCAGCTTCCACTCGAAACATATTAAAACAACCATCCCCTCTGGACAAGCCCTACGCGTACACTGGATCTGCTCAGATGTGGAGGAATGTGACGGGCACCTGGAAGTACTCGGGGATGCCCTCATAAGAACGTGGTACGATGCACAACTCATTGACCGCCAGTTCTGACGTGCCACAGCGAGAAACCGTAATGACCTTCTCAGGAGACAGACACGTGCTGCAACTGACAGGGTACCCTTCGTTGGTCAGTACTTCCCAGGAGCTGAAAAACTACACCATGTTCTTCACAGCCTGCACCACATTATCAATGAGGATGAGCACCTCACCAAGACCTTCCTCACACCTCCACCTCTCACCTTTAAACAACCACCAAACCTCAAACAGATCACGGTTCATAGCAAACTGCCTGGCCTTCAGGACTACTCCATACAACCCTGTCACAGTAGATGCTGCAGGACGTGTCAGAGTGTGGACAGGGATACCACCATTACACGTGGGGACACCTCCCACCATGTACGTGACAGATATTCATGTGACTCAGCCAACATTGTCTATCTCATACGCTGCAGGCAAGGATGCCTTGAGGCATGGTACATTGGTGAGACTGAGCAGAGGCTATGGCAACGGGTGAATGGACACTGCACACCAATCACCAGACAGGAGTGTTCCCTCCCAGTCAGAGAACACTCAGTGGTCTGGGACATTCGGACTCCAAGGTGGACTTCAGGGCAGGCGACAACGCAAAGTGGCTGAGCAGAGGCTGATAGCCAAGTTCATTACCATGGGGATGGGCTCAACTGGGACCTTGGGTTCATGTCACACTACAGGTGACACTCTCACACATACACACACCCTCTCACAGACACTCAGCTAGTGCTTCCAAATAAACCTGTTGGACTATAACCTGGTGATGTGGGATTTTGAACTTTGACTATCTTAAAAAGGCAAAGGTTCTACTTGAAGATACTGACACTTACCAGCAGGTGGCAATAGATCCAAATCCACAGCAGTTAACAGAATCAGGAGAATTAAACTGGCCAGACTTCCAAAACATGAAACCAGATGGATCCAACACATCACGCTTCTACGGATTACCAAAAATATACAATTCTGGTGCCCCGCTCAGACCCATATTCTCCCTACCTGGCACACCAACATACAGACTAGTCAAAGAACTTGACTGAAAACTAAAACACCTAATTGAAGATTCACGCCACTCCATTCACTCCATCCAGGAATTCCTGAATGCCATCAAAGATACCGAGATAGAAGAGGACAAAATAATGGTCTGTTTTGATGTAACAGCCGTTTTCACATCAATTAAGATCAACCTGGCCAAAGAAACATTGGCATCATTACTAGGAACGCCAGGACCACAAATAGGAGACAGCACCAACTTCATCAGCAAAGATAACATCCTCAAGCTAATAGACCTGTGCCTCACAACCCACTTCACATTCAATAACAAAACCTACAAACAAATCAACGGAACACCTATGGGATCACCAATACCAGGGCTCACAGCAGAAGCAGTAATGCAGAGACTTGAACAAGCTGCCCTCCCAGCTATCCAGCCCAAACTTTGGGTCTGTTACGTAGATGACATCTTTGTCGTCACAAAATGAAACAAGTTATAGGAAACATATAACACCATCAACGATATCCTGACAGGCATAAAATTCACAAAAGTGGAGGAGAATGACAACAGACTACCATTCCTCGAGGTGACAGTGAAACGCACAGTTAACGGAGAGCTTCAAACCAACATCTACAGAACAACAACAAACACGGACCAAATACTTAACTTCAGAAGCAATCATCCCAACACCCACTAACAGAGCTGCATCATGACATTATTTCAATAAGCTACATCACACTGCAACACCCAAGAACCACAAAGAACAGAAGTAGAATATCTATTTTCTGTTTTCAAGAGAAACGGGTCCCTGATAAACACAATCTGCTGATCCCTCAGAAACAAACCCAAACAAGCAGACTCAGTGCAATCAAAAACTATAGCCACATTACCTTACCAAAAAACGACTTCCAGACTACTCCGATCCCTTGGCATCACGGTAACCCACAAACGTACCAACACACTAACAGCGACTAGTGAACCTAAAGGATCCATTAGATACTACCAGCAAAACTAATGGAATTTACAAGATACCATGCAAGAACTGTATAAAACACTACATCGGACAAACTAGCAGGAAACCTGCCTCTAGGATACATGAGCCTCAGCTGGCCACCAAAAGACATGACCCACTCTCACGAGTTTCTCTACATACAGACAAAGAAAGACACTACTTTAACTGGGACAACACACACACACATCCTAGGACAGGTGAAACAAAGACACACACGAGAATTCTTAGCGGCATGGCACTCTAACCAGAACTCCATCAATAAACACATTGATTTAGATCCTATCTACCTTCACTTGAGGAAAAGAACTGGAGATGACATCACCCACCTTAAGAAACGAAGGCCTACAAATAGAGAGGCGGGCCATACCACCAGCACTTCACCGGAGATTCTCACTGATGATGTTACCTAGTCATGGGGATGAAAGGTCTGAAAACAAACCGTCCAGCTCAGCGAGCTAACTTGCGTACTTACTCTTATTCCAGTTTTAAGTCCCTTCAGCTTGTTCTCCTATTGTATTATAGACCTTGCACATCTCATCTGCCTCATTTTCCTGTTTCATTTCAATCTCTACATTTGCAAAAGCTGTACAGCTGTAGCTAGGCATGACTTTCCATAATGTGTCTATCCTGGACCTCAGTCACTTTCTCTTCATTGGTCTCAAATCACTCATTTTCTCCTGGGCCCGGTCCATTTTCAGATCCGATCACTGAAGGCTGCTTTCCTCCAGTTCAGCATTTGACCTTTTCCGTAACTATTCTCAGCCCTAATGATATACTGGTCACTGCTGAGGTATACTCCAATTTGTCCACTTCTTTCCGACAACATAGGAAATGAGGAAGAGGAGTAGGCCATTCAGCCCTTCATGCCTGTTCTGCCATTCAACAAGATAATTTCTGATCTGTGGCTTAACTCCATAAACCTGCCTTGGGCCCATATGGCTTAACACCCTTTGCTTAACAAAAAATAACTGTCTCAGAGTTAAAATTAACAACTGATCCAGCATCTTTTGCCATTTGTGGAAGACAGTTCCAAGCCTCCCCCACCCTATGTGTTTCGAAGTCCTTCCCAACATCTCTCCTGAATGGTCCGGCCCTAATTCTCAGATAATACTCTTGGTTTTAGAAAGGTTATCTTTATCTGTCCTGTCAGTATCTTGAAAACTTCGATCAAATCCACCTCCCCCCACTCCCCCACTTGCCCGCCTAAACTTGTAAATTCTAAAGGACCAGATGCAACAATTGGACTGGAAACATAGAATCCCTACAGTGTAGGAACAGACCATTCGACCTATTGAGTCCACACTGACCCACTGAAGAGCAGCCCACCCAGATTCCACCCTCCCCAATCCCTGCATTTCCCATTACTGACCCCTTAACCCCTCCTCATATGACAAGCGTTTCTTCCTCAAGATCATTCTTGCAAACACAGACTGTAGGGGTTCAAGAAGGCAGCTCATCACTGCCTTCTCAAGGGGAAACTAGGGACGGGCAATAAATACATATGAGCAATTTAAGCTAATCCACTCTAACCTGCACATCTTTAGACTGTGGGAACAAAACCAGAGCACCCAGACGAAACTCTCTCAGACATAGGGAGAACACGCAGCCTCCACACAGACAGTTGCCCAAGGCTGAAATCAAGCCCAGAGCCCTGGCGCTGTGAGGTAGCAGTGCTAACCACAGAGCCACCATGACAAAGTGCATGACTGTGGGCACCCAGAAAGGGAAATAGAAGAAAGCCCCTGGAGAAATTCGGCAGTACCTGTGCAGAGAGAAACAGAGCTCTGAAGAAGGGTCATTGAAACATGAACTCAATCTCTCTCTCTCTCCACAATGCTGCCAGATCTGTTGAGGTTCTCCAGCTCTCTCTACACTTCTTTCAGGTATCACTTCCCCCCCCCCCCCCCTTTATATATAAACTGCCCCTATCCCAGTCTATCCCTATCCTAGCAAACTTAAAGAACCTCATTATCACTACTCTGTTGTTTAAGCATTTTTAGGAATTTGATTGCAAATAACGCTTCTATCTCCTCCCCACTATTCAGTGGCATTTGCTGTATAGTCTGCAATGGTTCCTATATTGTCTGGTCTTTCTAGATGTAGACAGTATTTACTAGTTTACACAAGTTTTTATGAGTCTTAGCTGTGTATTTACATATCTTTTCATATCCAAATGAACCTTACTACATTTTATAACATTTTGGAAGTCTATGCAGAACACTACATGTCTTTTCTGACTTTATCAAGATAAGTTTTGAGGGGGGAAACGGGGTGAACCAATGGGGTGTCTCTTGCTCAGAGACAGTTAGACATCGATTGTATTGGTGTGTGTGACATGAGGGTCACATACAGGTCAGAAAAGCATGTCTTCTTCCAGGAAGAACATGAAACACGGTTGTGTTTTTAATGACAGTTCAAGAACCTCATTCCAATGTTTTATTTCAAGGTTATTTTTGTGAACTGAATTCAAATTCTCAAATGATCATGGGTGCGATTATCCATTCTCTGGATCATAACTGGCATACAATCACATCCACTTACCACGGGAAAGGCCTTCGCTTTCAGTTAGCGGTGATCGCCAGCACTCACACTCAGTAACCTGTCTGTTGTCTTTGCCCCAGGGCGTTGTGTTGGGCTGTTACTTTGGTGCTGCTGCTCTCTACATCTGGGCCATTGGCATCCTGGCCGCAGGTCAGAGTTCGACCATGTCAGGGACATATACGGGACAATTCGTCATGGAGGTAATCCTTGCTTTAAGACCTTCTTTGCACACTTCTAGTCCTTGAGACAGAAAGGAAGCATTTCAAGTGCTGGAGAAAGCATAGGGAAGAGCCAGGCAATTAGCTCCTCTCGCAGGGATCTGGATTAGAAGGAGAGATCTAGACGACTTAACCAGCAAACCAGACACTAAACAGGAGAGAGTCATGAAGCCTTTAGAGCACTGTAAAGATCCTTCGGCCATCATGTCCACACTAGCCATCACAATTTCATTAATCCTCAGCCTATTTACAGCATTTGGCTGATAGCCTTCTATACTATGGTGTTTCAAGCGCTCATCTAAATAGACAATAGAACATAGGACAGTACAGCACAGTACAGGCCCTTCAGCCCTCAATGTTGTGCCGGTCTTTAATCCTACTCTGAGATCAGACTAACCCACATACGTTTGATTGTACTATCATCCATGTGCCTATCCAAGAGTCTCTGAAATGTCCCTAATATATCTGACTCTACTCCCACTGCCAACAGTGCATTCCACACACCCACCACTCTCTGAGTAAATGGTTCTGAAATGTGCTGAGGGTTTCTGTCTGCACTGCCTCTTCAGGCAATGAGTTCCAGATTCCCACCACCCTCTGGGTTAAACACTGTTTCCTCAACTCCCCCTCTGAACCACCTGCTCTTCACCTTAAAACTGTGCTCCCTAATTATCGACCCCTCTGCTAAGGGGAAAGGTTTCTCTCTATCCACCCTGTCTCTTCCCTTCAGAACTTTGTCCATCTCAAGTGGGCTCTCAGAACAACTCCAGTGTATCCAGCCTCTCTTCATCGCTGAAATGCTCCATCCCAGGCAACATGCTGGTGAATCTCCTCTGCACCCTCTCCAGTACAATTACATCCTTCCTATAGTGCGGTGACCAGAACTGCACACAGTACTCCAGCTCTGGTCTAACTATCATTATATACAGCTCCACCATAACCTCCCAGCTCTTGCCTTTATTAGTCGAGACATTGAATTCAAGTATCCCACATGTCATCTTAACCAGCTTACCGACCAGTCCTGCTGCCTTCAACAATCTATGGACACGAAGACCAAGGTCCCTCTGGTACTTTGTACAGCCCCACCATTCAATGTGTACTCCTTGCCTTGTTTGGTAGGACTAAGCTGGTGTACTAGAGTCATAGAGATGTACAGCAGGGAAACAGACCCTTTGGCCCAACCCGTCCATGCTGACCTGATATCCTAACCTCATCTAGTCCCATTTTCTAGCACTTGGCCCATATCCCTCCAAACCCTTCCTATTCCTAAACCCATCCAGATGCCTTTTAAATGTTGTAACAGTACCAGCCTCCACCACTTCCTCTGGTAGTTCATTCCATCCACACGCCACCCTCTGTGTGTCCCTTTTATATCTTTCCCCCTAAACCTATGTCCTCCATTTCTGGACTCCCCTACCCCAGGGAAAAGATCTTGTCTATTTATCCCATCCGTGCCCTTCATGATTTTGTAAACCTCTATAAGGTCACCCCTCAGCCTCCGACGCTCCAGGGAAAACAGCCCCAGCCTGTTCAGCCTCTCCCTATAGCTCAAATCCTCCAACTCCGGCAATATCCTTGTATATATTTTCTGAACCCTTTATCATGTTTCACAACATCCTTCCAACAGGAAGGAGACGAGAATTGCATGCAATATTCCAACAGTGGCCTAACCAATGTCCTGTACAGCCACAATATGACCTCCCAACTCCTGTACTCAATACTCTGACCAATAAAGGAAAGCATACCAAACACCTTCTTCACTATCCTATCTACCTGCAACTCCACTTTCAAGGAGCTATGAACCTGCACTCCAAGGTCTCTTTGTTCAGCAACACTCCCCAGGACCTTACCATTAAGTGTATAAGTCCTGCCTTGATTTGCCTTTCCAAAATTCAGCACCTCACATTTATCTGAATTAAACTCCATCTGCCACTTCTCGGCCCATTGGCCCATCTGGTCAAGATCCTGTTGTAATCTGAGGTAACCCTCTTCGCTGTCCACTACACCTCCAATTTTGGTGTCATCTGCAAACTTACTAACTGTACCTCTCATGCTCACATCCAAATCATTTATATAAATGATGGGAAGTAGTGGACCCTTGCTTTGTAAATGTAAATCACAGCAGTAAGGCTATTAGAGTCATAGAGCCATACAGCACGGAGCCAGATCCTTCGGCCCAACCAGTCCATGCCGACCCTAATCTCAAACTAAACCAGTCCCACCTGCCTGCCCCTGACCCATCTCCCTCCAAACCTTTCCTATTCATGTCCTTATCCAAAGGTCTTTTAAACATTGTAACTGTACCCACACCCACCACTTCCTCAGGAAGTTCATTCCACACACGAACCACTCTTTATGTTAAAAAACAGTTGTCCCTCGTGTCTTTTTAAATCTTTCTCCTCTCACCTTAAAAATACTCCCCCTTGTCTTGAACTCCCCCACAATAAGGAAAAGATGACTGCCTTATCTATCCCCGTCATGATTTTACAAACCTTGATAAGGTCACGCCTTAAGCTTCTACGCTCCAGTGAGAAAAGACCCAGCCTCTCCTTCGAACTCAAACCCTCCATTCCCGGCAACATCCTGGTCAATCTTTTCCGACCCTTCTCCAGTTTGTTAATATTCTTCCTTTAAAAGATTCAAACCAGTTAAAAGGCAAGTTTTGCAGGAAATAGAATGAGGAGACACTGCATAAGGCCAAAGTACGAGAGTTAAAAATCATTTAGGATTCAATTTGGATGCAGTGATGTTATTTTCTGAACCAATGCACTCCGAAAGGGTCTGCTTGTGTGTGATTTTCATGTGCAAACTCGGGAAGCATTGATGACCATCACCTCTTAGAAAGGAAAGAATGCTCAGCAATTCTGACAAGTCCGAAGGCGAAGTGAATCTGTCTTTTGTTTCTTCGATGCTGGCCTGTATGCCCGGCTTGGGTTGGGATTGTACTTTGCTTCCTCCCGTGTTAAGAATAAGCACTTTGGTTTTGCCTTAAGTCCTTCAGGGACAGCTCCTTGTCCTATTGGGGGAGCTGGAGCCGTTTAAAGCCTCATAACGTTAAACATCTCGCAGTGGGTCATCCAATAACAGCACTGTCTGTGGATGGCCTTACACAACACTAACTGCGGCGGTTCAAGAAGACACCTTGTTAAAAAGGCCCTATGGCCCATGGAGCCTGTGCCAGTCAAAAACTACTCCCCCCTCACTATTCTAAACCCATTTGTCAGCACTTGGCCCACTGTCTTGGCATCCCAAGTGACACATCTAAATCCTTCTTGAATGTGATGAGGGTTTCTGCCTCTCCCACCATTACAGGCAGGGGGTTCTAGACTCCCACCACCCTTGGGGGAGAAAGGTTTTCCTCACATCCCCTCGAAACCTCCAGCCCCTTCCCTTCAATCTATGGCCCCTGGTCATTGATCTCTCCAAGAAAGAGAGAAGTTCCTTCTGGTCTACCCAATCTATGTTGCTCAGCAACATTCTGGTAAATCTCCCCTGCTCCAGGCCAGGTAACATCCTGGTAAATCCCCACTGCCCCAGACCAGGTAACATCCTGGTAAATCCCCCCTGCCCCAGACCAGGCAACATCCTGGTAAATCTCCCCTGCCCCAGACCAGGCACCATCCTGGTAAATCTCCCCTGCCCCAGACCAGGTAACATTCTGGTAAATCCCCACTGCCCCAGACCAGGTAACATCCTGGTAAATCCCCCCGACCCCAGATCAGGTAACATCCTGGTAAATCTCCCCTGCTCCAGGCCAGGTAACATCCTGGTAAATCCCCCCGACCCCAGATCAGGTAACATCCTGGTAAATCCCCCCCTGCTCCAGACCAGGCACCATCCTGGTAAATCTCCCCTGCCCCAGACCAGGCACCATCCTGGTAAATCTCCCCTGCCCCAGACCAGGCACCATCCTGGTAAATCTCCCCTGCCCCAGACCAGGTAACATCCTGGTAAATCTCCCCTGCCCCAGACCAGGTAACATCCTGGTAAATCTCCCCTGCTCCAGGCCAGGTAACATCCTGGTAAATCCCCCCGACCCCAGATCAGGTAACATCCTGGTAAATCCCCCCCTGCTCCAGACCAGGCACCATCCTGGTAAATCTCCCCTGCCCCAGACCAGGCACCATCCTGGTAAATCTCCCCTGCCCCAGACCAGGTAACATCCTGGTAAATCTCCCCTGCCCCAGACCAGGCAATATCCTGGTAAATCTCCCCTGCCCCAGACCAGGCACCATCCTGGTAAATCCCCACTGCCCCAGACCAGGCAATATCCTGGTAAATCTCCCCTGCCCCAGACTGGGCACCATCCTGGTAAATCCCCTCTGCCCCAGACCAGGTAACATCCTGGTAAATCCCCCCTGCCCCAGACCAGGCACCATCCTGGTAAATCTCCCCTGCCCCAGACCAGGCACCATCCTGGTAAATCCCCTCTGCCCCAGACCAGGTAACATCCTGGTAAATCCCCCCTGCCCCAGACCAGGCACCATCCTGGTAAATCCCCTCTGCCCCAGACCAGGTAACATCCTGGTAAATCCCCCCTGCCCCAGACCAGGCAACATCCTGGTAAATCCCCCCTACCCCAGACCAGGTAACATCCTGGTAAATCCCCCCTGCCCCAGACCAGGCAACATCCTGGTAAATCTCCCCTGCCCCAGACCAGGCACCAACCTGGTAAATCTCCCCTGTCCCAGACCAGGCACCATCCTGGTAAATCCCCTCTGCCCCAGACCAGGCACCATCCTGGTAAATCTCCCCTGCCCCAGACCAGGTAACATCCTGGTAAATCTCCCCTGCCCCAGACCAGGCACCATCCTGGTAAATCCCCCCTGCCCCAGACCAGGTAACATCCTGGTAAATCCCCCCTGCCCCAGACCAGGTAACATCCTGGTAAATCCCCCCCTGCCCCAGACCGGGCACCATCCTGGTAAATCTCCCCTGCCCCAGACCAGGTAACATCCTGGTAAATCCCCCCTGCCCCAGACCAGGCAACATCCTGGTAAATCCCCCCTACCCCAGACCAGGTAACATCCTGGTAAATCCCCCCTGCCCCAGACCAGGCAACATCCTGGTAAATCTCCCCTGCCCCAGACCAGGCACCAACCTGGTAAATCTCCCCTGCCCCAGACCAGGCAACATCCTGGTAAATCCCCCCTACCCCAGACCAGGCACCATCCTGGTAAATCTCCCCTGCCCCAGACCAGGTAACATCCTGGTAAATCTCCCCTGCCCCAGACCAGGCACCATCCTGGTAAATCTCCCCTGTCCCAGACCAGGCACCATCCTGGTAAATCCCCTCTGCCCCAGACCAGGCACCATCCTGGTAAATCTCCCCTGCCCCAGACCGGGCACCATCCTGGTAAATCTCCCCTGCCCCAGACCAGGTAACATCCTGGTAAATCTCCCCTGCCCCAGACCAGGCACCATCCTGGTAAATCTCCCCTGCCCCAGACCAGGTAACATCCTGGTAAATCTCCCCTGCCCCAGACCAGGCACCATCCTGGTAAATCCCCCCTGCCCCAGACCAGGCACCATCCTGGTAAATCTCCCCTGCCCCAGACCAGGTAACATCCTGGTAAATCCCCCCTGCCCCAGACCGGGCACCATCCTGGTAAATCTCCCCTGCCCCAGACCAGGTAACATCCTGGTAAATCCCCCCTGCCCCAGACCAGGCACCATCCTGGTAAATCTCTCCTGCCCCAGACCGGGCACCATCCTGGTAAATCCCCCCTGCTCCCTCTCCAGTGCTGTCACGTCCCTTCTACAATGTGGATGCCGGAACTGCACACAATACTCTCGCTGTCGCTGAACCAACATTTCACACAGTCCCACCATTGCCTCCCTGCTCTTAAACTCTGGGCCTCGACCTTTTCAAGGGCGACTAGGGATGGGCAACAAATAATAGTCACTTCCCATCGAGGAATTTTTTTAAAAATGCCCATCTGAGGTGTTGTCTTTTGTATGAGGTGTGAAACTAAGGTGCTCTTTATCCTCTTGGATGGACCATAGTATTTCTTTGATGAAGGGCAGAGCCTTATTACCTGCAGTCCTGGAAATTAATCCTCCTCAACTCAGACCACACAATCAATTTATTTGGTCATGGTCACATTACGTTTTGTGGGCACATTGGCTGTTGCTTTTCCTATATTAGAAGAGCCACTGAAACCCAACAGTGCAGAAGATGGGCCATTGCGCAGGACAATGGCACACAGATTAATTTTCGCGACATCCAATGTCCCTATACCCCACATTGTCTAAAGGAGGCCCTGCTTGTGTTTTTTTTTAAATAGCCCTTAGCCGCTAAAACTGGGGAAAGTTGGAAATGCCATCTTTGGTTTCTCTTTTGTAGGGTTTCTTGAACCTCAAGTGGTCTCGTTTCACCCGTGTGGTCTTCACACGGACAATCGCAATTACCCCCACCCTGTTGGTGGCTGTTTTCCAAAGTGTGGACACGCTGACAGGAATGAATGACTTGCTGAATGTTCTGATGAGTTTGCAGGTAAGGAGCTGCCTGTGTGGTAAAGAGAGTTCACCTTTCAGGCCTGGAGATGCCACGTGTACACAATGTTGCGACTCTGCCCATCTAACTGGAGTGTGCACAAAAGCACAAAGTGCTGGAAAAGCTCAACAGGTCTGGCAGCATCTGTGCAGAGAAATCAGAGTTAACGCCTTCCTTCGAACTGATGTGGCCAGGAAAATGTTGGTTTCCAGTATATGCAGAAGATAGGGTTGGGGGCAGAGGGTAAGGAGTAGACAATAGATGGGGATGGAGCCCAAAGAGAGGGAAGAACAGTTGGACAGACAAAGGAGTGGATGATGATCTGGCTAGGAGGGTGAATAGCTGTTAATGGGCACTGTTAGTGACTAACAATGGGTTGTGTGTCACGGCAGACTGTGTGATAACAAGGCCTGGTGTGTCGAGGTAAAAGTGAGGATTGCAGATGCTGGAGATCAGAGTCTAGATTAGAGTGGCGCTGGAAAAGCACAGCAACTCAGGCAGCATCCAACGAGCAGGAAAATCGACGTTTTGGGTAAAAGCCCTTCATCTAAACTCTGGTGTGTTGGCGGGGTTGGGGTAGGGAGAAAGTGAGGACTGCAGATGCTGGAGATCAAAGTCGAGAGTGTGGCACTGGAAAAGCACAGCAGGTCAGGCAGCATCCAAAGAGCAAGAGAGTCAATGTTTCAGACATCAGCCCTTCATCGGGAATGGGGTAAGGACATGGGAGAAGGTGCCTCGAGCCTGAAGTTGTTGAACTCGATATTGAGCCCAGAAGGCTGTAGAGTTCCCAAGTGGAAAATGAGGAGCTGTTCTTCCAGCTTGTGCTGAGCATCGCTGGAGCACTGCAGCAAGCCTGAGACAGATGTTGGCCTGGGAACAGGGTGGGATGTTAAAGTGACAGGCAACTGGAAGCTCAGGGGCTTTTGTCTTGTTCTGAAAATGTGTTGGTGGAAAAGCGCAGCAGGTCAGGCAGCATCCAAGGAACAGGAGAGTCGACGTTTCTGGCATAAGCCCTTCTTCAGGAATGAGGAAAGTGTGTCCAGCAGGCTAAGATAAAAGGTAGGGAGGAGGGACTTGGGGGAGGGGCGATGGAGATGTGATAGGTGGAAGGAGGTCAAGGTGAGGGTGATAGGCTGGAATGGGGTGGGGGCGGAGAGGTCAGGAAAAAGATTGCAGGTTAGGAGGCCTTGTAGAGGGAGGAAGAGAGCTTCTTCAAGGAAGGCATCCTTGCAAGAGGATTCGCAGTAGGTTAAAATCTTCGAGGAGAAAGTGAGGTCTGCAGATGCTGGAGATCAGAGCTGAAAATGTGTTGCTGGAAAAGCGCAGCAGGTCAGGCAGTCTTGGATGCTGCCTGACCTGCTGCGCTTTTCCAGCACTTGGATGCTACCTGACCTGCTGCGCTTTTCCAGCAACACATTTTCAGCTCTGATCTCCAGCATCTGCAGTCCTCACTTTCTCCTCGAGGCTTTTGTCTTGTGCCCGGTTATAATGTCTGTCTTATAAACCAAGTTACAGAGTTAACCAGTAACTGGTGATCAGACCAATATCAAGAACATGACAATTTTGACAGTAGTTCTTACATAGTCCTGGTCAAAGCAGTTGCTTGGACATTTCACATCTGCAAACGCTGTGCTGTATCTCTGTGCTAACAAGGGGGCAGTTTGGATTACCAACTGCAGTAGCCCAGAGTAGACACTAATATCTCTCTGGAAGGTGGTGTTCTTGTGGTAAACTAGAGCTCCAGGTGAAGGTTGTGGGGATATGAAGGAGTTCAGATCCCACCATGGCAGACAGTCAAGTCGCCTGACACCATCCGGGACAAAGCAGCCGCTTGATTGGCCCCACATCCACAAACATCCACCCCCTCCCCCTACCGACGCTTAGTAACAGCAGTGTGTACCATCTACAAGATGCCCTGCAAAAATTCATCATAGATCCTCAGACAGCACCTTCCAAACCCACGACCACTTCCATCCAGAAGGACAAGGGCAGCAGATACATGGGAACACCACCCCCTGCAAGTTCCCTTCCAAGCCCCTCACCATCCTGACTTGGAAATATATTGCCATTCCTTCAGTGTCACTGGGACAGAATCCTGGAATTCCCTCCCTCAGGGCATTGTAGGTCAACCCACAACACATGGACTGCAGCGGTTCAAGAAGGCAGCTCACCCCCACCTTCTCCATGGTAATCACAGCTGCCTCACAGCGCCAGGGACCCGGGTTCAATCCCAGCCTCGGGTGACCGTCTGTGTGGAGTGTGCACATTCTCCCCATGTCTGCGTGGGTTTCCTCTGGGTGCTCTCGTTTCCTCCCACAGTCCCAAAGATGTGCAGGTCAGGATGAATTAGCCATGGGAAATTGCCCCAGGGATGTGCAGGCTGGGAAGATTAGCCATGGGCAATGCAGGGTTGTAGGGGGTTAATCTGGGTGGGATGCTCTTTGGAGGGGCGGCGTGGACCTAATGGGTCAAATGGGCTTCCACACTGTATGGAACTAGGGATGGGCAATAAATGCTGACTCTGCTACTGATACCCATGTTCCCCAAGTGAATAAGTAAGAAAAAATTAATGATATTGCAACAACTGTCAATTGTTATGAAAACCCATCTGGTTCAGGAACCCCATCTAGGGAAGGAAATCTACCATCCTTACTTGGTCTGGCCTCCATGTGACTCCAGATCCATAGTGACATGGATGCCTCTTAACTGCACCCTGGGCAATTAGGAATAAGCAGTAACTCCTGGCAAGTCACATCCTGCAAATGATTCTTTTTAAAAAATGCCCCGAGTGTCAATAAGAGGCAAATATGCAATGATTGTCAGGTCAAAGGTCATTTCTTGTATACATTTTGGGGGGGGGGTCGCAGTTGGGTTGACAGGATATAGAGGGCAGCACATCAATGCTACACTGGCTGCATTTTTGCACATGCATGGAGCTGCCCTATTGGCCTCACCAGCATTATTAACTTCAGGCATCTCACACTTCTCACACGACATACTCAGGGTACACAGATAGGCAGCCAGGAATGTCAAAAGGTGTCTCAGAGTTCAACTTTCGGACCCACATGCCTCTCCCTGGTCAGTCTGTTTCCCTAGGCCAGACAAACATGCCTCCCCTCCAAGCCTGGGCCTATAGGGACTCCATTCCCCTCTTGCTCATCCTCCATCACTGTCTATTAAGTTCCATGAAGTCCGGGAGGCTGAAATGTTGAACAGCAGGAGCTTTCTGACAGAGCTGTTCACTCTACAGACAGCCTCCTGTAGTCGCTTCCTGACCAAAATGGCTGATGGCCTCATCGTCAGGCTGAGTGATTGGACGTCTGGATTAGAGTGGTGCTGGAAAAGCAGAGCAGGCCAGGCAGCATCCGAGGAGCAGGAAAACCAACGTCTCGAGCAAAAGCCCTTCATCAGCCTTTCCTGTTGGAGGGCTTTTGCCCGAAATGTCGATGTTCTTGCTCCTCGGATGCTGCCTGAACTGCTGTGCTTTTCCAGCACCACTCTAATCTAGACTCTGATCTCCAGCATCTGCAGTCCTCACTTTCGCCTGAGTGATTGGACTTGTCAAATGCTCCCACAGGTACACCACACCATGCAAACTGGACCATCCAAAGCCCAACATCAGTCAGTGCTGGGATAGACAGATGCTCCCAGAGGGCTGTACCCGTCTCGATGGGCTGACACACCTTTTCTGTCCTGTACAATTCAAAAGCAGTGGCTGTTTACACCAAAGTCCAGTCAGGAGACAACCTCCACTGCTGCAGAAAGTGGACATGTTGCTCGCATGCAGAATCGCAGCATCGCTATGGCGCCGAAAGAGGCCATTCAGCCCATTGGGCCCTGCACCAGCTCCATTCCCTAATTCCAATTCTTGCTCCACCCCCAACCCACCCCACAGCCCCATTTACGTCCAGGTCAGCATCCAATGCCCCTCTTCAACACCGAAACTGAACCTGCCTCGACCACATTCCCACCGGATAAGTAACCAGGGAAGGGGAGCCTGATTCTGGTGATGTGCAAAAAAAGTGTTCCAGGGAGGGAATCGCAATGCTCTCACCTCGCAACCTGACTTCTCACGCTGTTCCATTCCCCTTCCTATCTTACTCCCTGCAAACCCTACCCCACCAAAATTCCCCATGTCGCCACCACTCCCACCCTCGGAGCCCCCACCATATCCCTTTGCAAAAGCCCAGGGAAGTTGACAAGAAGTTTGTTTTGTGAAGTTTGTTTCACTCGGGGTGAATTAGGTAACAGGGTGCCTCAAACCATCGTGCAGTACAGGGGAGGTCCTTCAGGCTACATCGAGCCTGGAACACCAAATATATGTTCCGAGAGCTCAATGCAAGCATCAAGAGAATTCTGAGCAAATTAAAAGGGACCGCCATACTTAAGAGAGGCGGCAATGCCACGTCTGTCAGACGTTTTGAATAGACCTTTGTGCCGTTACTTGGGGCTACAAATGGGCGGGAATGGGTTTCTTGAGGATTGCACTTCCAGCTGATTTGCTGTTCTGCAACATCTCCCGGATATCCACCTGCCCCTGCAACCTCCCAACCCCTTCAGTCCAAAGAGAATTACCCTCTGTCATTGTGCCTTGGAGGAAGAAGGGCTGGAGGCTAACGCTGAATAGATATTCACCGTAAAGTGCAGCTACTTTATCTTAAGGTGGCTCAGTGGTTAGCACTGCTGCCTCACAGCGCCAGGGACCTGCGTTCGATTCCAGCCTCGGGCGACTGTCTGTGTGGAGTTTGCACATTCGCCCCGTGTCTGCGTGGGTTTCCTCCGGGTACTCCAGTTTCCTCCCACAGTCCAAAGATAGGCAAGATAGGGTGGATTGGCCATGCTAAATTGTCCCATAGTGCCCAGGGATATGTAGGTTAGGGTGGATTGGCCATGCTAAATTGTCCCATAGTGCCCAGGGATATGTAGGTTAGGGTGGATTGGCCATGCTAAACTGTACCTTAGTGTCCAGGGATGTGCAGGTTAGGGTGGATTGGCCATGCTAAATTGTCCCATAGTGCCCAGGGATATGTAGGTTAGGGTGGATTGGCCATGCTAAATTGTCCCATAGTGCCCAGGGATGCGCAAGTTAGGGTGGATTGGCCATGCTAAATTGTACCTTAGTGTCCAGGGATGTGCAGGTTAGGGTGGATTGGCCATGCTAAATTGTCCCATAGAGCCCAGGGATGTGCAAGTTAGGGTGGATTGGCCATGCTAAACTGTACCTTAGTGTCCAGGGATGTGCAGGTTAGGGTGGATTGGCCATGCTAAATTGTCCCACTGTGTCCAGGGATGTGCAGGTTAGGGTGGATTGGCCATGCTAAATATTGCCATACTGCCCAGAGATGGTGCAGGTTAGGGTGGATTGGCCATGCTAAATTGTCCCATAGTGCCCAGGGATGCGCAAGTTAGGGTGGATTGGCCATGCTAAATTGTACCTTAGTGTCCAGGGCTGTGCAGGTTAGGGTGGATTGGCCATGCTAAATTGTCCCATAGAGCCCAGGGATGTGCAAGTTAGGGTGGATTGGCCATGCTAAACTGTACCTTAGTGTCCAGGGATGTGCAGGTTAGGGTGGATTGGCCATGCTAAATTGTCCCATAGTGCCCAGGGATATGTAGGTTAGGGTGGATTGGCCATGCTAAATTGTCCCATAGTGCCCAGGGATGCGCAAGTTAGGGTGGATTGGCCATGCTAAATTGTACCTTAGTGTCCAGGGCTGTGCAGGTTAGGGTGGATTGGCCATGCTAAATTGTCCCATAGAGCCCAGGGATGTGCAAGTTAGGGTGGATTGGCCATGCTAAACTGTACCTTAGTGTCCAGGGATGTGCAGGTTAGGGTGGATTGGCCATGCTAAATTGTCCCACTGTGTCCAGGGATGTGCAGGTTAGGGTGGATTGGCCATGCTAAATATTGCCATACTGCCCAGAGATGGTGCAGGTTAGGGTGGATTGGCCGTGCTAAATTGTCCCATAGTGTCCAGGGATGGTGCAGGTTAGGGTGGATTGGTCATAGGAAACGTGGGGATAGGTTGTATCGGGGTGGGATGCTCTTTGGAGGGTCAGTGTGGACTCGATGGGCCGAATGGCCTGCTTCCACACTGCAGGGAATCTATGATTCCACATTAACCCTTCTTGCGCTGAAGAACAGTCTATTACCTTCAAGGGAAATGGCGCATTTAGCTGCCTTGTGATCTCGACTTATACATTCATGCACTTGTGTCCAGTGAATGCAGCAATATACAGCATCATCAGAAAAGCAAAGAAGTGCAGATGTTGTAAATCTGAAGCAAAAAAAAAACAACTGGTTCTGGAGAAACTCAGCAGGTCTGGCAGCATTTGTGGAGAGAAAAACCGAGAGAACTGACAGTAGCTGGGAAAAGATGATATTTATGCTGAAGATAAGAAATAAGTAGGAAAGGAGTGAGTGGTTAAGTGGAAACACAGCCCACCACACTCAACAATGTAAACAATACCCTGGACTTAAAAAGCAGGACAACTCCAACCCGGCCAATTACCGCCCCCATCAGTCTCCGCTCGATCATCAGGAAAGTGATGGAAGGGGTCACCAACAGGGCTATCAAGCAGCACCTGCTCAGCAATAACCTGCTCAGTGATGCCCAGTTTGGGTCCCACCAGGGTCACTCAGCTCCTGACCTCATTACAGCCTTGGTTCAAACATGGACAAAAGAGCTGAACTCCAGAGGGGAGAGGGACAGCCCTTGACATCAAGGCGGCATTTGACCGAGTGTGGCATCAAGGAGCCCTGGCAAACCTGGAATCAACGGGTATCAGGGGGCAAACTCTCCACTGGTTGGAGTCATACCTGGCACATAGGAAGATGGTTGTAGTTGTTGGAGGTCAGTCATCTCAGCTCCAGGACATCTCTGCAGGAGCTCCTCAGGGTAGTGTCCTGGGCCCAACCATCTTCAGCTGCTTCATCAATGACCTTCCCCCCCATCATAAGGTCAGAAGTGGGGGATGTTCACTGATGATTGCACAGTGTTCAGCACCATTCGCAGCTCCTCAGGTACTGAAGTAGTTCATGTCCAAATACAACAAGATCTGGATAATATCCAGGCTTGGGCTGACAAGTGGCAGGTAACATTTGTGCCACACAAAAGCCAGACTATGACCACCTGCTACCTCATAGCGCCAGAGTCCCAGGTTTGATTCCAGCCTCGGGTGACTGTCTGTGTGGAGTTTGCACATTCTCCCCGTGTCTGTGTGGGTTTCCTCCGGGTGCTCTGGTTTCCTCCCACAGTCCAACGATGTGCAGGTCAGGTGAATTGGCCATGCTCAATTGCCCATAGGGAATGGGTCTGGGTGGGTTACACTTCAAAGGGTCAGTGTGGACTTGTTGGGCCAAATGGCCTATTTCCACACTGTCAGGAATCTATGACACTGTGGGTCTACCTTCAGCACATGGACTGCAGCGGTTCAAGATGGCAGCTCACCCCCCACTTTCTCAAGGGGCAACTAGGGATGGGCAATAAATTCCGGGCTCAGGCAGCGATGCCTATTTTCCGTAAAGAAATAAAATAAGCCGCTGATCTCCAAGACTGATATGATGCTGCAAGCAGAGTTGCTGATTTGTGATCAGGCTCGATTTAATTGAGTTGTTACCTGTTGGATAACACAAAATGCAAAGTTTGGAATTGCAATAAAATCCTTTGCCAGAACAGAAATCCCCGTCAATCATTTTCCCAAACAGACAAGCATCACCTCAGTCGAACGTGCCATCGAACATTGTCAATGATGTTGGTTCTTGCGTCAACACCCTGTGCTCCTTTACTAAGTGAAAGCAGTGCACCCTAAACAAAACTAAGAGCCAACAAATGGAAGTGCTTGTGACTCCCTCAGTGTAACAATTGGGCTGAAGAGACTCCCAGCAAAACTGGCCATGACTCTTTTGAAAGGGCTGGTGGGATATGTTATTTCTGGCCTGGACTGAGTTGATCAAACTCTGTAGGACATAAGGCTTCCTAGTTGGCGTGACCAGTTTTTTCTGTTGTAATGTAATAGGTCTGTTAGCTCTCATAACATACCAATGAGATGTGGGTCAAGTGGTACTGAATAATTCAACGTTTTTAAAAATTCTGACATTGGAATGACGTGCTATGTACATTACACTCACAGGCACTTTCTGCGCTTAAGCTGGGCAGTGCAGTGCGACTGTAGCATGACATGTCGGTGTGTCTAAGTGGACAGAGCTCAAGAAGATGGAGACTGAGAGCTTCCTATCACTTGGTCACCTGCCTTGATACAGCGATAAGCACGTGCCTTTTAGTGTCTGTTGGTATCTGCAGTGAGAAAGATCACCGCACCAGGATGGTCCAAATGGATCAGTCTTCCAGAAAGTTGGTCACTCTTCAGGATCAGGGAATGGTTTCTGTCGAAAGCTACCTTGGGAGGTCGAAAGGCTGGGTAGAGTCCACGAAAAGATGCAATGCATGTGGATTAGCGCGTAGAACAGTACAGCACAGTACAGGCCCTTCAGCCCACGATGTTGTGCCAAGCATTTATCGTAATCTAAGATTACCCTAACCTACAGACCCCTCGATTTACTGCCGTCCATGGGCTTGTCCAGCAGTTGCTTCAATGTCCCTGATATCTCTGACTCTCCTACCACCACCGCTGGCAGTGCATTCCACACACCCCCCCACTCTCTGTGTAAAGAACCGACCTCCGACATCTCCCCTATACCTTCCTCCAGTCACTTTAAAATTATGACCCCTCATGACAGCCATTTCTATCCTGGGGAAAAGTCTCTGACCATCTACTCTATCTACGTCTCTCATTACCTTGTACACCTCGATCAAGTCACCTCTCTTCCTTCCTTCTGTCCAGTGTGAAAAGCCCCAGCTCACTCAACCTCTCTTCATAAGACATGCCCTCCAGTCCAGGCAATATCCTGGTAAATCCCCTCTGCATCTTCTCTAAAGCATCTACATCCTTCCTATAATGAGGTGACCAGAACTGAACACAATATTCCAAGTGTAGTCTAACTAGTGCTCTATAGAGCTGCAGCAAAACCTCACGGCTCTTAAACTCAATCCCCCTGTTAGTGAAAACCAAAACACTATATGCCTTGTTAGCCCTGTCAACCTGAGGTGGCAACTTTGAGGGATCTATAGATGTGGACCCCAAGATCCCTCTGTCCCCCCACACTGCCAAGAATCCTGTCTTTAACCCTTATTCTGCATTCAAATTCGACCTTCCAAAATGACTCACTTTACATTTATCGCCTGAATCACTTCGGATTGCACAAAAGGATCCCACTGGCAATTCAATAGTGATTGTGAACGGGTAAGATTGTGTAAAATAAAACAAAAACAACTGAGACTTGCATTTAGAAAGTGTTTTTCACAACCACAGACATCTCAAAGTGTGGTCAGTTAGCACATAGCAGGCTCCCACCAGCACCAATGTGATCAAGGCTCTTGTGATGTTCATTGAGGGAGAAATATTGATGAGGTTGCCTCAGGGACAGAGCTCCAGCACTCATCGATTGCTCCATGGCCATGGTTTCCATTGCTCCTGCCTGGCAGAGCAGACGGGGCCTCAACTTATTGCCTTGTCCAGAAGTGGGTGTCTCCAGTGGTGTATCACTCCATTGGTACTACACTGGATACCAGTCTATATCCTTCTGCCAGTGTCTCAGTGTGGGAGTTGAAGCCAAGACGAGAGTGATACCCACTGAGCTACATTGGTCATGCCAATCTCCGATAATCCCGAACAGTGCAGAGATCAGTCGCTCGCCACCATTTTGAAAGCACCAATTGACTGGCTGTTAACCAGCATAAAAGGCAATGGGGATCAGGTGGGGCAAGTGGAGTTGAGACTAGGATAGGATCAGCCACGATCATGTTAAATGGCAGCACGGGGCTCGGAGGGCTGAATTGTCCTACTCCCGCTCTGAATTCCTCTGTTCCTTAAAGAGCTGAGATTCTGCACTGGTTCTTTTTAAAGCTGCCACGTCCAATTCCTGGCCTTCAGACAATTTGAGAGTCATGCCAGACATGAGTGGGCAGCACAAAGGCGCAAATAAATGGAGCCATGGCTCTATATGGCATCAGCTGGTGAAGGTGGCAGTGTTTGACCACACTTTCTTCATCGTTTCGAGTCTGACGCTGGAAGCACTGCCAGGTTGTGAGGACAGGGGGCTGTTAAATTCAAGGCTGTCCCTTTGCTGTGCTGTACCGTAACTCTCCCCCCGCCAAACAGCTTCCAATCCAGCCCCCTGTCTCACTGCTCAGATAGCACTGCAGATTGCATGCCTCTCCCTTTGGGTCAGCTCTACCTGTTGGACATGTACAGGTCTTTCTTGTTGAGTGTTCGGACAGTTTCCACAGGTCAGACCCCTCCCCCCTGCATCATTCAGGGGGCATTAGTACTGTCACCCCTCACTGGGTCAGCACACTGAAAATCAAGCTCCCCTATTCAGGGAATCATCACAAAACATCCAGGGTTTTAAAAGTACACAGGATTCCCTAATTTTCTTGTCTTTTTGATGCAGGCTGACAGAAAGCGTTGGCCAGATTTCTGTACATAATATGATTTACTATTTATTACAAGTTCTCTACTTATTACAGCCCCTTTATAGACTCCAACTTTGCATGCACACATATGCACACACGCACATAAACAGACAGACACAGTCTCACACACAAATACCCGCATGTGCACACAGCCTCACACACACACACTCACATATACACACACATGCACACACAATCTCACAGTCTCAGACACACTCATACACATGCAGACACATTAACAGTCTCTCACACATGTACATAGTCTCACACATGCTCATACACACACATTCTCAGACACTGTCTCATACATACATATGCCCACGCGCACACAGCCTCACGCACAGAGACACACAGTCTCTCTCACACACACACGTATACATACATCCACACACAGTCCTACACACAGAGTCTCTCTCTCTCACATACATACACAGATGCACACAATCTCTCTCTCACACACACGCGCGTGTGCGTACACACACACAAATGCACACACAGTCTCTGTCACATAAGGGGAAAAACATAGATGTTATGCGGGGATGGGACAAATTGGGAATGCAGTTCAGTGGTTCCTGTTCACAGGGGTTGCTGAGACCATTCTTATGATTCTTGGGCTGATCAGAGTGCTGCTGCTTGGTCTTCCTTCTCCAGATGCTGCCACTGATTTGCAAGAGGCACAGGGTGGCTGGCTCATCCTTTTTGTAAACGTTATCTGTTTTATTAAAAATCACAGCTTACAGCAACTGCTGGAGGGAAAAAAACAAACCGTTTTCTTCGGGCTTAAAGTGGCTTTTACTGCAGAGAACAGTGAGACCTGCTCAACTGGTAGGGATGTGAAGGCTTCTCTTTGTCTGTAGTCCTAAGCTGTTCCCCAACCTGAGAACCAATCACGCAGTTGTTGTCAGGCAGAAAGTCCTTGTCATCGATAGCTGGTCATGAGTCCACAGACTAATCAGCTCCTTGTTGCTGGCTGATTCTCCATTTGTACACACCCTTGGCTCCAGCACATCTGCAAATGACACTTCCATTGGACCATGCTGTGTAAACTGTGCTTACAACAAGTGCCCAGTTTCGCAAGCACCGCAGTGATCCTTCGTTTGGAAAGAAGTCCTGTCCTCATTTCAGTCCGCAATTAAAAAGAAAGCAGTCTGTCGGGATTCTGTGTTCCTTCTGGTTGTATCTGCATAATTCCTGAATATTCAGGCCTTCAGACCCAGCTCTAATTCACAATCTTTCAACTCTTTACAGCTTCCATTTGCATTGATCCCGGTATTGACGTTTACCAGCATGGGCTCAGTCATGCACGACTTCGCTAATGGGCTGTAAGTAATTCAAATCCAACTCCCCCCAACTCTTTCCAGCCTCATTTTTCCCCTGGAGCGTTGGAGGCTGAGGGATGACCTTATAGAGCTTTATAAAATCCTGAGGGACCTGGATAGGGTCAGTAGCCAATATCGTCTGCTGTGGTGGTGGGCCGGTGGGATTCAAACCTGGGTCCCCAGAATGTTAGCTGGGTCTCTGATTAACACCACAGCGATAATACCACAAGGCCATTATTCCTCCTGGGCTGTAGACCAGACATGCGTAACGGGGCAGGGTGAGAACATAGACATAACAATTCAAACTCTTAAGGGGGACCTCCATTTTCCATTGGCTCTATTTCGGAAAGGTTTTCTAGCCGAAGCAACTCGGAAACCTGCCAGTGGTCAAACACAAGTGATAGAAAGATTTAAAAGGGAACTAAGGGGCAACTTTTTCACACAGAGAGTGGTGCGTGTATGGAATGAGCTGCCAGAGGAAGTGGTGGAGGCTGGTACAATTACAACATTTAAAAGGCATCTGGATGGGTATATGAATAGGAAGGGTTTGGAGGGATATGGACCAAAAAGGGGAGGTGATGGCCTAGTGGTATTATCACTGGACTGTTAACCTGGAGACTCAGGTAATGTTCTGGGGACCAGGGTTCAAATCACGTCATGACAGATGGTGGAATTTGAATTCAATAAAAACCTGCAGTGAAGAGTCTAATGGTGACCATTAATCCATTGTCGATTGTTGGAGAAACCTGTCTGGGTTCACTAATGTTCTTCAGATAAGGAAATCTGCCATCCTTGCTGGTCTGGCCTAGCCAATGACATTCTCATCCAATGAGTGAATTAACAAAAAAGGCACTGGATTAATTTCGGACATCTGTTCGGCATGGGCGGGTTGAACCAAAGGGTGTGTATGACTCGAAAGGCTTTACTGGGGACACACTGAAAGATCGCCACTTGACTCCACAGCGAAGTGTAAGAGGTGGTTGTGGAGGAGGGAGAGAAGGGATTGGTGGTGGACAGAGCAAGTAACGAAGGGGAGAAGTTGCAGATTAGCAGGATCAAAACTGAGCTCAGTCCCGACATTCTCCAGTGCCAGAGAGGAACAGCGAGCAGAATATATTCAGTGCCCGTGAGCAGTAGGCAGGGCTTAGAAGCAACAGGGAGATTGGCAAAAATGGGCTATTTCTATCTCCAATCTTAGACACTGCAATGTGTGTGTGGTTGGGGTGGAATGACAGTTCATTTACCTCACGGTGAGGGGAGAGGTTGAGAACATGAGTGTTTCCATGGTAACCTGAGCAGTGCAGGAATCGAACCCATGCTGTTGGCATCTCTTTATATTACAAACCAGCCAACCCAGTATGTGTCATTCAGGAGTTTGAGTTTTTTTCCACTTCAGAGATTTTCAAATCTTCAGTGCTCCAGCACGTCTCCATTGACATACTTGCAAACAATGGGGGTCTGGAAGGATTAGAGGCCCTCACCCTGAGCATCTTCTGATCGGCCATTTTAGAGACCAGAGTCAAAAATGGCTGCCATTTTGAGTCTTTCAGACTGCTGCTGAAGTTGCTGATCCTTCAGAAATACTTTGTTTTCTGAGCGGGGAAACCCCTTCATTTCTGCAGTGCATTTGTACGCGCAAAAGAACAAAAATGGAAGGTGGAGCATTGCACAAACTGCGCAGAACTCTCAAGGCTGAGTGTGGAATGTAGGAGGTTACACTGAGAGGGAATCTACCCTCGACACTGCTCAACACTCTTGCATCATCAACTTGTTTGCATGGCACATTTTTCGTCAATGCCGGGGATTTTCGTTGCACCCTTGAAAGCGCACCCACCTACAGGCCACTCTGCTTGCGCTGCCATGGGGGAACAGGTGAAATGGTGGCACCACCTGGCCATGCCAACTGGGAGGCTTGCCAGGCTGTCAGTTTGTTTCTCAAATGCACGCCAGGTGGACAGCCGGATGCCAGTCCAGATTCGGTGCTTGACAGTCATGCAGTAACCTACCAGGCAATGTCGCGCCTTCTCCCCCCACCCCAACACACAAAGACGTCACCTGATGAGATGCTATGTCCAAACCCTTAATTGAAGGCCTAGGGTGAAATGATGCATGGGGCTATCGGAAAAAGGCAGGAGATTGGTGCTCGGGGATAGAATCAACATGGATACCATGGCATGAATATCCTCCCACTGCACTGTGATCGTTCAAAGCGCTTTCATGGTTAACACTCTCTCAACTGTTTTTTTGTTCCCACAGAGTGTGGAAGATCATCGGGGGATTTATCATTCTGATCATCTGCTGCATTAACATATATTTTGTGATCGATTATGTGAGGAGTCTGCATGTGATGGCATTCTACATTGTGGCTGCAGTCATAGCAGTTGCCTACCTGTCTTTTATAAGTTACTTGGTAAGTTCTTCATTATTTCTTCTTTGACGTGTTACCGGTTCACACATCAGCAGCATATTGTTGGCAATTAGAATGGGTTGCCCATTTCCAAAATCGTGTCAATTGATCATTTTAATGGAAGGAATGTTTCGAATGAGAATGAGGTTTTATTGTCAAGTGTACTCGAGGGATACAGGAGGACAGCGAAAAGTTCACAATGTGGCCATTCCAGGCACCATCTTAGATACAAAGGAACCTAGGCACAAGACCTTCAGTGTAAAGAAAAATAAAGAAGTAAAGTTAAGCGTTCAACATTGCAGTCCTTATGAAATGTGTTTGGGACTGGGTTTCAAACAGGCAGGACAGCTGTGCATCGGCTTAAACTATGGAAGGTGGGTCCTGAGGAACGGAGCAACTGCCTTTGAGTTTGAGACCCCGACCAGAGCCTCACTTGGTTGATCTCCAGGGTTCAGAGCCACATTAATCCAAAGTGATCCTGAGGAAAGGGAACTGATCCCACCCTGGGCTGCGGAAGGAGAGGGATCAATTGGCTGTGTCTCCTTTTCTCCCTCCATATTCCCACAAAGTCAGCTCAGAGTGCTCTCCCCACCCCCCCTCCCCACCCCCTGCCTTCCTTATCCACCTCCTCGTAACCAGAGAATCACCCACAATGGCTTCTCTTCCTGCTCCCGTTCCCTCAGATAATCCCCCAAGGATCGATCCTTGTTCCCCTCCTATTTCCCATCTCCGTGCTGCCCCTCAGTGACGCCATCTGAAGACACACTGTTCGTTTTCCCACAGACACTGACCCACCCCCAGCTCTACCTCACCATCACCTCCCTCTCTCTCTTCCCCTCGCTTCCCCTCCCCCCTTTCTCTCTTTCTTTCTCATTCCCTCCTTCTCCCTCTCTATTCTCCTCCCTTTCTCTCTCTTCCTCTTTTTCTCTCCCTGTCCCTTTTCTCCTCCCTTTCTCCCTCTCCCCCTCTCCTTCCGTCTCTAGCTCTCTTTCTCCCCCTCACTCCCTCCCTCACCATCTCTCTACCCTGCTCTCCCTCTCCTCTCTCCCTCACTGCCTCTCTACCCCCCCTTCCCCCACCTCCCCTTTTCTATCTCACGTCCTCTCTATCTCCCCCCATTCTATCTCCCTCTCTCTCTCCCTCTTTCCCCGTCTCTCCCTCTCTTTATCTCAAGTTCTCTCTATCCCTCCCCTCGCTCTCTCCCCCTTTGCCCCCTCTTTCTCTCACCTCACTCTCTCTCTCCCTCACCATCCCTCTCCCCCTCCCCCCCCTCTCTATATGGAGTCCTCTCTATCTCCCCCCCCCCCCCTTCTGTCTCCCTCTCTCTCTCACTCCCTCTTTCCCCGTCTCTCCCTCTCTTTATCACCCATTCTCTCTCCCCATCTCTATCTCAAGATCTCTTTAACCCTCCCCTCTCTCCCCTTTGCTCCCTCTCTCTCTCCCCTCACTCTCTCTCCCTCACCATCCCTCTCCCCCTTCCTCCCCCTTCTCTATCTGGAGTCCTCTCTATCTCCCCCCTTTCTGTCTCCCTCTCTCTCTCATTCCCTCTTTCCCCATCTCTCCCTCTCTTTATCACCCACACTCTCTCTTTCACCCTCCCTCATCCTCTTTCTCTGTCTCTGACTGCCCTCACATTCTCTCTCCCTCATCCTCTCTCCTTCACCCTCTCTCTCTCTCCTCCCCTCGAGTGCTCTCTCTCTATCACCCCCTCTTGCTCTCGCCCTCTAATTCCTCCCTCTCTGTCCCTCTCCCTCCCTTCCTCTTTCTCTCCCTATCTCCCCCCTCTTTCTCTCCCCCAACTCTCTCTCTCCCTCCCTCTCTCGCTCTTGTCCCAATTAATTAACCCACCCTCTCTCCCCTTTCCCTCTCTCTCCCCTCTCTCTTTCTCTGTCTCTCCCTCTCTTTATCACCCACTCTCTCTTTCACCCTCTCTCCCCTCTCACTCTCTCTCTCTCTCTCTCTCTCTCTCTCTCCCTCCACTGGTGCTGCATTCCCAGACTGCCGATCCAACATCCCATCCTGGCTGAGCAGGAATTCAGGGATCGATATCGGGTGGCCTGATGCCATTGTTTACTTTCCTTGCTCCAAACTCGTGCAGGAATCACGAAACGCTCGCATCCAAGTCCAGCGGGGAATCAGGAAGGCAAATGGAAGGTTCAGCTCTTGTGCCGTTCAAAATCACAAGTTGGACTCGAACCTGGTGGTGTGTGATTTGTAACTTTGTCCACCCCAGTCCAACACTGGCAGCTCCACACCAGGTTTTACACAGCAGTTTGTTTTGTATGTCACTGATTAAAGAGGCAGGTCTCACTCTCTTCTGATGGTGTGTAAAACTGGAGCTGCTTCTCCTGAGATACACAGGAGCCTGGGAGTGCTTCACTTTGTTGAAAAGTGTGCTTTTCCAGCGCCACATTGTTTGACTCTGATCTCCGGCAGCTGCAGTCCTCCCTTTCTCTCAATGCTTTACTTTGTTCACCAGCTCAGCTGCCTGGATGGCTGGTTTGCTATTGTTAATGGACCAGACCGAACTCCCTCAAAATATATTCAAAAGATTGTCTTGTCCCTAACCTTTTCTCATTTTAAAGGTAAGTTGCAATTTGATTGGTCAAGCTCCTCGTTAAGCAAAACACACTTTATTTTCACACCACAGTTAAAATATAGACAAAATAAAAGAATTAGTTTAACAGTAACTGTCAATGCTTAACAAAATAATCGATATATTAACTACTAAATAACTGTTCCAGTACAGTCACATCCCTGAAACACATCCTTGGCAAAGGCAGAGGTCATAAAATAGATGGCCTCACAAGCAATTCTCAAAGATGGGAGAACTCCAGCCTTTAGCTGTAACAGAGGGAAAGAGAGAGAGAGAGAGAGAGAGAGACAGCTTCCATAGCCATCTTCAAATGCCCAACAACTGAACACTAAACTAAAACTCAGTTCTATTGGAGCCTGACTCCACCCAGTCAGGCTGCTTCTATTGTTCCAACTTTAAAAAGAAACCCAAGGCATCACAAGCTGTTTACTTTATTGGATCCAAATAGAGAGCTTTGGACCTCTGTCTAAAAAGCTCTCTTAAAAAAAAAGGACTAATTATGCTTCTTAAAGCCATCGCACTATGCAGGGTGATGCTAGCAGTGTAGATTCAATTAGGATCAAGGCTATAGGGGATAAAGCAGGAGCAGGGAACTGAGTTGGATGAGCAGCTATGATCCGATTGAATGGGCAGACCAGGCTCAAGTGACCAATTCTTGCCAGTGATTCTGTGGCACCACTTGTCTCTGTCTCTGATGAGAGAACAATCTCATGGTTCTCTGAGAGCATAATTTGATTTGATTTGTTATTGTCACATGTACAAAGAGATTATTGTGTGTGGTATCCAGCCAAATCATCCCTTACATAAGTACATCAGGGTAATAGAACAGAATAAAAAGTGAGGTCTGCAGATGCTGGAGATCAGAGCTGAAAATGTGTTGCTGGTTAAAGCGCAGCAGGTCAGGCAGCATCCAAGGAACAGGAAATTCCACATTTCGGGCACAAGCCCTTCCTGATCAAGCCCTTCCCGATTCCTGATGAAGGGCTTGTGCCCGAAACGTCGAATTTCCTGTTCCTTGGATGCTGCCTGACCTGCTGCGCTTTAACCAGCAACACATTTTCCAGCCGTAATAGAACAGAATGCGGAATATAATGTTACAGCTACAGAGAAGGGGCAGAGAAAGGTTAGTTCTAGGATACGAGAGGTCCGTTCATCAGCCTGATAACAGCAGGGAAGAAGCTGTTCCTGAATCTGTTGGTAGGCGCTTTCAAACCTTTTGTCTCTTCTGCCCTGATAGAAGAGGGGGGGAAGAGGGTGTACCCGGGGTGGGAAGGGTCTTTGATGATGTTGGCTGCCTTCCCGAGGCAATGGGAAGTGTAGACGGAGTCCGTGGATGGAAGGTTGGGTTGGGTGAGGGACTGGGCTGTGTTCACAACTCCCTGTAGTTTGTTACAGTCCTGAGCAGAGCAGTTCCTGTATCAAGCTGTGATGTGTCCAGATAGGATACTTTCCATGGTGCATCTGTAACAATTGGTCAGAGTCATGATGGACATGGCTTCTTCGCTTCCTGAAGAAGTAGAGGCTTTCTTCACCATCATGTCAATATAGAAAGACCAAGATAGACCGTTGGTGATTGTTATTCCGAGGAACTCAGCACTATGGTGGGCTTTATTTTCCCCTTTTACAGTCTGCGACTAACCCCCACGTACCTCTTGTTTTTGACTGTGTTTCTAGGTGTGGTTTTGTTTGGTTGCGATGGGTGTCCAGACCATAGCCTGTGGACGGACGGTGAGCGCGAGCAGGGTGATGATCTTGGAGGATCAGAAGCAGACATTCCGTCGGACAGGATCCCAGCGCTCGGCAGACACTAGTACCTTCCAGTGAAGCCTGGATCTGCGGGAGTCACGGGAAGTCTTTATTTTGCTGACAGAACATTTCTCAAATGGGAACAAGTCCATGGATTTACTGTAAATAAATGATTGTCACGAATCATGATCAGGAGTTGTATTGGTGCCCAATTCAGGAGGCGATGATGATGCAATTGATTTTAATGACAAGTAAACGTCTTAATTTCCACTTGACTTCCTTTCATCTGACCACTGCGAACTGAAGATACGGTCCCAGGATCAGGGGGTGAAACCAATGCCCGCTCTGCTACGATGCCAATAATGCCAGTGGGCAGTGCCAGTGACATTGAATTTCCGAGGTGTTTCTCTGGGCTCAGCTGTGTTAGTGGGGGCTAACCCGCCTCCAGGTAGGCCCACGTTGGACGATTGTTAAAATATTTATTGAATTGACACCCTTCACAGCAGAGTGTGAAGCAGAGGGCATTCTAGGAGATACAAGGTGCCTTGCCTGTGGTAGGGAGTCCCCTGACTGTCAGGCTGAGAGACCCTGGACCACGTCAATGCCAGTGAGTTTAGCAGTGTTACTCAGAGTGGTTTCAGGGTCCAGCTGCCTGGCTGCGAGCCCTCTCTGTCTGCTGTGAATGCTGAACCAGTCTTTACCAGAAAAAGGAAGGTTTCTCAAGGTGGGAGACGATGTGAGACGGGAGGAGGCAAGACAGATAGAGAGAGAGATAGAGACAGGAGGAATCAAGAGAGAGGTGGAGGAAAGCAAGAGAGACAGAGAGAAACAGGAGGAGGCAAAAGAGAGATAGAAAGAGGGAAGAGAGAGAAACATAGGAAGAGGTAAGAGAGAGAGATAGGAGTAGCCAAGAGAGAGAGAGAGATAGGAGGAGACAAAAGAAAGATAGGAAGAGGAAAGAGAGAGAGAGATCAGAGGAGCTGAGAGAGAGAGAGAGACAGGAGGAGTCAAGAGAGAGTGGAGGGAGCAAGAGAGAGAGAGAGAGAGAGATAGGAGTAGCCGAGAGAGAGGAGGAGGCAAAGGAGAGATAGGAAGAAGAAAGAGAGAGATAGGAGGAGGCAGGAGAGAGAGAAAGGAGGAGAAAAGAGAGAGGAGGCGGCAAGAAGGAAGCAGGACAAGGCAAGAGGGAGAGACAGAACGAGGGTGACATGTCTCAGAGGTAGAGACATGATCTCTGTGCCATGAGAGCCCATGCTACTCCAGGGCATTGTGGCCGTGCCACTGATGCCCCTTTGGTGGTTCTGGAGGCCCTGTTGGTGCCTGCCTGTTTGTCTCACCCAGTTTGTGCACTCCCTTCACTGGGTGATCGTTGGTGCATCAAGGGAGGAGGGAGGTGTCTGCCTGCAGATTGTCACGTGGTATAATTCTGTCAACGTTTGCCGTTGTATTTTGAAATGATCCCGAATTATTGTAAGCTGTAGATTCTCAAAACTAAATAAATGAATTTGAACAGAAGTGCAGCTGTCTGTGTTTCTTCCTCAACCCTGTGTCTTTCCTCAATATGCTGGCATTGCTGGCTGGCACAGTTCCACATACCCCAGGGTCACTTCAACACTCTCCCCAGATTCCCACTTCCCTGGAACTTCTGACTCCCCGGGACCAGCCTCCCCAACACTGACAGCCCAGCCTCTGTATCTGACAAACCACCACCTATTGTCAGCATGGGTCACTGCAGCCTCAAATCTCCCTGTCTCTGGCAACTTCAATGCTCCTTTGAGCCATATTCTGTTCACCGTTGCCTCAGGACCATTCCCCGTCTGTGTGAGGCAATAGGATATACAGTCATACAGCACGGAAACAGACCCTTCGGCCCAACCAGTCCATGCTGACCCTCATCCCAATCTAAACTAGTCCCACCTGCCTACTCCTAGCTAATATCCTTCCAAACTTTTCTTATTCATGAACATATCCAAATGTCTTTTAAATGTTGTAACTATACCCGCGTCCACCACTTCCTCAGGAAGTTCATTCCACACACGGCCCGCTCTCTGTATAAAACAATTACCTCTCACGTCTTTTTAAAATCTTTCTCCTCTCACCTTAAAAATGTGACCCCCCAGTCTCGAAATCCCCCACCCGAGGGAAACAACACCTACTATTCACCTTATCTATACCTCTCATGATTTTATAAACCTCTGTAAGGTCACCCCTCAACTCCAGTCAAAAATGTCCCAGCCTATCCATATACCTCAAACCTTCCATTCCTGGCAAATCTCTTCCGAAGCCTCTCCAACTTAATAATATCCTTCCTATAACAGGGTAACCAGAACTAGATGCAATACTCCAGAAGAGGCCTCACCAATGTCCTGGACAGCCTCAACACAGATTCCCTACAGTGTGGAAACAGACCCTTTGGCCTAACAAGTCCACACCGACCCTCTGAAGAGTAACCCACCCAGACCCATTCCCCTACATTTAACCCCTAACTAATGCACCTAACCTACACATCACTGAACACTTTGGGTAATTTAGCATGGCCATTTCACCCCAACCTGCACATCTTTGGACTGTGGGTGGAAACGGACACACAGACACAGGGAGAATGTGCAAACTTCACACAGGCAGTTGCCCGGGGCTGGAATGAAATGCAGGATCCCTGGCATTGTGAGGCAGCAGTGCTAACCACTGAGCCATTGTGTCCCATAGTATCCCAACTCCTATCCTCAAAGCTCTGAGTAATGAAGGCAAGCATGCTAAACACCTTTTTTGAATAAATATTTTTTTAAAAAACGTTTTCAAATCTTTTACAAAACAACTATACTTAAAAAAACCAAAATACAAAAAGATAGAGGTAGTAATATCATATTACAATACTATTAATGATAAACTACCTACTATTCTACCAGAACAAATGTATCTACTTAAACTAAACTACAATCAAATTAAATAAAAATTAAATTAAGCTGAATTCAAATTGACGTAAATTAAATTCTATCACATTATTTTATTTCACTCACCACACTTTCACTAAAGCTCCCACCCCTGGGGGCACCAGTCATAGTACCCGTACTTTTTTCCCCCAGCCTCCCCCTCCCAGGGCCCCACACGCGTCCAAACAGATTCCCACGGCTATATCACGGCCCTGATTCATATTGCTGATACGTCTGCGTCAATATAATTTAGAAAGGGCTGCCACGTCTTGTAAAACTGCTCTGTTTTGTGGTGCACCATATTTGTGAGGTAGTCTTGGGGGGAGATGCTCCATCAGCAGTCTGCACCACCCCATAAGACCCGGAGGTTTTTCCAACGTCCAATTCACTCGAATGTTTTTCCTCAGACAGTGGGTAAGAATGTTACACAGTCTCTTCTCATGTTCCCCCAGAGAGGGCAAAGTTGGCAACCGAGAATAAGGATCCACTTTAACTTCAATCCCCAGGATGTCCTTCAGCTCCCTGGCTATAGCACTCCAGTATCTCTGGATCTTACAACCTGACCAGTAGCAATGTGTAAGAGTGCCTATACTAATGTTACATTGGGGACACCCTGGAGACTCTCCTCTCTGGAACATAGCTCGCCTCTCTGGTGCCAGATGAGCCCTGTGTAAGATCTTCAGATGCACGGCCTGCGCTTTGTTACATATTGAGATTTTCTTTACATTTTCCCATATATCTTCCCATGTTTCCATTGAAATATCTTCTCCTAGTTCCCGATTCCAAGTCCCACAGAGTCTCTCCATATCTCCTAAGGGACACCCTTTCTGTAAGTGAGACAGAATACTAACTGAAGAAACGCCTGTGCACCAGAGCACTCTTTTTTTCCACATCTGACTTATAAAGCTGAGCCAGGACCATGGTTTTCCTCTGTATATAATCCCTTATTTGAAAGTATCAGAAAAGGTCCTTATTAGACAATCCATTTTTCTGACTTAGTTGACTAAATGGCATCAAGATCTCCTTCTCGAATAAATCTCCCAAACAAGAGATTCTCTTGTTCTCCCATAGCAGGGGCCCCTGCCAATGGGGTAAACGGCAAGATCTTAGACTAGTTGCCCTCATCTTGCCTCATTATCCTCCAGGCTTTCACCATACTTAAAATGACTGGGATCTTATACTGCTCGGTCACGGATTTCATCTTATCAGTGAATAATAGATTAACTAGGGGACATCTCAACTGCAAGGCTTCAACGTCAAGCCAAATCAACTCCAAATCCACCCCGTACTCAGTCACCCACATATACAACAGGGCACTTGTTTGATATCTCTTCAAGTCTGGAAGGTCTACTCCCACCCCACCCCCCCAACCACCCCTCCTTTACCCTGCAAAAGCTGCAATTCATTAAATTTAATTAGGGGGCGCCTGCGACTCCAAATAAAGGATTCTAGCCAACCATTGAGCCTCCATAACACTCATCTGGGTAGCAACAATGGGAGCATTCTCATTAGGTACAGCAGGCGAGGAAGAACATTCATTTTAATCAGGGCTATTCAGCCTAACCATGATAACGGTAATCCCTCCCACTGCTGTAAATCCTGCTTTATCCTCTCCAGTAATTGTACATAGTCAGCTTTATACAGCTGGTGGAAGGCAGGGGCAATAAAAATTCCCAAATACAAAAAGCCTTTTGACAACCATCTAAATGGGAACTGCATTCCATCCTTCAGATCGAGCACCTCCACTAATCCCCGCACTGGAATGGCTTCCAATTTTGTGAAGTTGATCCTGTAGCCCGAAAAAACTGCCAAATAAATTAATTGTTTGAATCAATCAAGGAACAGACACCTCTGGATTGGCCAAGAACAAAAGGATGTCATCAGCATATAAGGTTACCTTATGCACCCCTATTCCCCACCCCTGGCCCGTCCTGATACCTTCAGCTAACAGCTCAGTTGCTAAGGTGGTTGGCAGCAGTGGCTAGAGAGGACACCCCTGTCGACTACCTCTCCCAGTATTAAAGTTATCTGACTTAGTGCCGTTTGTAATGACTGCTGCCTTAGGATCATTATACAACACCACCACCCATCTAGCAAAGACTCCCCCCAGACCAAAACACTCTAGGACCCCAAACAGGTATGGCCATTCTACACAGACAAACATCTTTTCTGTGTCTAGGGAGACCACCAAACCCGGGATCAATCTTTGCTGGCATACCTACACAATGTTCAGTCCCCTCCTGATATTGTTGGAGGAGCTATGGCCCTTGATAAAACCCATCAGATCTTTTTCAACATAGGGCAACACCTTTTTCCAACTTCTGGGGCAGCATCTTTGACAGTGAAATGGGTCTGTACGAAGCACATTCTTTGGGGTCTTTCCCCTTCTTTAAAATGAGGGCGATATTAGCCTCCCTAAGAGAGGGTGGAAGATAATCCTGTGGATATGAATAGCTATACATCCCCAGAGGTGGCTCCACCAACACATTTATGAATTCCTTATAAAACTCACTTGGGAATCCATCTGGCCCCAGTGTTTTGCCACCCTGGAGATGCTTTTTTGCTTCCTGCACTTCATGTACCTGTTATAGGCACATTTAACAGGGAGATCAGTTCCATGTTTATACTGGAGAGGTCCAGTACTGTACTGTCTTCACCTCCCTCCGACCGGTATAGCTCTGCGAAGTATTCTCTTAATCTAACATTGATCTTCTTCAACTCACAGGCAATCATACCAGCCTTCTCCCCAACAGACAGAATGGATTGGGAATCATTTTTCTTTTTAGCCAGATAAGATTAGATTCCCTACAGTGTGGAAACAGGTCCTTCTGCCCAAGCAGTCCACACTGACCCTCCGAAGAGTAACCCACCCATACCCGTTTCCCTCTGACTAATGCACCCAACACTACGGGCAATTTAGCGTGGCCAATTCACCTAACCTGCACATTTTTGGAACGTGGGAGGAAACCGGAGCACCAGGAGAAAACCCACGCAGACGCGGGGAAAATGTGCAAACTCCACACAGCCTGTTGCCCGAGGCAGGAATTGAACCTGGGTCTCTGGCGCTGTGAGGCAACAGTGCTAACCACTGTGCCACCGTGCCACCCACGATTATAATATCCTTCCTCAGCGATTTGCAGCTGGGTCCCCAGCATCCGTTGCTGCTCCTCCCTCTGCCTCCTTCTAGTCATTGAATATGAAATAATCAGGCCTTGTAAACTTGCCTTAGTGGCCTCCCACAGTATTGCCGGATTACTGGCTGGACCCGAGTTGCTATCCCAGAAGGCCCTGGATTCACTTGTGATGTACTCAACAAATTTACTATCCCTTAACAGGAATGGGTCCATGCGCCAGTGCTGGGCATCCATTCCACCACCCTTGATTCTAACATCTAAATACACTGATTCATGGACCAAGATAGTTATATTCCCAATTTTACACCCCAATGTTCTGTCCAAACAAACCAACGGCATAAGGAACATGTCAATTCATGTGTCGCACTTGTGGAGGTTGGAAGAGAAAGTAAACTCGCTTCCGGAGATGCCTCCACACATTCACTAATCCCAGCTCCTCACACATGTCCACCAACTGTCCAGATTGCACGGTTGTACCTGCCGGGCCCCTTGGCACCCTGTCTACCTCAGGATCTATTAGGTGGTGAAAATCCCCCTCCTATGATCATGCGGCACACCAAAGGATTCATTAATTTAGTGACTGCCATATATTAGAGCTTTAAGATTGATGAACCGCCCATGTTCGTCCTTAATTTGCTCAGTTACCTGGAAAGGGAGGTTCCATCTTACTCCTCTACTCTTGGAGCTAAAGGAGGTGAAGAATGCCCTGTCAGAACCCCCCTGCTGCAGTTTCAGATGCTCCTTATCAGTTTAATGCATCTCCTGCACCAGGGCAATGTCCACCCTTTCCTTCCTGAGGCTTGACAGCACCTTCTTTCTTTTTAATGGGGGAATGGCTCCCTTTTACGTTCCAGATGCACCATCTGAACGAATCACTAGCCATGGTCATCCAGGGCAGCCCACGGCTTCCCAAGAGGAGGAAGCTTATCTGAGGTGCAGCAAGCGAAAAAGACATTAACTCTATAAAGTCTAGAAACTACTCCGATAAAAACTACTACAACTAAAAAAAAAATTAATCACTGCATTTAATGTAAACAAACACCAAAATAAACCCCAGTTCACTAGCAATCCTCCCACTCCTTGCTCCCATCCTGGCTCCTTCCAGCTGAGCCCGCGCCCTAGTCCCAGGCAATGCACAGACAAAGAGAACATGTCATTTGCATTCCTGAGAGTTAACAATGGACTCCCACCCTCCCCCCTCCTCACCTCTTCTCCATACATCTTAACCATAGTTATAGCTAACCCCAAGTCAACTAAAAAGGACAGCAGCCAAAAAAAAGACCCCAGCCCGAAATGATAAATCAATCAGGTTTTTGACCAAGGCAGTACAAAAGCTGGCAAACCGATACCCACAAAAACGGGGAAGAGGAGCAAAAGAGGGGCATCGAAAGCAAAGAAAAACTGTACCATTGTCCGTGCCAGTGCCCCATTCTCCATGACCCCACCGCCACTCCCAACCAGAGTCCTTCATTTCAAACAGTAAGCAAAGTCCTTTGCCTGTTCTGCTGAATCAGAATTATATACCGTCCCTCCGTGAGCGAAACACAACTCGGCCAGGTATCTCAAGGAATATTGAATGTTCAGACCCCTTAATTTTCTCTTCACTTCATCAAAGGCCCTTCTCTACTTAATTACAGCTCCTGAGAAGTGCTGAAAAAACCTTATTCTTGAGCCTTTGTATGTTAAAAGCCTGTGAATCATTTCCCAGTCTTCTTGCTGTTTCAATCATAGAGTCGTAGAGTCATAGAGATGTACAGCACGGAAACAGACCCTTCAGTCCAACCTATCCATGCTGACCAGATATCCCAACCCAATCTAGTCCCACCTGCCAGCACCCGGCCCATATCCCTCCAAACCCTTCCTGTTCATATACCCATCCAAATGCCTCTTAAATGTTGTAATTGTACCAGCCTCCACCACTTCCTCTGGCAGCTCATTCCATACACGTACCACCCTCTGTGTGAAAAAGTTGCCCTTTAGGTCCCCTTTATATCTTTCCCCTCTCACCCTAAACCTATGCCCCTCTGGTTCTGAACTCCCTGACCCCAGGGAAAAGACTTTGTCTATTTATCCTATCCATGCCCCTCATGATCTTATAAACCTCTATAAGGTCATCCCTCAGCCTCCGACGCTCCAGGGAAAACAGGCCCAGCCTGTTCAGCCTCTCCCTGTAGCTCAAATCCTCCAACCCTGGCAACATCCTTGTAGATCTTTTCTGAACCCTTTCAAGTTTCACAACATTTTTCCAATAGGAAGGAGACCAGAATTGCACGCAATATTCCAACAGTGGCCTAACCAATGTCCTGTCCAGCCGCAACAAGACCTCGCAACTCCTGTACTCAATACTCTGACCAATAAAGGAAAGCATACCTAACGCCTTCTTCACTATCCTATCTACCTGCAACTCCCCTTTCAAGGAGCTATGAACCTGCACCCCAAGGTCTCTTTGTTCAGCAACACTCCCTAGGAACTTACCATTAAATGTCACTTGCTGTTTTTCTTTATAATGCAGGAGTCGCACTAGGACTGGGCGGGGGCGAGGATCCGGCCTGGACCTGCGCATTGTGATCCAGTGGGCCTGCTCCACACTCACCAGGCCCGACTCTAACTCCAGGCCCAGGAACTTTGGGAGCCATTTCTCCAGGAAACTAAACGATGTTCTGGCTTTCCTCGCCCTCTAGGTGACCCACGAGCTGTAAGGGTTGTCTTCTACTTTTGTTTTCCGGGTTGTCCGCTTGTTCCTGAAGGACCAAAACCTGGTCTTCCAGTGTTCGGATCCTTCCTCCCGAGACATTCCCCCCTGGTCTCTGATGCTGCAGTCCTCTGCTCCATTGCTTCCACTTTTTGGCCCAGTGTTTGAATCGCGTGATCTTGTTTTTTTCAGCGTGGCAGATATTGGCTCCATCGCTGCCTCAATCTTTTTGGCAAACTCCGAGAGGAAATGCTGCTGCCCCATTAAATCCAAAGGGGCTGCCCTCGGAGTTTGAGCAAGAGCTGTGGGCACCCCCAATGCAGAAGGGGAGTGCCCTGCCTGCTACACTCCTTTAAGGCCCTTTCCTTTATTTGCCTTCATCCTGATCTTTGAGCTGTCCAACCACAATTTTAGCAGCTCCAGATGTTCAGTCACCTTATATTATTGGTTTTTCTCTTGGGGGTGGTTAACGATGGGGGGTGGTGGAAAGGTCCACCTTGCCAGAGGGTATGGCACAGAGCCTAGCACAGCAGTCGACTCAGGCCGCCGCCATCTTGGATCTCCCCTGAACACCTTCTGAACCAACCTGTTGCCATGTGACGCCTACTTCAAAGAATTATGTCCCTGAACCCCAAGGTCTCTGCGCTCTACAAGGTCCTACTTTAAACTAGGAGAAAGTGAGGACTGCAGATGCTGGAGATCAGAGCTGAAAAATGTGTTGCTGGAAAAGCGCAGCAGGTCAGGCAGCTGAAGAAGGGCTTATACCCGAAATGTCGATTCTCCTGCTCCTACTTTTAACTGTATCATAATTATATAATAGACGAGGATACAATGGAGACACTTAGAGCTCTAGAAGACTTGATGAATTGGTTCAGCACTAAAGTAAATGAAACACGCCATTAACTAAAGAGACCACAACCCACTGCCATTTCCTACCCTGGGGTTCTGGAACCAATCCCAAATGTTATTACCCTGGAGAGTTGGCCAGACTCAGCCTCATCACCATGCCTCCTGACAGCGAGCATTTCTTTACCGTTGTTAGTCTGAGGGGAATTGCTAAGATCGGGGGTTTCCTGAGCTTTTTTTATATAATAGTTCAGACCTGCCATGTTTACATTCTGATTTCCTTATTTGGAATCGCGTGTGAAACGCATCCAACTCCACGCGGTTTGACCATACAAAGCCAGCAACTGTCAAGTTCCTTCGGGTTTTGCAAATCCTCTGATGGTCTCAATCGTAACGTAGCCCCCCACTCGGTCTTTGTTGCAGTTGGAACATCACTCTGTTCATTTTTCCGAACTGCAGCTGGAACGTGGGGCCAGTTCACATCTTTATCTTCGAACCAATTAATTTGGGAAACACTTCCTATGATGTCTTCTGTCTGGATTGCCGTTAACTTGCTCCAGTCCACGATAAAGTCTCATAAATGCAGCCTTGTCCACCAGGACCCACCTACCCTCGGCATAGGAAGACAGTCGCTTGTGAGGGCCTATGTGTCACACATCCCTTTTCTCTGGTCCGCTGACCTTGTCATTCCCACTCACCAATGTCCTTCCCAGCACTTTCACTCTGCACAAAAAAACGAACGCATGCCTCTCTGGGAGTTGTGACAGGAAATAAACTGAAAGGTCACAATATTATCGTTTAAAACAACGGGAGCTTTTTTTTTCAAAGATTTTGTAATCTTCATCTTTTTTAGTCTTCCCAGATCTCATTTTCCGTGCCAGTTGTTGTTCTGAGGCCAGCTGTGGATGCTGCCTGACCCACATGTGGAGGGGCCGAGTGGGCAGGAGGGGGCTGCTGTATCACATTTCACTGCACAATACTTGGCCATTATAATGCAACTTTTTTTTCTTTATTTGTGATCATTGAGGCACCAAACTTGGCTGTCCTGCTGTCAGCTAAGGAATATAATTTGAGGATTTCTGCTCCGAATTCTTATCTGTATGCTGAGCAGAAAGTGTGTGTGTGTGTGTGTGGAAACACGATTTGACTAGGCTTCTCAAGGGATTTACAAGGATGTTGCCAGGGTTGGAGGGTTTGAGCTACAGGGAGAGGCTGAACAGGCTGGGGCTGTTTTCCCTGGAGCGTCAGGGGCTGAGGGGTGACCTTATAGAGGTTTATAAAATCATGAGGGGCATGGATAGGATAAATAGACAAAGTCTTTTCCCTGGGATGGAGGGAGTCCAGAACTAGAGGGCATAGGTTTAAGGTGAAAGGGGAAAGATTTAAAAGGGACCTAAGGGGCAACTTTTTCACACAGAGGGTGGTACGTGTATGGAATGAGCTGCCAGAGGAAGTGGTGGAGGCTGGTACAATTACAGCATTGAAAAGGCATCTGGATGGGTATATGGATAGGAAGGGTTTAGAGGGATATGGGCCAAGTGCTGGCAAATGGGACTAGATTAGGTTGGGATATCTGGTCGACATTGACAAATTGGACCAAAGGGTCTGTTTTCTATGACTCTATGTTAAATTCTACCATGTTATGATCACTGTTTCCTTGGGGATCTGTTACCCTGAGATCATTCATGAAACTTGCCCCATCACACATCACCAGATCGAAAACAGTCTCATCCCTGGTTGATCCACAACATTTTGTTCTGGAAAACTGTCTCAAATGCACTCTCTGAATTCTTCCTCATGGCCTCCTCGGTCAATTTGATTATCCCAATCTGGCATGGTGGCACAGTGGTTAGCACTGCTGCCTCACAGTGCCAGGGACGCAGGTTCGATTCCAGCCTCAGGCAACTGTCTGTGTGGAGTTTGCACGTTCTCCCAGTGTCTGCGTGGGTTTCCTCCGGGTGCTCCGGTTTCCTCCCACAGTCCAAAGATGAGTAGGTCAGGTGAATTGGCCATGCTAAATTGCCCGTAGCATTAGGTGCATTAGTCAGAGGGAAACAGGTCTGGGTGGGTTACTGTTCAGAGGGTCAGTGTGGACTGGTTGGGCCAAGGGGCCTGTTTCCACACTGTGGGGAAGCTAATCAAATCTATGGATCCCTGGCTCATTCGTCCAGTGTTGTAACCCCTCTACCATTGGCTCCTCCCTGATTGAAGACAAAGATCTCAGGTAAAGACTGGAACGTATCTGATGGTGCACAAATGAATTATATTTTTTCAAAATCCATTCTCAAGTTATGGGTGCAGGAAATTCGAAACGTAAACTGGATGGAAAGACTCACCATTTTCTGTGGAGAGAGAGAAAAACAGAGGGTACAATCCAAGTGACATGGGCTGTGGCAAGCTGGACAAGCATTGGACAAGAAATCTGGCCCGGCCTATCTCGAAGTTGGGAGCCTCTCGCTCCATGTTTAGACAAACCAAGTGGGGAGTTTCTCACTGGGCAGCAGTGAGATGCTAATTAACGGGGATTATTGCTCATTAAATGGCTTGTTAACAATCCACCTCTCCTCATTAATATTCAAACTATCTTACCAAATAAGCATCAGGAATTCTCGCCATGGAAACCAGAGCAAATGCCTGGCAGATTCACCTTCGCCACCTGCTGAGAGTGTCCTCCCTGTTGGACACTGGGCACTAAAATCTCAGGGCTTTTCTCCATGGGCACCAGCCACAAACACACCCACCTCACATCCATGGGCGTTGGCATGATAAACACCTCATGCACAAATCGAAAACTGAGGATTACGCCAGTGACTGCTTCAGCATAAGACAATAATTGGAAAAGCATAGATCAAGTGCTCCATTCTCTTAAGAATCATAGAATCCCTACAGCGTGGAAACAAGCCATTCGGCCCAACAAGTTCACACCGACCCTCCGAAGAGTATCCCACCCAGACCCATTCCCCTACCCTATTACCATACATTTACCCCTGGCTAATGCACCTAACCTACACATCCTTGAAAACTATGGGTAATTTCCCATGGCCAATCCACCTAATCTGCACATCTTTGGAATGTGGGAGGAAACCAGAGCACCTGGAGGAAACCCACACAGACACAGGGAGAAAGTGCAGACTCCACACAGACAGTCACCCGGGGCGGGAAACAAACCCAGGTCCCTGACACTGTGAGACTAAAGGATCAACAGAAAAGGCAGGCAACAGCAGTAAGGTCAAGACACTCAGCTGTACTCAAAATAAAGTGCAGTTCCAGTCAGTTGTCTACAGATGAAGGCCTGCCAATCCTGATGACACCAGTAGGTGTCAGTGTTGTCTACATTTTGCTAAAGTCAACACTTCACAAACTGGAAGCTGCCAGGAGAGTATGGGCTGGCACAGTGGGAGTGTCCCAATGTCTCAACCTGGCGCTCTGGGCTCAAATGCCACCTGTCCCTGGTAGTATTGTTGCATGGATTGATTAGCTGGGGGGGAAAAATGTCTTAAGAATTTCTTAACCCATTGCAATATGCAGCTGATGAGGTTTCATAGTCACATTGAAGGACATTTCCCAACCATTTGAAGGTGAGTGTGACAAAACCAAACTGCATTGAGGAAAGAGAGCAATTGCATTTAGAAAGCGCCACGTAACAGGCTGTTCGCAGGCAGCCTTTTTTTTTTGGAGTGGGGACATCGCCAAGGTATCCTGTCGGTTAATTGAGCTGGCAAAGCAAGAGCCCACAATGAGATGAAACGATAAGGAAATCTCTTTGGGAATGGTACCGGATCTGAGGGAGCAATGATGAGCAGCAGCCCGGAACGGAAAAGCTCCTCTTTGCAGTCTGACAAGTCCCCTGTTCCTGACAGGGTCTCGTTTCCCCATTTCGTTTTGAAAGGCGGAACCGTGGGTGGTCAGGCAGCCCCTCAAGTAAATGTGATCAGCATGCTTGGGGAAACTTCTGCCACAGGCCTGGAAGCCATTTTATCTCTCTTCCAGATGAGCAACCTCATGGGAGGGCAAGCAGAAACAATTTTGACCTCAATACCATCGTCTGCCTTTTTGCGCTTGTCTTTGCTTCCATCAGGCATACTGGAGGGATCTACAGGCTGAGAATTGACCAACTCACAACCAGAACTGTCCTTGGCAATACCTCCTAGTTTGCGTCTCAAATCCAAAACTTCGGGTCTAGAGGTAGGGCCGCTACCGTGCTGTGTAGTAAGACACTCCTAAACGTGGGCGGCACGGTGGCACAGTGGTTAGCACTGCTGCCTCACAGCGCCTGAAGACCCGGGTTCAATTCCCGACTCAGGCGACTGACTGTGTGGAGTTTGCACGTTCTCCCCGTGTCTGCGTGGGTTTCCTCCGGGTGCTCCGGTTTCCTCCCACAGTCCAAAAGATGTGCGGGTCAGGTGAATTGGCCATGCTAAATTGCCCGTAGTGTTAGGTAAGGGGTAATGTAAGGGTATGGGTGGGTTTCGCTTCGGCGGGTCGGTGTGGACTTGTTGGGCCGAAGGGCCTGTTTCCACACTGTAAGTCTAATCTAATCTAATCTAAAATCTAATCTAAATGATGTTGCGACTACACAGAAATACTGGGCCCAGCAAGAATAATCTAAATTCTGTGATAAATGGTCAGATCCATGAAGCATATTGGGACTGGGAGGGTCTTTGGCTGGTCCATATATTCCTGTCAAGGACGGAGTGCTCTGGGAGGCCTGTCTAAATTTGGGACCGAGACACTCTTCCTTCACAGATATCATCGATTAAGTCACCTGAAAAGGCTCGACAGAACAGATTGTCAACATTTGTGGCTCCAAGCAACGGGGCTGGAAGTTGAGGCTTATACTCCCCTTTGGTTTTTAACCTGGCTATTGTCGTTCACTCCAAGGGACCGACAGCTACCCGTTTCTGTGTGGCTCCGTTACAGTTTCATCCGTGGTGCAATGGGTCACACTGGATACACATTGTTGCACAGGCCGGACCCAGGGGATGCACGTGAGAGGAGGTGGAGGGGTTTAGACATGTGCGAGCAGGGGTTATGGAGTGTGCGAACCCACGCCTTCTTTGGGAAGCAGGCCTGTGAGAGAAATCAGACAGACACGGTTGTCATAGGAACGAGAAAGGAGGCAGCTGGATCTCGGGCCCAGGGCTAATCCTTTGATCCTTACTGGCACGAACCCAGTGCAGAGCTGGCCGTAGATAGACTCACCGTCCTTCCTAATGCTGCACTCGACAGCACGTGTTAAACAAGGCGACTGTGCATAAGGTGGGTGGGGGAATCAGTCTACCGGTCCCCGGACAGTGAGTCTGTGCAAAAGCTTCCCAGTTCGGCTCAATGCTCCATGGTCAGCCACAGGAGTCATCGACTTGGATTTCCACAGCCCCAAAACCTTGCAGCTCCTTTAGCACGTTGTAATTTGAATAGGTTACTTACAGTGTGGAAACAGGCCCTTCGGCCCAACAAGTCCACACCGACCCGTCGAAGCGCAACCCACCCATACCCCTACATTTACTCCTTACCTAACACTACGGGCAATTTAGCATGGCCAATTCACCTGACCCGCACATCTTTGGACTGTGGGAGGAAACCGGAGCACCCAGAGGAAACCCACGCAGACACGGGGAGAACGTGCAAACTCCACACAGTCAGTCGCCTGAGTCGGGAATTGAACCCGGGCCTCTGGCGCTGTGAGGCAGCAGTGCTAACCACTGTGCCACCGTGCCGCCCATTTGTGTTGTACATTAAAGAAGCTCAAAGATATGGAACCCATCTCGGTTTGCTTTCTCATTCACTCGTCGGGCACAGGCATCGCTGGGTGGGCCCAGCATTTATTACCCCGTCCCTAGTTGCCCCCCTTGAGAAGGTGGGGGTGAGCTGCCATCTTGAATCGCTGCTTTGTCCTGGATGGTGTCAAGTTCCTTGAGTGTTGTTGGAGTTGCCCCCATCCAGGAGCAAGTGGGGAGTATTCCCTCACCCTCCTGACTTGTGCCTTGTAGATGGTGGCACAGGCTTCGGGGAGTCAGGAGGGGAGTTACTCACTGCAGGATTCCCAGCCTCTTCCTACCCATTGCGTTTTGATGATCATTTCTTTCAACTTTGGTGATTCATATCAGCCCTGAAACAGGAGGGGCTGTTTCCCTTCTGAATTATAAGCATTGTTAATTGACAAAGCATATTCAGAAAACAAATGTGCTGTGGTCTACAACAGAGCTGAAAATGTGTTGCTGGAAAAGCGCAGCAGGTCAGGCAGCATCCAAAGAGCAGGAGATTCAACGTTTCGGGCATAGGCCCTTCTTCAGGAATCTATGCTGTGGTCTACAACAGCATAGACGGAAGTGGTTGGGGCTCCTGCGGAACAGTGGTAGTGTGCTTACTTCAGGATCAGGTGACCCAGGATCAAGTCTGACCTGCCATGTACTTGCTTCTGAATATGTTTTGGCAATCGACAGTGCTTATAATTCAGAAGGAAACCACCCTCCTGTTTCAGAGCTAATATGAAGGCCCACCAGGACAAGATTTCATTAATATCCGTTCACGAGTTCATGTCCTTGATTTAGAAGTGAGCCCATTCAAACCTGTTGGTTTGACCTGATTTATTATTGTCACATGTACCTAAGTACAGTGAAGAGTTGTGTTTTGCATGCAGTACGGGCAGATCATTATAGCAGTGTAATAACAGCGGGGAAGAAGCTGTTCTTGAACCTGTTGGTACGTGTGTTTAAATTTTTGTATCTTCTGCCTGAAGGAACGGTGGGGGGGGGGCAAGACATTATAACTGGGGTGTGAGGGGTCTCTGATGATGTTGGCTCCCTTCCCGAGGCAGTGGGAAGTGTAGATGGAGTTAGTGGATGGAAGGTTGGGTCGTGTGAGGGACTGGGCTGTGTTCACTACTCCCTGTAGTTTGTTACAGTCCTGGGCAGAGCAGTTGCCGTACTGTGATGCACCTGGACAGAAGGTTTTCTGTGGTGCATCTATAAAAGTTGGTGAGGGTCCTCATGACATGCTGCATTTCCGTAGCCTCCTGGGGAAGTAGAGGCGCTGTTGTGCCTTTTTCACCATTGCATCGACATGGGTGGTCACTCCTAGCAACTTGACGCTCTTGACCCGCTCCCCCTCAGCTCCAGTGAGGTCGTCGGAGCACACCCTCCTCCTTACTTCCTGAAGTCGATGATCAGTTCTTTAGTTTTGCTGGTGTTGAAGGAGAGATTGATATCCTTGCACCACAACTCTCTTTGCTGTAGTGAGCCAGCCTCTCTGCCTCTTATGTCGGGTAGGGCAGTTGATGGAGAAAATGCAGAGACATGGAATTGAGGGTGATTTAGCAGTTTGGATTAGGAACTGGCTTTCTGGAAGAAGGCAGCGAGTGGTGGTTGATGGAAAATATTCAGCCTGGAGTCCGGTTACTAGTGGTGTTCCACAAGGATCTGTTTTGGGACCACTGCTGTTTGGCATTTTTATAAATGATTTAGACGCAGGCATAGGTGGATGGATTAGTCAATTTGCAGATGACACTAAAGTCGGTGGAGTAGTGGGCAGTTTGGAAGAATGTTACAGGTTGCAGGGGAACGTGGATAAACTGCAGAATTGGGCTGAGAGGTGGCAAATGGAGTTCAATGCAGCTAAATGTGAGGTGATGCACTTTGGGAAGAATAACAGGAAGGCAGAGTACTGGGTCAATGGAAAGATTCTTGGTAGTGTGGATGTGCAGAGGGATCTTGGAGTCCATGTGCATAGATCCCTGAAAGTTGCCACCCAGGTGGATAGTGCTGTTAAGAAGGCATACGGTGTGTTAGCTTTCATTGGTAGAGGGATTGAGTTCTGGAACCGCAATATCATGCTGCAGCTATACAAATGCTGGTGCGGCCACACTTGGAATATTGTGTACAGTTCTGGTTGCCGTATTTCGGGAAGGATATGGAAGCATTGGATAAGGTGCAGAGGAGATTTACCAGGATGTTGCCTGGTCTGGAGGGAAGGTCTTATGAGGAAAGGCTGAGAGACTTGGGTCTGTTCTCATTGGAAAGAAGAAGGTTAAGGGGGGATTTGATAGAGACATACAAGATGGTCAGAGGATTAGATAGGGTAGACAGTGAAAGGCTTTTTCCTAGGATGATGACATCAGTGTGTACAAGAGGGCATAACTACAGATTGAGGGGTGATAGATTTAAGACAGATGTCAGAGGCAGGTTCTTTACTCAGAGAGTGGTAAGGGTGAGGAATGCCCTACCTGCCAATGTAGTTAACTCAGCCACATTAGGGAGATTTAAACAATTCTTAGATAAGCGCATGGATGATGGGATGATGGGATAGTGTAGGGGGGCAATCTGAGAATAGTTCAAAGGTCAGCTCAACATCGAGGGCCGAAGGGCCTGTTCTACGCTGTACTGTTCTATGTTCTATGTTCACTTAAATGCAAAGAGATCCGATCGATTGCTCATGCCTTCCCCAGGGTCTGGGTGGTCTTTACAATGTCCTAGCCAGGAGTCCGCGCAGTAATGGAGGGACAGAATGACCCTGGGCAGACATAGTTGACAGGAGAACAGATCATCTCAGCCTCTACAAAGGAAACTGAGCTGTATCAGTTGCCTTTCACTGTGAAGTTTTCAGGCCTTTATATTGTCTGCTGCCCTACAAATGAGTTGATTTGAAGTGAGTGAGAGAGAGAGAGAAAGAGGCTTATTAAAATGTCAGCCAGAGCTGGGATTCAGGGCCCACTGGAGCTCCAGCATTCTGAGCTGATTAACTAAGTAAAAGGTAACCATAGCAACTGCTTACTTTAACTAACTCTTCACTGCCTCCCTTTTAATTTCAATTTGCATCAGTTTATCTTTTCCCTTCAGTTGGTTGTGGGATGTGGACGTTTAGGATGGCGTTGGCGTCGGCACAGACCTGCTGAGTTTCTCCAGAGCCTTCTGTTTTCGTGCCTGTCAGAATGCCGCAAGTTCTCGGTTTCTTTCTAAAGTCTCCTCACGCAGTTCGTTTTGTAAGGGGCATTTCTTGACACGGACGGCTCCGCACGAATCAAAGTTGTTGTTGTCGTTGCAGATCACAGCCTCCCCTCTACACTGGGGAGGCCAAATGAGGAATGGCAGAATGGGTTACAGGGCCAGAGGCATAACCCCAAGCATCTAACATTGCAACCTTTCCAGCCCATCCCCCATTCGGAGCTCCCTCCCTTTGGCCTCCTGTATGAGTCTGACAGAAATTTAAGGGGAAAGACTGGCCAGTGGTAGGATTGTTAATCCAGAGACCCAGGGAGTCTTCTGTGCCTGGGTTCAAATCCCGCCATTGCAGATGGTAGAATTTGAATTCGATAAAAATGTAGAATTGACAGTCTCAGGAATTGATTGATGGAGAAAACCCCGTCTGCGTCACTAATGCCCTTTAGGGAAGGAAAACTGCTGTCATTACCTGGTCTGGGCCTACACGTGACTCCAGACCCCACTGCCAATGGGGTTGACTCCGAACTGCCCTCTGGGTAATTAGGGGTAGGTGACAGATACTGGCCTATTCGGAACAGCCTCGTGTCATTAACAATAAAATCAAAGGTATGCCTGAGGTGTAGCGCCCCCATTCCTCGCAGCTTTCACAACCTTCCAGACGCAACTTGGACATGCAGGCTAGGCGGATTAGCCTGGAAAACACAGGGATAGATGGGTCTGGGACAGATGTTCTTCGGAGGAGGCCTGCTTCCACACTGGAGGGATTTTATAACCCCAGATCCTCACCGCCCCCACCACTAGAGCCCCCTCCAGCCCCCTCCAGCCCCCTATCTGCCCCCTCCAGCCCCCTCCAGCCCCCTCCAGCCCCCTATCTGCCCCCTCCAGCCCCCTCCAGCCCCCTATCTGCCCCCTCCAGCCCCCTCCAGCCCCCTCCAGCCCCCTATCTGGGCACTCCTTATTCTGGCCTCTTGAGGCATTCCCTGATACAAACAGTTTTGCCTTGAGCTGTCTCGTTCCTGAGCTCTGGAATTCCCATCCTAACTCCCTGTAGCCACCGGCACGGTGGCACAGTGCTTAGCACTGCTGCCTCACAGCGCCAGGGACCTGGGTTCAATTCCCGCCTCAGGCAACTGACTGTGTGGAGTTTGCATGTTCTCCCCGTGTCTGCGTGGGTTTCCTCCGGGTGCTCCGGTTTCCTCCCACAGTCCAAAGATGTGCGGGTCAGGTGAATTGGTCATGCTAAATTGCCCGTAGTGTTAGGTTAGGGGTATGGGTGGGTTGTGCTTCGGCGGGTCAGTGTGGACTTGTTGGGCCGAAGGGCCTGTTTCCACACTGTAAGTAATCTAATCTCTCTCCTTTATTACAACTGTCCTTAAACCTATCATTTGGACCAACCTTTCGGTCACTTGCCCTAACTTCTCCTTACAAACGTTGCTTCCATTGGACATTTTGCTACACTCGAAGCGCTACATCAATGCAGACTGTCACTGAACTCGCAACTGTTGGGTCGACTTCCCGATTTACAGGAGAAATTATCCATGCACAGCACTAAGTTAATAATCGTGATATTCTCCATTACTGAGCTTCTTTCTCCCCACAGTGTGACCCAGGCGGTGACCTGTAGTACACACTGTTCCAAAGTGGTTTGCAAAGAAAAAACATAGAAGAGCTTACAAATATCAAGCAGATCTCATGGGGTGAGTGGGCATCACTCTTCCCCAGCAAGTGAGCTGTTCACAGCCCCCAACGGGATAAAATCAGGGTCACGGCGTTACAGTGACCAAATAAATCAAACTCTGCTTTTATTAAATAGTATTCTGATGCTTTGAGGATTCAACTCCTTATTATTCTGTGGAATCACAAATGATCTTTAATAACATTAAAATGATGTGGCTGGGAGCAACACTAGAAATGTTTCAGGAATGTCAAGACCACTAACCCTTTGATTCAAAGTAATGTCCCCGTGGTATGGTGCTGCTCTTATTTCCAGATGTACTATGAAACCTGTAATGAGACTGCAGCTTTAAGAGGTGTATTTTGTCCTCGGTTTTTGTCTTGAAGAGAGGTTTTAAGACAGAGGCGATGAGCCGTCTATTCAGATCCAATAAAGTAAACAGTTTGTGAGGCCTTGGGTTTTTTTTTCAAGTTGGAACAGTAGAAGCAGCCTGGCTGGGTGGGGACAGCCCCCTCAGAACCAGGACTTAGCTTTCAGCAGTTGCTCGAAGTAGTGGACACTATTCTTACCTGTTTCGCAGTGACAGCCAAAAGCTGCCTTCCTGTTGCTAGAGTTGCGAGACATTCTGTTTACTGAATTTGCCATTGCCAAGGGTGTGTTTGTGGGATGTTAATATCGGAAAAGTTAATTCGTCATTGTTACTCCATCTATTGTTCCATTAAGTTTTCCAATTCTTTATTTCCTTTGTTGTACATTTTTTGTTCATGGAATGATAGCATCACCGACCAGGCCAGCATTTATCGCCCATCCCTAATTGCCCAGAGGGTCTGGAGTCACATGTAGGCCAGTTCTAGGTAAAAATGGCAGTTTCTTTCCCTAAAGGACGTTGGTGAACCAGATGGGTTTTTCCCTGACAGTCCACAATAGATTCATTGTCATCATTAGATTCTTAATCCAGATACTTATTGAACTCAAATTCTACGATCTGCTGTGATGGGATGGGATTCGAACCCAGGCCCCCAGAACATTACCTGCATCTCTGGATTAACGGTCCAGCAATAATACCACTAGGCCATTGCCTCCCTACTCTTTTATCTATAGTGGATGAACAAAGCGAGATTTGCTCTAATTCCAGTAATTTGACCCGTCGAATTGCATCTGGGACACAAGATATACTTTTAAAATAAGAAAACTTAGGGTCTAGACTTTCTTCTGAATATTTTGAGGGCATTTGGTCGAACAGACCAATTTCCAAGTCTGACAGGAAGATGATCAATGTGCCACATTCCCCTCCCCCCACCCCCCATCCCCGAAAACCCCATGCAACTTTCCTGCTTTCCTTTTGAGATTGAGGGAGTCGTGATAAACACAGCTCGACAGATAGTCTGCAGCTCCCTGGTACCTCCACTTGACATTGAGAATTGTCAGCGTATCTACAACCTACAGCGATTGCTGTGATCCCAGCTGATGTTTACACTGAACGGGTCCAGGCCCAAACTGCTTGATAGGCCCGAACTTGATATCAAATGTGGAGGGAGATCTGCATTTGGGAGTCTGTCGGTGTACTATTCACACAACTCTTCAACCGTTTATCAAGGAAGGAGAACATGAGCTTTACTGGGCGAGATGAGAAGGGTTGGATTTCATTGCAAAAGGATTCAAACTCACTCTGAAGAATGGTTAGACCCGACCTGAAATGTTAACTCAGTTTTTCTCTCTCTCTGCCCACAGATGCTGACCGTTTCTCCAGTATGCTCTCTTTGTTTCAGATTTCCAGCCTTCATAATGTTTTGCTTTCATTCAAACTCAAACTGCTCCATTTATCCCAGCAACGTCCTGACAAACACCCAACCTTCAGCAACCATTCAGCATTTACCTCCACCTCCTTGCACTGTCTGGTACATAGAGTCATACAGCACAGAAACAGACCCTTCAGTTCAACCGGTCCATACCGGTCTAAACTAGTCCCACCCACCTGCTGCGACAGAGCCATAGTGGAGGAAGCTTGCACAGACACAGGAAGAATGTGCAAACTCCATAAAGACAGTCACCTGAGGGTAGAATTGAACTTGGGCCCCTGGCACTGGGAAGCAGCAGTGTTAACCACTGAGCCACCGTGCCATCCTCATCATTGGATTAATTCCAGAGAAAGCATGATGGCAGTTTCCAGCTGTTTTTGTTGAATTTCTTACTGGAGATTTTAATACTTCAGCCTTCACTCTGTAGCACGCCCATGCACTGACTGCTTCCTAAATTGTTCTGTCTCCATGTGTCCCTAGGCCTCGTGCCCTGAGACAACATCGCTGTTTCCTCCTCGACCTTATTCTCACGCACTGAAGCAGCCACTCCCACCTCTTCACTCATGAGAATGCACAACAGTGGGCAGGCTCAGCTTTTCTAGCTGTCAAGATCTCGGAAGTCATGTCCAGCCCTTCCTGGCACAAACAAATGCAAAAGGTTGATTAAATTTAAAGCGGCCCGTTGCTCCGCACAGCACACACTGGAAAAACATTCATTTGTACAGCACCTTCCACGAAATAAAACATCCTCAGGCACTTTTCCAGCTAATTCCTGAGACAATGGGCTAGGTTTGAGGGGTATATTCTCACTCTCCTCACCCAACCAAAGCTCACCCCCATAATCCAGAAACAGCAATGCCTCTGCCCTCGACATGACCAACATGCTCCAGCCAATAATGAAAGTTTAATCGAACTTGGTAAAAGATGGAACGGTGCCAACATTACCCGAAGCATGCCAAAGACACGGGAAGTGAAATGAGAGCAGGAGTGTTGTTTTTTCAGAGCAAATATTTTCAAAAGGACCGCTAGGAATGAGTGGTATGTTGGCTCAGTGGATAGCAACACTGCTTCATAGGGGCATGGGTTCGATTCCAGCCTCGGGCTACTCTCCGTGTGGTGTTTGCACACTCTCCCCGTGTCTGCTTTTGTCTCTGCCCACAGTCCAAAGATGTGTAGGGTAGGGTGGATTGGCCATGCTAAATTGTCCCATAGTGCCCAGGGATGTGCAGGCAAGGGTGGATTGGCTATGCTAAATTGTCCTATAGTCCCCAGCGACGTGCAGGTTAGGGTGGATTGGCCATGCTAAATTGTCCCATAGTGCCCAGGGATGTGCAGGTTAGGGTGGACTGGCCATGCTAAATTGTCCCATAGTGCCCAGGGATGTGCAGGTTAGGATGGATTGGCCACGCTAAATTGTCCCATAGTGCCCAGGGATGTGCAGGTTAGGGTGGATTGGCCGTGCTAAATTGTCCCATAATGTCCAGGATTGTGCAAGTTAAGGTGGATGGGCCATGCTAAATTGTCCCATAGTGCCCAGGGATGTGCAGGTTAGGGTGGATTGGCCATGCTAAATTGTCCCATAGTGCCCAGGGATGTGCAGGTCAGGGTGGATTGGCCGTGCTAAATTGTCCCATAGTGCCCAGGGATGTGCAGGTTAGGGTGGATTGGCCATGCTAAATTGTCCCATAGTGCCCAGGAATGTGCAGGTTAGGGTGGATTGGCCATGCTAAATTGTCCCATAGTGCCCAGGAATGTGCAGGTTAGGGTGGATTGGCCATGCTAAATTGTCCCATAGTGCCCAGGAATGTGCAGGTTAGGGTGGATTGGCTGTGGGAGTAGGGGAATGGATCTAGTTGGGATGGTCTTGGAGGGTTAGTGTGGACTTGTCGGCCAAATGGCCTGTTTCCACACTGTAGGGATTCATCATTTAAAGCAAAATCCCACAGACAAGGAAGGGTGTTACTGTCGGTGGGGGAGAGCTTTGCAAATTGGGGCACCTCCTGCCCCCTGCCTGCACCACCACCACCACATTGCAACATAGATCACGACACTCTTTTTTCTTCCTCATGACCAACTTAGGTTTGGGGATCCATTGGGCCCTCTTCTTGGGATTAGTGGCAGTGTTGGCATTGCCCACACTGGGGCTCTGTTGGAGTAACCAGTTAATCAGATGGGAGATCCAGAGGTGAGCCATCCTCCCATCACTGGGCAGAATGCCCACTCTGCACCCATGGCAGGATTCTTCTGGGCCTGGGAGTTGGCCACTAATTTTGCTTGTGGAGCAGCCTTCTTGAACTACGTTAATTTGGAATTACTAGACCCCGCTATCTCATAAAGGAGCAGCGCTCTGAAAGCTAGTGGTTCCAAATAAACCTGTTGGACTACAACCTGGTGTGCGACTTTTAACTTTGCCCACCCCAGTCCAACACCGGCACCTCCACATCATGGCTTCTTGAACCGCTGCAGTCCATGTGCTGCGCGTTGACCCACAATGCCCCTAGGGAGGGAAACCCAGGATTTTGACCCAGTGACACTGGGTCAATGGTGACAATGGTGATATATTTCCAAGTCAGGATGGTGAGGGGCTCGAAGGGGATCTTGCAGGGCGTGGTGTTCCCATGTCTCTGTTGCCCTTGTCCTTCTAGATGGAAGTGGTTGTGGGTTTGGAAGGTGCTGCCTGAGGATCTTTGGTGAATATCTGCAGTGCATCTTGTAGATGGTACACACTGCTGTTACTGAGCGTCAGTGGGGGGAGGGAGGGGGTGTTTGTGGATGTGGGGCCAATCAAGCGGCTGCTTTGTCCTGGATGGTGTCGAGCTTCTTGAGTGTTGTTGGAGCTGCCCCCATCAGGGCAAGTGGGGAGTATTCCCTCACCCTCCTGACTTGTGCCTTATAGCTGGTAGACAGGCTTTGGGGAGTTAAGAGGTGAATTACTCTCTGCAGGATTCCTAGCCTCTGACCTGCTCTTGTAGTCACTGTTTATATGGCTGGTCAGCTCAGTTTCTGGTCAATGGTAACCCCCAGGATGTTGATATTGGGGGAATTCAGTGATGGTAACACTATTGAATGTCAAGGAGCAGTAGTCAGATCGTCCCTTATTGGAGATGGTCATTGCCTGGCATTTGTGTGGCATGAATATTATTTGCCAGTTGTCAGCGCAAGCCTGGATGTTGTGGAGATCTTGTTGCAGTTGGACATGGACTGCTTCAGTCTCTGAGGAGTCATGAATGATGACTCTTGCACTCAATTCCCCGACCAATAAAGGCAAGCATGCCATACATCTGCTTTACCACTCTATAGACTTGTATGGCCACTTTCAGGGAGCTATGGACTTGAACCCCAAGATCTTCAAGGCTTACCCTGTTTTATGGCATTATAGCCTTCAGAGGTGGTGATAGTTTTCCATTTTTAATTGAAAGCATCTGCTTGGAAAACCAATGGAAGATACTGTTGGGGTAGAAAATTGTTGGAAGCAGGAGGAGGCGAATGAAAAAGTAGTGAGGCGGGTTAAGTCTCAGTTTTGAAAGCTTGTGATTGGAGGAAGGGATTCTCAGACCCAGCATCAATTACGCATGAGTCTTAATTCCAACACAGTCAGGAGAGCGGATGGAGGAAGTGTGTGCGATTAGATTGTGTGTGTGTGTGTGTGTAGAAACTCAGCGGTTAAGCAGATGAACCCCCTTTGTCATATTATATCATAAGGATGGCATGGTGGCTCAGTGGTTAGCACTGCTGCCTCATAGCACCAGAGTCCCAGGTTTGATTCCAGCCTCGGGCGACTGTCTGTGTGGAGTTTGCACACTCTGCCCGTGTTTCCTCCGGGTGCTCTGGTTTCCTCCCACAGTCCAAAGGTATGCAGGTTAGGTGAATTGGCCATGCTAAATTGCCCGTAGTGTTAGCTACATTAGTCAGAAGGAAATGGGTCCAGCACCACACTCTTCGACTCTGATCTCCAACATCTGCAGTCCTCACTTTCTCCTTGTTGGACTAAAGGGCCTGTTTCCACATTGTAGGGATGCTATGATCCAGTCGCCGTTATCTGACAATGTCCCCCAGGGTCCTGCAGGAGGACATCTGGGGACTCCCCAGAGCGACCAAAACAAAAAGAGACCTTGGAAGGGAGGGGGAGGGGGAGGGGCTGGGAAAGGAGTCAGGGGGATGGGGAGGGAGGTGATTTGAAATTGGAGAACTCAATGTTGGGTCCTAGGCTGCCCAGGCAGAAGATAAGGTGTTGTTCCTCCAATTTGCGGTTTGGTTCATTGTCCCTCCCCATCCCTTTCACTCTTCCCTGCCACCAACCGGATTCATTCGTCCCATTAACCAACCAGGTCATACCCTCTACCTGTCTTCACCCATCCCCACCTCACCACCCTGCCCCCCCCCCCCCCTTTATCTGCAGCTCCCCCTGACACCCACCCCCAGTTACACCCGAAACGTTGACTTCTCCACCTCCTGATGCTGCCTGCCCTGCTGTGTTCTCCCAGCCTTGCTGCCCACCTACTTTGGATTCCAGTATTACTTTTGTCTCCCTCCAAGATCTGATCAGCAGCCACGATTTTCGCCAAGTACAGAGCGACCTCAAACGAGACTGTTTTCATCTCTCCCTATCCTGGGTCAAATGCATCAATCGAGTGTTAAGCGACTGGGACACAGTTCCATGTGCGGATGAAGTCAGCTTAATTAAGATAATCCAGATAGATGTGACGATTGCTTTCATTTTTTTTTGACAAAGAGGGTCTTCTCACTCCTATCAGGGCCACGCTGTGCTAATCGGGTTATGGTTCACATGTAGTGGTGGCAGCTGTAAAGCTTATAATTTGTTCGATGAAAATGAATTAAAAGACACATCTGCATGTGGCCTGCAAGATTCCAGTTTAAAGGATCCGACTTTATGATTCACTGGCTCCCCCCTCCCCCATCCTCTAGCCACCCCCGGCCACATGGGCAGGCATTCCCCGCCTCTGGGTCCCCTAAACCCTCAACTCAACACAGACACTGAATTCTGAGAGGATACAGAGATCGGGCCCCTTACACCACGCAGGAAGTCAATGGCCGAGGAACCTGGGTTTTCTGTAAAACCTTAAGAATGGAAGCTGTTGCCATGAAAAGCTCAGGTCATCTCAGCTGCAATGTGTATCCGTCAATGCTGCTCAGACATTTCCATGGTGATAACCACGGACAGCCCCTGCACCACATGGGACAGTGCACCACTGTTTCTCACCCAACTGATTCGGAGGCATACTCTTTGAGATGGAGTTTAATTTGGATAAGTGTGTATGGTGGCTCAGTGGTTAGCACTGCTGCCTCACAGCGTCAGGGACCCGAGTTCGATTCCAGCTTCAGGCAACTGTCTGTGTGGAGTTTGCATATTCTCCCCGTGTCTGCGCGCTCTGGGTTCCTCCCACAATCCAAAGATGTGCAGGTTAGGGTGAATTGGCCATGCCAAATAGCTCTTAGTGTTCAAGGATGTGTAGGTTAGGTGCATTAGTCAGGGGTAAATGTAGGGTCGGGGAATAGGTTTGGGTGGGTTGCTCTTTGGAGAGTCAGTGTGGACTTGTTGGGCCAAATGGTCTGTTTCCACACTGTTGGGAATCTAATCTAAAAATGCGAGCTGTTGCATATTGGGAAGGCAAACTAAGGCAGGCCTTAAATAGTTAATGGAGGGCCCTGGGGACTGTTGTTGAACAAAGGGACCGAGGGGTGCAGGTACATAGTTCTTTGAAAGTGGCATCGCAGCTAGTCAGGATAGTGAAGAAGGCATTTGGCATGCTTGCTCCTTGGTCAATGCATTGAGTATAGGAGTTGGGACATCACGAGGTGGCCGTACAGGACATTGGTTCGGCCACTTTTGGAATGCTGTACAATTCTGGTCTCCCTGCTACAGAAAAGATGGTGCAAAACTCAACAGGGTGCAGAACAAAATTGACCAGGATGTTGCCAGGGTTGGAGGGTTTGAGCCACAGGGAGAGGCTGAACAGGCTGGGGCTGTTTTCCCTGAAGTGTCGGAGGCTGAGGGGTGACCTTATAGAGGTTTATAAAATCATGAAGGGCATAGATATGGTAAATAGCCAAGGTCTTTTCCCCACGGAAGGGCAAATCAAAACTAAAGGACATAGGTTTAAGGTGAGAGGGGAAAGATTTAAACGGGACCTCAGGGGTAACTTTGTCACAGATGGGCTGAAAGCAAACCCAAAAAAATCTGGCCCTGAGGGTAGCAGGTGGGGAAAGCAAAGCAGGCAGACTCTGCGGTCAGACGCTGTCAAACTGAAAGTGGAAGCTGTCAAGAGCTTCAGCAGGAAGTGTGGTTATAGCAGCATCAGCTTACACTTGGCTTCATTAAAAAAAAACACAGCTACTCTTGACAGAAAAGTGGGCATGACAGCAGGATAGATACTTGTCATTATCATTCGAGGCTGAGAGTTTAAGAACAGGGAGTGTGGAACTGTATAAAATGTTGGTTCAGCCACAGCTAGAGTATTGTGTGCAGTTCTGGCATTCACACTATAGAAGGGATGTGATTGCACTGGAGAGGGAGCAGGGGAGATTTACCAGGATGTTGCCTGGTCTGGGGCAGGGGGGGATTTACCAGGATGGTGCCTGGTCTGGGGCAGGGGGAGATTTACCAGGATGGTGCCTGGTCTGGGGCAGGGGGAGATTTACCAGGATGGTGCCTGGTCTGGGGCAGGGGGGGATTTACCAGGATGGTGCCTGGTCTGGGGCAGGGGGAGATTTACCAGGATGGTGCCTGGTCTGGGGCAGGGGAGATTTACCAGGATGGTGCCTGGTCTGGGGCAGTGGGGGATTTACCAGGATGGTGCCTGGTCTGGGGCAGGGGGAGATTTACCAGGATGGTGCCTGGTCTGGGGCAGGGGGAGATTTACCAGGATGGTGCCTGGTCTGGGGCAGGGGGAGATTTACCAGGATGGTGCCCGGTCTGGGGCAGGGGAGATTTACCAGGATGGTGCCTGGTCTGGGGCAGTGGGGGATTTACCAGGATGGTGCCTGGTCTGGGGCAGGGGGAGATTTACCAGGATGGTGCCTGGTCTGGGGCAGGGGGAGATTTACCAGGATGGTGCCTGGTCTGGGGCAGGGGAGATTTACCAGGATGGTGCCTGGTCTGGGGCAGTGGGGGATTTACCAGGATGGTGCCTGGTCTGGAGCAGGGGAGATTTACCAGGATGGTGCCTGGTCTGGAGCAGGGGAGATTTACCAGGATGGTGCCTGGTCTGGGGCAGTGGGGGATTTACCAGGATGGTGCCTGGTCTGGGGCAGTGGGGGATTTACCGGGATGGTGCCTGGTCTGGGGCAGTGGGGATTTACCAGGATGTTACCTGGTCTGGGGCAGGGGAGATTTACCAGGATGGTGCCTGGTCTGGGGCAGGGGAGATTTACCAGGATGGTGCCTGGTCTGGGGCAGTGGGGATTTACCAGGATGGTGCCTGGTCTGGGGCAGGGGAGATTTACCAGGATGGTGCCTGGTCTGGGGCAGGGGAGATTTACCAGGATGGTGCCTGGTCTGGGGCAGTGGGGATTTACCAGGATGTTGCCTGGTCTGGGGCAGGGGAGATTTACCAGTATGGTGCCTGGTCTGGAGCAGGGGGGATTTACCAGGATGGTGCCTGATCTGGAGCAGGGGAGATTTACCAGGATGGTGCCTGGTCTGGGGCAGTGGGGATTTACCAGGATGGTGCCTGGTCTGGAGCAGGGGGGATTTACCAGGATGGTGCCTGGTCTGGGGCAGTGGGGATTTACCAGGATGGTGCCTGGTCTGGGGCAGTGGGGATTTACCAGGATGGTGCCTGGTCTGGGGCAGTGGGGGATTTACCAGGATGGTGCCCGGTCTGAGGCAGTGGGGATTTCCCAGGATGTTGCCTGGTCTGGGGTGGGGGGATTTACCAGGATGTTGCCTGGTCTGGGGCAGGGGGGGATTTACCAGGATGGTGCCTGGTCTGGGGCAGGGGGAGATTTACCAGGATGGTGCCTGGTCTGGAGCAGGGGAGATTTACCAGGATGGTGCCTGGTCTGGGGCAGTGGGGGATTTACCAGGATGGTGCCTGGTCTGGAGCAGGGGAGATTTACCAGGATGGTGCCTGGTCTGGAGCAGGGGAGATTTACCAGGATGGTGCCTGGTCTGGGGCAGTGGGGGATTTACCAGGATGGTGCCTGGTCTGGGGCAGTGGGGGATTTACCGGGATGGTGCCTGGTCTGGGGCAGTGGGGATTTACCAGGATGTTACCTGGTCTGGGGCAGGGGAGATTTACCAGGATGGTGCCTGGTCTGGGGCAGGGGAGATTTACCAGGATGGTGCCTGGTCTGGGGCAGTGGGGATTTACCAGGATGTTGCCTGGTCTGGGGCAGGGGAGATTTACCAGTATGGTGCCTGGTCTGGAGCAGGGGGGATTTACCAGGATGGTGCCTGATCTGGAGCAGGGGAGATTTACCGGGATGGTGCCTGGTCTGGGGCAGTGGGGATTTACCAGGATGGTGCCTGGTCTGGAGCAGGGGGGATTTACCAGGATGGTGCCTGGTCTGGGGCAGTGGGGATTTACCAGGATGGTGCCTGGTCTGGGGCAGTGGGGATTTACCAGGATGGTGCCTGGTCTGGGGCAGTGGGGGATTTACCAGGATGGTGCCCGGTCTGAGGCAGTGGGGATTTCCCAGGATGTTGCCTGGTCTGGGGTGGGGGGATTTACCAGGATGTTGCCTAGTCTGGGGCAGTGGGGATTTACCAGGATGTTATCTGGTCTGGGGCAGTGGGGGATTTACCAGGATGTTGCCTGGTCTGGGGCAGTGGGGATTTACCAGGATGGTGCCTGGTCTAGGGCAGTGGGGATTTACCAGGATGTTATCTGGTCTGGGGCAGTGGGGATTTACCAGGATGGTGCCTGGTCTGGGGCAGTGGGGGATTTACCAGGATGGTGCCTGGTCTGGGGCAGTGGGGATTTACCAGGATGGTGCCTGGTCTGGGGCAGTGGGGATTTACCAGGATGTTGCCTAGTCTGGGGCAGTGGGGATTTACCAGGATGTTGCCTGGTCTGGAGCAGGGGGATTTACCAGGATGTTGCCTGGTCTGGGACAGGGGACATTTACCAGGATGGTGCCTGGTCTGGGGCAGAGGGAGATTTACCAGGATGGTGCCTGGTCTGGGGCAGGGGGGGATTTACCAGGATGTTGCTTGGTCTGGGGAATTTCAGGGATGAACAGCGATTGGACAGACTGGGGTTGTTTTCTTGGTCGGGGCAACAATTGAAGGCAAGGGGCAGAGGGAATGTGAGGAAAAACATTTTCCCCCAGAGGGTGGTGGGAATCTGGAACTCTCTGCCTGTAAGGGTGGGAGAGGCAGAAACCCTCAAAAAATTGAAGAAGGATTTAGATGAGATGCCACAGCTATGGGCCAAGTGCTAGACAATGAGATTAGAATAGTGAGGGAGTTGTTTTTGACTGGCACAGATTCAACGGGCTGAAAGGCTTTTCTCTGTGTTGTCAATCTCTATGAGTCTCTGATGTATTAAAATAGGAACCAGAAGGTCTCGATTGACTTATGGATTGAGGCGAGGTGTTCTACAAAATGGCTGCCTTGTCTGTGGTTATTCTCCTCAACGTCAGGGAGACTTTCCTCCTGCCACGTTCATCCCCACGACCCGGTGATGAATCTATAATCATTCCTGTAGATTTCACCCTGGGGGTTGACCAGACTTTGGCCTTGTGTACACTTCAGTTCTGCCAACCGTGCCTTAAAGCTGGGCATCCTCCGATGCCAACCAGTAGCCATCCTCGAATGACAAGGCTTGGACCTGCGTGAGGTGCAGCTCCTTTCTCCAGTCCAGCCAGCAGGAGAAATGGGAATCTTCCAGAAGGATATCTAAGTGTGTGAACAGCACAATGCATCCCCCCACCATCCCCCCAGCCCCCACAAGCCAACAATTCTGCTACTGTACGTGCTCCAAATCGGGACCTCGGTTTGCCAGGGCTGTCATAATAAACTCGAAAATTTACATTGACGCAACTGAATATGAGACTGAGAGATTGAGTCTGTAAGTCAGATTTCCTCCGCAGTGATTAATCAATAGTTCACTGTGCGAACACAGGCTATCTCCAGAAGACTCATTCTATATTTAGCACCACTGAACAATTTGGTCTGATTTTCTAACCGTTAAAAAGACTGATGCATTATGTCAATACCAAGGCCATTAATTAAGAGGAACACTCCCGTGCTTTTTGGAAACATTCGCCAATTATGGTCGCCACGTTTCAACTTAGCGACACTAATTGCTTCACAAGTCCTTCTCTCCAGTATGTTTCAACAAAGTTATAGCCCAGGGGCCCTGCAGAGAGAGATAGTGATGTTGCTGAGTGCAAAGGGATAACAATCACTGTGGCTTTTCATTCACCCTAGCAGAAACTCTTCACCAGAACCAAGTGATCCAGGACTCAGGAAGGATGTGACTCGCTGAGGACCAGTTGGTCACACTCCAGGCACGCAGCACACAGCATGATCACTCTGGGGCAGTGGGTCGCTGGTGGCTATGGGTTGAAATGTCCCTATCCAAATGGACTGCCCTCATCAAAAAGATATCTCATTCATAATGTCATAGCACTGCGGATGTGAATAGTGTCTCGATGCGTTTCAGGAAACAGATCTTGATGTACAGATATAGGAGCATAAGACCAGCAGGAGCCTGCTCTGTTGGCCAATGAGATCATGGTGGATCCGTGGCCTAACTCCCTTTAGATCTTTGCTTTAGCACATCCCAGTCCATCACAGAAACCAGCCTTCCTTCCATTGCCTTAGCAACATCATTAAAGACCCCTCCCACCCTGGTTATACCCTCTTCAATCAGGCAGAAAGGACAAAGGTTTGAAAACACATACCAACAGATTCAGGAGCAGCTTCTTCCCCGCTGTTATCAAACTTAGGAACGGCCCTCTCCTGTATTAGAGTTGATCTTTCTCTGCCCCTTCTCTGTAGCTGTAACACTGTATCCTGCATTCTGGAAATGCCTACACCTGCTTCTATTTTCCATGGTTCTATGCTTTCCCAATTTTCCCTCTGTCCATATCCACAACATCTGTGTGTGTGTGTGTGTGTGTGAAGAGAATGTGTGTGAGAGAGAGAGAATGCGTGTGTATGTGTGAGAGAGAGAATGTGTATGTGAGTCTGTGTGAGAGAGAGTGTGTGTGTCAGAGAGTGTGTGTTTGAGAGAGTGTGTGTGAGAGAGAATGAGTGTGTGTGTGTGTGAGAGAGAGAATGAGTGTGTGTGAGAGAGAGAATGTGTATGTGAGTGTGTGAGTGTGTGTGTGAGAGAGAGGAATAATGTCTGTATGTGTGAGAGCAAATGTGTGTGTGAGAGAGAGAGAGTGTGTGTGTCTGTGTGTGTGTCTGTGTGTGTGTGTGTGTGTGCATGTGAGTGTAAGTAAAGGGGGAACTCATAATAGGGTTTTAACTAGTGGAATTATACATTGATGGTTCATAATCCTTTTCCTGTAGTTGGAATCTATTCACTTGAAATTAATATTCGTTCATTTTAAATACAAGAACCTGGTCTGTCTACGAAGGCGAGTCTAAAGACTGGGAAACTGGGGCTTTCTGTACTTTTAAAATCCATTAATTCTTGTGATAATTCAGGGAATAGAAAGGCATGATTTCCAGCATTTGATTCCAGTGCTTGTTTGTTTTTAATTCTGATTATTGAATGTACCAGTGATGGTGCACAACAGAGGCAAGTGAAGAAAATAAACTATCTTTAAAGTTGAAGCTAAAAACTTTCGGAAGTTCCCAGAGTTCTAGTTCAGCAGGTGAAAATTTGAACTCAGTTCCACCAAAATGTTGAGTCGGAAGCTCATGGGTTCAAGTCCGAATCCAGGAATATGAAGGACGAAATTCCAGGCCGACAATCCAGTCAGGTTCTGAGGGAGCGTTGCATGGTCTGGGCTGTTGTCTTTTGGATGCCAAGTTGAGTGGAGGCTCCTTTAGCGGCACGGTGGCTCACGGAGGCACACTGCTACCTCACAGTACCGGGGACCCAGGTTCGGTTCCAGCCTTGGGCTGTGTGGAGTTTGCACATTCTCCCCATGTCTGCTTGGGTTTCCTCCCACAGTCTAAAGATGCACACATTAGGGTGGATTTACCATGCTAAATTACCCCTAGCATCCAGTAATGTGCAGCCTTAGGTGGGTTAGCCGTGGGAAGTGTGGAGCTACAGGTATAGGGTGGTTGGGGGGTTCTCAGGATAGAACATAGAACATTACAGCGCAGTACAGGCCCTTCGACCCTCGATGTTGCACCGACCTGTCATACCAATCTGAAGCCCACCTAACCTACACTATTCCATGTACGTCCATATGCTTGTCTAATGATGACTTAAATGCACTTAAAGTTGGCAACTCTACTACCGTTGCAGGCAAAACATTCCATACCCTTACTACTCTCTGAGAAAAGAAACTACCTCTGACATCTGTCCTATATCTATCACTCCTCAATTTAAAGCTATGCCCCCTCGTGCTTGCCGTCACCATACTTGGAAAAAGGCTCTCTCTGTCCACCCTATCAAACCCCCTGATTAACTTATATGTCTCTATTAAGTCACCTCTCAACCTTCTTCTCTCTAACGAAACCAGCCTCAAGTCCCTCAGCCTTTCCTCATAAGATCTTCCCTCCATACCAGGCAACATCCTGGTAAATCTCCTCTGCACCCTTTCCAAAGCTTCCACATCCTTCTTATAATGCAGTGATCAGAACTGTACACAATACTCCAAGTGCGGCTGCACCAGAGTTCTGTACAGCTGCAGCATACCCTCATGGTTCCAGAACTCAATCCCTCTATTAATAAAAGCTAAAACACCATATGCCTTCTTAACAACCCTGTCAACCTGGGTGGCAACTTTCAAGGATCTGTGTACATGGACACCGAGCGCTCTCTGCTCATCTACACTACCAAGAATCTTACCATTAGCCCAGTACTTTGCATTCCGGTTATTCTGACCAAAGTGAATCACCTTACACTGTCTGCATTAAACTCCATTTGCCACCTCAGCCCAGCTCTGCAGCTTATCTATGTCTCTCTGTAACCTACAACATCCTTCATCACTATCCACAACTCCACCGACCTTAGTGTCGTCTGCAAATTTACTAACCCACCCTTCTACGCCCTCATCCAGGTCGTTTATAAGAATGACGAACAGCAGTGGACCCAACACCGACCCTTGCGGTACGCCACTGGTAACTGGACTCCAGGATGAACATTTCCCATCAACCACCACCCTCTGTCTTCTTTCAGCAAGCCAATTACTGATCCAAACTGCTATATCTCCCACAATCCCACTCCTCCACATTTTGTACAATAGCCTACTCTGGGGAACCTTATCGAACGCCTTACTGAAATCCACATACACCACATCAACCGGTTTACTCTCATCTACCTGTTTGGTCACCTTCTCAAAGAACTCAATGAGGTTTGTGAGGCACGACCTACCCTTCACAAAACCATTCTTTTCTAGATTATATCTTATAAATCTTACCTCTTATAACCTTTTCCAACACTTTACCAACAACTGAAGTAAGGCTCACTGGTCTATAATTACCAGGGTTGTCTCTACTCCCCTTCTTGAACAGGGGAACCACATTTGCTATCCTCCAGTCTTCTGGCACTATTCCTGTAGACAATGACTATTTAAAGATCAATGCCAAAGGCTTGGCAATCTCCTCCCTGGCTTCCCAGATGATCCTAGGATAAATCCCTTCCGGCCCAAGGGACTTATCTGTTTTCACTCTCTGCAGGATTTCTAATATCTCTTCCTTGTGAACCTCAATCCCACCTCCTCTAGTATTCTCCTCGACAACATTGTCGTTTTCTAGAGTGAATACTGTTGAAAGATATTTATTTAGTGCTTCCCCTATCTCTTCTGACTCCACACACAACTTCCCACTACGATCCTTGATTGGCCCTAATCTTACTCTTGTCATTCTTTTATTCCTTAAATACCTATAGAAAGCCTTAGGGTTTACCCTGATCCTATCCGCCAACTACTTCTCATGTCTCCTCCTGGCTCTTCTGAGCTCTCTCTTTAGTCTTTCCTGGCTACCTTGTAACCTTCAAGTGCCCTAACTGAGCCTTCACATCTCATCCTAACATAAGCCTTCTCCTTCCTCTTGACCAGAGATTCCACTTCCTTCGTAAACCAAGGCTCCCGCGCTCTCCAGCTTCCTCCTTGCCTGACAGGTACATACTCATCTAGGTCACACAGGAGCTTTTCCTTGAATAAGCTCCACATTTCTAATGTGCCCATCCCCTGCAGTTTCCTTCCCCATCCTATGCTCCCTAAATCTTGCCTAATCGCATCGTAATTGCCTTTCCCCCAGCTGTAACTCTTGCCCAGTGGTATACACCTATCCCTTTCTATCACTAAAGTAAACATAACAGAATTGTGATCGCTATCACCAAAGTGCTCACCTACTTCCAAATCTAACACCTGGCCAGGCTCATTACCCAGTACCAAATCTGATGTGGCCTCGCTCCTTGTTGGCCTGTCTACATACTGTGTCAGGAAGCCCTCCTGCACACACTGGACAAAAACTGACCCATCTATAGTACTCGTACTGTAGTGTTCCCAGTCAATATTTGGAAAGTTGGAGTCCCCCATGACAACTACCCTGTCTCTCTCACTCCTGCCCAGAATCATCTTTGCTATCCTTTCCTCTACATTTCTGGAACTATTTGGAGGCCTATAGAAAACTCCCAACAGGGTGACCCCTCCTTTCCTGTTTCTAACCTCAGCCCATACTACCACAGTTGATGAGTCCCCAAACATCCTTTCTGCAACTGTAATACTGTCCTTGACCAACAATGCCACACCTCCCCCTCTTTTACCATCTTCTCTGTTCTTACTGAAACATCTAAATCCTGGAACCTGCAACAACTATTCCTGTCCCTGCTCTATCCATTCTCCGAAATGGCCACAACATTGAAGTCCCAGGTACCAACCCATACTGCAAGTTCATCACCTTATTCCGAATGCTCCTGGCGTTGAAGTAGACACACTTCAAACCAACTTCTTGCTTGCCGGTGCCATCTTGCGTCCCTGAAACTTGATTTCGGACCTCCCTACTCTCAACCTTTTCTATACTCAAACTATAATTTTGGTTCCCACCCCCCTGCTGGATTAGTTTAAACCCACCCCAATAGCCTTAGCAAATTTCCCCTCCAGGATATTGGTACCCCTCTGGTTCAGATGAAGACCAACCTGCTTGTAGAGGTCCCACCTACCCCAGAAAGAGCCCCAATTATCCAAGAATCCAAAACTCTCCCTCTGCACCATCCCTGTAGCCATGTGTTTAACTCCTCTCTCTCCCTATTCCACACCTCACTAGCTCATGGGACGGGCAACAAACCAGAGACAACAACTCTGTTCGTCCTAGCTCTAAGCTTCCATCCTAGCTCCCTGACATTCTGCCTTAAATTCCCATCCCTTTTCCTACCTATTTTGTTAGTGCTTATGTGGACCATGACTTGGGGCTGCCCCCACTTCCCCCTTCAGGATCCCAAAAACACGATCAGCGACATCATGGCACCTGGGAGGCAACACACCAACCGTGAGTTTCTCTTGTCCCCACAGAACCTCCTTTCTGTCCCCCTAACTATGGAGGCCCCAATGACTACTGCTCTGCTCCTCTTCCCCTTTCCCTTCTGAGCAGCTGGGACAGACTCTGTGCCAGAGCCCTGTGCCCCACTGCTTTCCCCTGGTAATGCCTCCCCCCCCCCCCCCATCCTCCCCAACAATATCCAAAACAGTATACTTATTGTTGAGGGGAATAGCCACAGGGGATCCCTGCACTGCCTGCCGGTTCCCTTTCCGTCCCCTGACTGTAACTCACCTGCCTTTTTCTTGTACCTGAGGAGTGACTATCTCCCTGTAACTCCTCTCAATAACCCCTTCTGCCTCCCGAATGATCCAAAGTTCATTCAGCTCCAGTTCTCGCTCTTAACGTGATTTTCGAGGAGCTGGAGTTGGGTGCACTTCCCACAGATGTAGTCAGCAGGGACACTAGTGGTGACCCTCACATCCCACATTCTGCAGGAGGAACATTCAACTGCCCTCACCTCCATTCCCACTATTCTAAATTCCCAAAGAGACTGTTGAAAAAATAAGGAATAAAAGAAAACTCGTTACCTCACCAATCTGGCACACAGGTCCTTTTTTTTTGGTTAGAGGAGGATGGGTGGGAGACACTACCCTAGTAGTGTTTCGGGTAACGCAACCACACAAATATATGACTTCCCAGAAGTCCTTCGCTCCTTCCTTGCACCTCTCGGCAAATGGAGGCCCAACTCCCGAGGTAAGTCCCTTTTAATGCGGGAAAACTCACCCTTCCTGGCAGCCCTTGCTTCACCACTCCCTCTCTCCTCGCTGCTCTAGGATGCTCTTAGGAGGGTCGGTGTGGACTCAATGGGTTGAATGGCCTGCTTCCACTCTGTAGGGATTCTATGATTCTGTTCCATCAGGCAGATGTAAAAGATCCTTGGGCATTGTCTTGAAGAAGAACATGAAAGGTTTTCATAGTTATCCTGACTAATTCCGCCCCCTTTATCAACACGCTTGTAAGAAAACAGATGAATTGTTCATTATCATGGTGTTGTTTGTGAGATCTTGCTGTGCACTAATTGACTGCTGTGTGTTCTACAGTCCAACTGAGACCACACTCCAAAATAGTCAATCGGCTATCATGCGCACTGGGACAGCCTGAGGCTGTGAAAGGTGAAACATCAATGCAGGTCTTCCTTTCACACAATCAGACTTGCATGTAAATTTGCTGCTGTAATATTACCATAAAACAGAGAAGCAGCAGGAGGCCATTCAGCCCATTGGGTGTACTCTGCCATTCAATGATGTCATGGCTGGTCTGTTCATCCCCAACTCCACTCTCCTGCCTTTTCCCCATCACCCCTCCATTCCCCTTCCTGATTAAACATCCCTCTGTCTCAGCCTTGAATATACTCACTGACCCAGCTCCGACAGCCCTCTGTGGGAAAGAATTCCACGGACTCACTCCCCTCTGAGAGAAGAAATTCCTCCTCATCTCTGTCTGCAATGGGTGACCCCTTATTCTGGGATTGTACCCTCTGGTCCTAGACTCTCTCCCACAAGGGGAAACAACCTCTCCACATCCCCCCTGTTAAGCCCCCCAGGGAATCTTGGATGTTTCAATAAGATCACCTCTCATTCTTCTAAACCCCAATGAGTCCAGGCCCAACCTCCTCAACCTCTCCTCATGGGACAGTCCCTCCATACCCGGGATCAGCCGAGTGTACCTTCTCTGGGCTGCCTCCAATGTCAGTCTGTCTTTCCTCAGGTCAGGGGTCCCAAACCTGTTCACAGTATTCCCGCTGTGGTCTGACTGGTGTCGTGTATAGGTTTAGCAAAATCCTCCCTATTTTTACACTCCATTCCCTTTGGAATAAAGAGCAACATTCCCTTGGCCTTCCCTATTCCCCGCTGGACTTGGATGCTGACACTTAGTGATTCCAGCACGAGGATTCCCAAATCCCTGTGCTCCGTGGTTTCAGAATGCTCTGCAGTTCCTGGTGGGTCCAAAGTGGGAGAGCCGCCTGGGATGTGTGGGAATAGCTGAATCCCGAGGGACTGTGGGCAGGACTGGGAGCTGCAGCAGCAGATGAGCCGGGATACGGGATGTGGGGCTGACGGCTGGAAGGGGTCTTCATGCTTTTGATGGATGGTCTGAAACGCATCTCAGGGTCAAACTGTGACACCCCAAGGGTGTGGGCAGACTGGCTCACAGAGAAGGAGGGAGAGAGAGGGGGATAGGGAGAGGGAGGGAAGGGGAGAGAGAGAGAGAGAGAGGGAGAGGTAGAGGGAGAAAGAGAGAGAGTGAGTGATAAAGAGAGGGAGGAGAGAGAAAAAGAGGGGGAAGATGGAGTGAGAGGACTTGAGAGAGAGAAGGAGAGAGGGAGGAGGGGAGAGAGGGAGGGAGGGAGAGGGACAGAGGGGGAAGGGGAGGGAGAGCATGAGGGAGAGAGAGAATGAGAGGGTGAGGGGAGGAGAAAGAGAGAGAGAGAGAGTGGGTGATAAAGAGGAGAGACAGGGAAAGAGATGAGAGAGAGAGAGAGAGAGAGAGACAGAGATAGGGGGCTTGAGAGCGAGTGCTTGAGAGAGAGAAAGGGAAAGAGAAAGAGGGATCAAGAGAAAGAAGCAGAGAGAGTGAGGGATAGATAGGCGGAGAGGCGCGGAGAGAGAGAGTGACAGGGGGGAAGAGAGAGAGGGAGGTGATGGTGCGGTAGAGCTGGGGGTGGGTCAGTGTCTGTGGGAAAACGACCAGTGTGTCTTCAGATGGCGTCACTGAGGGGCAGCACTGAGATGGGAAATAGGAGGGGAACAAGGATCGATCATTGGGGGATTATCTGAGGGAACGGGAGCAGGAAGAGAAGCCATTGTGGGTGATTCTCTGGTTACGAGGAGGTGGATAAAGAAGGCAGGGGGTGGGGAGGGGGGGTGGGGAGAGCACTCTGAGCTGACTTTGTGGGAATATGGAGGGAGAAAAGGAGACACAGCCAATTGATCCCTCTCCTTCCGCAGCCCAGGGTGGGATCAGTTCCCTTTCCTCAGGATCACTTTGGATTAATGTGGCTCTGAACCCTGGAGATCAACCAAGTGAGGCTCTGGTCGGGGTCTCAAACTCAAAGGCAGTTGCTCCGTTCCTCAGGACCCACCTTCCTCACTTTTTGTGATTCATGGACATGGACTCCCACACCCCTCTGTTCTGCAGCTTTCTGCAGCCTTTCCCCATTTATTCTGCTCTTCTATTCTTCCTGCCAAAGTAACTTTACATTTCACCACATTATATTCCATCTGCCACTCACTTAACTCATCTATTTCCCTCTGCAGACTATGTGTGTCATCCTCATCACTTGCCTTCCCATGTATTGTAATGTCATCCACAAACCTGGCAATAGTGAATATTACAGTAGCACATAGCCAGACCTGCACACAGTGGGAATCTACACTGGCAGCTTCATATAAAAGAGAATATTAATCAGACAGCAACTCTGAAACTCATACATTATTAATTTCCTCATTGTAGTTATGGAGTTGCTTTGTTGTTCTGTGGAAATGTCATTCTAATCATACGTATTACCATTTTAAATGGGTGGCACAGTGGCTCAGTGGTTAGCAGTGCTGCCTCACGGTGCCAGAGACCCGGATTCAATTCCTGCCTCAGGCAACTGTCTGTGTGGAGTTTGCACATTCTCCCCGTGTCTGTGTGGGTTTCCTCCCACAGTCCAAAAATGTGCAGATTAGGGTGGATTGACCATGCTAAATTGCCCATAGGGGAATGGGTCTGGGTGGGTTGCCCTTCGGCGGGTCGGTGTGGACTTGTTGGGCCGAAGGGCCTGTTTCCACACTGTAAGTAATCTTAATCACGTTAAAGTGCACACTTTATGCTGGTGACTCAGTGATAAAATTAAATGGGTCAAGTGATGGAATATTAGATTTGACACGTGCGATGTAATGTCATCTTTGCTGGAGACTTTGCTGTTAATGTGCACAGAGGTCAGCAGTTCATTGGCAGTGGGCTAGGCACAATGAATTCTGTCAGGCCCCAGGAATGAAACAGACTGAATGACAATCTCAAACTCGATTCCACTTATTTGCAATTGCATGGAGCACGAGGTCGATTTTAGGATTCTGGACTTTGACCTGCAGTGGAAGTGAGGATGTTAGGATTTCAGGAATGAAGGTTGGGGCAGGATGTTCTTGGGGTTTGATGATTTAACAGTATTTCAGCAGTCTGTGCTGCCAACCAGCAATGTCTGATTCTGGCCGGTGCAGGGGAGGGGGGGCACACATTTATGCATTAGATACTTTCACATTCCCTACTCTGCACAAAGGTGGCACAGCATCCTGTGGGTTCTCATCCTCACCTGCACAACTATCTCATGCCATCCTAGACTGGGAAGGGTGGGGAGGGGGGGCAGATGCCCAACTTGCTACTGAGCCATTAGACTGGCACAACAAGACAGTCACCTTTCAAAATCAATAGAGAACTGGGCATTTTCTCCCAGAGCTTAATATCCCAGCAGGGAAGGTGAGATTGGTGCTGAGCCGGGACAGGGAGGAGGTGGTGGGAGGCGTGGGGGGGATCAGTTATTTATTGAGGACAATGGCTTGTATTGTATGCATCTCCTGCTATCCTCCCTGCCAATTTGTTCAAATCTGATTCAGATGTGGCACAGCAAATACGTGATGGATGTGATAGTACTAGAGAGGGTATAGAGGCGGTTCCCCTTGATGGAGAGATTGAGCTCTATCAGGAGAGACTGAGTAGACTTGGATTTTTTTTCCCAGTAAGGAAGATTGTTGGGTGGGGGTGCCATGATTGAGGTGTATAAGATTATGAGGGGGATTAGATTAGATTCCCAACAGTGTGGAAACAGGCCCTTCGGCCCAACAAGTCCACACCGACCCTCCAAAAAGTAACTCACCCAGACCCATTTCCCTCTGACTAATGCACCTAACAGTATGGACAGTTTAGCATGGCCAATTCACCTGACCTGGATAGGGTGAATGGAGAGCAGCTGTTCCCCTTGGTTAAGAGGTGAATCACAAGGGGGAATAGTTTTAGGATGAGGGACTGGAGATTCAGAGGGGACTTGGGAAATACCTTTCTCACTCAGAGGGTGGTGGGAATCTGGAATGCACTGCCTTGGGAAGGTAGTGGAGGCTGGAAACCTTACAACTTATAAAATATATTCATATGAGCACTCTAAATATCAAGGATATGGGAGAAGTGCAGGAAATTGGGATTAGCCTGCCATTAGTGGTAATAACATCAGTGCAGACTCGATGGGCCAAAGGACCTTTTCTGCAGTGTATGAATCTATGAAGTAATCAGGAAAGTTAATACAATATGATGATTTATTGCGAGGGAAACTGAATGTTAGAGTAGAGAGGTTCTACAGGGCAGTGGTGAGATTACATCTGCAGTACCAAATACAGTACTGGTCACCATACTTACAGGAGGATGTAAATGTGTTGAGAGCAGTTCAGAGGTTTAATGGACTAATCCCTGGAATAAGCCTTATGAGAAAAGGCAAGACCTGTCTCCTCTGGAGTTTTGAACCGTATAAGATCCCGAGGGGACGTAACCAGGTGGATGTGGACGTTTCTTCGCCGTGGGAGACTCTCGAACAAGGGGCTAGAGTTTAAAAATAATTTAAGATGGAGATGAGGAAACCTTTTATTTCTCTCAGAGGGTTATGAATCGTTGGAATTGGAATAGGCAGTGGATCCAGAATCTTTGAATATTTTTGCAGCAGAGGGAGATGGATTCTTGATTCCCAAGGGGATGAAAGATTATTACAAGATATGCAGGAATGTAGGGTTGGGGTTAAACTCAGATCAACCACAGTCTTACTGAGTGGCAGGGCAGGTTGGAAGGACTGAATGGCCTACTCTCTTGTTCCTAGTTCTGATATTTATACCTATTGATTCAATGGAGTTGAATATTAGGCAGGACGTACAGCAGATGAACAACGCGTCTTTACCTGTTCCACTCAGCAGCATGAGGTTAAGGACGAGTCTGGGCACCACATTTCAAGCAGGATTTCAAGGTCTTGGAGAGAGTGCAGAGATTGAATAAAAACAGTGCCAGGGACAAGAGACTTCAGTTTTGTGGTGTGTTTGGAGAAGCCGAGAGTGCAGAGACGGCCAAAAGGTAACGTACAGTCCAAGCTGCGCAGACCCTTCGGGCGACTGTGTGTGAGAGGGGCCTGGCAACATATTGCAATGTGGCCCCACATTTGGGGAGATCACCCGCGTGCTTCAGAAAAGAAGTAGAGACATTTGACCGTAGTATTCAAACTTACAAAGGGGTCTCGATTCGGTGAGTAAGGAGAAACTGTTCCCACCGGCAAAACAGCCAATAACCAAGGGACAGAGGCTGACCGAAGACCGAGATGTGGAGAATGTTTTTGTATGGTTCTGGAATGCACTGTGTTAAAGGTAGCTTAGAGATGTACAGCACAGAACAGAGCCTTCGGACAATACCGACCAGATATTCTAAACTAATCATTTGCCAGCATTTGGCCCATATCCCTCCAAACGCTTCCTATTCATATACCCATCCAGATGCCTGTTAAATGTTGTAACTGTACCAGCCTCCACCACTTCCTCTGGCAGCTCATTCCATACACGTACCACCCTCTGCGTGAAATTGTTGCCCCTTAGGTGCCTTTTCTATCTTTCCCCTCTCACCCTAAACCTATGCCCTCCAGTTCTGGACTCCTCCACCGCAGGGAAAAGAATTTGTCTATTTATCCTATCCACTCCCCTCATGATTTCATAAATCTCTATACGTTCACCCCCTTAGCCTCAGCTCCAGGGAAAACAGCCCCAGCCTGTTCAGCTTCTCCCTGTAGCTCAAACCCTCCAACCCTGGCAACACCCTTGTAAATCTTTTCTGAACCCTTTCAAGTTTCACAACATCCTTCCGACAGCAGGGAGACCAGGACTGCACACAGTCCAAGTCTGTGCACCATCAACACGGCACAAGTCAGGAGGGTGAGGGAATACTCCCCACTTGCCCCTGGATGGGGGCAGCCCCAACAACACTCAAGAAGCTCGACACCATCCAGAACAAAGCAGCCGCTTGATTGGCCCGACATCCACAAACACCCACTCCCTCCCCCACCGATGCTCAGTAACAGCAGTGTGTACCATCTACAAGATGCGCTGCAGAAATTCACCAAAGATCCTCAGGCAGCACCTTCCAAACCCACAACCACTCCCATCTAGCAGGATAAGGGCAGCAGATACATAGGAACACCATCCCCTGCAAGTTCCCCTCCAAGCCCCTCACCATCCTGACTTGGAAATATACCGCCGTTCCTTCAGTGTCGCTGGGACAGAATCCTGGAATTCCCTCCCTCAGGGCATTGTGGGGAGTATTCCCTCAAGCGATTCAAGATGGCAGCTCACCCCCACCTTCTCAAGGGGGCAACAAACACTGGGCCAGCCAGCGACATCCACATAACACAAAAATGAATAAATAACTAAAAATTCCAGAAATGGCTCAACCAATCTCCTGCACAGCCACAATATGACTCCCCACCCAATTCCTATACTCAATGCAGATTCAATAGTCACAATCAGAATGGGGATAAGCCCTTGACGGAACAATGTTCAGAGGCTAGGGGGAAAGGCAAGTGGAATGAACGGGATAGGTCTTTCAAAAGAGCAAAGAGAGGCCATTGGGTCCATCATACCTGCTCTAGCTCTGTTATCCTGCCTGGCTCGATTCCCTCATACCCAATCTCCGACCATTCTCCCATATCCCTGCACCCCATTTCTATCCCAATAACCATCCAGTGCCCCTCTTGAATGCCTCAATTGAACCTGCCTCCACCACCCTTCCATGCAGTGCTTTCCAGACCCTCAGTACTCAGTCTGTCAAGAAATGTTTTCTAACATCATCCTCACTTTAAATCTAATTCCTCTTGCTCTTGTTTTCTTTTACAAGCAGGAACACCTTCTGCCTATCTACTCTATCCAGCCCGCTCATGATTTTGAAAACCTCCATCAGATCTCCCTCTCAGCTTTCCTCTCTTCAGGGAGAAGAGTCCCAATGTCTTCAATCTATCTTCACCGCTGAGGCCTCTCAATCCTGGAACCAATCTTGTACATCACATCTGCTCTCTCTCTCTCTCTCTCTCTCTCTCTCCCCCCAATGTGTTCACACCTTTTCTAACATGTGGTGCCCACAACTGTATACGATACCCCAGGTAAGGTCTAACACGCACCTTGTACAAATTCAGCACCACTGCCTTGCTCTTTAACATAAGAATGAGGAGCAGGAGTAGGTCATCTGGCCCTTCCAGCCTGCCCCACCACTCAATAAGACCATAACTGATCTTTTCATAAACTCTGCTCCATTTACACGCCTGCTCACCGTAACCCTTCATTCCTTTACTGTTGAAATATCGATCTATCGTCACCTTAAAAACATTTGATGAAGTAGCCTTAACTGGGCAGGGAATTCCACAGATTCACAACCCTCTGGGTGAAGACGTTCCCCCTCAACTTAGTCTGAAATCAGCTCCCTAAATTTTCAGGCTATGCCCCTAGTTCTAGTTTCACCTGTCAGTGGAAACGACCTCCCTGTTTCTATCTTACCTAATCCCTTCACCATTTTATATGTTTCCATAAGATCCTCCCTCATTCTTCAAAATTCCAATGACTATAATCCCAGCCTACTCAGTCTCTCCTCATAAGCCGACCCCCTCAACTCCGGAATCAACCTCATGAACCCCCTCCAGTGCCAGCACGTCCTTTCTCAAGTAAGGAGACCAAACCTGCACACAGTACTCCAGGTGTGGTCTCACCAGCACCTTGGACAGCTGCAACATAACCTCCCTGCTTTGAAACTCCGTCCCTCTAGTAATGAAGGACAATGTTCCATTTGCTTTCTTAGTTACCTGCTACACCAGCAGACTATCATTTTTTTTGTGATTCATGCGCAAGGACACCTAGGTGCCCTCAGCATTCTATGCCCCGATTAATAAAGTCAAGTATGGTTTACTTACTTAAAAATCCCACAATACCTGGTTACAGTCCAACAGGTTTATTTGGAAGCACTAGCTTTCGGAGCACTGCTCCTCCATCAGGGGGTTGTACCTTTTTTAACTTTGTACACCCCAGTCCAACACTGGCACCTCCAAATCATGGTTCACTTACTGCTCTCTCCACCTGTCCTGCATGGTGGCCCAAAAGCCCTCCTTATGTCCTGTGTCATTCTATGAGGATCCCGTTGGATATTATTTTACATCTTGTACTTAATAGTCCCGAGAGCATGTGCAGCGTTTTAACTGCAGCCTCTGCTGGATGCAGATCAAAGAGCCACCATCTCCTCTATGCTGTTCAGTAAGAGCACGGGAAATGTGGTTTCAATGATGTTTCAGGTCAAATCTGCTCAGCAATAAGTGTTTCGCAAATTACCCAGACCAAAAGGCAGTCTGTCATAAAATAACCATTCAGCAAACATCTGAGGCTTTTAGCTTCAGAAGGCAGATCCACCTAATTGTTTTGCATAATATTACTTCTATAATGTTGGAAGCTGGGCGTGATTGTGTGGCATGGGGTACGGGCTGCTGTGTTGGGAATTACAGCTGATTATTATTACAGCTTGAAGCAGAGCAGCTCATGTTTTAGGTGAACAATGTAAATATTTTTTTTCATTCGCAACTTCATTAGTACCTGTGTGTCAATTTGTATTGCTACAAGGTTGGTGGCATCTCAATATTCATTTATAAAGCTGCCCATATGCACTTTGAACATGGAACTAGAAAGAATCAGTGCTACCTGGGCGAGAAAAGATTTTCTTGGTGCATACGACTTGTGACAAAATCTCAAGTGTAGAATCATAGAATTTTACAGTACAGAGAAGGCTATTTGATCCATTACATCCACCAATGTCATTTACTGCATCCGTTGCTCCCGATGCGGTCTCCTCTACATTGGGGAGACTGGATGTCTCCTCACAGAGCGCTTCAGGGAACATCTCCGGGACACCCGCACCCATCAACCCCACCGTCCCGTGGCACAACATTTCAACTCCCCCTCCCACTCTGCCGAGGACATGCAGGTCCTGGGCCTCCTCCCTCACCACCCGACGCCTGGAGGAAGAACACCTTATCTTCCGCCTCGGAACACTTCCACCCCAGGGCATCAATGTGGATTTCACTAGTTTCCTCATCTTCCCTCCCTCCCATCTTACCTCAGTTCCAACCTTCCAGCTCAGCACCGTCCCCATGACCTGTCCTACCTGCCAATCTCCCTTGCCACCTATCCTCTCCACCCTCCCCTCTGACCTATCACCTCCATCCCCATCCCCATTCACCTATTGTACTCTTTGCTACCTTCCCCACCCTCCCCTCTGACCTATCACCTCCATCCCCACCCCCATTCACCTATTGTACTCTTTGCTACCTTCCCCCACCTTCCCCTCTGACCTATCAACTCCATCCCCACCCCCATTCACCTATTGTACTCTTCGCTGCCTTCTCCCCAGCCCCACCACCCCCCATTTATGTCTCCACCCTGGATGCTTCCTGCCTCCATTCCTGATGAAGGGCTTTTGCCCAGAACATCGATTTTCCTGCTCCTCGGATGCTGCCTGACCTGCTGTGCTATTCCAGCACCACTCTGATCTAAACATTTGATCCATCATGTCTGTACTGGCTTCTGAAAGAGAGACCTACTCTCCAGCCCTACAAAACAATTTGATTTGATTCATTAAATACATTGATTTATTAAAACCAATTGCATTCCCCATTGGGAGTGACGAATGATGCGAAACAAAATTTTGAGTGGCATTTGTTCTGTTTTTATGCCTGCTGCGGTGCCAGCTCAGATGCCATCCATTCCCAGCAATCTTCACCCTCACGGCCTATGGTGCCTCTTGTATAGGATTAGGGAGAGAGAATAGAACCTTGTATCCATCACCAATTAATGCCAATGATACTGAGCCAACCTTTCATCAATTCTGGCTCAGGTTCACTCACTTCCTATTGACCAGCAATCTAGAAGGACAGAAAGTATGTGAGTGCCAATGTCAGGGAACAGTAGGGTAATGGTTATAGTGCTGGTCTAATAATTCTGAGTCAGGCACTCAAATTGTCCCTTGTCCATTGGGAAGTTAGAATTCAATTTATTAAAGAAGAATGGGATGTAAAGTTAGTAATTATGAACAGGCATCTACTGGATTTTTGTTAAGTCCCATCTCATTCACTCATGTCCTTTGTGGAAGGAAATCTGCCATTCTTACCTGGTCTGGCCTACAAGTGACTCCAGACCCACAACTAACATGGCTGACTCTTAACTGCCCTCTGAAAACGGCAAGGGGCAATTAGGAATGGACAATATATGAATATTGAATATAAAAAGTTATACAAAGTTTTTAATTCACCCTGCTGAACGTACTTGAGAGAGAGAGAGAGAGAAAGATAAAGAAAGAGAAAACACATCAAATAACTCCAGCATTCAAAAAAGACATTAATTTATTCTCAATTATTGCAACACAATATACAGTGGGTCTCTTTTTAAGACAAGCACAGATATATTCCCACTGCCTGTGAAGGAACAATTTCAATTCAAATGTGATCACTGAAAAAAAACATTTTTAGCCCGACAGAATCAAATAATCCACAATGACGTTTGGTGGAACACGAAGTCAACCCTGGTCCTTTGACGGTCCACTTATGACGATGCTCACCCACTTATTATAAGCCACAATGACACAGAGCAAGTATAGGGAAATGGCAAGCATTTGCCCAGTGATGTTGGTAATGAGGGATTTTTCAGTGTCCTCCCACCTCCACGAGGAGCATTTTACTGTCAAGGGGCTTTTCTAATCTTACTTGAATGATTAGGGGAATACCAAATACCTCAGAGTTTGTTTGAAGAGGTGTTGAGGGCAATATAAGTAAGGTGAGGCTGGCATCCGCATTGCATGGGGCAATATGCCAACTGGTAGGGATGCTGCCAATCTTTGTGCGCTCTGGTCTCGAGTCTGGCCTGCACGAGGCAGTTGGAACGAACAGCCAACATTTGCAGTGGGACACCTGAAGAGCAAACAGGCACTCGATAGGCCGAGAGACCAACGTTTGTTGCTTGCTGGGCTCGCAGTGGTAACAGCAGGGGATTGGCACTGGCCAGACAGCTCTTGCAAAGAGCTGGCACCGACAGGATAAGCTGAAAGTCTCCGTCTGGGCATAGGCAAAATAAGAATGAGCATTTGAACAACTGGCTCATTATATACTGTGCAGCACAGACAAATGGAATGTGAATCTGAGTCAGTGAGCTGCATTTTTGAGGACTTTTGAGCCACAGGGAGAGGCTAAATAGACTGGGGCTGTTTTCCCTGGAGCGTTGGAGGCTGAAGGGTGACCTTACAGAGGTTTATAAAATAATGAGGGGCATGGATAGGTCTTTTCCCTGGGGTGAGGGAGTCCAAAACTAGAGGGCATAGATTTAGGGTGAGAGGGGAAAGATATAAAAGGAACCTAAGGGGCAACGTTTTCACACAGAGGGTGGTATGTGTATGGAATGAGCTGCCAGAGGAAGTGGTGGAGGCTGGTACAATTACAACATTTAAGAGGCATCTGGATGGGTACATGAATAGGAAGGTTTAGAGGGGGACATGGGTCCAATGTTGGCAAATGGGATTGAGGGTGTCCCAGTGCCAACTCACAGCTGCCACTGTGGAGGTGGGTCTGGGTTCCCAGCAGCACCTGCGTCCAGCACAGATTCATGGCTTCCACAGCGGAGGGGAATTTGTGCCCAGTATGAGATCTGGCACTATCAGCAATGGCTGCATCAGCGAGGTGGGCCCGAAGCAGACTCATGGCAGCAATGGAGTCAGGTTTGGCCCAGTGCAGTACCCAGTGGCATCAACATTGGCGAGGTCCATTGAGGACTCATCGTGGCAAGGGCATCACTGGAGGCAAGATGGCACTGAAGAGAGGCAATGTTCGCTCCAGCGGTGAAGGGAACTTGTAGCTGGCCAAGAGGTCCATGGTGGAGCACTTAACAAGGACTATAAAGTTGGACACTTCCTTTACTTCTTCATAGTTCTGCCTTTATATTCCATGCATTGGCTTATTTTTCTGTCTTTTAAGATGGTGCCAGAGAGTGGCAACACTGCACAACACTTTTCACTGTATTTTGTAATAACATACATGCCATTGAGTCAGAGTCGTACAGCACAGAAACAGACGCTTTGATCCAACTCGTCCATGCCGACCAGATACCCCAACCCAATCTAGTCCCATTTGCCAGCACTTGGCCCATATCCTCTTAAGCATATACCCATCCAGATGCCTTTTAAATGTTGTAATTGTACCAGCCTCCACCATTTTCTCTGGCAGCTCATTCCATACACGCACCACCCTCTGCGCGAAAAAATTACCCCTCAAGTTCCTTTTAAATCTTTCCCATCTCACCCTTAACCTATGCCCTCTAGTTTTGGATTCAGCTCCCCTGTGGAAAAGACTTTGTCTGTTTATCCTATCCATGTCCCTCACGATTTTATAAACCTCAGCCTCCGATGCTCCAGGGAAAACAGCCCCAGCCTGTACAGCCTCTCCCTATAGCTCAAATCCTCCAGCCCTGGCAACAGCCTTGTATACATTTTCTGAACCCTTTCAAGTTTCACAACATCTTTCCGATAGCAGGGAGACCAGAACTGAACACAGTATTCCAAAAGTAGTCTGACCATTGTCCTGTACAGCTGCAACATGACCTCCCAACTCTGGTACTCAATGTTCTGACCAATCTGACAACAAATAAATCAAATCAAATAAATCAATAAATCAAATCAAATGGGACTGGGTCAGATTGGGATGCCTAGTCAGTGTGGACGAGTTGGGCTAAAGGGTCTGTTTCTGTACTGTATAACTCAATGACTTGGCACACAATTTCATCTCCAAGTAAAATAAAGACACAGCAGACACACCAAGGAATGAGTCACAATAGCAGGACTAGACTGCTGTCTGAATTTCCTTCAACTTTTAACAAAATCCCTCCACAGAGCACAGGCAGTATTTTCCATGTGGATCTGGAAGGTTCAAAGCTCTTGTGCAGTTGTCTTCAAACCTTCAGTGCCCAGTTAAACATCAGCTCAAAGTTAACAGCAATCACAGAGAGCATTCGGTTGGTCCATGATTTCATCCAAGCACCCACCCCCCTCCAACAAACCCCATAGCTGCCCCCAAAGTGGGGAACCAGAGTCCAAACTCTTGGGCAAGCTGTTGAAATTCTGGTTGTTACTTACAACCTTGGCTAGCACCTCTCCGTCCCTTGTGAAAACTCTGGCATTGGGGAATAAGGTGTTTGTCCTCGGCTGCTCGCAGCTGCAGCCTCAGTAAGAGTCAATGATGACAACCTCCCTCTCTTTAGATGGTCGGCGCTCCCTCACCAGCAGGTTCAGCATACTCTCCGACTTGATGAGGAGGTTGCAGCCCAGGCAGAAGATGCCGAAGAGCACGGTGAGTGAGAGGACACAGAGCACGGCGATCTGGACCACCCTGAGGGTATCCGGGCTGCCCTGAGGCGGGGAGCCCTGTCCTTCGCTGACCAACCAGGTGCCGTTGCAGCAGTTGAGGAGAGGCCGGATGGGATCGGCTTTGCGCGGGAACATCGCCTCGGCCGGCCGGCTGGAGTTCATGCTGGAGGAGCGTGCAGCAGGGAGCGGGCGGGCGGGTGCGCACAGCACCTCGAGCTCCTCTTCCACTTGGTGCCTCCTCGGGGTTGAGCCGTCCCCCTTTTTGTAAAGGAAAGGGGCAGGGTCGGCCGAGAACTCTCCACGTGAGGTCTCCTCGCTGCTGGGCTCTGAGAAGCTCATCCTGTCAGCCAGAGAGACACGCACATGGACAGCTTCCAGCCACCAGACTGGAGCAGGCGGGGCTCACACGTTTTTAAGCAAACTTAAAAATCACACAACACCAGGTTATAGTCCAACAGGTTTAATTGGAAGCACACTAACTTTCAAGCAAGAAAGCTAAGCAAAGAAGCTTTGTTTGTGAACCTTGGGATTTGAACCCGGGTCCTTCCACACCAAAAGTCATAATGCTACCGCTGTCTCACACACCCACCCCGCTATCAGACTGAGATATTTCCCTCATAAACCTATTCAGAGATGTTACTCTCAGTGCAATTTGATTTCCTGGCTCAGAGGCGCAGCAAGAGACCAGCCCAAAATCGTTTGTTTTTTTTAATTAATTAACTTACATTCAGGGATGTTATGACACAACTTTGGCACAAGCATTTGAACCCTGGCCTCCCAGTCCAAAGGTCGTGACACAACCACAAGAGGGCAAAGATTGGTTGGCTTTCTTTGAAATAACTTTTTGTTGTTCCAGTTAACCTATTTTTCTAATCAACCTGTTCAGAGATGTTATTACTTGCCTGTGGAGTGCTGGACTTGAACCCAGGCCTTCTAGCTTAGAGGTAGAGTCACAACCACTGCACCACAAGAAGGCAAGAATGGCATGTTTTAAAGTTGTCCAAATTACCAACTCCTTTTTTAAAAACATTCAACCTATTTTTCAAACCAACCCGTTTAGATTCAAGTCCCACCTTGCTCCAGAGATGTGGAATAACATCTCTGAACAGTTAGTTAGAAAACTGGGAAAATTAAGAAAGCAATAAACAGACCCGGAATGACATCAAAATGGGTCCACCAAAATGGTTGTGTGCACTAACACAGCTGGATAAACATTTTTTAAAAATCCAGGCACTGTGGACATTTAGCACAGATGGTAACAACATCACGCTGATAATATCCATTGATTCAATCCTCATATTACCTCAGTATAGTTAGTAAGTTTGCAGATGACACCAAAATTGGAGGTGTAGTGGACAGCGAAGAAGTTTACTTCAGATTACAACAGGATCTTAATCAGATGGGCCAATGGGCTGAGGAGTGGCAAAATGAGTTTAATTTAGATAAATGTGAAGTGCTGTATTTTGGGAAAGAAAATCAGCCCAGGAGTGCAGGTTCATAGTTCCTTGAAAGTGGAGTCGCAGGCAGATAGGATAGTGAGGAAGGCATTTGGTATGCTTTCCTTTATTGGTCAGAGTATTGAGTGCAGGAGTTGGGAGGTCATGTTGCAGCTGTACAGAACATTGGTTAGGCCACTGTTGGAATATTGCATGCAATTCTGGTCTCTTTCCTATCGGAAAGATGTTGTGAAACTTGAAAGGGTTCAGAAAAGATTTACAAGGATGTTGCCAGTGTTGGAGGATTTGAGCTACAGGGAGAGGCTGAACAGGCTGGAGTTGTTTTCCCTGGAGCGTCGGAGGCTGAGGGGTGACCTTATAGAGGTTTATAAAATCATGAGGGGCGTGGATAGGATAAATAGACAAGGTCTTTTCCCTGGGATGGGGGAGTCCAGAACTGGAGGGCATAGGTTTAGGGTGAGAGGGGAAAAATAGAAAAGGGACCTAAGGGGCAACTTTTTCACACAGAGGTTGGTGCATGTATACAATGAGCTACCAGAGGAAGTGGTGGAGTCTGGTACAAATATAACATTGAAAAGGCATCTGGATGGGTATATGAATAGGAAGGATTTAATGGGATATGGGCCAAGTGCTGGCAAATGGGACTGAATTAGGTTAGGATATCTATTTGGCATGGCCAAGTTGGATTAAAGGGTCTGTTTCCATGCTATCCATCTCAATGACTCTATGTTGCTAGCGTTCCAATAAAGCAGCATCTTCTGTACTAGGTTATGGACAAAGGATAGGAGGAAGAAAATCAACTTACTCAGTGATGTTATGACACATCTCTGGAACAGATGGGACTTGAACCAGAGCTTCTTTGCTCAGAGGTAGGGACAAGAGTCCTGCAGTCTAGGTCAGAAAATCAACCAATTTTTACCAAAATGTTATCATACACACATGAAAACAGAAATTGCTGGACAAATTAGGACTCATAACGGCACACAAACCAACAGCCACGCTCAGACAACAACTTACTAGAACGAAGGACCCGATACCCAACATGAGCAAAACTAATGTAGTTTACAAAATACCATGCAAGGACTGCACAAAACACTATATAGGACAAACAGGAAGACAGCTAACAATCCGCATACATGAACATCAACTAGCCACGAAACGACACGACCAGCTATCCCTAGTAGCCACACACGCAGACAACAAGCAACATGAATTCGACTGGGAAAACACTACTATCATAGGGCAAGCCAGACAGAAAACAGCCAGGGAATTCCTAGAGGCATGGCATTCATCCACAAACTCCATCAACAAACACATCGACCTGGACCCAATATACCAACCACTACAGCGGACAGCTGAAACTGACAACCGGAAGCGGCAAGGACAGACCACTATAAATACCGGAAGAAACATCAAAGAAGCGCTTCGCAGGAGGCTCCAAAGCACTGATGATGTTGCCTAGCCAGAGGACGAAACGTTTGCAACAAAAACTTCCAGCTCGGCGAACAGAACCACAACAACGAGCACCCGAGCTACAAATCTTCGCACAAACTTTGATTGCTGGACAAACTCTGCAGGTCTGGCAGCATCTGTTGGGAGAATTCAGAGGTTAATATTTCGGGTCTGGTGACCCTTTGAGTTCTGAGAGGAGTTCAGACTTCTGAGGAGGGGTCACTGGATAAGATAGGTAAGGAAGTAACAAAGGCCTATGGCATGCTCCCCTTCATTGGAAGGGACACTGAGTGTAAGGATAGACAAGTTCTGCTGCAGCATTATAGAACTTTAGTTAGGCCACACTTGGAATATTGTGTCCAGTTCTGGTCACCACACAACCAGAAGGACGTGGATGCTCTGGAGAGGGTAGAGAAACGGTTTACCAGGATGTTGCCTGGTAAGGGGGATTTTAGCTAGAAAGAAAGGTTGGATAGACTGGGGTTGTTTTCACTGGAACACAGGAGGTTTAGGGGTGACCTGATAGACGTTGAGAAGGTTGTGAATGGCATGGATGGAGTGGAAAGTATGAGGCTTTTCTCCAGGTTGGAGAGGATCATTTACTAAGGCACACAGGTCCAAGGTGTGAGGAGGAGAGTTTAAAAGAGATGTGGTGGTTTGCAGTTGTGGTACAGTGATTAGCACTGCTATCTCACAGTAACAGGGACCCAGGTTCAATTCCAGCCTTGGGCAACTGTCTATGTAGAGTTTGCACATTCTCCCTGTACATGCGTGGGTTTCCTCCGAGTGCTCCAGTTTCCTCCCACAGTCCAAAGATGTGCAGATGAGGGTGGATTGGCCATGCTAAATTGAGTCGGTTAGGTGCATTAGTCAGGGTAAATATAAGGTAGTGCAATGGGTCTGGGTGGGTTACCCTTCAGGGGGTCAGTGTGGACTCGTTGGGCTGAAGGGCCTGTTTCCACACTGTAGGGATTCTATGATTCAATATATCTGTGTGTATCTCAGTGTCAGATATTATTTGATTAAAAATCCTGTGAAGTACCTTGGAGAGTTTTACTAAGTTAAAAAGTGTTATGTAAATATTCAGTCATTAAATACAAGTCCTTGCCAAGGACAAAAGCTTTGAAGGCCTGTGTCATAAGACAGACATTGCATTTATATAGTGCCTTTCAGAACCTCAGGAAATCCCAAATGCTTTGCATATAAAATACATTTCTGTGAAATTGAGGTTGTATGAAATTGTACACAGCAAGCTGCAACAAGTAACAAGGTGCTAATGTATTCTGTATTTCAGTGGTGTTGGTCAAGGGATGAATAGTAAGCAGGGCAACAGGGAGCACACTGCTCATCTCCAAAATGCTGCCATGGGATTCTTCAATTCTGTTTGCCAGACCAGGTGGACACCCAGTGTTATGTCTCTTCTGAAAGACAGCAGCTCCAAATTCTTCCAGTACAGTACTGGGCAGGATCAGCCTGAGTTCTGCATTCAAATCATAGAATCCCTACAGTGTGGAAGCAGGCCATTCAGCCCATCGAGTCCACACTGATGAAAACCCCACCCCATCCCTATAAGCTTACATTTCCCATTGGCTAATCCATCTGGCCTACACATCTCTCCACTGTGGGAGGAAACCTACACAGACACGGGGAGAATGAGCAAACTCCACACTCGCAACCATCCGAGTGAAGAATCGAACCCAGGTCCCTGGTGCTATGAGGCAGCAGTGCTAACCATTCAGCCACCATGCATATATGAATCAGTGTGAAGTGAATTGGGAATTCAAAGAGTAGTGATTAGAACACGGTCAGCCAGATAGACATCAAAGAATGTTAACCTGGTCCAATCAGGGAGCCCTGGCTGACAGATATTAACAGGAGTGTCAGAGGTTCTGTTCACTCTGAGAGCTGGCTCAGAGCTGGCTGGGTCAGTGCCATATACTATGCATGCATAAATAAAGAGTGATTTGGTGACAGGGTACCAGCCTTCGGGGAGTTATTTCACAAAGCAAAATAACAATGTGTCAGTTATACCACACATTGATGTCAACTGTATCGTGTAGTTAGGGTGTGACACTGGTCAAGTGAAATCCTAGTGGATAGCGTGAGACCAGGCTGTTGTTCCTTGCTCTTTATGAACATCTCTCTAGTAATCTTTAAAAAGTGGATTCAAACCGTTAGGTAACAGCTGGAAGAATGTGCATGTCAAAATGTCAAGCTTTAAAAACTTCACTGCAGCAAATGACTAAAAAACAAATACTATCGATGAACACGAAAATAAAGCCAACCCATTTTTACCCAATTATGGTTCTCATCAGCAGCTCTTCTTCCTCCCTGACTTACCCTTGTCTATCCCTTTGTCTGCCTAACTGTCTTTCTCTCCCTCTGGGTTCTGTCTCCATCTATCGCTTACTCCTTTAGACCCCGTCCTCTACTTTCCCCTTTACCCAGCTCCCATCAGGTCTGAAGAAGGGCCACTGGATTTTAACGCTGCTTTCTCTCCACAGATGCTGCCAGACCTGCTGAGTTTCTTCAGCTTGTGTTATTGATGAACACTACGTTTTTGTAGAGGCATTTGCTTTGAACCACATAAAGGGACATTCCCACTTTGAATAGTGAGCAGCCCTCAAACTCCCAATAGAGTCATAGAGATGTACAGCATGGAAACAGACCCTGCGGTTCAACCCATCCATGCCGACCCCATATCCTAAACTAATCTAGTCCCATTTGCCAGCACCTGACCCATATCCCTCTAAACCCTTCCTATTCATATACCTATCCAGATGCCTTTTAAATGTTGTAATTGTACCAGCCCCCACCACTTCCTCTGGCAGCTCATTCCATACACGCACCACCCTCTGTGTGAAAAAGATCCCCCTGAGGTCTCATCTTTCCCCTCTCACCCTAAACCTCTGCCCTCAGTTTTGGATTCCCCTACCCCAGGGAAAAGACCTTGTCTATTTATCCTATCCATGCCCCTCATAATTTTGTAAACCTCTATAAGGTCACCCCTCAGACTCTGACACTCCAGGGAAAACAGCCCCAGCCTGTTCAGCCTCTCCCTGTAGCTCAAACCCTCCAACCCTGGCAACATCCTTGTAAATCTTTTCTGAACCCTTTCAATTTTCACCACATCCTTCCTACAGCAGGGAGACCAGAATTGCACGCAATATTCCAAAAGTGGCCTAACCAATGTCCTGTACAGCCACAACATGACTTTCCAATTCCTATACTCAATGCATTGACCAATAAAGGAAAGCATACTAAACGCCTCCTTCACTATCCTATCTACCTGTGACTCCACTTTCAAGGAGCTATGAGCCTGCACTCCAAGGTCTCTTTGTTCAGCAACACTCCCTAGTACCTTACCATTAAGTGTATAAGTCCTGCTCTGATTTGCTTTTCCAAAATGCAGCACCTCACATTTATCTAAATTAAACTCCATCTGCCACTTCTCAGCCCATTGGCCCATCTGATCAATTTCCCATTGTACTCTGAGGTAATCGTCTTCCATGTCCACTGCACCTCCAATTTCGCTGTCATCTGCAAACTTACTAACTATATCTCCTATGTTCATATCCAAATCATTTATATAAACGATGAAAAGTAGTGGATCCAGCATCGATCCTTGTGGCACTCCACTGGTCACAGGTCTCCAGTCTGAAAAACAACCCTCCACCACCACCCTCTGTCTTCTATCTTTGTATCCAAATGGCTAGTTCTCCCTGTATTCCATGAGATCTAACCTCGCCAATCAGTCTTCCATGGGGAATCCTGTCTAACACCTTACTAAAGTCCATATAGATCACATCTACCACTCTGCCCTCATCAATCCTCTTTGTTACTTCTTCAAAAAACTCAATCAAGTTCGTGAGACATGATTTCCCACGCACAAAACTACGTTGACCATTCCTAATCAGTCCTTGTCTTTCCTAGTACATATAAATCCAGTCACTCAGGATTCTCTCCAACAGTTTACACACCACCGACATCAGGCTCACCAGTCTATAGTTCCCTGGCTTGTCCTTACCACCTTCGTGGGCAGTATGATGAGACAGCGGCTAGCACTGCTGCCTCTCAGCGCCAGGGACCCAGGTTCAATTCCAGCCTCCGGCGACTGTCTGTGTGGAGTTTGCACATTCTCCCCGTGTCTGTGTGGGTTTCCTCCGGGTGCTCTGGTTTCCTCCCACAGTCCAAAGATGTGCAGGTCAGGTGAATTGGCCAAGCTAAAAATAATTCCCCACAGTGTACAGGGATGTGTAGTTTAGGTGTATTAGTCAGGGGTAAATATCAGATAATAGGTTAGAGAAATGGGTCTGGGTGAGTTACTCTTCGAAGGGTGGGTGTGGACTTGTTGGGCTGAAGGGCCTAATTCCACACTGTAGGGAATCTAATATATAGTGGCACCATGTTAGCCAACCTTAAATCTTCCGGCACGTCACCTGTGACCATCAATGATACAAATATCTCAGCAAGAGGCCCAGCAATCACTTAGGAGAAAGTGAGGACTGCAGATGCTGGAGATCAGAGCTGAAAATGTGTTGCTGGAAAGGCGCAGCAGGTCAGGCAGCATCCAAGGAGCAGGAGAATCAATGTTTCAGGCATGAGATTCCTGAAGAAGGGCTCATGCCTGAAACGTCGATTCTCCTGCTCCTTGGATGGTGCCTGACCTGCTGCGCTTTTCCAGCAACACATTTTCAGCTCAGCAATCACTTCTCTAGCTTCCCACAGAGTTCTAGGGTATACCTGATCAGGTCCTGGGGATTTATCCATTTATATGTGTTTTAAGACATCCAGCACTTCCTCCTCTGTAATCTGGACATTTTGCAAGATGTCATCATCTATTTCCCTACAGTCTATATCTTCCATATCCTTTTCCACAGTAAACACTGATGCAAAATACTCGTTTAGTATCTCCTCCATTTTCTGTGGCTCCACACAAAGGCTGCCTTGCTGATCTTTGAGGGGCCCTATTCTCCCCCTAGTTACCCTTTTGTCCTTAATGTATTTGTAAAAACCCTTTGGACTCTCCTTAATTCTATTTGCCAAAGTTATCTCATGTCCCCATTTTTGCCCTCCTGGTTTCCCTCTTAAGTATACTCCTACTGCCTTTATACTCTTCTAGGGATTCACTCGGTCTCTCCTGTCTATACCTGACATATGCTTCCTTCTTTTTCTTAACCAAACCCTCAATTTATTTCGTCATCCAGTGTTCCCTATATCTACCAGCCTTCCCTTTCACCCTGACAGGAATATGCTTTCTCTGGATTCTCGTTATCTCATTTCTGAAGGTTTCCCATTTTCCAGCCGTCCCTTTACCTGCGAACATCTGCCCCCAATCAGCTTTTGAAAGTTCTTGTCTAATACCGTCAAAATTAGCCTTTCTCCTTAGAACTTCAACTTTTAGATCTGGTCTATCCTTTCCATCACTATTTTAAACTAATAGAATTATTGTCACTGGCCCCAAAGTGCTCCCCCACTGACACCTCAGTCACCTGCGCTACCTTATTCCCCAAGAGTAGGTCAAGTTTTGCACCTTCTCTAGTAGGTACATCCACAAACTGAATTAGAAAATTGTCTTGTTCACACTGAACAAATTCCTCTCCATCCAAACCCTTAACACTATGGCAGTCCCAGTCTATGTTTGGAAAATTACACACCCTTCCATAACCACCCTATTATTCTTACAGATAACTGAAATCTCCTTACTAATTTGTTTCTCAATTTTCTGTTGACTATTTAGGGGTCTATAATACAAGCCCAGTAAGGTGATAATCCCTTTCTTATTTCTCAGTTCCACCCAAGTAACCTCCCTGGATATATTCCCAGGAATATCCTCCCTAAGCACTGCTGTAATGCTATCCCTTATCAAAAATGCCACTCCCCCTCCTCTCTTAACCCCCCTCCCCTTTCAATCGTTCCTGTAGCATTTGTATCCTGGAACATTAAGCTGCCAGTCCTGCCCATCCCTGAGCCATGTTTCTGTAATTGCTATGATATCCTAGTCCCATGTTCCTAACTGTGCCTGGAGTTCATCTGCCTTCCCTGTTAGGCCCCTTGCATTGAAATAAACACAGTTTAATTGATCAGTCCTACCTTGTTCTCTGTTTTGTTCCTGCCTGGCCTGTCTGTTAGACTTGTCCCTTTTCCCAACTGTCTCAGACTGCTCTCTTTCCTCTCTGTCTGCATGGGTCCCAATTCCCCTCCTCCTCCCCCCCCCCCCCCCACCTTACTCGTTTAAATGCTTCCAAGCAGCTCTAGCAAATCTCCCAGCCAGCATACTCGTCCCCTTCCAATTCGGGTGAAATCCGTCCTTCATGTACAGGTCACTTCTACCCCAGAAGACATTCCAATGATCCAAAAAATGTGAACCTTTCTCCTCAGCATCAGCTCCTCATTCACACATTCATCTGCTCTATCCTCCTATTCCTACCCTCACTAGCTCGTAGCACTGGGAGTAATGTATACCTACCCTCGAGGGTTCCTGGGCGGAAGATGAGGCGCTTTTCCTCCAGGTGTCGTGTTGCCATGGTCTGGCGATGGAGGAGGCCAAGGACCTGCATGTCCTTGGCGGACTGGCAGGTAAGAAATGCAAAACCTGCGCCCACACCTCCCCCCTCACTTCCCTCCAAGGCCCCAAGGGATCCTTCCATATCCGCCACAAATTCACCTGCCCTCCACACACATCATTTACTGCATCCGCTGCACCCGATGTGGCCTCCTCTATATTGGGGAGACAGGCCGCCTACATGCGGAACACCTCTGGGACACCCGGACCAACCAACCCAACCACCCCGTGGCTCAACACTTCAACTCCCCCTCCCACTCCACCAAGGACATGCAGGTCCTTGGACTCCTCCATCGCCAGACCATGGCAACACGATGCCTGGAGGAGGAGCGCCTCATCTTCCGCCTAGGAACCCTCCAACCACAAGGGATAAATGCAGATTTTTCCAGCTTCCTCATTTCCCCTTATCTCAGTCCCAACCCTTGAACTCAGCACCACCTTCCTAACCTGCAATCCTCTTTCCGACCTCTCCGCCCCCACCCCACTCCGGCCTATCACCCTCACCATAACCTCCTTCCACCTATCGCATTCCCAACACCCCTCCCCCAAGTCCCTCCTCCCTACCTTTGATCTTAGCCTGCTTGGCACACCCTCCTCATTCCTGAAGAAGGGCTTATGCCCGAAACGTCAATTCTCCTGCTCCTTGGATGCTGCCTGACCTGCTGTGTTTTTCCAGCAACACATTTTCAGCTCTGATCTCCAGCATCTGCAGTCCTCACTTTCTCCTACCCTCAAGGACCTCCTTTTTAAATTCCTGCCTAACTTCCTATATTTTCTCCTCAGAATCTAATCCTTTTTCCTTCCTATGTCATTAGTTCCAAAGTGTACAACAAGCCCCTGCTGGTCACTCTCCCTTTTCTGCACCCTCTCTGAGACATCTTTGATCCTAGCAACAGGGAGGCAACACACCATTCTGATGTCTCACTGTCGGCTGCAGAAACGCTCGTCTGTGCCTCTGACCTGGGAGTCCCTTATCATAATCGACCGTTTGGAATCTGATGTACCCCTCATTGCCTTAGAGTCAGTCTCGGTCCCAGAAACCTGGCTGTTAGTGCTATATTGCCCTGAGGGAACATCACTCCCTACATTTTCCAAAACATCATATCTGTTTGAGATGGGGAGAGCCACAGGAGACTCCTGCACTATATGCCGCTCTCTCCCACCATTCCTGAAGGTCACCCATCTGCCTGACTGTATCTGTGGTTTATCTCCTTGCTTGCCACTGCCATCCATCACATCCCTTAGCTCCTCTAAATTTCTCATTGCCTCTACCTGCCGCTCCATCCAATCCATGTGATCCGAAAGGATTCGCAACCAAAGACACTTACTGCAGACATAATCATCAGTAACATGGAAATTCTCCACAATCAGAAAGAGCATGTCACTCTACTAAAGACCATCTTTGCACCTCAATGATCCACAGACCCAGAAAATAGCACAGTCTTACTGCTGTAAAAACACTGCTCCTGGCTAACTTAGTACCTATGTTTTGAAAGTTCAATCAAGAAACAGATCTCAATCAAAACGGAGAGTCAAAAAAAGTCCACTGTATTCACTATTGTACACTTATGAAAGAAAAATAGTAAGGTTACACTTTAAAAAGCCCACTGAGCTGCTCCCCTGCTGTGACCTCCCACACACAGGTTTCTTCAAGGTCAGCTGTGAATTTTACAGTTTGTTTATTTTTCTCAGAATGAACTCAATACCCAGAGATATTTGAAAACAGACAGCGGAGCCAACAGCTGTGCAGATTACTTCTAGGTCAGATAGCCGTGTAGATTTATTTCTCCATTTGAATCACTTCCTATGTGACCACTACCTTTGTCTGTCTTCCTCCTTTTTAAAGTGCTATTGTTTTCCCCAAAGTTCCAAAACAATGCAACAACTTATAAAATAGTAATTCCTGCTCCTAGAATTTGACATAATCAGCTCTGACACTGAAAATACCTCAAAAAAAGAGCAGTTTTTACAGCCACAACTTTTTTTCCTGTCCTCCAGCTTGGGTTACCCAGAATCATGCAGGCACAGATTCATATAGCACAGAAACAGACCCTTCGGCCCAGCTTGTCCCTGGTGACCAAGTCTCCTAAACTAAACTAGTTCCACTTGCCTGTGTTTAGCCCATATCCCTATAAACCTTTCCTATTCATGTATCTGTCCAAATGCCTTTTAAATGCTGTAATTGTACCTGCATCCACCACTTCCTCTGGCAGCTCATTCCATACACATACCACCCTCTGCGTGAAAAAGTTGCCCCTCAGGTCCCTTTCATCTTACAAATACTCCTCTCATCTTATAAAAATGCCCTCTAGCTTTGGACTCCCCTACCCAGGGAAAAGACCTTGGTCATTCACCTTATCTATGCCCCTCATGATTTTAAACATCTCTATAAGGTCACCCCTCAGCCTCCGACGCTCCGGGGAAAACAGCCCCAGCCTGTTCAGCCTCTCCTTGTAGTTGCAACCCTCCAACCCTGGCAACATCCCTGTAAATGTTTTCTGCACCCTTTCAAATTTCACAACATCCTTCCTTTAGCAGGGAGACCTGAATTGAATGCACACACTCACGCGAGATGAATTTGTACTTGCAGAATTACATTTTATTTTGCTCAAAAACTGCATAAATCCATGTAACAGTCTGTAACTCCCACTTTAGAAATAGAATCAGTCTGACTTAATATTGGGACACAGACAGACTTTAACCTCACATCTTCAGTGCATTATCTGTTGTTAAAGCTATCTTGAGAATGTAACTTTAAAAAAAGTTCTGGGATTTACAGATGAAGGAACTGAAACTAACATGGTCATTCTAAAAGATGAAAGACTTAAGCTAAATTTCCTTAATATGACATCCCATGACACTGCAATCCTGTTGCTATAAATTCTGTGTCTTATGATTCTGCTCCACAACCACCTGATGAAGGAGCAGCGCTCCGAAAGCTAGTGCTTCCAAATAAACCTGTTGTACTATAACCTGGTGTTGTGTGATTTTTAAATTTATTGAAGATTCATAGTGTCACTGGGTCAAAATCCTGGGATTCCCTCCCTCAGGGCATTGTGGGTCAACCTACAGCACACGGACTGCAGCGGTTCAAGATGGCAGCTCACCCCCACCTTCTCAAGGGGGCAACTAGGGACGGGGCAATAAATGCTGGGCCCAGGCAGCGGCACCCACCCACGTCCCAGAAATGGATAAAGAAAAGATTTGTGTTGGGGTGGAGATTAAATGCTAAAAGGGATGATGACAGAGGGCGAAAAGGGATGGTAGAGGGGCAAGTTACAAATGAAGGGAAAGCGAAGTGTAGAAAAGCTGGCAAAAAGAATGCTCCTGGGGCATGGGAAAGGGGCAGAGAAAGCCAGGTAGCATCCTGAATAATGTGTGCACCAACCTCACCCTGTGTGGTGCCAAGTGTCAGAGGTGGCGCTGTCCCTCAACGTTATCCTGGGCTCCTCTGGAGCAGTGCTCAGTTATAGGCGACTCACTGACCTCAGTGGCCTGTCCACACTGAGCTTTCACACTGCCCCATCCAAACACTCAAACTCCACACTGACAGGCTGACAAAATAGCTTGAAGTCGATCTCACCCGAACAATGTTGAAAACAGTCACAGGGAGAAATTGGTTTTGTTATCTAAGATCGCCATCTGCAGGATTACCAGGTGACTGCAGGCATTGTCTTTACAGGATTGAGAACTTAGCTGTTGTCTCCTTCTCTGCCATGTTGGTTTGGGAGTTCTGCTCTTTGCTTCTCGGTGTTCGGGTGGACTTCAAAGCTTCTTGTCGGGCTGATGCGCTGCCTTCCCAGGATGTCTTGTGGCATCTGCGATTGGCACCGCCAACTGAACAATCATCACAGTGGGCATCTGCAGCCGGCCTGCAGCTCCTGGCAATATTCGAGACTGACAGTGTAATGCATCTTTCTGATCCCCATGCTGTAAAGGGAGGATTTGAATCTGATATCCTCCCCTAGATTCGGCCAGCTCCAGGCACCCACTTGGTCCTGGCAGAACTGTAGATTGCTTTGGCAATCTTTTCCTATTAATTTACTGTAGAATTTGGAACAAAGTAGCACAGGCGAATATATTTTTCTTTAAGTAGTCACAGCCAGGGAATCACCTGCCATTTTGGCTCTGACTCTGTTATTTCTGGTGTCCTCTGAGGATCTATCCCAAGTCCCCCGCTATTGCTAGATGGCACCCATCAGACATGCCAGCCTAAAACACTTCATTTCTAGATGTGAGCTGACGACACCCATCTCTGCTGTGCCATCAACTCTTCTGACCAATGTCCTCCTGTATGAAAGGCGGCCAGGAATTCCTAGGTCGGGCACAGACAAAGACATCTCCTTGAAAAGATTAAGTACAGCCCAAAAAAACCTTAAAAGCTTGATACAAACCCAAGCTGTTGGAGAGGGGATAGCCTCATGGACTGTTAATCCTAAAGGCCTTGATGATGCTTTGAAGACCGAGGTTCAAATCCTGCTGGGACGACTGGCGGGATTTAAGTTCAATAAACAATTAAGGGTAATACACAGGGAGACGGGGGGGTTAAGAAGGTGTGTAACATGCTGGCCTTCATTGCTCAGACCTTTGAGTGTAGGAGTTGGGACGTCATGTTGAGGTTGTACAGGACGTTGGTGAGACCTATTCTGGAGAACCATGTCCAGTTCTGGTCGCCCTGTTACAAGAAGGATATTATTAAGCTGGAGAGGGTTCAAAACAGATGTTGCAGGGAATGGAGGGACTGAGTTATAAGAAGAGGCTGGGACCTCTTTCCCTGGAGCATCGGAGATTGAGGGGTGACCTTATAGAGGTTCATAAAATCTTGAGGGGCATGGATAGGGTCAATAGGAAAGCTCTTTTCCCCGGGGCCTGAGAGGGTTCAAAACTCAGGGTCATATTTTTAAGGTGTGAGGGGAAAGATTTAAAAGGGACCTGAGGGGCAAGTTTTTCACGCAAAGGTTAATTGAATAAACTGCCAGAGGAAGTGGTGGAGGCTGGTACAGTTACAACATTTAAAAGCCATCTGAATAGATGTATGGATAGCAAGGGTTTCAAGGGATATGGGCTAAACACAGGCAAGTGGGACTAGTTCAGTTTGGGAAACTTGGTCAACAGGGACTGGTTGGACCGAAGGGTCTCTATCTGTGTGGGATGACTCTATAAACATCTATCATATGGTTCCTTTCTGAAGAAGGTGTTAGTTGCATAAAATATGCGGTAGCAATAAAGCTCATGTCATCTCTGCCTGGTCTCATCCACCGTTCCCAGATGGTGAAAAGCAGTAGGTGCTGGTACTGAAACATACCCCAGTGGGTGATGATGCTCTGCCTTGGATTCTGTAGACAGTACGGCTTCAAAAGTAGCTCCTCCTGTATCACTAATCCCTCAACAACTGGAAATGTTCTGTTTCTATTCAACCTGTCCAATCCTTTCATCATTTCACACACTTCCATAATGCTGACCTGTAATCTACACGCCTAGGGAGCTTTTTTACAGCACAGAGAAAAGACCTTTCGGCCCATCGGGTCCGTGCCTGTCATCAAACATCCTTCCATTCCAAACCCATTTTGCAGCACTTGGCCTGTGGCCTCCCGTGCTTCTTAAATGTTGTGTGTTTCTGCCTCCATCACTCTTTCAGGAAGTGAGTTCTGAGGAAGGGTTGCTTGACCCGAAACGTTAACTCTGATTTCTCTCCACAGATGCTGCCAGACCTGCTGAGCTTTCCCAGCGATTTCTGTTTATGTTCCATGATTCCCTCTGAGTGAGTTGTGCTTTTTCTCTGCCTGCTCTAAGAATTCCATGCAAGTGGAATTTCCCTTCGCTCCCACTCCTATGAAGCAGCTTGGGCCATTTTACGACAACACGGACACTGCATAAATTGATGTCCTGGGGCGTTGGCTGGCAATGGATGTCTATCAACGTTGGCAGTGAAGAGACCTCTGGGCATGCAAGATGAATGGCCAAGTGGGTAAAGAGGATTGCCAACGTCTTCCAGGTCAAGGTTATCATCGAGAACTATACACAGACATTCTTTTCACAAAGAATGCCTACAGTGTGGAAACAGGCTATTAGGCCCAACAAGTCCACACCGACCCTCCGAAGAGCAAAACACCCAGACCCATTCCCCTACATTTACCCCTGACTAATGCACCTAACCCATGAACATTAGGGACCAATCTACCCTAAACTGCACATCTTTGCACTGTGTATGAGGAAACCCATACCAACACAGGGAAAACATGCAAACTCCAAACAGACAGCCACCCAAAGCTAGAATCGAACCCAGCTCCCTGACACCGTGAGGTAGAAGTGCTAACCACTGAGCCACCATGTCTGAATGTGCTTCAAGGAGGGCGGGGGGGAAGAAGGAAGTGCAGTGAGAATGGTGAAGGTATTGGAAGGATCAAAAAGCTGGTCACCAAACTGAACAACTATTTTTTGAAATGAATTCACAGGGTGTGGGTGTTTCTGACAAGGCTAGCATTCATTGCTACACAGCAGGATCCCACAAGTGGCAACCTGATAAGGACCAGATTGCTGTGACATTGCCTGAGCAATAAATGTCAAATTCTCAGACACTCAGGAGAATTCCCCTGCTTTCCTCCAGAGAGAGAGAGAGAGAGAGAAGACACACGCACGCGCACACACATACACACAGACACACACACACACAGATACAAACACACACACAAATACACACTCACACACACACACACACACTCTCACACACACGCACACACACCTGGTGGCGATTTACCCTGAGGATCACCTCGGGCCGGATTGAGAAGGAGAATCCTTCATGCTACCCTCAGCCAAGCTGTGGGCATTGAACACACGCTGTTGGCATCACAGGACATTGGGAAACAGTTGACTGAGCTAAGCCAGCACAAGCCTGGCCCCTCGAGCCTGCTGCACCATTCAATCCCATCCCGGGATTGTGGCCTCAGCTCCACGGCCCCGCACTCTCACCGTTCCTTTCCTATTCAAAAAGCCGTCTATTGTCGCCTTGCGATGAGGTCACCTCAACTGCTTCCCTGGGCAGGGAGTTCCAGATTCACAACCCGCTGGGTGAAGAAGTCCCTCCTCAGCTCAGTCCGAAATCTGCTCCCCCTCATTTTGAGGCTATGCTCCTCGTTCTAGTTTCACCTCCCCCCCCTCCCCCCCCAGTGGAAACAACACCCCCCTCCCCCCACTTCTATCTTAGCTGTTCCCTTCATAACTTCATATGTTTCTCTGTGATACCCCCACCCCCAGAAATTCCAATCAGTATTTGTGAAGGTGGAACTCCGATGGGATTCAGAGGGAAGGTTCCTGTTAATCTGAGTGATGAGTAGCTTGGATGGCTGGGTTCAGCTACAGTAGCACAGGCTCCAAGGTCAGTTCCAGTGCAAGTTCATTTTGGTAACGCTCCCTTAAGAATAGACCAATCACCTCTAACTTTAGCTTGGCATTCCTAATGCCGAGTGTGACAGATCTATTACTCACACTGTCTATTTATATGGCCCCTGTGAGTGTGATCGGTTCAATTGGTAGTATGTGCTTTGTACTGTATGTCTGCACACTCAGAGCAAGACTGGGATTGCCCGAAGAGACTGGTTTACAATGCCATAAAGGGGTCCAAGAAAGGAAATTTTCCTCTTCCCGCCCGTTAGATTCAGTGCCCGACGTGGCTCAGCTCTCGCTTCCCAATCAGAAGCTCATTGTCTCAAATCCCACGCCAGTGGCTGACCATGAGTTGCCAGGTCGCGTTGGCGAACGTGTCAATCCCCAGGCTGAGATGGTTAACGCAGAGACCTGGTCTATCCTTCGAAGGTTAGTAGCAGAGGCTCCCTCCTCACCCCCGCCCCGACCCCGGCCAATATTTCTCCCTCAGTTAACATCCCAAGATGATAAATACGGCTAATCAGGTCGCAATCCTGCTTGTGGGATCTTGCTGTTCATAGTAAAAAGTGAGGTCTGCAGATGCTGGAGATCAGAGCTGAAAATGTGTTGCTGGTTAAAGCACAGCAGGTTAGGCAGCATCCAAGGAACAGGAAATTTGACGTTTCGGGCCAGAGCCCTAGCTGTTCATAATTTGGAGACGTTGTGTTTCCGACATGATACACAGACAGTTGTAACTGAATCTGTTAGGTGAAGAGCACCCTACGACTGCAAAAGACGTCTTAACAAAAGAACTGGAGTCGCAATAGGCCATTCAGCCCTCAGAGCCTGCCCCGCCATTCTAGATAATGGGGTGATCTTCCACCTCAAAGCCATTTGCTCACACTACCCCCAGATCCGTTCAATAGAAACCTTTTGTGTTATTCAGCTAAATTGCATGCGGTAATGCTAACAGTCACGAATTTCCTCTGATGGAATCAATCCTGGCGTGTAACTTACCCCTGGGAACTCTGTGAAGACCATTATAAAGGTTCCAGAACTATTTCTCCACAACAGAGCCTCCTGTTCCCTCTGCTGGCCTGAACATGCCAGATATAGTGAGTGAGTTTGCAGATGACACCAAAATTGAACATAGAACATAGAACAATACAGCACAGAACAGGCCCTTCAGCCCACGATGTTGTGCCGAACATCTATCCTAGATTAAGCACCCATCCATGTACCTATCCAATTGCCACTTAAAGGTCGCCAATGATTCTGACTCTACCACTCCCACGGGCAGCGCATTCCATGCCCCCACCACTCGCTGGGTAAAGAACCCACCCCTGACATCTCCCCTATACCTTCCACCCTTCACCTTAAATTTATGTCCCCTTGTAACACTCTGTTGTACCCGGGGAAAAAGTTTCTGACTGTCTACTCTATCTATTCCTCTGATCATCTTATAAACCTCTATCAAGTCACTCCTCATCCTTCGCCGTTCCAACGAGAAAAGGCCGAGAACTCTCAACCTGTCCTCGTACGACCTATTCTCCATTCCAAGTATCATCCTGGTAAATCTTCTCTGCACCCTCTCCAAAGCTTCCACATCTTTCCTAAAGTGAGGCGACCAGAACTGCACACAGTACTCCAAATGTGGCCTAACCAAAGTCCTGTACAGCTGCAACATCACCTCACGACTCTTGAATTCAATCCCTCTGCTAATGAACGCTAATACACCATAGGCCTTCTTACAAGCTCTATCCACCAGAGTGGCAACTTTCAAAGATCTATGTACATAGACCCCAAGATCCCCCTGCTCCTCCACCTGACTAAGAACCCTACCGTTAACCCTGTATTCCGCATTCTTATTTGTTCTTCCAAAATGGACAACCTCACACTTGGCAGGGTTGAACTCCATCTGCCACTCCTCAGCCCAGCTCTGCATCATATCTAAGTCCCTTTGCAGCCGACAACAGCCCTGCTCACAGTCCACAACTCCACCAATCTTTGTATCATCTGCAAATTTACTGACCCACCCTTCGACTCCCTCATCCGTCATTAATAAAAATTACAAACAGCAGAGGACCCAGAACTGATCCCTGCGGAACTCCACTTGTAACTGGGCTCCAGGCTGAATATTTACCATCTACCACCACTCTCTGACTTCGACCGGTTAGCCAGTTTTCTATCCAGTTGGCCAAATTTCCCTCTATCCCATGCCTCCTGACTTTCCGCATAAGCCTACCATGGGGAACCTTATCAAATGTCTTACTAAAATCCATGTACACTACATCCACTGCTCTACCCTCATCCACATGCTTGGTCACCTCCTCAAAGAATTCAATAAGATTCGTGAGGCACAACCTACTCTTCACAAATCCGTGCTGGCTGTCCCTAATCAAGCAGTGTCTTTCCAGATACTCATAAATCCTATCCCTCAGTACCCTTTCCATTACTTTGCCTACCACAGAAGTAAGACTAACTGACCTGTAATTCCCGGGGTTATCCCTATTCCCTTTTTTGAACAGGGACACAACATTCGCTACTCTCCAGTCCCCTGGTACCACCCCCGTTGACAGTGAAGACGAAAAGATCATTGCCAACGGTACTGCAATTTCCTCTCTTGCTTCCCACATAATCCTAGGATATATCCCGTCAGACCCAGGGGACTTGTCTATCCTCAAGTTGTTCAAAATGTCCGACACATCTTCCTTCCTAACAAGTATCTCTTCTAGCTTACCAGTCCGTTTCACACTCTCCTCTTCAACAATACGGTCCCTCTCGTTCGTAAATACTGAAGAAAAGTACTCATTCAAGACCTCTCCTATCTCTTCCGACTCAATACACAATCTCCCACTACTGTCCTTGATCGGACCTACTCTCGTTCTCGTCATTCTCATGTTTCTCGCATACACATAAAATGCCTTGGGGTTATCCTTGATCCTATCCGCCAAGGATTTTTCATGCCCTCTCTTAGCTCTCCTAATCCCTTTCTTCAGGTCCCTTCTGGCTATCCTGTATCCCTCCACTGCTCTGTCTGAACCCTGTTTCCTCAACCTTATGTAAGCCTCCTTCTTCCTCTTTACTAGACATTCAACCTCCCTCGTCAACCATGGAGGTGTAGTGGACAGCGAAGAGGGTTATCTCAGATTACAACAGGATCTTGATGAGATGGGCCAATGGGCTGAGGAGGGGCAGATGGAGTTTAATTCAGATAACTGCGAGGTGCTGCATTTTGGGAAAGCAAATCTTAGCAGGACTTAATGGCAATGTCCTGGGGAGTGCTGAACAAAGAGACCTCGGAGTGCAGGTTCATATCTCCTTGAAAGTGGAGTTGCAGGTAGAAAGGATAGTGAAGAAGGTGTTTGGTATGCTTTCCTTTATTGGTCAGTGCATTGAGTACAGGATTTGCGATGTCACATTGCAGTTGTACAGGACATTGGTCAGGCTATTTTTAGAATACTGTATACAATTCTGATCTCCCTGGTATAGGAAGGATGTTGTTCAACTTGAGACGATGCAGAAAGATTTACAAGGATTTACAAGTTTGCCGGGGTTGGAGGGTTTGAGTTATAGGGGGAGGATGAATAGGCTGGGGCTATTTCCCTGGAGCGTCGGAGGCTGAGGGGTGACCTTATAGAGGTTTATAAAATCATGAGGGGCACGGATAGGGTAAATAGGCAAGGACTTTTCCCTGGGGTGTGGGAGTCCAGAACAATGGGGCATAGGTTTAGGGTGAGAGGGGAAAGATATAAAAGGGACTTGAGGGGTAATTTTTTCATGTGTAGGGTCATGCATGTGTGAATTGAGCTGCCAGAGGAAGTGGTGGAGGCTGGTACAATTACAGCATTTAAAAGGCACTTGGATGGGTATATGAATAGGAAGGGTTTAGAGGGATATGGGCCGGGTGCTGGCAGGTGGGACTAGATTGGGTTGGGATATCTGGTCAGCATGGACGAGTTGGACCGAAGGGTCTGTTTCTGTGCTGTATGTCTCTATAGTGGCGCAGATGCCAGCTTGCAAGGCTGGCATTCACAGGGAGCCTCTGCAGCTCCCTCTGCGCTGTATGGCTGCCCGTCGTTTTGCCCAACATGCCCAGAGATTGGGGGTAGGGCTCAGACTAGGGGAAAGAGAGCCGTTCCGAAAGTGGTACATCCCTGAAAATGAGGAATTCATCAGATGGTGGGTGGTGGGGAGTGGTGGTGGTAGTGGGATTGCAATGAGCTCAATTCTGCTCCTCCACCACCCCACCCAACTCCACCCGCTAAGCCCCACCCCACCATTTCCATTTCGAGCTCTCTCCCCCCCATCCTGAAAGTGCCGCAGGATACTAATTTCTTTCCACATTTTCCGGCTGCACTCACTGGATAGTGAGTGGGAAGCGCTGGATGAAGGTTTCCCTCGGGATTATTGGGCGGATGGGGGGGACTAACCAGCCCACTGTTCGGGTGATGGAAAAACACAACAGCTGCATTTTTGCGAGTTTAGCCTCGGCCTATAAGGGCTTCCATTACCTTCTAAAGTTGGAATGCACATGATTGAGATATCATGTACAGTGGGAGGACATGTGAAGTTCAAGCAGCACGATTATATAATGCCACATAATGTCCTGAATCTCAGAATGGAATGGCAACAGGGAGGCAACGTTCAATCCCCCTTCCTCATCCTTCCTGGTTTTCCTTCCCTTTTCCTTGGCCTGTGAGGTGTTGGTGCAGATTGATATCCAAATCCGGGTCTCCCACAGTTTCTCGCAGCCTTGCGGGTGAACCCCGACTGCTTGAGGGCAAAGAGTTGATTCAGCCCGGCTCCGATTCTCCTCAAAGTCTGCCGCCGCGGAATCAGCAGGCTCCTGTAGCCCGGTGGTAGTGTCCCCACCTCTGAGCCAGGTGTTCAAGTCCCACCTTGATTTGAAAATATCTACAAAATCGGACTGGGAGTCAAAGCTGAGATGGTGGTTGAGCACTAGGTTAGTGTAAATGATCATTGTTAACTCAATTAGACAGGGCATGAGCGAGACCACATAAAACTATACAGCACGGAAACAGACCCTTCGGCCCAGCCAGTCCATGCCGACCATAATCCCAAACTAAACTAGTCCCACCTGCCTGCTCCTGGCCCATATCCCTCCAAACTTTTCCTATTCATGTCCTTATCCAAATGTCTTTTAAACATTGTAACTGTCCCCACATCCACCACTTCCTCAGGAAGTTCATTCCACACATGAACCACTCCCTATGTAAAAAAAAAACTGCCATCCCTTTTTTAAATCTCTCTCCTCTCACCTTAAAAATGTGTCCCCCTCGTCTTGAAATCTTAGGGAAAAGACAACTGTCATGAACTCTATCAAAACCCCTCACTATTTTATAAACTGCTGTAAGGTCTCCTCTCAACCTCCATCTTGAATACTGAGTACAGTTTTGGTCTCCTCATTGAAGGAAGGATGTTGAAAGGACTTCAGAGGAGATTGACACCTGGAATGAGGGGGTTGTCTGATGGGGCTAGGCTGGACAGACTCAGGCTGGTTTCCGTTGGGATTTAAACGAGGGAGGGGCAACTTATAGAGTCATAAAGTCAGCACTGACCAGACATCCCAAATATACCTAGTCCCATTTGCCAGCTAGCTAATTTGAGACATCTGGTCGATATGAACATGTTGAACCGAAGGGTCTGTTTCTATGCTGTGTGACTCGATGACTAATTTTTATATTATTAATAAGATGATATTGTTATTGGACAGGCTACATCAGTGAGCAACTGCATGGCAGATGCAGCTTAATGTGGATAAATGTGAGGTTACCCACATTAAGCAGGAAGGTGGATTATTCTCTGAATGGTGAGAGATTGGGAAAGGGGGGAGGTGCAGTGAGCCCGGGGTCCCCTTGTACACCAGTCACTGTAAGTCAGCCTGCAGGGGGCAGCAGGAGGTGGCGAAGGTCAATGGGATAGTGAGAGGGTTCGAGTACAGGAGCAGGGATGTCTTGCTGCAGTTGGACAGGGCCTTGATGAGACCACACCTGGGGTATTGTGTGCAGTTTGGGTCTCCTTATCTGAGGAAGGATGTTCTGGTGATGGAGGGAGTACAGCAAAGGTTTCCCAGACTGATTCCTGGGATGGCAGGGCTGATGTATAAAGACAGACTGAATCGGTTAGGATTATATTCACTGGAATTTAGAGGAATAAATGGGGAGACCTCATAGAAATCAATAAAATTCTAACCGGACTAGACAGGGTAAACACAGGAAGGATGTTCCCGATGACCAGGGAGTTCAAAACCAGGGGGTTACAGTCTAAGGGTATGGCATAGACCATTTAGGACTGAGATGAGGAGAAATGTCTTGTCTTCATCCAGAGAGTGGGGGAGCCTGTGGAATTCTCTGCCACGGAAAGTGGTTGAGACCAAAACACTGAATGTTTCCAAGAAGGAGTTTGATATAGTTCTTCAGGCTAAGTGGATCAAAAGGTTTGAGGGAGAAAGTGGGAACAGGGGACTAAACTGGTTATCAGCTAGGATATGGCAGAATGGCAGAGCAAGCTCGAAAGGCCAAATGGCCTCCTCCTATTTTATTCAGACACTTTTTTTTTGTGAGGCTTTTGTCTAAACCAAAATATTGCCATCCAGTGTTGGGTGTATGTGAAGAGATGATGACATATTTCTTTGTTCACCTTGAGTGAATGGTCCAACAGATGAAGCCATTTCCACCTCAGGCCTACTGTTACACAACAGACAGCCTGGTGACACTGCCCGAACCTGGTGGCGGGCTGCATTGTGGACCCTTGCCCAGTTTGTGGTACCCACTGCAAACTCTGTTCCCTGGACACCAATGATATCCACAGTGGGACACTAAACCAGGCTGTGCTGTCACATTTGACCGGGAGATGAGCTTCTGACCATGCTGTCAATAAGGCTGACTATCTCTACCTCCTTGATGGTTCCTGACAGTGCCACACCTCAGCTCATCGTCTCCTGAAACCTTCATTTTTGCCTTTGTCATTTCCAGCCTTGACTATTCCAACACACTCCTGGCTAGCTTCCCACATTCTACTCTCCAGAACTTAGGGTTCGCCCAAAACCTTGTTGCCTGTGTCTTAACTTGTGCCACGTCCTGTTGACCCATGACCCCTTATACTCAGCGACCTGCCCTGTTTTATTGGATGATTTTCATTCTTGTTTTCCAACCCTGCTGTAGATTAACTATGACCTCCCTGTTATGGACTAGGTCAAACCCCTTCAAAATATATGAAGAAGAGAGCTTTGGCCTAAATGTTTTCCTATTTAAAAGGCAAGTCCCCAGGCATGGTGTTCTGGATGCAATTTGATTGATCGGTCTACCCATCTTGAAGTGAAACACACTTTATTCCCACACTACAATGGAAATACAACAAAAGAAAGAAGAAATTGGACTAACTTAGCTCTATTGGAAAATGTAACAGACTAATACATTGTGTAATTCCAAAAAAAACATCAAGAGGAAACTCAGAGAGAGAGAGAGAGAGAGAGAGTAGCAGGGAGAGGTGTACTGTCGCTTCCAACCGCAGTTTCATGACCCAGCAACTGTCACTGAATCACTGAATCAAAAATCACTAGTTCTGTGGGACATTGACCCAACCCATTCGGGCTACTTCTATCATTCCAACGTCTTTTTTAAAAAAAATCAAGGCCTCACAAGATGTTTGCATGAAGGGTTTCACTATCATACTGCTCGGTAATTGAATAAAATACATATCACTTACCACTCTTCCTTCAGGTTAGATTAGATTAGATTCCCTACAGTGTAGAAACAGGCCCTTGGGCCCAACCAGTCCATACCGACCCTCCGAAGAGTAGCCCACCCAGACCCATTTCCCTCTGACTAATGCTGCCAACACTATGGGCAATTTAGCACAGCCAACCCACCTGACCTGCACATCAGATCCAGCCAGGCAATGGATTGAGAGTGCTACATAAGACTCAATGCTTTTCAGTGAGAAACCCTTCTAAACTCGCTCGAAATATTGAGTTCGAATCGCCTAGACTACAGCCCAGCTTCATGTTGTAACTGACTTTTCGAACAGTTAATTTATGAGCAGAGCTGACTGCCTCAGCTGTGCGGTTTCATCAGGAAGGGTTCAGGACAGGGTGCAGCATTGAAGTGGGTGCCAAGAAATCAGAGCTGCTGTTAATGTTTCTCACTGCCTGTCTGCTGGGGTAAAGATGGCAGCTGTCCCAGGTCTTTAATGACTGCTGATTGCACGGAAAATGGTTGACATCAAGATCGTTGTGTTGGATGTTCAGATCATTTTCTCCCTGTTTGACTGCAGCCCAATTACTCTGGACCCAAGTCCAAAGCCATTTGACTTCCCACCTGCCTTAACCTTTTTCTTTTGCAAGACAACTCCAGTCACCACCTGTTCGCTATTGGATCAGACTGTCTGGAACATTCTGAAATGTAGACTGGGCACTGAGGTGGCGCAAGCCCTTTGGCGTTGACAGGGTCAGTGAGAGGGCACTCACATAGCTCACATAGCAGGAGGGCACAAGCACCATGGAAGTTTCAGGCTCCTAATCTGAGGGATGACCCTCAATCTCCTGAGCGAAGGCTCCCATATTCCCTCTTTTCTTTGAGGAGATCTGTCCTTGTCTTGACCACTGGAGACCACCAGCAGACATGTCAGAAAATGGCACACCTTTGCAGTGGAGGAGGAGGCTATTCAGCCCCTCGAACTTGATCCACCAAGCCATTTGATGACGCCTGCTCTGCACCACGCCTCTACTTAGCCACCTAGACCATCCATCTCAAACCACAGATGGAACTAAAACACATAAGTCTTTGGATTGTTAATTTCCACAAGCAAGGTGTCTAATTATTTGGGGAACAAATGTGGCAAGTCTCCTCAACTCTGGCCCAGGTGCTTCCTCTACCCAAGTGTGAAGCGAAAGGGCCTCTGAGGGCCTTAGCTCAGGCTCTGAACAGCAGCAAACCCCAGGCCATTTGTGCTTGTTGTTAACGCTCGTCCCAAATCCAAGATCAGAGTGTCTTGCAAGGGGTTAGCCATCTTGGCCATCTCCTGACTGAGAATCAAAGTCTCTGGAGTTGGGTGCCTCACCAGCTTCCATCCCTGGTTATGTTCAATAAGGCCTGCTGCTAGTCACTCAGATGAGTGTGGACCTTACTGCATACCACACCCAGTCTCTGTCAACTACTTCCTCACTGTTCTGTCTGGTCTGGCCCCGAGTATATGACTTTTTGCACTAAGGAGCCTCAATACTATGGTGACAGACATTTTTACCGTCATGTTGTACTCTGGAGCAGTGATGGTGGAGCTCCCAATCCTCATCCTGTCACATTAGCTGAGCAGGAATCCTTCCCACTCTTGCCACCTGCCGTGAGATTTTTACGGATTTGCTCATTGACTCCCAACCTGTCTGGTCATGTTTTGGAAAGCACCTCCCTTGGTCTCCAGGCCCGGGAGCGGGATTCGAAATCAGACCGTCAGGCCCAGAGCTTCACATGACCCACTGTGCCACCGAACCCAGCAAGGAGACAAAATGGACGCCATTGCGCTGTGGTTGGAGGTGACTTGGAAAGCAGGTGTGCAAACCTCAATACAATGCGTTTGCAAAGAAAATCAGAGAAGCTCTGATTTTGAATGCCCAGTTCGGCTATGTAGTGGCATCCAAGGTGCATACAGCCCAGGTTCGGCTTTCTCATCAGATTGGGGGTGGGGGGACCTTTCACAGGTCTATGACCACAGGGAGATCAGCACCAGGATAGTGCAGGCTTGAGAATTTGGACCATTTGTTGTTAAACAGCTCCTGCAGTGGTTTAGGCTCCCTGCACTCCACTATTCATCACTGAGCGAAGTTGATCGTCCGCACTCAAAATGTCGCCTCCCTGCCCTGGTCTTCATTAGATTATAGGATTCTGGATTAGTGGTGCTGGAAGAGCACAGCAATTCAGGCAGCATCCGAGGAGCAGCGAAATCGATGTTTCGGGCAAAAGCCCTTCATCAGGAATAAAGGCAGTGAGCCTGAAGCGTGGAGAGATAAGCTTGGGGAGGGTGGGAGTGGGGAGAGAGTAGCATAGAGTACAATGGGTGAATGGGGGAGGGGATGAAGGTGATAGGTCAGGGAGGAGAGGGCGGAGTGGATAGGTGGAAAAGGAGCTAGGCAGGTAGGGCAAGTCCGGACAAGTCATGGGGACAGTGCTGAGCTGGAAGTTTGGAACTAGGGTGAGGTGGGGGAAGGGGAAATGAGGAAACTGTTGAAGTCCACATTGATTAGATACCCCAATCCCACCCCCACCCCAACTCAAGAAAATTTGGAAAGAATGTTCCCAATGTGCTCCTGTCTGGTCAGTGCTACGGGTGAGTTAACGCACCCACTCTCCCGTGTACTTACCTCCTGTTGCCTGGGCTCAGAACACCAAGGCCATTGACATCATTTCATTTTGGTCATCTGTATCGGTTTCAGCTCAATCTGCCCAATGATCGTTTTTGCACATATGTAATTTTAGTACGCGTGTGTCACCGACTGGGCTCAATATTTACTGCCCAGTCCCTAGCTACCCCCCCTTGAGAAGGTGGGGGTGAGCTGCCATCTTGAACTGCTGCAGTCTACGTGCTGTAGGGTAGACCCAAATTGCCCTGGGGGAGGGAATTCCAGGATTTTGACCCAGCGACACTGAAGGAATGGGGATATATTTTCAAGTCAGGATGGTGAGGGGCTCGGAGGGGAACTTGCAGGGGGTGGTATTCCCATGTATTTGCTGCCCTTGTCCTTCTGGATGGAAGTGGCCGTGGGTTTGGAAGGTGCTGCCTGAGGATCTTTGGCGGATTTCTGCAGGGCATCTTGTAGATGGGACACACTGAGTGTCATTGATGAAGCAGCTGAAAGTAGTTGGGCCCAGGACACTACCCTGAGGAACTCCTGCTGAGATGTCCTGGAGCTGAGATGATTGACCTCCAACAACCACAACCATCTTCCTATGTGCCAGGTATGACTCCAACCAGTAGAGAGTTTGCCCCCTGATACCCACTGATTCCAGGTTTGCCAGGGGTCCTTGATGCCACACTCGGCCGAATGCCGCCTTGATGTCAAGGGCTGTCCCTCTCCCCTCCCCTCTGGAGTTCAGCTCTTTTGTCCATGTTTGACCCAAGGCTGTAATGAGGTCAGGAGCTGAGTGACCCTGGTGGGACCCAAACTGGGCGTCACTGAGCAGGTTATTGCTGAGCAGGTGCTGCTTGATAGCCCTGTTGGTGACCCCTTCCATCACTTTCCTGATGATCAAGAGGAGACCGATGGGGGCGGTAATTGGCCGGGTTGGATTTGTCCCGCTTTTTATGTCCAGACGTACCTGGGCAACTTTCCACATTGTCAGGTAGATGTCAGTGTTGTAGTTGTATTTGGCCCCACATATTTCCAGCATAAAGTGTACACTGCACAAATTGCAGAGACAATATATGCTCCAATGAAGAGACTTTAAAGCAGTCCTATTTTTAGTTGAGCACAGTCAGCATTTTGTATACAGCAAGGCCCCACAAACAGCGCCATAAAGTTATTGCCGTGATGGGGTGGATAACATTCAACATGGCTCCTCTTGCAATGGTGCTGCGGGATTATTCTTGCAGCCAGGCAAATGTAGCCTTAGTGTTTCAGCTGAAGATGGTCCTGATGATGGGGGAGTCCGAACCAGGGGTTTACAGTCTAAAGATCCGCGGTCGACCACTTAGGATTTATATAAATGATTTGGATGAGAATCCAGGAAGCATGGTTCTTACGTTTGCGGATGACACCAACATTGGTGTGTACAGAGAAGAAGTTTATCTAAGAGTCCAATGGGATCTTGATCAACTGGGCCAGTGGGCTGAGCAATGGGCAGTCGGAGTTTAATTCAGGTAAAGGTGAGGTGTTACATTTTGGGAAGCCAAACCAGGACAGGAATTAGACACTTAATGGTCAGGCACTGGGACATGTTATTGGACAAAGAGTGTGATGGGCCAGACCAGATCCCCCCCCCACCACTCCCACCCCAAGATACTTCAAGAAGGGGAAGCCAAGATCTTAACCTTTCAAGTTGTTTTAAACAGGTGGAGAGTGGATATTCCAAGAGGGATGCAGCGGGCCAGGACTTAAACAAAACAGAATTGATTTACGAATGAAGCCCAGGCAAAAGAAAACAGAATTTCGAATAACAAGGATTTGCGAACCTGACCAACCCAATATGCCTTGCAACGTAACAAAGAGCTGATCCTGCAACACACCTCGGCGAAAAGGGTTAATTCAAAGCCAGGTTCTGACAGGAGAAAGAGGTTGCAGAGATGATCAGCCAGGGAGCATTGGCTGAAACATGGAACATTTTTTTTTCCCCCCAGCAGCTTCGTGGGGTCCCCAGCTAAAACTAAACTAAACTGGAATACTCCCTGAACTGGGAGAGCCCTTTCATTGGACAATGTTAAAGATAATAAATGGATGGTTTGTGTTGACTATGAATAAGCTAATGACCAGATCGGATCAGATGTATAAGGTCACCTCCCGTGTCCTCTCATTTGGTGTGACGGGGGGAGAAAAAACTGATGAACCATTACTTCAGGGTCCTGTTTCATCGTGTCCAGCCACATGATCTTCTCAGATTTACATTGCAGATGAGCAAATATCCAGTGCTAAGCATCGCCAGAGGAGAGTGATGAATTTTACTCTTGTCTTGAACAGCAGGATGAAGGCAATCTGACAGCCTTCTCAAGGCTCCACCTTCAAAAGGAAACTGAAGACAAAGTGAACAGCTTTGGCTTTTGCAGGGCACTGAGTGTTGTGTCAAGCACTTGTCTCAAATAACTCCATCGTTGCATAAATATGTCCATCCCAGTTGTGTTTCTAAGTCAAATGGATCCAAAGCCCCCGAATTTGCACTGAGTTATTTGATTGGGGTTACTTAGTTCCAGATGCCTCTTTGTTGGTAGAGAAAATCAGGTAGCTTGCTCCTGATACTGACTTCCACCCAGGAACTGTTTTAGCATTCATTCAGGGAGGTGGCCCCAACGTTTATTGCCCCTTCCCGATTGTTCGTGTGAAACATGAGAGTTGTACACGTGGAAGACCCCAAAGGTCAGGAAGCAGGATTCTTTATTTCACACCTTCTCACCTGCCTTCACTCTGCCAAAGATATGCTTTCTCTTCTGGTCAGCGTCCACTTAACTGTTTCGGCTGCCCTCCCTCACATATGCCACCTGTTGGTGGATATCCTGCAGAACTGTTCGGTCTCCTTGCTCAGTGCCTCTGTCCCTGCTGCTGCTGGAAGTCCAGAATTCTGACACATCTTCCGCCATCTTGGGAATGCCTGTGTTCCACTTGGCAACGGGGACTTGGCTCTCCGCCAGTGGAAAGTGAGGAGAAACTGCATGCCCAGGACTGCCAAAGGGTCTCACCACAAACTGGGCAGCCAACATTGCAGAATAAAACCTGGAACAGTTAAAACATTGATTGAAGTGAGAGAGTGGGTCTTCCAAAAAGAACTTGGAACACTGTCCTCTGAAGGTCGGTGGAAAAAAGATTGGGTGCAGTGAAAAATCATCTGCTCTTTCACATTGCTGTCGAAGACCCGTTTGACTCACTTGGTGCTGGAAGATTCCACACTGCAGTCACAGTAGCAATGCAAATAGCAAGTCTTCATGATGTTTTCATGATGTTTACTACATCTATTTTTTCCATTAAATCATGCTAGTTTTGGACCAAATCTTTCATTCGATTCTTCAAGGGCTTGACAGAGTGCATTATGGGAAGCTATTGCTTCTGCCTGGGCCCTCTATGGACACTGTCGCACAGGGAGTGGCCATTTTGGATGGAGATGAGGAGAACTTTCATCAGAAGATTGTGAATGTCTGGAATTCTCCACTTTGTGGCTGCTCGGCGATTGAATATATTCAAGATTGAAATCTGTTGATTTTGGACTCTGAAGGAAGGAAAGTGGAATTGGAGTTGAAGCTCAGTCATAATCCTCTCGAATGACGGGGCAGGCTTGAGGGGCCCTGTGCCAGACTCTCGTGTACTTCAAAGTTCAACACATCTGTGATCAGATCTACCCGTGTTTTTGTTATCTCTGATGCTTTATATTTTAAAAAATCTTTGACATTTTGTAGCATGTAAGAGGCGATCCTTATTGGAACGTAACAAACGCTTAAAGGGACAGAGAAGATGGATGCAGCTGAGATGTTTAGCCTGGTTGGGGAATCTTGAACCAGGGGAAATATTTTAAAATAAGGCGAAAGCTACTGAGGACTGAGATGAGGAGATTTTTTTTCTTTACTCAGAGGTTGGTGAACCTTTGGAATTCTGTCGCCCAAAGGGTTGTGGGAGTGCGGTTTTCGCATCTGCTTGAAGTTGAGGTGAATAAATGTTTGATTATCAATGGTGTAAATGGTTATGGGATGGCATGAGTGAAAGTTATTGAAGTGTTCCATCAACCATGATCACCTTAATTGGTGGAGAGGGCTCATTGGGCCGAATGGCCTGTTCCTCTGTTCCTGTGAATATGGTTCAGAAGAATAAGAGGAGGCCATTCAGCCCCCACTCAATCAGTTCACAACTGACCTAACCCTCAGCTCCATTTACCTGCCTTTGGGTTCCATATCGCCTGACACTCTCAACAACGGGGAAATCTGTCAGTCTTGGAATGTTCACTTGACCTCCAGCATCTGCAGGAGAAAATTCCAAATTCCTACTGCTTTTTAATGTGGGAAAAGTGAACCGACTCCTGAAAGGCCCTGCTGTAATGTTAAGATCAGGTCTCCTTGGCATAGGTGCCCTCACTGGAACAGATAGTTTCTCTGGATCTAACCTACCGAATCCTTTTGTTGTTATAAATACGTCGATTTGATCATCCCTCAGCCATCCAACGGAACACAGGCCTCGTTTCAGCAATCTAACTCTTTCAGCCCTGGTATCAGACCGGCGAATCCGCACCCGGAACTATTACTGGGAAGAGCACTTCCAAAATCGTGGAACGATTCACCTGAGGAGCAGATCATTTGGGCCACTGCGCCTGTGCAAGCTCTTAGCAAAGAGTTATACCCGACAACTCCACTGTTCCCCTCACCCCGCAAGTTAATGAATGACCCAGTTTAGACGACAACGCTGAACTGCTTCTGCCACATGTCCACAACACCTCGCCATCAACAAGCGCTTTCCTTGAGCTCTCAGAACCCTTTCCCTTTTCCCGTAAATCTGCATCCTTCTGGTCACTGACCAGTTTCTCCTCATTTCTCGCTGAACACCCCAAATTGTTTTGAGTGGCTCAATCTGAGCCTCCTCTCGGGAGAATAATTCCTGCTCCTCCAGTTTCTCCACATTCCTGCTCCCTGCTGCAGACATTTTTCCTGATCAAGCCATTCGGAGAGGTTATGGCACACCGCTGGAGCAGGTAGGCCTTGAACCCAGGTCTCCTGGCTGAGCGGTAGGGACACTACCACTGCACCACATGGGCCTGTTGTATTGGCAACCGGCGATCTTCCTTTCAATGGTGTCTAAGGGCCTCTATAGTTGTCAGTGGCAGAGGATTAGCCACAAGACAGTCTTAACAAGGAGATACACTTACCTTACCTGATAAGGTATAACTGATATGATCTGAAAATGTGTTGCTGGAAAAGCGCAGCAGGTCAGGCAGCATCCAAGGAGCAGGAGATTCGACGTTTCAGGCATAAGCCCTTCTTCAGGAATGCTATAACTGATATGATAGCAATAGGTGTACAGTAGATGGCAGAACCTCAGCAGTATCAAGATATCGAGAGATATATGCGTATAGGTACACAGTTCTCTGAAAATTATAATACAAGTGGATAAGATGGACAAGTAGGCATATAGCATGCTTGCTATCTTTGGTCAGGGCACAGAGTATAAAAATTGCAAGTCATGTGGCAGGTGTACAGAACTTCAGTCAGGCTACTTTTGGAATATTGCGTACGGTTCTGGTCGCCACACTCCCAGAAGGATGTGGAGGCTTTGGACATAGTACAGAAACAGTTGACCAGGATGGTGCCCCGTGTAGAGGGTGTTTAGCTACGAGGAGAAAAACTTGGTTTGTTTTCAATTGAACATCAAAGGATGAGGCGGGCGACCTGACAGAAGCAGGGATAGGCTGGGACATTTGGAGTCATTTTCCCAGGGTAGTAATGTCACTTAAGGTAAAAGGGGCTAAGTTGAAAGGAGATGTGAGGGGCAGGTTGTTTTTACACAGAGGGTGGTCAGGGCCTGGAATATGCTGCCAGAGGAGGTGCTGGAGACAGATACAGCAGCAATGTTTAAGAGACAGGTACATCAATAGGCAGAGATTAGCGGGATACGCACCGTATGGAAGCAAAAGGTTTTTAGTTTAGAACGGTGTCATGTGTCGGCACTGGCTGAAGGGCCTGTGCATGTGCTGTATTGTTCTTTGATACAATCACCTTGAATCTTGTCAGGCTGAATGAGAGTGATCAGGTATGTCACATCTGCCCTCACTGGGGCCTTGTGCAAGACAAGCTGTTTTTTCGCCCAAAGGCAGAGTGATGCCATCAGGGTGGGTGGAGCTAATGCAATTTCAGTATTAACTCTTTCAGAACCATGCCCTTCAAGCCATGGCCAACGGGGCCGTTCTCAGAAATACAGCGTGTTTCGAGTGAATTTGACTTCACTTCTGCCAACTCTTATGGACCTGGAGGGGTCTGTGTAACTATCAGTGGGAGAGGATTGGCCACGATTAGATTAGGTTCCCTGCAGTATGGAAACAAGCCCTTCGGCCCAACACTGGGCCCTGACTAATGCACCTATCACTACGGGCAATTTAGCATGGCCAATTCACCTGGCCTGCACACCTTTGGATTGTGGGAGGAAACCCACACAGACACGGGGAGAATGTGCAAACTCCACACAGACAGTCACCTGAGGCTGGAATCGAACCTGGGATCCTGGTGCTGGGAGGCAGTAGTGCTAACCACTGTGACACGAGAGACTCTTAACAAGAACAGGCACACTTCTTAGCCAACAAGGTAGAAAGGACATGCCAGCACCAGGTGGCACTGTGGCTCAGTGGTTAGCACTGCTGCCTCACAGCGCCAGAGACCTGGGTTCAATTCCAGCCTCAAGCAACTGTCTGTGTGGAGTTTGCACATTCTCCCCGTGTCTGCGTGGGTTTCCTCCCACACACACAAAAATGTGCGGGTTAGGTGAATTGGCCAGGCTAAATTGCCTGTAATGTCAGGGGAATGGGTCTGGGTGGGTTGCTCTTCAGAGGGTCGGTGTGGACTTGTTGGGCCGAAGGGCCTGTTTCCACACTGTAAGTAATCTAAACTTCTAAAAAGGTAAGTCCAGTCACAGAGATATGCTCACACCGCAGGCTCTGCCTCACAGAAAAGGGAATCTCTGAAATCTGGAAAAAATGCACCTTCCTCACACAACTGTAATGAGTCTCAGGGAGTATTGAGGATGGGACTTCTGCGTCTGCTTCTCACAAAACTGAGTGTTAACTGCATTACCAACACAAAGCCCTGGTTACATGGTGCCTACAGTCACTGGGAGCAGGGTTGGGGACAACAGAAAGGAGGGGAGAGTGGTGTCAGTTCAGCAAAATGAGACATTGGTGACAAGACTCAAACTACAGCAAAGGACAGACTGACATTTTGAGCTTGCATTTACCGATATTGCATGGACAGTGCGGCCCCTTTGATTTGGAGCCAATGATATTGTGTCGGGAATGTGACAGCCTTTCTGCACACACACCCTTCCATAGCAGCATTCTGATGGTATCATCAACTTTTGTGATATTAACTGAGGGTTGCATATTCACCAGAGCACAAGTGATAATTCCCTTACTTTGACTGAAAATAAAATCATGGAACTTTCACATTCATGACAGAGGGCAAACAAGAGCCTTAATTCAATTACTGAATCAAGGGCAGATCCTCTATCAGTGCGGCATTCCCTCAGTACTGACCCTCCGACAGTGCGGCACTCCCTCAGTACTGACCCTCCGACAGTGCGGCACTCCCTCAGTACTGATCCTCCGATAGTGCTGCACTCCTTCAGTACTGACCCTCCGACAGTGCAGAGCTCCCTCAGTACTGACCCTCTGACAGTTAAGCACCCCCTCAGTACTGACCCTCCGACAGTGCGGCACTCCCTCAGTACTGACCCTTCGACAGCGCGGCACTCCCTCAGCACTGACCCTCCGACAGTGCGGCACTCCCTCAGCACTGACCCTCCGACAGTGTGGCACTCCCTCAGCACTAACCCTCCGACAGTGCGGCACACCCTCAGTACTGACACTCTGACAGAGCAATACTCCCTCAGTACAGACCCTCCGACAGTGCAGCGCCCCCTCAGCACTGACCTTTAGACAGTGCGTCACTCCTTCAGCACTGACCCTTTGACAGTGCGGCAATCCCTCAGTACTAACCCTTCGACAGTGTGTCACTCCTTCAGCACTGACCCCTTGACAGTGCAGCACTCCCTCAGCACTGACCCTCCGACAGTGTGGCACTCCCTCAGCACTGAGTCTCTGACAGTGCAGCAATCCCTCAGCACTGACCCTCCAACAGTGCAGCACTCCCTCAGCACTGACCCTTCGACAGTGCAGCACTCCCTCAGCACTGACCCTTCGACAGTGCGGCACTCCCTCAGCACTGACCCTTCGACAGTGCAGCGCTCCCTCAGCACTGACCCTCTGACAGCGCGGTACTCCCTCAGTACTGACCCTTCGACAGTGCAGAGCTCCCTCAGTACTGGCCCTCTGACAGTGCGGCACCCCCTCAGCACTGACCCTCCGACAGTGCGGCACTCTCTCAGCACTGACCCTCCGACAGTGCAGCACTCCCTCAGCACTGACCCTCCAACAGTGCGGCACTCCCTCAGCACTGAACTTCTGACAGAGCAACACTCCCTCAGCATTGACCCTTGACAGTGCAGCACTCCCTCAGTACTGACCCTCCGACAGTGCGGCACCCCCTCAGCACTGACCCTCCGACAGTGCGGCACTCCCTCAGCACTGACCCTCCAACAGTGCGGCACTCCCTCAGCACTGAACTTCTGACAGAGCAACACTCCCTCAGCATTGACCCTTGACAGTGCCGCGCTCCCTCAGCACTGACCCTCCAACAGTGCGGCACTCCCTCAGTACTGACCCTCTGACAGAGCAACACTCCCTCAGCACTAACCCTTCGACAGTGCGGCACTCCCTCGGCACTGACCTTCTGACAGAGCAACACTCCCTCAGCATTGACCCTTGACAGTGCAGCACTCCCTCAGTACTGACCCTTCGACAGTGCGGCACTCCCTCAGTACTGACCCTCCGACAGTGTGGCACTCTCTCAGCACTGACCCTCTGACAGTGCAGCGCCCCCTAAGCACTGACCTTTTGACAGTGCGGCACTCCCTCTGTACTGACCCTCCGACAGTGCGGCACTCCCTCTGTACTGACCCTCCGACAGTGCAGCACTCCCTCAGCACTGACCCTTTGACAGTGCGGCACTCCCTCTGTACTGACCCTCCGACAGTGCAAAGCACATGTCAGAGGAGAGGTTCCGCTGAACTATTCCAGAATCTTGGCGAAAGTGAGGACTGCAGATGATGGAGATCAGAGTCAAGATTAGAGTGGTGCTGGAAAAGCACAGCAAGTCAAGCAGGATCCAAGGAGCAGGAAAATCAACATTTTGGGCAGGAGCCCTTCATCAGGAATGAGGCTGAGAGCCTCGGGGGTGGAGAGATAAATGGGAGGGAGGGTGGGGCTGGGGGGAAGGTAGCTGAGAGTGCAATAGGTGGAGGGAGGTGGGGGTAAAGGTGATAGGTCAGAGGGGAGGGAGGAGCGGGTAGGTGGGAAGGGAGATTGGCAGGTAGGACAGGTCATGAGGATGACGCTGAGCTGGAAGTTTGGAACTAGGGTGAGGTGGGGGAAGGGGAAATGAGGAAACTGTTGAAGTCCACATTGATGCCCTGGGGTTGAAGTGTTCCGAGGCGGAAGATGAGGCGTTCTTCCTCCAGGCGTCTGGTGGTGAGGGAGCGGCGGTGAAGGAGGCCCAGGACCTGCATGTCCTCGGCAAAGTGAGAGGGGGAGTTAAAATGTTCAGCCACGGGGCGGTGGGGTTGACTGGCACAGGTCCGCCGGAGATTTTCTCTGAAGCACTCTGCTAGGAGGCGCCCAGTCTCCCCAGTGTAGAGGAGACCGCATCGGGAGCAAGTGAAACTTTGATGGATGTGGAAGGCTCCTTTAGGCCCTTGGATGGAGGTGAGGGAGGAGGTGTGGGCACAGGTTTTGCAATTCCTGCGGTGGCAGGGGAAGGTGCCATGATGGGAGGGTGGGTTGTTGGGGGGGCATGGACCTGACCAGGTAGTTGCAGAGGGAGCAGTCTTTACAGAAAGCGGAAAGGGGTGGGGACTATTTCTGGAACCTTCCATACTCAGATGTCATTACCATGTGATTGCACATTCTCTGACATCACTGATGATGTCATTTCATTGTTAGCCTATAGCTATTCAGGGCGCACTCTGCATAAGAAGGGTTTGGTCTGAATGGCTGGAAACGTTGTTGTCCAGGCTGGGGAAAGCGATTACATTTTCTGGCTGGTTACAGATACTGGAGCGAGGTTTGTATTTCCTCCAATGTTATTCTTCGTTGATGAGCAATTAACTTTCTGAAAGCCCTGTACATGTCCTGTGTTCTGCTGTGTGTGGACAAACTGTGTCAAGGCCCTTGAAAAGGATCCAAGCAGTTATTTAGGTGCTGTGGGACAAACAAGAAAAATGCCAAGTACAACCTGAGGCCACAATACCTGGGAAAATGTCAAGCTCCCCGAAAAGAAACTTGTTTTCAAGTCTGTCGTCAGGTGGGACACTTACAACGGGGTCTTTGCTGCCTTTGGAAGCGCTGACTCATCGTGCAATCATTTCCCACACAAGAGACATGGTGTCTGACTGAGCTATAGTTTGGTGCCAATGATGGGCAGTGCTCACTTGCCTTCAGAGTCCCATTTGCATTCATGAGATGCGAGTCTTCAAAAGGGAGTCCATGGACTGTTCCAATTCGGTCTCACAGGACACTGGGTGACCCGTGTTGCAGTGCACAGTGGGTCGTCAAGGCCCAACAGTGGGCTTTCCTCAAGATAGTCAAGATGGCATCTGCTCCAACCATTTCTTTCTACCTTTTTCTTTCTACCTTTTTCTTTCTACCTTTTTCTTTCTACCTTTTTCTTTCTACCTTTTCTTTTCTTTTCTTCTCTTTTCTTTCTCCTCTTTTCTTTCTCCTCTTTCTATTTTTCCTTCCCTATCTCTTTTTTCTTTTTAAAAAAAAGATTTAACCATGTCATTACTTTTTGCAGAGGGCTTGGACTGCATTAAGGTGGCCAGTGGGTCGGAGGCAAGGTTTGTTCTCAATGGTGGTTCAGGGGGTCCAGTTTATGTTCCCAGTGGTGGCGGGGGCTGGGGGGAGCTGAGATTGGGCGCATGGCCCAGGCCAGGGCCTGGCAGCTTCAGTGGCGGCTGCATTGTTGAGATCACAGCCTCACGGTGGCTGTGTCAGTACAGCCAAGATGGCGCTGGCGAATGGTGACACAGTTCTGGAGCGGAGGCGAAGGGACTGTTTCGTGCTGGTGATGGTCTCAGGTGATGGACCACAACATTGAACTTTTAACTTTATTTCCTGACTTTGTACCAAAGATTTTGTACCAAGGTACCTTGTACCTAAGATGGCATCAGAGAATGTACACTTCTCCCTGTACTCCTGGGCCTCCTCCACTGCCAACTCCTCACCACCCAACACCAAGAAGAAGAACACCTCATCTTCTGCCTTGGGACACTCCGACCACAGGGATTAATGTCGATTTCACTCATCTCATCATTTCCCCTCCCCCAACCATAACCCCCTTCCCCCGACCTATCACCACTACCCCCACCTTCACCTACCGATCAACTTCCCAGTTACCTTGCCCCCCAGCTCCAGCCCCCTCCCATTTTTCTCTCAGCCCCCTTGGCCCCCCCACATTCCTGATGAAGGGTTTATGCCTGAAACATCGACTCTCCTGCTCCTCCAATGCTGCCTGGCCTGCTGCGCTTTTCCAGCACCACACTCTAGCCTTTGATACCTCCAGCGTCTGCAGCCCTCACTTTGTCCTGGACTTGAGTACACATGACAATAAACTACATTCTAGTTCTCAGATGGGGAACGGGAGCTGGAAGGACAGTTGAAGTGCAAGGTGAGTGAGGTGAGGCAGACGGAGAGGAAGATGGGATGGGGGCAGGGAGGGAGTGCTTTATTTTTGGATTCTCTTACTGCCAATACAATTTATGCCTTTATTGCCCATCCCTCGTTGCCCTAACGGCAGTTAAGAGTCAAGCAGGCTGGCTGTGGGTCTGGAGTCACGTGTAGGCCCAGACCAGGTAAGGATGGAGGTCTGGGCCGACACATGACTCCAGACCCACAGCCAGCCTGCTTGACTCTTAACTGCCCTCAGGGCAATGAGGGATGGACAATAAAGGCATCCCTCCCTAAAGGACATTAGTGAACCAGGCAATGGTCGTCATTAGATTCTTAATTCCAGGTTTGAAATTCCACCATCTGCCGTGATGGGATTCGAACCTGGATCCCCACAACATTTTCGAGTAAAAAATGAGGTCTGCAGATGCTGGAGATCACAGCTGAAAATGTGTTGCTGGTCAAAGCACGGCAGGCCAGGCAGCATCTCAGGAATAGGGAATTCGATGTTTCGAGCATAAGCCCTTCATCAGGAATGAGAGAGAGTAGCCAAGCAGGCTAAGATAAAAGGTAGGGAGGAGGGACTTGGGGGAGGGGCGATGGAGGTGGGATAGGTGGAAGGAGGTCAAGGTGAGGGTGATAGGCCGGAGTGGGGTGGGGGCGGAGAGGTCAGGAAGAGGATTGCAGGTTAGGAGGGCGGTGCTGAGTTGAGGGAACCGACTGAGACAAGGTGGGGGGAGGGGAAATGAGGAAACTGGAGAAATCTGAATTCATACCTTGTGGTTGGAGGGTTCCCAGGCGGCAGATGAGGCGTTCCTCCTCCAGCCGTCGTGTTATGTTCTGCCGGTGGAGGAGTCCAAGGACCTGCATGTCCTCGGTGGAGTGGGAGGGAGAGTTAAAGTGTTGAGCCACAGGGTGGTTGGGTTGGTTGGTCCGGGCGTCCCTGAGGTGTTCTCTGAAGCGTTCCGCAAGTAAGCGGCCTGTCTCACCAATATAGAGGAGGCCACATCGGGTGCAGCGGATGCAATAGATGATGTGTGTGGAGGTACAGGTGAACTTGTGGCGGATATGGAAGGATCCCTTGGGGCCTTGGAGGGAAGTGAGTGTGGAGGTGTGGGCGCAAGTTTTACATTTCCTGTGGTTGCAGGGGAAGGTGCCGGGGGTGGAGGTTGGGTTGGTGGGGGGTGTGGATCTGACGAGGGAGTCACGAAGGGAGTGGTCCTTGCGGAACGCTGATAGGGGAGGGGAGGGGAATATATCCTTGGTGGTGGGGTCTGTTTGGAGGTGGCGGAAATGGCGGCGGATGATACGTTGTATGCGGAGGTTGGTGGGGTGGTAGGTGAGAATCAGTGGGGTTCTGTCTTGGTGGCGGTTGGAGGAGCGGGGCTCAAGGGCGGAGGAGCGGGAAGTGGAGGAGATGCGGTGGAGGGCATCGTCGATCACGTCTGGGGGGAATCTGCGGTCCTTGAAGAAGGAGGCCATCTGGGCTGTGCGGTGTTGGAACTGGTCCTCCTGGGAGCAGATGCGGCGGAGACGAAGGAATTGGGAATATGGGATGGCGTTTTTGCAGGGGGCAGGGTGGGAGGAGGTGTAGTCCAGGTAGCTGTGGGAGTCGGTCGGTTTATAGTAGATGTCTGTGTTGAGTCGGTCGCCCGAGATAGAGATGGAAAGGTCTTGGAAGGGGTGGGAGGAGTCTGAGACAGTCCAGGTGAATTTCAGGTCGGGATGGAAGGTGTTAGTAAAGTTGATGAACTGTTCAACCTCCTCGTGGGAGCACGAGGCAGCGCCGATACAGTCATCGATGTAGCGGAGGAAAAGGTGGGGGGGTGGTGCCAGTGTAGTTGCGGAAGATGGACTGTTCCACATATCCTACGAAGAGGCAGGCATAGCTGGGGCCCATGCGGGTGCCCATGGCAACTCCTTTAGTTTGGAGGAAGTGGGAGGATTGAAAAGAGAAGTTATTCAGGGTGAGGACCAGTTCAGTCAGTCGAAGGAGGGTGTCAGTGGAAGGGTACTGGTTGGTGCGGCGGGAAAGGAAGAAGCGGAGGGCTTTGAGTCCTTCGTGATGGGGGATGGAGGTGTACAGGGACTGGATGTCCATAGTGAAAATAAGACGATGCCCTCCACCGCATCTCCTCCACTTCCCGCTCCTCCGCCCTTGAGCCCCGCTCCTCCAACCGCCACCAAGACAGAACCCCACTGGTTCTCACCTACCACCCCACCAACCTCCGCATACAACGTATCATCCGCCGCCATTTCCGCCACCTCCAAACAGACCCCACCACCAAGGATATATTCCCCTCCCCTCCCCTATCAGCGTTCCGCAAGGACCACTCCCTTCGTGACTCCCTCGTCAGATCCACACCCCCCACCAACCCAACCTCCACCCCCGGCACCTTCCCCTGCAACCACAGGAAATGTAAAACTTGCGCCCACACCTCCACACTCACTTCCCTCCAAGGCCCCAAGGGATCCTTCCATATCCGCCACAAGTTCACCTGTACCTCCACACACATCATCTATTGCATCCGCTGCACCCGATGTGGCCTCCTCTATATTGGTGAGACAGGCCGCTTACTTGCGGAACGCTTCAGAGAACACCTCAGGGACGCCCGGACCAATCAACCCAACCACCCCGTGGCTCAACACTTTAACTCTCCCTCCCACTCCACCGAGGACATGCAGGTCCTTGGACTCCTCCACCGGCAAAACATAACAACACGACGGCTGGAGGAGGAGCGCCTCATCTTCCGCCTGGGAACCCTCCAACCACAAGGTATGAATTCAGATTTCTCCAGTTTCCTCATTTCCCCTCCCCCCACCTTGTCTCAGTCGGTTCCCTCAACTCAGCACCGCCCTCCTAACCTGCAATCCTCTTCCTGACCTCTCCGCCCCCACCCCACTCCGGCCTATCACCCTCACCTTGACCTCCTTCCACCTATCCCACCTCCATCGCCCCTCCCCCTAGTCCCTCCTCCCTACCTTTTATCCTAGCCTGCTTGGCTACTCTCTCTCATTCCTGATGAAGGGCTTATGCTCGAAACGTCGAATTCCCGATTCCTGAGATGCTGCCTGGCCTGCCGTGCTTTGACCAGCAACACATTTTCAGCTGTGATCTCCAGCATCTGCAGACCTCATTTTTTACTCCTGCCAGGGACACACCTTTGTTATTATCATCGCGATAACGTTAATGAACCCTTTCAGGCACAAACTGCCTTCTCCAACAGAGAGGATTTGAGTTGCTTTATTATTGTGCACAAGTAATGAGGTTGGGGAATGGGTCTGGGTGGGATACTCTTCGGAGGGTTGGTGTGGACTTGTTGGGCCGAAGGGCCTGTTTCCACACTGTACAGATTCTATGATTCTACACGTACCTAGGTACAGTGAAAGGTTTTGTTATTGCATGCAGTTCAGGCTGGTCAGACCAAACTAAGACCAGAGGGTGATTGAACAGAGCAAGGAATGCAGTGTTACAGCCGCAGAGAAGGTGCACAGAGAGCGAGAGCAACATGGAATTGAACATTTGAGAGGCCCATTCAGAAGCCCAAGAACAACGAGGAAGTAGCTGTTCTTAAATCTGTTTCAGGTTTTGTAACTTCTGCCCGACAGAAGAGGTTGGAAGCAATTAGAACTGGTAAAGAGGTAGAGCAAGGTCGGGAGGAAAGAGGGGGAGGTGGGAGGGAGCAGAGGTAAAAGAGGAGGCATGATGGAGAAATGGCAGGACCAAGACCTGAAGCTTGTGTTCCCTCAGGCTTTCTGCTCAGTTGGCTGCATGTCGAGATTGCGAGGTGTTGAGGAGAGACGAGGGTGGACTGTGTGTGTACTTTCCCACTGAGGGACAACTGCTTGGCAACATGGGAAGGTTGAGGGTGTCAAAATCGAGCGCTTCTTGCTCAGCGAGGAGGGAATATATAGCTTCCATGTGACCAAAACATGAGTGTGGGATATTTGAGGATTAATATGCACGAACTACGTGAGTCAGGAACGACTGCTCAGTGCAACTGCAATTCTGTTGGTCAATCTCATTTAGACTTAGTGCAAAGGCCTCAGTCCTGTTGCTTGGTCCAGTCGCCATGTTTTGTTCATCCTGAGCAGCCATCTTCTAGGATCTGACTGAACGACTCACTCAGCTGTTTCATAGGTAAGCATATTTTCGCAGGTGTAGGGTCATGTGGAGACCAACAGATCTCCTCCCCTGAGGGACATGCCTGAGTAGGACGGGTTTCGAAATGAAAATTCAGTGATTCACCGTTCCTGAAACTAATTTTTTTTTAAATTCCAGATTTATTTAATTCATTGAATTCAGGTTCTTCAGTTGCCGTGGGGAGCTTTGAGCTCATGCCACCTCACCTTTAGTCTGGGCCTCCAGATTATTAGTGTAATAACATAACCACCACCAAACACATCTTTCCCCTCACTCCCCGTCTGTATTTCACATGGATCGCTCCCTCCAGGACACACTAGTCTGTTCCACGACCACCAACACCCACCCCCCCCCCCCCCCCCCCCCCCCTTTCCCATGGCACCTTCCCATATAACCACAACTCCTGCCCCCTTCCATCTCCTCCCTGCTCACCCTCCAAGGGCCTGAACACTCTTTTCCAGGTGGAGCAGCGTTTCATTGCACCTCCTCCAATCTTGTGTTCGCTGCACCCAGTGTGGCCTACTGTACGTTGGAGAAACCAAACACAGACTGGGGAGGGGGGTGGGTGGGGGTGACCGCTTTGCGGAACACCTCCAGTCCATGTGCAAGCATAACCCCGACCTTCCCGGAGCCGGACATTTGAACACAGTGTCCTACTCACATGGCCTTGGCATGCTGCAGTGCTCCAGTGGATCACAGCACAAACTGGAAGAACAACATCTCATCCTCAGAGTAGGCACTTTCCAGCCTTCTGGTCTTCATATTGAGTTCAACACCATCAAATTAAGAACTAACTCCCTTTCCTTTCCTTTCTTTTAGCTTTACTTGTTACATTCTCTGCCACCTTCTCCCCCCACCCCCCCCCCCCCCCCCCCCACCCAGTGAGACTGCGTGTCCTTCCCTGTCGGGCAGGTAGACACACCATTCTTACATTCCTATCACATCCATCAACATCCTTTCGCCCCAGCACACCCCCCCAAACTATTGTATAAACACTGCGCTCTCCACACTTCACTTCAGCTTGAAACATTAGCTTGTTCTCTCTCCAGGAAGGCTGTCTGACCTGCTGGGACCTTCAGCATTTGTTGTTTTCAGTACAGATTCCAGCATCTTCAGTCATTTGCTCCAACATAACCACGGGCGGCACGGTGGCACAGTGGCACAGTGGTTAGCACTGCTGCCTCACAGCGCCAGAGGCCCGGGTTCAATTCCCGCCTCAGATGACTGTCTGTGTGGAGTTTGCACATTCTCCCTGTGTCTGCGTGGGTTTCCTCCGGGTGCTCCGGTTTCCTCCCACAGCCCAAAAAATGTGCAGGTTAGGGTGGATTGGCCATGCTAAATTGTCCCATAGTGTTAGGTGAAGGGGGAATGGGTCTGGGTGGGTTGCTCTTCAGAGGGTTAGTGGGGACTTGTTGGGCTGAAGGGCCTGTTTCCACACTGTAAGCAATCTAATCATTACGGATAGGCTGGGACTCCTTTCCCAGGAGGATGAAGCATGACCTTATAGAGGTTTATAAAATCATGGATAGGGTAAATGGCCAAGGTCCATTCTACAGGGTTAGGGGAATCCAAAACTAGAGGGCACAGGTTTAAGGTGGGAAGGAGAGAGACTTAAGAGACCTGAGGGGCAACCTTTTCACCCAGAGGGTGGTGCATGTTTGGAATAAACTGCCAGAGGAAGTGGTAGATGCAGGTGCAGTTACAACATTTAAAAGACATAAGGACAGATAGAGGTTTAGAGGGATATGAGACTAGATTAATTTGGGAAACGTGGTTGGCATGGACGAGTTGGGCCGAAGGGTTTGTGTCCATATACCATGGATGCTGGAGATCTGAGACGCACAGGGAGAATGCTGGAGAAACTCAGCATCTGGGGAGAGAAGCAGAGTTCATATTTCTGGTCTCGTGTGACTGTCCTTTAGAACGTCACCACTGTGCCACGGGATACATTATAACCCATTCTGGCCTGACAACAGTGAGGCAGTGTAGGGTTGGATCTTGAATTTGTGATGAGCTGTTGTGGAATTCCGTCAGCTCACCAACAGGCCTCAGTCACCAGCATATTCAACAATTCCGACCCAACAATCTGCAGGGCCGAATGGCCTACTCCTGCTCCGAGGTCCTCTGTTGCTATGGAAACCACACAGCCCCATGCTGCGGAAGCAGACCTTGACCAAAGGTTGGCCTTATCTGCTTTATGCCCTGTTGACACACCAGCATTTATTGCCCTGTCCCGAGTTGACCCCTTGAGAAGGTGGTGTTGAGCTGCCTTCTTGAACCATGTGCTGTAGGTCAACCCTTGATGCCCTTGGGGAGGGAGTCATGGACTTAGAGGTCTCCAGCATGGAAAAAGGCCCTTCAGCCCATCATGCCCGTGCCGGTCAAAAACAGCCCAACTGTTGAAGTTTCACAATTTTGTCATTGAAGGGACGATGATATCTTTCCACGTTCGGATGGTGAGGGGCTCGGAGGGGGGCTTGCGGTATTTGCCTTGCAGTATGGACTGATGAAGATGCTAGATTTCTGGAGGTCCTGATCACGAGCCTCGTCTGAAGGGAAGAACTGTCAAAATGAGTTTTTCTCTCAGCTGCCAATTTTGTCCCCATGGTAGACCAGAGAGCTGTCTCACTTCAACATCAAGCTGGGTGGAGCAGATAGAGACAGATTGGTGGAAAGCTTCGCTGAGCACCCGGGCTGATTTATGCCATTTCGAAAGTCTTATGATGCTTTGAAAAGGAATGAACAAGAGTTGATATGCGTGGCTTAGTGGTTGGCATAGCTGCCTCACAGCACCAGGGACCCAGATGTGACTCCACCCTCAGGTGACTATCTGTGTGGAGTTTGCATGTTCTCCCTGTGTCTGTGTGGGTTTCCTCCAGGTGCTCCAAAGAAGCAATGGCCAATCCCTAGAGTGTGGAAGTAGGCTATTTGGCCCATCGAGTCCACACCAATCCTCTGAAGAGCATCTCCATCCAGACTCTTTTTTTCCCCCCCCACCCCCCCCATCCCACCCCACCCCACCCTGTCCCCTTATCCCTGCACTTCCCATGGCCAATCCACCCTAACCTCCACATCCCTGGACACTATGGGACAATTTAGCATGGCCAATCCACCCTAACCTGCACATCCCTGGACACTATGGGACAATTTAGCATGGCCAATCCACCCTAACCTGCACATCCCTGGACACTATGGGACAATTTAGCATGGCCAATCCACCCTAACCTGCACATCCCTGGACACTATGGGACAATTTAGCATGGCCAATCCACCCTAACCTGCACATCCCTGGACACTATGGGACAATTAGTGGGCGGCACAGTGGCACAGTGGTTAGCACTGCTGCCTCACAGCGCCAGAGACCCGGGTTCAATTCCTGCTTCAAGCGACTGACTGTGTGGAGTTTGCACATTCTCCCCGTGTCTGTGTGGGTTTCCTCCGGGTGCTCCGGTTTCCTCCCACAGTCCAAAGATGTGCGGGTCAGGTGAATTGGCCATGCTAAATTGCCCGTAGTGTTAGGTAAGGGGCAAATGTAGGGGTATGGGTGGGTTGCGCTTCGGCGGGTCAGTGTGGACTTGTTGGGCCGAAGGGCGTGTTTCCACACTGTAAGTAATCTAATCTTAGTATGGCTAATCCCCCCTAACCTGCACATCCCTGGGCACTACGGGACAATTTAGCATGGCCAATCCACCCTAACCTGCATGTCTTTAGAATGTGTCGCCCAATGGGAAATTAATATGTTAATATAAGGAGGCCATTTGGCCCATTATGCCAGCTCTGGTTCTATCTGTCTCGTGCTAATCTTCTGCCTTCTCCCCATATCTCCTCACCTCACTTCTACCCAGATAACCAGCCAATGCCGCGATTGAATCTCCACCCCCCCACAACCAAATTTTCCCTTATAATTTCCATTCATAGAAACATAGAATAGTACAGACCCTTCATCCTTGATGTTGGGCCAACCTTTTATCCTACTCTAAGATCTCCTAACCTATCTGCCACGTGCCTATCCAAGATTTGCTTAAATGTTCCTAATATCTTTGACTCTACTACCACTGCTGTCAGTGCAGTCCACATACCCACCACTCTCTGTGTAACGAACTGACCACTGACATCTCCCCCAAACCTTCCTCCAATCACCTTAAAACTATGCCCCCTTGTGACAGCCATTTCTGCTCTGGGAAAATGTCTCTGGCTATCCACTCTATCTATGTCTCTCATCACCTTGTACACCTCGATCAAGTCACCTCTCATCCTTCTTCGCTCCAATGAGAAAAGCCTGAGCTCCCTCAACCTTTCTTCACCCTCCAGTCCAGGCAGCATCCTGGAAAATCTCCTCTGCACCCTCGCTAAAGCTTCCACATCCTTCCTATAATGAGGTGACCAGAACTGAACGCAATACTCCAAGTGTGGTCTAACCAAGGATCTACAGAGCTGCAGCATAACCTCACAGCTCTTAAACTCAATCCCCCTGCTCATGGAAGCCAACACACCACATGCCTTCTTAACAACCCTGTCAACTGAGGTGGCAACTTTGAGGGATCTATGGACATGGACCCCAAGATCCCTCTCTTCCTCCACCTTGCCAAGAATCTGGTCTTTAACCCTGTAATCTGCATTCAAATTTGACCTTCCAAAATGAATCCCCTCACACTTTTCCAGGTTGAACTCCATCTGCCACTTCTTAGCCCAGTTCTACATCCTGTCAATGTCCAGTCGCAACCTACAACTGCCCTCCACACTATCACCACTCCATCAGCCTTCGGGTCATCGACAAACTTACTAACCCACCCTTCCACTTCCTCATCCAAGTCATTTGTACAAATCACAAAGAGCAGAGGTCCCAGAATAGATCCCTACGGAACATCACTGGTCAGCGAGCTCCAGGCTGAATACTTTCCATCTCCCACCACCCTCTGTCTTCTATGGGCCGGCCAATTCTGTATCCAGCCAGCCAGATTTCCCTGTATCCCATGCCTCTGTACTTTCTGAATGAGCCTACCATGGGGACCCTTATCAAATGCCTTGCTAAAATCCATGGGCACCACATCCACTGCTATACTTCCATCAACATGTTTTGTCACATCCTCAAAGAATTCAATAAAGTTTGTGAGGCATGACCTGCCCCTCACAAAGCTGTGCTGACTCTCTCTAATCAAACATGCTTTTCCAAGTAATCATAATTTTTCAGAAAGAAACATGTGATTGAGACTGGAAGAGAGCCTTGAGTACAATATTCACCTTAGCATAAGTAAAGAGCTTGCAGGATGACAGAGACAGTTACTCTCAGGGTAAGGGTGAGAGATGTGAGGGACTCCGAGGAGTTGCAGTCTGGCTGGACAGCAGAGCCTCTTCGAGAGCAGTACAGATACCCAAAGCCCAAAGAAACCTGCAGAATCCAGGCTCGGGCCTACAGGAGGTACACACCCCACAGACAGAACAGAGTCAATAGCATGGCTACAGCAGAATTACCTCACAACTCAGACTACCCACTGAAATCCTATCAGCAAAATGTGCTTCCCGCTTTGTAGTCCGAACGGGAATTGCCCCCTGTTCTCCTGGATCAAATATTCCAGCAGTATCCAGAGAAGTCTCTCTTTAAAATAAGCAAAATCGAAAGTGGCGTGACAGTCCAGAGGAAAGAGGCCTCCGAGAGCGGGAGGTTGACCAAAGAGCATCCTTCTAACCTTATGACCAGTAAGTCCTGCTGAAATCCTGACTCATTCAAGTTTCATTTCAGGGGAGGGAGGGAACGTGGCTTTTACCAGCGAACGCTGCTTGCAGTTTCCATGGCAACTTCTTCCCGCCTCTCCATCTGGCTTCTGCAATATAATAGACAAAAGCAGTGTTCACTGGGCCGCGCGACAGCACAGAAAGCCACTTTCTCTGTCAACGTTTGGCAAAACAATCATGGAAGGGCTCTTCAGATTTTCCAGGGCGGTGCTGCGTGAAGTCAAATGTGGGCATTGTCCACAGGCTCCAAAACTGGTCGACTCGTCCCAGTGTTGATGTGGCCGAGGCCCGGTGGGGGAAAAAAAAATTCCGCCTCACTCCAGTTCAAGCCAGTTCCAACATTTGGACGGTTTGAACTGCTTTTTGTAGCAATCGCATCCCTGCTGCCTTTCAACGCTGCTGTTCCCGGGAATCATTCCGAGGGCACCATCCGTCATATTCCTTCAGTTTCCGACTGGCTGTCGAGGCGCTATAAGCAGAATTCAGCTTAATGGCCTCCCAAAACTCACCTTAGAGTGTTTCTTTTTTCAAAACAAAACCATTTTAGTTGATTAGCGAGCAAGCAAGATCCTATTTATTATCCAGTTTTCCTGAGAAGATTCTGGATCTCTTGCAGGAATAGGTTTGCGATTAAGCTTTCCAATAGATGACCTTCGGAGCCAACTGTGGAGTGTGATTAAGAGCTGTGTTTAAACCCAAGCCTTAAACACCTCTCTGTGCAAAGTCCTTTCATCTCAATTCGTTTCAATGAGATGAGATTTTTATTGAGCTGAGTGTTACCAGAAAGCAGCAAAGTGCCATTTGTTTTGGGTTTCTCTCTGTGAGGCCTAGTTAGTTTTCTTGCACCATTGTCCCAATCACCTAGTTATCTGCCCCTCTCATCTGCTGCCAGTCCGATTCTCCCACTTGCGGGTGAGATCCCACACCTCAGGATCTCTGGCACCAGTGCCATCTTTAACCACCCACTTGTACCCCGACAGGCTGTGTCAGTGCCGAGTTGCCCTGCACGGTTCCTGGGATTTGACCCTGGACGGGGCAGACAGGGGGAAATTTGATGCCCCTCCCACACCCCCTCTGTGCGGGCAGGGACCTGGGGGTCCTGCAGGCTGGGGAAGTGTAGAGGATGGGCTCCCTCTACCCTCAGAACCAGCCATGGAGGCCACAATACCAGACCATGCTAGCTTGATCCACCTAACCAGAGGTGGGCACCTGGGTCAGTACAGTCTCAGGCACCTGGAGGAATGGCCAGCTCTGCAGGAAGGAGGTCAATGACGTTCCCCACTGCACCAACGCTAGCATCCCCACCTTCTCCCCGATACCTCACACTCCCCCTCTCTCTGTTACTGTACTCGCCACAGCTCACACTCTGACATTCTCACTATTCCCTATAACACCTTACTCTCACTTGCTCTCACCCACCCTAACCCCTGGCACCACTATCCCTCCATACCCTCTGTGCTGCCCACTCACTCACTCAGGATACCTCCCCCCCCCCGCTCCGATAGTAACAGCTGTGCCACCCACTTCCATCACCTTTTAATATCTGCCCCCCCCACCCCACAACCTCTCTCTCTCTCTCTCAGGAAAACAGCCCACTATCAGATAGAAGGAGTAAAGGTGGGTGCTGGCCTGCTCGACATTCTCACCACAATAAGGAGAGGATCTTGACCCTGAACTCTCCACGTGGATGACTGACTGTGCCCAAGCCCCTGGACTGGCATAGTGGGGGCTACCCACACCAAAGTCACTCTCCCTCAACTTGACTAAAGAGTACCCTTTGAATTTCAGACATATCCTTGAAGCGCTTGCTGTGCGGTTGGCATACACACTGCTGGCACATGGTGCATGTGTGAGATCAATGTAGCGCAGTCTGTAGGGCAAGATGTTAACCCACGTGACTGGTCACTGCTGCCATCCATTACAAGCTGCCTCTGAATCTGTGCTAGACATACCGTGAATGTCTCTGATTGAGCTGAGGATAGAGGCATTCAAGTGGGCATCAAAGTTGGCACAAATCGAGTGGGCGCTCAGAGACCAAATGAGCAGCCCTGAATGGTTCCCTGGTCCAGTCTGTGAGCTGGGTGCCAGTACACTAAGTGTCCTTGGTGCCAGTCGATGCTATGAATGCAACATTGAAACACAGAAACACCCCGCAATGGATTGGAAATGTGCCATGATGATGTGGAGAATCTGGCATGCATCGGATGCCAAGATCCATGGACGTGGGATGCAAGCATTCCATGCTCGTGCAGTGTGCCCCAAGTTGTTGGCGCCAGTGCCCAAGATGGAAGAGCACATGGTGAGTTGCCAGGCACCCGCTCGGATTTTCATGTCCGGGATACTCTGGTTTCTCTATCCGGCAGGTGGGAGAATGGGATGGTCCTTGTCAATGAGGCAAGCTGAAGTAAGAATGAGGGCGATAGTCCACATTAATTAACCCTCGCTGCTTGCAAGCGAGAATCTCACTTCGACATTGGGAAGATCCTGGGGGGCATCTCCCCCGATTTTCCAAAATTCCTCACTGGAGCCCACGTTGTTGAGGGGCTGGAGAGGTTCGACTTCACGGTGTACCGTGGTGGGATTTGACCTTGATTTTTCACATTGTTGGATCAGTGCCAAGGCTCTGCTAGAGGCAATGGCTGGGTGGGATAATTACTGGACTGGTTAATGTTCTGGAACCCTGGGCTCGCATCCCACCACAGCCAATGGTGGAATTAGATATGAACAAGCATTCAGAATTTGAGTCTGATGGTGAAAACTCCATCCGGTTCAATTTTCATGAAGGAAGCTGCCATCTTTACCTGGTCTCAGACCCAATGTGGTTGACTCTTATCTGCCCACTGGGAGAGGCAATAAATGCTGACCTAGCCAGCGATGCCCTCATCCCTTGACTAAAAGGTCCCTGGTTTCTTTTGCACGTGTTCTTTTCAATAGTTTTTGGCAATGGATTTGATTGGCCTCAGGACATTAATTTACTGTTTAAGCCTGCAGGTAGTGCTGGAGATCCTCTGAGCACCAGATGAAAAAAAACGGGGAATTCTGAAACGAACGGAAACTCCTGGCAAAGACTGCATGTGTCTGCGAGTTTCTGCAAGTTGAAAGACATTTTTAAACTCTGCTTGGATTTGGGATGAGAGCTGCCTGTCTGCCTACCTATGAGACTCCTCTCCACTGCCTCCTTACTCCAACCCTTAGCCAGATGAAAGGAAGACCTGCATTCATTTTCCACTTTTGGTGACGACAAAATGCGTCATAGCTCATGAAGCACTTTTTGAAGGTGTGGTCCCTTTCGGAATGTCAGAAAAGCAGCAGTCAATTTATACAAAGCAAGTTCCCACAAGCGGCAAGCACAATAATGACCAAACTCCATCTACACCTCCCGCTACCTCAGGAAGGCAGCTCACTATCAGAGAGCCCTCCCACCCCGGTTATAATCTCTTCCAATCTCTTCTGTTGGGCAAGGGCTACAAACATTTAAACACGCGGACTAACAGATTCAAGAACAGCTTCTTCTCCGCTGTTATCAGATTTCTGAATGGACTGCGCAAATTTTAGCTTTCATGTTGATCTTGATCTTTGTGCACCTTCTCTGCAGCCGTAATGTTGTATTCCTCACTCTGTTCTACTAATGCACTCTGTATGGTATGATCTGCCTGTACAACATGCCAAACAAAACTTTTCACCGTACCTAGGTACATGTGACAATAATGCATCAAGTCAAATCAAAAAACAGCATTCCCCAAGGGGAGGCAATGGGCGAGAGGTGTTATCACCAGGCAATTAATCCAGTGGTGCTGGAAAAGCACAGCCGGTTCGGCACAGCCACCACCGCCAAATTTGAGCCATCCGACGTCTGGAGGAGGAACACCTCATCTCCCCCCTTGGGCCCGTCCAACCACACAGGATCAATGTGGATTTCACCAGTTTCCTCATCTCCCCTCCCCCCACTTTATCCAACCCTCCAACTCAGCACCACCCTCTTGAACTGTCCTACCTGTCCATCTTCCTACCCACCTTCATCTACCTATCACAGCCCCAGCTATCTTACCCCCCAATCCCGAACCCCTCCCATTTATCTCTAAGCCCCCTTCCTCACCCCCCAGCGCCCAAACATTCCTGATGAAGAGCTGATGCCTGAATCATCGATCATCCTGCTCCGTGGATGCTGCCAGGCCTGCTGCACCATGTGTTTTGACTCTGATCTCCAGCATCTGCAGTCCTCATTTTCTCTTATTAACCTGGAAAGCCAGGTAATGCCCTGGGGGCCTGGGTTAGAATCCTACCAACAGATGATGGCATCAGAAGTCAATGCTAAAGACAAACCTGGAATTCAGAATCTAATAATGAATAATAGTTTGAGAAAAGCCCATATGATTCACAAATGTCCTTGAGGGAAGAAATTTGCCGTCCTCACCGGGTCTGGCCAACATGTGACTCCAGACCTGAACAATGTCCTCTGAAATGGCCTCAGTTCAAGGGTACATTGGGACAGGCAATAAAAGTTGGCCTTGCCAGTGATGCCCACATCCTGCCCGTGAATATTATTCACTGTCTTTGGAGTATCGGCCTTTATTTTTGAGCTCGGGCTCTTGAGTGGGACTTATTAATAAAACACTGCGTTTTTGATCTCTCAGAGCTATGCAGAAGCAACATTCATTTCAATGGGAAGAGCTGGTTTTATTCACGTGGCTTGCAAATGTCCACTCCTTGCTCCAGCGAGAGTCATAGAGTCATCCAGCACAGAAACGGACCCTTCGGTCCAACTCATCCATGCCAACCAGATATTCTACATGAATCCAAAGATGTGTGGGTCAGGTGAATGGGCCATGCTAAATTGCCCATAGTGTTAGGTGCATTAGTCAGAGGGAAATGGGTCAGGGTGGGCTACTCTTCAGAGGGTCAGTGTGGACCGGTTGAGCCAAAGGGCCTGTGTCTGCACTGTGGGGAATCTAATCTAATCTAATCTAGTCCTGTTTCCCAGCACCCAGCCCATGTCCCTCCAAACCCTTCCTATTCATATACCCATCCAAATGCCTTTTAAATGTTGTAATTGTACCAGCCTCCACCACTTCCTCTGGCAGCTCATTCCATACACGCACCACCCTCAGCGTGAAAAAATTGCCCCTTAGATCCCTTTTAAATCTTTCCACTCTCACCCTAAACCTATCCCCTCTAGTTCTGGACTCCCCTACCCCAGGGAAAAGACATTGTCTGTTTACCCTAACCATGCCCCTCATGATTGTATAAACCTTTATAAGATCACCCCTCAGCCTCCGACGCTCCAGGGAAAACAGCCCCAGCCTGTTCAGCCTCTCCCTGTAGCTCAAACCCTCCAACCCTGGTAACATCCTTGTAAATCTTTTCTGAACCCTTTCAAGTTTCACAACATCTTTCCAATAGGAAGGAGACCAGAATTGCACACAGTATTACAAAAGTGGCCTAACTAATGTCCTGTACAGCTGCAACATGACCTCCCAACTCCTGTACTCAATACTCTGACCAATAAAGGAAAGGATACCAAACACCTTCTTCACTATCCTATCTACCTGTGACTCCACTTTTAAGGAGCTATGAACCTGCACTCCAAGGTCTCTTTGTTCAGCAACACTCCCCAGGACCGTACCATCAAGTGTATAAGTCCTGCCCTGATTTGCCTTTCCAAAATGCAGCACCTCACAGTTATCTACATTAAACTCCATCTGCCACTCCTCAGCCCATTGGCCCATCTGGTCCAGATCCTTTTGTACTCTCAGGTAATCGTCTTCGCTGTCCACTACACCTCCAATTTTGGTGTCATCTGCAAACTAATTATGCCTCCTATGTTCACATCCAAATCATTTACATGGGACGGCGTGGTGGCTCAGCGGTTAGCACTGCTGCCTCACAGCGCCAGGGACCCAGGTTTGATCCCAGCTTCGGGCGACTTTCTGTGTGCAGTTTGCACGTTCTCCCCGTGTCTGCGTGGGTTTCCTCCGGGTGCTCCGGTTTCCTCCCACAGTCCAAAGATGTGCAGGTTAGGGTGAATTGGCCACGCTAAGTTGTCTCATAGTGTTCTGGGATGTATAGATTAGGTGCATTAGTCAGGGAAAGTGTTGGGTAATGGGTCTGGGTGGGATACTCTTCAGAGGTGCAGTGTGGACTTGTTGGGCTGAAGGGCCTGTTTCCCCACTGTAGGAATTCAAAAAAAGTATATATAAATGATGAAAAGCAGTGGACCCAGCATCAATCCTTGTGGCACACCACTGGTCACAGGCTTCCAGTCTGAAAAGCAACCCTCCACCCTCTGTCTTCGACCTTCGAGCCAGTTCTGGATCGAAATGGCTAGTTCTCCCTGTGATCTCACCTTGTTAACCAGTCTCCCATGAGCAACCTTGTTGAATCCATCACTGAAGTGTTTTGTTTGCTTTTCTCAGAGTCCACAGCCAGGCAACATCAATCAAACAGAGAGGGCCAAGAGTTACAAATTCTCATAATCACACACAGAATGATTGATTGTGAAATCTTACGTTTCCCACTTTTAAAAAAAAAGACTTGATTTTAGCTTGCAGCACATTGCCCTGAACAAGAGCCTCATCTGGATGGGGAACAGTTGCAAAATATCACCATCCAAAGGAAGGGTCGCCCACAGAAACAGTTGGGACCTCTCTGAGTTTGCAGACAACACCAAGCTGGGTGGGAGGGGGAAGCTGTCAGGAGGATACAGAGGTGTTCCTGTGTGATTGGGATACATTGAGTTAGTGAGCAACTGCATGGCAGATGCAGCTTAATGTGGATAAATGTGAGGTTACCCACATTAAGCAGGAAGGTGGATTGTTCTCTGAATGGTGAGAGATTGGGAAAGGGGGGAGGTGCAGTGAGCCCGGGGTCCCCTTGTACACCAGTCACTGTAAGTCAGCCTGCAGGGGGCAGCAGGAGGTGGCGAAGGTCAATGGGATAGTGAGAGGGTTTGAGTACAGGAGCAGGGATGTCTTGCTGCAGTTGGACAGGGCCTTGGTGAGACCACACCTGGGGTAGTGTGTGCAGTGTGGGTCTCCTTATCTGAGGAAGGATGTTCTGGTGATGGAGGGAGTACAGCAAAGGTTTCCCAGACTGATTCCTGGGATGGCAGGGCTGACGTATGAAGAGAGACTGGATCAGTTAGGATTATATTCACTGGAATTTAGGAGATTGAGAGGAACCTAATGGAAACCAATAAAATTCAAACAGGAATCGACAGGGTAAATATAGGATGGATATTCTCGAGTGTGGGGGAGTTCAGAACCAGGGGGGGTCAAGGATACAGTGCTGGTCATTTGTTCAAGTTGAGGAAATGTGCTAAATACCAAAGCCAGCTGGGAGTGCTGTGGGCATTACAGTAGGCACAAAGTGAGTGAGCACAAAAGAGATTAAGAAGATAACCCTGCGAAGCAGCCTGGTCCAGATGTCTAAGAGACTGAGGTGAGGAGAAATATCTTCACTCAGAGAGGGGGGAGCCTGTGGAATTCTTTGGCACAGAAAGCCGATGTGACTGAAACATGCAAATAGTTTCAAAAAGGAACTAGGTGTGGTTCTTAGGGAGAAGGAGGTCAAAGAGGGAACGTGGCCATAGAATTGGATGATCAACCATGATCTTATTGAATGGTGGAGCAGTCCTGAAGGGCTGAATGGCCTCCTCCTGCTCCGATTCTCTCTGTTTCTGTGACTGCAGGCAGGATGATGCCCATGTTTGCGGACAGCATTCTGGGTGCTGATCGCTTATTTTGGTGCCAACATTAAGTTGACCTACTGAGGAATGTCACCCACAGGTGAAATGTATTCTCTCGGATTAACCTTCGCGATCAGCTTCCCGTTCTGACCTTCCTTCCACACTGTGCTGAGATTACACAATTGGTGTGGAAATCGGAAGTTCAAAGCTTGGTACCTGGCAATAATCAACAGCAAATTCCCCGAACATGCTAATTCCGTACAGAAAATGTGAGAAACAACAGCTGTGTTTTTATCATCGAGTCCTTTGACAATCTGACTCAGCCGGGACTGATTGACTCGCCCAGGGACAGCAGACTGTATTATTCGTAAGTTTGAAAGGGGAAAATTTTACCTTGGCTTCATTTAATTTTGGGTCACCACCTGGTGCATGATATTTTTGGTGGGATACAATTTTTCTTTTTAATAATTTGTGGGATGTGGGGGTCACTGACTGGGCCCAGCATTTATTACCCTGTCCCTAGTTGCCCCCTTGAGAAGGTGGAGGTGAGCTGCCATCTTGAACCGCTGCAGTCCGTGTGCTGTGGGTTGACCCACAATGCCCTGAGGGAGGGAATTCCAGGATTCTGTCCCAGAGACACTGAAGGAACAGCAATATATTTCCAAGCCAGGATGGTGAGGGGCTCGGAGGGGAACTTGCAGGGGGTTCCCATGTATCTGCTGCCCTTGTCCTTCTAGATGGAAGTGGTGGTGGGTTTGGAAGGTGATGTCGAAGATCTTTGGTGAATTTCTGCAGTGGATCTTGTAGGTGGTACACACTGCTGTTACTGAGCGTCGGTGGGGGGGAGGGAGGGGGTGTTTGTGGATGTGGGGCCAATCAAGTGGCTGCTTTGTCCTGGATGGTGTTGAGCTTCTTGAGTGTTGTTGGAGCTGCCCCCATCCAGGGGCAAGTGGGGAGTATTCCATCACCCTCCTGACTTAGTTATAAAATCATAAAGTTATACAGCATGGAAACAGGAAACAGACTCTTTGGTCCAACTCATCCATGCCAACCAGATATCCTAAATTCATCTAGTCCCATTTGCCAGCATTTGGTCCATGTCCCTCTAAACCCTTCCTATTCAAATGCCCATCTAGATGCCTTTTAAATGCTGTAATTGTACCAGCCTCCACCACTTCCTCTGGCAGCTCATTCCATACACGTACCACCCTCTGCATGAAAATGTTGCCCCTTAGGTCCCTTTTAAATCTTTCCCCTCTCACCCTAAACCTATGCCCTCTCATACTGGACACCCCCATCCCAGGGAAAAGACTTTGTCTATTTATCCTATCCATTTCCCTCATAATTTTGTAAACCTCTACACAGTCACCCCTCAGCCTCTGATGCTCCAGGGAAAACAGCCCCAGCCTGTTCAGCCTCTCCCAAAAGCTCAAATCCTCCAACCCTGGCAACATCCTTGTAAATCTTTTCTGAACCCTTTCAAGTTTCACAACATCCTTCCGATAGGAAGGAGACCAGAACTGCATGCAAAATTCCAACAGTGGCCTAACCAATGTCCTGTACAGCCGCAACATGACCTCCCAACTCCTGTACTCAATACTCTGACCAATAAAGGAAAGCATACCAAACGCCTTCTTCACTATCCTATCTACCTGTGACTCCACTTTCAAGGAACATTTCCCAGGACCTTACCATTAAGTGTATAAGTCCTGCTAAGATTTGCTTTCCCAAAATGCAATATCCTGCATTTATCTAAATTAGATTAGATTAGACTTTTTTTTTAGATTAGACTTACAGTGTGGAAACAGGCCCTTCGGCCCAACAAGTCCACACCGACCCGCCGAAGCGCAACCCACCTATACCCCTACATTTACCCCTTACCTAACACTACGGGCAATTTAGCATGGCCAATTCACCTGACCCACACATCTTTGGACTGTGGGAGGAAACCGGAGCACCCGGAGGAAACCCACGCAGACACGGGGAGAACATGCAAACTCCACACAGTCAGTCGCCTGAGGCGGGAATTGAACCCAGGTCTCTGGCGCTGTGAGGCAGCAGTGCTAACCACTGTGCCACCGTGCCGCCCTTAAACTCCATCTGCCACTTCTCAGCCCATTGGCCCATCTGGTCAAGGTTGTGCACTGTGGATGGTGGAGTCAGGAGGGGAGTTACCCACTGCATTATTCCGAGCCTCTAACCTGCTCATGTAACCACTGTGTTTATGTGCTGAGTCCAGTTGTGTTTCTGGTCAATGGTAACCCCCAGGATGTCGATAGTGAGGGATTCAGTGCTGGTAATGTCAAGGGGCCAGTGGTTAGATTGTCTCTTATTGCATATTTCTTACAATGGATAAAAATGCCATTCAGTTGTAGGATGGAAGTCTGCTTTCTGCTGCCCATCACGCTCCCAAGTGTGTGAAATATGTTGGTAAAGGGTGGAAGCTTGTCAGGCCCTGATCCATGTTGCGAATGGTGAGGAAGACAGCAGAGTGGTGTGAGTCGAGAGTGTGGCGCTGAAAAAGCACAGCCTGGTCAGGCAGCATCTGAGGAGCAGGGGAACTGACATTTCGGTGCAAAAGCCTTTTCATCAGGAATCTTTTCCGGCTTATGCCCGAAACGTTGACTCTCCTGCTCCTCGGATGCTGCCTGATTGGCTGTGCTTTTCCAGCACCACACTCTTCAACTCTGAGCACTAGCATCTGCAGTCCTCACTTTCTCCTGGTGTCAGGTTGGCAGTGAGGAGCTGCCAGGTATCGAGAGCGGAAAGTCCCACTTTCCAACCGTGTGTTGACCAGGGAGCTGCAAATCTTGTCTGTGAGCCGTTACCATCCCAGTTACATCCAATGGCATCTCCTTGTTAGTTCATCTCACCTCGCTGATGTGTAGTTTCCTCTTGTCCAGTGTTGCACGTCCAAAGAGACATTGCACGGCATCCCCACACCGATCCAGCCAAAGCAGGGTTCGTTGTCACTGGGTCTGGGCTGATACAAAGGAGGAACAGAGATGTAAGCAATATCAGTTCCAGCAGCACTGTCCAGTGGCTCCTCTCCATCCAGGTATCACAGAGTCCATCGCTCTCCATGCTACATCCTGCAGCTGTGTGAGCTATGGTGCCCGACAGCGTTCCCAAGAAGCTGTCACTGAATTGTACCAGCTGCTGGAGTGGGGCTGAGCCCTGAAAGGGTTGAATGGCCATCCTATCCCAGTGACCATCAGGGATACGGCTGAGTGAAGATTCTATGCAACTCGCTGCTTTCAAGGAGAGCAGGGGAGGGATTTCTCAATCCCCGACCCGCAAAGGACCCTGAAACCTTAACGCTGCTTTCTCTCCCCGTGAGCTGCCAGACCTGCTGAGTTTCTCCCGCAGTTTCTGTTTTTGTTTCTGTTTCCGATGTGCCAGATCAGCTCCTTCACCTCATTACCACCGAGACCCCCACCATCGCCACCCTGTGATGAAGGTCAGGACTTCAGCCTGGGTAGTGGGATTTGCCAACCCAGCTGGTATCTGCCATGTGCAGGGTGATGATGGACTGTACCCACATCGGACTGAGACACCCATACCATATCGCAGCCAGGATCATCACTGGAAAAGGGTGCCATTCTTCCAGCATGTGTTCACCAAGAGCAGGTCTTCAAAAGTCTGTGCCAGGTACCCTGTGAGCTGGCATGATGCCCACATCCTTGAGAATTCGCTTGTCCCCACCAAAAGCTGGATGCCTTATAAGGATGGTTATCCTGAGACTAGAGCTACCCTGTGTAACTCCATCACACAACAGCAGGCCACTCTTCTACCAGAGCACTGCGGTTTGTGGTCAATTTTGGATTGCTCATGCCCATTTTAGACATCGCCATGTTCTCCTATCCACTGACTGGGCATAAAATGGGCAACTGTCCAAATTTCATCCAGAGGGAAGAGTTCAAATCGACACCTCTTGACCAAGGCATCTGGGGCAGCGAGAGGGCAGGCCTCTGGGCTGGGGCGAGGGCGAAGGTGTAATGCCTCTGCAGTTGCCTGCACACAGCTGTTCGGGCAGGCATGGGTACAACTGGCACTATGGTCTTCAGGAGCGGGCAAAGTGGAGGGCGCGAAGGCAGGAGTGGAGAAGGTGACGGATAGCTACGGGCGATCGGGAAACAAAAGTGTCAAGGGACACAAAGCGACAGTCAGAGGAAAGGGGAGATAAATTACAGGGCAGTTGGACTTTGCAATCACTGGCGATTGTGTGCCCTGTCCACTTTAGCCTCCACAATGGAGAGTGGCTGACGGAATTGCAGAAAGTAAAAGGAGCTATTTCTTCCCATTGTGCTATTGTACATTGTAACGCGATGGAAATAAATGATACAGTTCTGGACAGAACTCCTATTCTTCTCACAACTTTCAAAACCCTGCCTGGTTTTTTTTCGCCCGTTACTCAATGGAGCTATTGTCCATCCAGCGTATAGTCGACAGCAAGTTTACATGAATTTATGCGACGGACCAGATTCTGTAACTTGCAAAATGGCATCAAAAAAACAAGATAGTGTAATGGGGGAACCTTTATCAGCAATAATGGCCAAAAGTTCATGCCTGGCGTCCATATACTATCCCAAGATCCTAATCAGGAGAATTAAGCTGGGTTCTGAATGCTGTTGGTGAATGTGCCCTTTTTTGAGTGAATCATAGCGCTATAATTATGGATGATTGATGAGGAATGAGATGCTGTTTCTTTTGCTTGTGCTTTTCCCCACACAATCCCCTCCCCCCACCCCCCAACTTCCCCCAGGAGAATTTGGCTGTTGAACTGCAAAGGCCCTGGGCCCAGTGACTACCAATCCCGGTTAAGAGGGACTCAGACCAACCTTGTCAATAAGAGATGCCAATACCGCTGGTGTGTGGTGACTGATGTGGCAGGTGCCACCAGATGTGGCAGGTGACTTCTGGGTATACCTTTTCCATTTCGCCCTGCAGCCACAGAAAATGTTGTGAGTTCAAGGCTCGCTCTATGTACTTGCCCAACAAAATCTAGGCTACCGCACCCAACGCAAGGCCGAGGGGATGCTGCATTGTTGAAGGTACTGCTTGAAAACCTAGCCCCTGGCTTTGCTTCAGTGGAGATAAAATCATAACATCCCTACACTGTGAGAGCAGGCCATTCAGTCCATACCAACCCTCTGCAGAAGAGCATCCCACCCTATCCTTGTATTTCCCATAGCTAACCCACTAGGAGTAATTTAGCACAGCCAATTCACCTTAACGTACACAGCTTTGGACTGTGGGAGGAAACTGGAGCTCCCCCACACAGACACAGGGTGAATGTACAAATGCCACACAGACAGTCACCCAAGGCTGGGATCAAACCTGGGCCCCTGGTGCTGTGAGGCAGCAGTGCTAACCACTGAGCCACAACAGACCTTGAGGGCCCTTTCCCAAAGTGCAGCCACTCTTGTAAAATGGCAGGCATGCTGGTGATGTTCGCACAGCCAGATCCCACAAATGGCAGTATGGGATGAAGACAGAGGAGCAGAAGGGGACCATTTGGCCCATCAAAGAAAACCGAGCCACAACAGCATTGAAGCTCAGCCCATTCTTTCCCCTGGCCTCTTTAGCTTCAAAGGCACATCGGCTGCAGTGTAGGAATAGGCCATTCAGCCCATCAAGACTGGCCTCATCCCTCTTTTTCTCCACTACCACTCGAGCTCATCTTTGAACCGGGGGAGAAAACCACACAGACAGTTGCCTGAGGCTGGAATCGAACCCAGGCCCCTGGTACTGTGAGGCAGCAGTGCTAACCACTCAGCCACCATACCACCAGAGCTTTTCCCTCCCTAAAGTCTTCAGGCCATTGGCAACCTTAGGCCGTTGTTGGCAGAGCCAGGAGTCTTGACAACCACTGCAAAGAAAGTGAGGACCAAAGGCCCGACGGGAAGATTAACTTTAAAGTAGATGACCTTGTAGTTCCAGTGTCTAGGATGGTGAGAGTAGTGAGGTCAGAAGTAAGGGTTCGAGGTTGCAAGAGCTCACCAGTAAGCGGGAAGGCAGTTTGAAGAGCGCCTGCTTCAACGCCAGGAGCATTTGGAATAAGGTGGGTGAACTTGAAGTCTGGGCTGGTACATAGGACTTCGATGTTGTGGCCATTTCAGAGACATGGGGAGAGCAGGGTCAGGAATAGTTGATGAAGGTTCCAGGATTGAGGTGTTTCAATAAGAGCAGAGAAGATAGTAAAAGAGAGGGAGGTGTGGCATTGTTAGTCAAGGACAGTATTACGGTGGCAGAAAGGACGTTTGAGGACTTGTCTACTGAGGTAGTATAGGCTGTGGTTAGAAACAGGAGAGAGGAGAGGAGAGGACACCCTGTTGGGAGTTTTCTATCGGCCTCTGAATAGATCCAGAGATGTAGAGGAAAGGATAGCAAAGATGATTCTGGATAGGAGCGAGAGTAACAGGGTAGTTGTTATGGGGGGCTTGATAACTTTCCAAATGTTGACTGGAAATACTATAGTTTGAGTACTTTAGATGAGTCAGGTTTTTGTCCAATGTGTGCAGGATGGTTTCCTGACACAGTATGTAGACAGGCCAACAAGGGGACAGGCCACATTGGACTTGGTACTGAGTAATGAACCAGGTCAGGTGTTAGATTTGGAGGTAGGTGAGCACTTTGATGATAGTGACCACAATTCGGTTATGTTTCCTTTAGAGATGGAAAGGGATAAGTATATACTGGAGGGAAAAAGAGACAGCTGGGGGAAAGGCAATTATGACACAATTAGACAAGATTTGGGATGCATAGGATGGGGAAGGAAACTGCAGGGGATGGGCACAATTGAAATGTGGAGCTTATTCAAGGAACAGCTACTGCGTGTCCTTGATAAGGAGGTACCTGTCAGGCAGGGAGGAAGTGGTCGAGTGAGGGAGCCGTGGTTTACTAAAGACGTTGAATCTCTTGTCAAGAGGAAGAAGGCGGCTTACGTTAGGATGAGACGTGAAGGCTCAGTTAGGGAGCTTGAGAGTTACAGGTTAGCCAGGAAGGGACCTAACAAGAGAGCTTAGGAGAGCCAGGAGGGGACATGAGAAGTTGTTGTCAGGTAGGATGAAGGAAAACCCTAAAGTTTTCTATCGGTATACCAGGAATAAAATAATGACTAGAGAAAGATTAGGGCCAATCAAGGACAGTAGTGGGAAGTTGTGCATGGAGTCTGAGGAGATTTTTCATCAGTATTCACACGAGAAAAGAACAATGTTGCCGAGGAGAATACTGAGATACAGGCTATTGACTAAATGGGATTGAGGTACACAAGGAGGAGTTGTTAGCAATTCTAGGAAGTGTGAAAATAGATAAGTCCCCTGGGCCAGATGGGATTTATCCGAGGATTCCCTGGGAAGCCAGGGAGGAGACTGTAGAGCCTTTGGCTTTGATCTCTATGTCATCTTTGTCTACAGGAACAGTGCCAGAAGACTGGAAGATAGCAAATGTTGTCCCCTTGTTCAAGAAGGGGAGTAGAGACAATCCTGGTAATGGTAGGTCAGTGAGCCTTACTTCGGGTGTGGGTCAAGTGTTGGAAAGGATAGGATTTATAATCATCTGGAAAGGAAGAAGTTGATTAGGGATAGTCAACATGGTTTTGTGAAGGGTAGGTCGTGCCTCACAAACCTTATTGAGTTCTTTGAGATGGTGACCAAACAGGTGGATGAGGGTAAAGCAGTTGATGTGGGGTATATGGAGTTCAGTAAGGTGTTTGATCAGGTTCCCCATGGTAGGCTATTGCACAAAATACAGAGACATGGGATTGAGGGTGATTTAGTGGTTTGGGTCAGAAATTGGCTAGGTGAAAGAAGACAGAGGGTGGTGGTTGATGGGAAATGTTCATCCTGGAGTTCAGTTATGAGCGGTGTACCACAAGGATCTGTTTTGGGGCCACTGCTGTTTGTCAATTTTATAAATGACCTGAATGAAGGCGTAGAAGGGTGGGTTAGTAAATTTGCGGATGACACTAAGGTCGGTGGAGTTGTGAACAGTGCGGAAGGATGTTGTAGGTTACAGAGGGACATAGATAAGCTGCAGAGCTGGGCTGAGAGGTAGCAAATGGAGTTTAATGTGGAAAAGTGTGAGGTAATTCACCTTGGAAGTAGTAACAGGAATACAGAGTACTGGGCTAATGGTAAGATTCTTGGTAGTGAAGATGAGCAGAGAGATCTCAGTGTCCATGTACATAGATCCCTGAAAGTTGCCACCCAGGTTGATAGGATTGTTAAGAAGGCATACGGTGTGTTGGCTTTTATTGGTAGAGGGATTGAGTTCATGTTGCAGCTGTACAAAACTCTGGTGTGGCCGCACTTGGAGTATTGTGTACAGTTCTGGTCACCATATTATAGGAAGGGTGTGGAAGCTTTGGAAAGGGTGCAGAGGAGATTTACCAGGGTGTTGCCTGGTATGGAGGGAAGGTCTTATGAGGAAAGGCTGAGGGACTTGAGGCTGTTTTTGTTAGAGAGAAGAAGGTTAAGAGGTGACTTAATTGAGACATATAAGTTAATCAGAGGGTTGGATAGGCTGGACAGTGAGAGCTAGCACGAGGGGGCATAGCTTTAAATTGAGGAGTGATAGATATAGGACAGATGGCAGAGGTAGTTTCTTTACTCAGAGAGTAGTTGGGGTGTGGAATGCACTGCCTGCAATGGTAGTAGACTAGCATTGGATCAACATATGGACGAGAATGGAATAGTTTAGGTTAGATGGGCTTTAGATCGGTTCCACAGGTTGGCGCAACATTGAGGGCCAACATTGCGCTGTAATGTTCTATGTTCTAAATCCTTGTGAAGGGGCCAAACAGGACATTGAGGTGGCAGCTGAGCTAATATCATCAAAGGTTCTTTCTCGCTGCCTGTTCTTGACACTGAAGGGTAGTTACAACAGGATCATCAGCACCAGGTAGCGTGTGTTAACAGGCTAAAATGCCTTGGCTAAATTCGCAATTGGCAATGTGTCACATGAACTCACATGGAAGGCTCATATTCTTTTCTCTGTCTCCAGTCTCATGCCGTGTCCCTCTTTGCCCTTTGCCACTGACAGGAAGCCCGATTCTAATCAAATGCCCAATTTTCACGTTGAAGAGCCAGTGGTAAGGTCTGCTATTGTTCAGTAGCAGTCGAAGAGAGCCCCATTTCAGCAACAAATCCTTCATCCTCTGCACTGGGGCTGCAGACTATCAGCGTTGACTAATGTTACTGCTGTCGAACTGATTTACAGCACAGAGGCCATTAAAGAAGAAAATATTGCTGTAACATTATCAGATTCCAGTCCAGCAAAGTAGATAGAACATACAGTTCTTGCATAAGACAGATGCTGAAAGAGCAGCTTGTAAGAAAATGTCGGTCAGCATTGAAGGAATGATACGGTTACTTTGCGTTGGATTGCCAAGGATAAGTTTGGGAAATTTGCAAACCCTTTTCGGGATAACTGCTTCACACTCCTGCACACAGGGTGAAGGAAGGACACTGGTGATTCATCGGGCCAAGTCAGATCGAAATATGAAGGTTGCCTCCACATTCCTGCCTGTTACATTGAAGCAAGTATACCTCAGTTTCAATCACCTCACTGGACTGCAACCAGGGGCTCGCAACGCAAAGTCCGAATATAACAGCCCACGGTTACGCCATCGCTCAGCTGGATATTCGTGGCTCAGCCATAGTTGCCCCTGAAGGTGCTGGCTTCAAGTTTCATTTGTGGATACAAAAAAAATCCAAGAATGATGCTCCACTGAGGGAAGGCTGTCCTGTAGGAGGCGCTGTCTTCCAATGGAAGCAGCAACTCCTGGCTTTGAATGTCCAAGCAGATAGATGCATAAGATGCCTTGTGTTAGGAAGGAGTTAGTCGTGGTGCCCAAGGCCAACATTAATGCCCCTGTGACAAAAACAGATTGTCTGTTTGTGGGAGCTTGCTGGGTACAAATGGGTTGCCGTGTTCCCAAAATTACCACCGCGGCTAGACTACCGAAGTGTGTGTCAAGCATACTGACGTGGCCTTTGGCTTTGCAAAGTGCTTTGTAGAATCCTCCCAGTGGAGAAACAGGCTGTTTGGCCCACCAACCTTCTGAAGAGCATCCCATCCTACCCCCACAATTCCCATGGCTAACCCACCTATCCCTGGACACTATGGGACAATTTAACATGGCCAATCCATCCTAACCTGCACATCCTGGACACTATGGGACAACTTAGTACGGCCAATCCACCCTAACCTGCACATCCCTGGGCACTATGGGACAATTTAGCATGGCCAATCACCCTAACCTGCACATCCCTGGGCACTATGGGTAATTTAGCATGACCAATCCACCCTAACCTACACATTCCTGGGCACTATGGGACAATTTAGCATGGCCAATCCCACCCTAACTTGCACATCCCTGGGCATTATGGGTAATTTAGCATGGCCAATCCACCCTAATCGGCACATCCCTGGACACTAAGGGACAATTTAACATGGCCAATCACCCTAACCTGCACATTCCTGGACACTATGGGTAATTTAGCATGGCCAATCCACCCTAACCTGCACATCCCTGGGCACTATGGGACAATTTAGCATGGCCAATCCACCCTAACCTGCACATCCCTGGACACTATGGGACAATTTAGCACGGCCAATCCACCCTAACCTGCACATCCCTGGACACTATGGGACAATTTAGCACGGCCAATCCACCCTAACCTGCACATCCCTGGACACTATGGGACAATTTAGCATGGCCAATCCACCCTAACCTGCACATCCCTGGACACTATGGGACAATTTAGCACGGCCAATCCACCCTAACCTGCATATCTTTTAACTGTGGGAGGAAACCCGAGCACCCAGAGGAAATTCAAGCAGACACAGAGGAGAGAACGTGCAAACACGACACAGACATTCGCCTGAGGCTTAAATCCAGCCCAGCTCCCAGGCGCTGTGAGACAGCAGTGCTAACCACTGAGCCACCGTGCTCTTTCCACAAGTCTGTCTGTTTTATTAGCTCACATTCACAGGCATTAATTTAACCACTTCGTGTTCAGGCACCCAAAGGGCTTTTTAGTGTAAATATATCCAAGTTATGATCTAATGGAATGACATGAAGAATTGTGTCGTCTTCAAAGTGTCACACCTCAAAAGATATGCATAAAACCAGACCTTGCAATTGGTTTAACCAAGTAACTGTTTGTGACGTTACCAGTGAAGTGTCAGATGCTTTAATTCTATGGCAAAGCCACTATTCATCTACAGCAACATGCATCCCGAATGAGCAAATCCGTCATATAATTCTCCAGGTCTGTGTTGAGTTGCCCAGTTGCTTTCCGAACTACTTCTGGGGGGGAAGCTCATCAAATGCTACTTCCGATATTACACGACCATCAAAACCTACACAATTCTAATAAAAGCCGACAGAATTTGACTTCGAAACTTAATCCAAGAATTAAATGTTTTCCTGAAGTGCCTCGCATTTATGCCCTATTTCTGTCTGAATGAGCTTGGCAAGTTCAATGCCAACTTGTGCCAAAAGGTCTCCTCTGGGTGAACAGCTGGCAAAGTCCAGCAGGTCAGACAGCATCCGAGCAGCAGGAGAATCAACGTTTCGGGCAAAAGCCCTTCATCAGGAAGGACTTTGAGAATAGTCTATCGAATTAAGTAGATTTAAAATATGATAGACTGTGTATGTGAATTTGAAGGTGCAGAGCCAGTCCCATTGGAGTCATGGAACTGCCTTCACGCAGGCATACATAGACTCAGTTTTGTTGGATAATTACTTTCATGCTGATGTTATTCAGGAAAACTTGTGCATCTCCTGCCCCTCGGATGCTGCCTGACCTGCTGTGCTTTTCCAGCAGCACACTCTCGACTCTAATGTGCAGCATCTGCAGTGCTCACTCTCAGCCATCTTCCTCTGGGTGAATGGCCATTTAATTGCCCAGAATCATTTAAACTGCTGTAAAGGTGCAAATTGCACTCTCTCCTGGGCTGGCCACAAACCTTGCTGTGCCAATCCAACAACTGGCCCTTTGAGTAAACTTCTTTTTGTAGAATTATTGCGGTTTTATTGGGTCATGGTACATTGCCAATACAATATAGATGACCAAATATGCTACATTATCATTAGAAAATACACTGCTAGTGAACAGCATTTGCAGAAGCACGCGGTGAGGAATCTGTACGGGTGTTTGAGAGACGATCTGTTTTCGTGTATGGTGTCTTCAAGAAGGTTGAGGAGGTTGGCTTTGATGAAGTTGTCTTTGAGAGAAGGTGAGAAGGTTGAAGATGTTTGCTTTGAGGAGGTAGTCTTTGAGAACGTTATCTTTAAGGAGGTTGAGTAGGTTTCCTTATAGAGATGTTAAGGAGGTTATCTTTGAGGAGTTGAATAAGTTGTCTTTTAATATTTTGAGGAAGTTGAGGAGGTAATCTTTAATGAGGTTGAGTCAGTTATCTTTTAGAGAATTTGAGGAGGTTATCTAGGAGGAGGTTGAGGAGGTTATCTATGAGGAGGTTATCTTTGAGGAGGTTGAGGAGGTTATCTATGAGGAGGTTATCTTTGAGGAGATTGAGGAGGTTGTCTATGAGGAGGTTGTCTTTGAGGAGGTTGAGGAGGTTATCTTTAAGGAGGTTATCTTTGAGGAGATTGAGGAGGTTTGTCCTGGATGGTGTCAAGCTTCTTGAGTGTTGTTGGAGCTGCCCCCATCCAGGGGCAAGTGGGGAGTATTCCATCACCCTCCTGACTTGTGTCTTGTCGATGGTGGGACAGGCTTTGGGGAGACAGGAGGGGAGTTACTCGCTGCAGGAATCCTAACCTCTGACCTGCTCTTGTAGCCACTGTGTTTATATGGTGAGTCCAGTTGAGATTCTAGTTAATGGTAACCCCTAAGATGCTGATAGTGGGGTATTCAGTGATGGTAATGCCATTAGATGTCAAAGGGCAGTGATTAGATTTTCTCTTATTAGCAATGCTTGGTAATTGTGTGGTGTGAAGTGACTTAGTTTATACATCCCAACTCTTTATTTTGAATACACCTCTATTAAGACTACAGGCTAAATCTTACTATAGAGAGCCAAGTGTCAATTTTGATGAGTTTCATTGAGATTTTCTCTCCGTGATCTCCAATGAGATTTCTCATAGCCTCTTTAGATTAGACTTACAGTGTGGAAACAGGCCCTTCGGCCCAACAAGTCCACACCGACCCGCCGAAGCGCAACCCACCCATACCCCTACACTTACCCCCTACCTAACACTACGGGCAATTTAGCTTGGCCAATTCACCTGACCCGCACATCTTTGTGACTGTGGGAGGAAACCGGAGCACCCGGAGGAAACCCACGCAGACACGGGGAGAACGTGCAAACTCCACACAGTCAGTCGCCTGAGTCGGGAATTGAACCCGGGTCTACAGGCGCTGTGAGGCAGCAGTGCTAACCACTGTGCCACCGTGCCGCCCACAACCTGCCTCCTTACACATGTGCCACTATGGTACATTGTGTCCTCCCGCTCAGGGAAAGTAGGGAATCCTGGCACTGGTGCCACCAGTGTGCCCGGTCACGCTCTGGCAGCCAGCAGCTCGATGCTGAGGCTAATGCCCATGTGAGACACGCATGGCAGCTGTGGTGGAGTCAGTGGCAGGCGGGAGTTCCGGGGAACTTTCTGTTCCAGAATTATTCCGATCTTGTTTCTAACCAGCAGGCGAGGAAACGGGAGGCTGCAGATAAACGAGGCACAGGCGTGGAATACTGAAAAGGTTAATGCAAAAGGGCTCTCCTGGCTCACAAGTGAGAATTGCATCTCTCCACTCAACGCTCAGAAATGGAAAATGTGACTTTTTTGCTCTTGACAGCGTGAAGCTCCTCATCGTTAATCTCATGTCATTCCCTCAATTTTATTTTGACCGCAAACAATGACGGACTTTTATACAACAGTTATTACTGGATGAATACCGAGTGACATGAGCCAGACTGACATTGTTCCTTTCACTGATCAATGGCAGCATGAATAATTGAGGAACATTTTTGTGCTCTCTGCACATCATGATCTTTGCAGCTATGTATTGTGTGTGCATCAGAGACTCAGTATAATGTGCATGACACACTGCATTGACATTCTGTGCTTTAGTTGGAGTGTAACAAAATATCAACTGTAGATGCATCAAAGTTTGGTATTTTATAATTTTCTCCAGCCATCCGTCTCAAAGGGCCGAACGCAGATTGACAGCTAGTGACCATCCCTCGGCACCTCTTACAAATGCCACCCTTATATGTGCGTGAGAGGAACTGTGTCTGTGTGTATAAGTGAGTGTGTGTGTCAGGGTGTGGGTGTTTCAATGTGTGTGTGTTTCGGGGTGCGGGTGGGTGTGTCGGGGTGCAGGCATGTTGGAGGACGGGCGTGTCAGGGGCACGGGTGTGTCAGGGCGTGGATGAAGCAGGGTGTTGGCGTGTCAGGGTGTGGGTGTTTCAGGGCATGGGTATATCAGGGTGTGTGTGTCAGGGGGAGGTGTCTCAGGGTGTGTGTGGGTGTGTCAAGGCGTGGGTGTGTCAGGGCACGGGTGTGTCAGGGTGCGGGTAGGTAGGGATATGGGTATGTCAGGGTGTGTGTGTGTCAGGGGGTGTGCGTGGGGGGGTAAGGGTGTGCGTGTGTCTGGGCGTGGGTGTGTCAGGGTGTGGTGTGTTGGGGTGTGTGTGTGTGGGGGGGTTCAGGGCGTGCGTGTGTCAGGGCGTGCTTGTGTCAGGGCGCGAGTATGTAGGGATATGGGTATGTCAGGGTGTGTGTGTGTCAGGATGTGTGTGTGTCGGGGTGTGTATGTGGGTGTGTCAGGGTGTGGGTGTGTCAGGGCGTGGGTGTGTCAGGATGTGTGTGTGTCGGGGTGTGTATGTGGGTGTGTCAGGGTGTGGGTGTGTCAGGGCGTGGGTGTGTCAGGATGTGTGTGTGTCGGGGTGTGTATGTGGGTGTGTCAGGGTGTGGGTGTGTCAGGGTGTGTGTGTGTCAGGATGTGTGTGTCGGGGTGTGTATGTGGGTGTGTCAGGGTGTGGGTGTGTCAGGGCGTGGGTGTGTCAGGATGTGTGTGTGTCGGGGTGTGTATGTGGGTGAGTCAGGGCACGGGTGTGTCAGGGCACGGGGGCTGTCTGGACGCGGAGGGGTGTCCGGGACCAGGGCGGTGTCCGGGCGTGGGGGTCTGGGCGCGGGGGGGGGAAGGGCGGGGGGGTCAGGGCGTCGGGGGGAAGGGCGCGGGGGAGTCCGGGTGTCGGTGAATCAGGGTGCCAGTCTGTCAGGGTGCATGTGTGTCAGGGTGCGTGTATATCAGGGTGCGGGGATTTCAGGGCATCAGTGTGTCAGGGTGCGGGTGTGCCAGGGCGCGGGTGTGTCCAGGTGTGTGCATGTGTCAAGGCATCGGTGTGTCAGGGCATGCTTTCGTCAGGGCGTGGTTGTGTCTGTGCGTGGGTGTGTCAGGGTTTGAGTGTGTCAGGGTGTGGGTGTGTCAGGGTGTCAGGTGTCGGGTAAGGGTGGGTCAGGGTGCGGGTGTGTGTGTGTCCGGGTGTCGGCGTGTCCGGGTGTCGGCGTGTCAGGGTGTCGGCGTGTCAGGGCGTCGGCGTGTCCGGGTGTCGGAGTGTCCGAGTGTCGGCGTGTCCGGGTGTCAGCGTGTCCGGGTGTCGGCGTGTCCGGGTGTCGGCGTGTCAGGGTGTCGGCGTGTCAGGGCGTCGGCGTGTCCGGGTGTCGGCGTGTCCGAGTGTCGGAGTGTCCGAGTGTCGGAGTGCCCGTGTGTCGGAGTATCCGGGTGTCGGAGTGTCCGGGTGTCGGCGTGTCAGGGCGTCGGCGTGTCAGGGTGTCGGCGTGTCCGAGTGTCGGAGTGTCCGAGTGTCGGAGTATCCGGGTGTCGGAGTGTCCGGGTGTAGGCGTGTCAGGGTGTCGGCGTGTCAGGGTGTCGGCGTGTCCGGGTGTCGGCGTGTCAGGGTTTCAGCGTGTCTGGGTGATGGCGTGTCAGGGTGTCGGCGTGTCCGGGTGTCGGCGTGTCAGGGTTTCGGCGTGTCCGGGTGACGGCGTGTACGGGTGACGGTGTGTCCAGGTGTCGGCGTGTCCGGGTGTCGGCGTGTCCATGTGTCGGCGTGTCCATGTGTCGGCGTGTCTGGGTGTCGGCGTGTCAGGGTGTCAGGGTAGCAGGGTGTTGATATATCCGGGTGTCGGCGTGTCCGGGTGTCGGCGTGTCAGGGTGTCGGCGTGTCAGGGTGTCAGGGTAGCAGGGTGTCGGCGTGTCTGGTTGTCGGCGTGTACGGGTGTTGGTGTGTCTGGGTGTCAGGGTAGCGGGGTGTCGGCGTGTCGGCGTGTCCGGATTTCGGCGTGTCAGGGTGTCAGCGTGTCTGGGTGTCAGGGTAGCGGGGTGTTGGCGTGTCTGGGTGTCGGCGTGTCCGGGTGACGGCATGTACGGGTGTCGGCGTGTCCGGATGTCGGCGTGTCCGGATGTCGGCGTGTCCGGGTTTCGGCGTGTCAGGGTTTCGGCGTGTCAGGGTGTCTGCGTGTCTGGGTGTCAGGGTAGCGGGGTGTTGGCGTGTCCGGGTGTCGGCGTGTCCGGGTTTTGGCGTGTCAGGGTGTCTGCGTGTCTGGGTATCAGGGTAGCAGGGTGTCAGGGTGCGGGGGTGTCGGGGAGTGGGGGTGTCCGGGAGTGGGTGTATCTAGGGCGTGGGTGTGTCTGGGCGTGGGTGTATCAAGGGCGTGGGTGTGTCTGGGCGTGGGTGTGTCTGGGCGTGGGTGGGTGTGTCTGGGCGCGGCTGTGTCTGGGCGCGGCTGTGTCAGGTCACAGGTGTGTGTCTGGGTGCGGTCGTGTCAGGGCACGGGAGTCTGTGTCAAGGAGCGGGTATGTCGGTGCGGGGGTGTGTGTCAGGGTGCGGGTGTGTCGGGGTGTGTATGTGGGTGTGTCAGGGTGTGGGTGTGTCAGGGCGTGGGTGTGTCAGGATGTGTGTGTGTCGGGGTGTGTATGTGGGTGTGTCAGGGTGTGGGTGTGTCAGGGTGTGTGTGTGTCAGGATGTGTGTGTCGGGGTGTGTATGTGGGTGTGTCAGGGTGTGGGTGTGTCAGGGCGTGGGTGTGTCAGGATGTGTGTGTGTCGGGGTGTGTATGTGGGTGAGTCAGGGCACGGGTGTGTCAGGGCACGGGGGCTGTCTGGACGCGGAGGGGTGTCCGGGACCAGGGCGGTGTCCGGGCGTGGGGGTCTGGGCGCGGGGGGGGGAAGGGCGGGGGGGTCAGGGCGTCGGGGGGAAGGGCGCGGGGGAGTCCGGGTGTCGGTGAATCAGGGTGCCAGTCTGTCAGGGTGCATGTGTGTCAGGGTGCGTGTATATCAGGGTGCGGGGATTTCAGGGCATCAGTGTGTCAGGGTGCGGGTGTGCCAGGGCGCGGGTGTGTCCAGGTGTGTGCATGTGTCAAGGCATCGGTGTGTCAGGGCATGCTTTCGTCAGGGCGTGGTTGTGTCTGTGCGTGGGTGTGTCAGGGTTTGAGTGTGTCAGGGTGTGGGTGTGTCAGGGTGTCAGGTGTCGGGTAAGGGTGGGTCAGGGTGCGGGTGTGTGTGTGTCCGGGTGTCGGCGTGTCCGGGTGTCGGCGTGTCAGGGTGTCGGCGTGTCAGGGCGTCGGCGTGTCCGGGTGTCGGAGTGTCCGAGTGTCGGCGTGTCCGGGTGTCAGCGTGTCCGGGTGTCGGCGTGTCCGGGTGTCGGCGTGTCAGGGTGTCGGCGTGTCAGGGCGTCGGCGTGTCCGGGTGTCGGCGTGTCCGAGTGTCGGAGTGTCCGAGTGTCGGAGTGCCCGTGTGTCGGAGTATCCGGGTGTCGGAGTGTCCGGGTGTCGGCGTGTCAGGGCGTCGGCGTGTCAGGGTGTCGGCGTGTCCGAGTGTCGGAGTGTCCGAGTGTCGGAGTATCCGGGTGTCGGAGTGTCCGGGTGTAGGCGTGTCAGGGTGTCGGCGTGTCAGGGTGTCGGCGTGTCCGGGTGTCGGCGTGTCAGGGTTTCAGCGTGTCTGGGTGACGGCGTGTCAGGGTGTCGGCGTGTCCGGGTGTCGGCGTGTCAGTGTTTCGGCGTGTCCGGGTGACGGCGTGTACGGGTGACGGTGTGTCCAGGTGTCGGCGTGTCCGGGTGTCGGCGTGTCCATGTGTCGGCGTGTCCATGTGTCGGCGTGTCTGGGTGTCGGCGTGTCAGGGTGTCAGGGTAGCAGGGTGTTGATATATCCGGGTGTCGGCGTGTCCGGGTGTCGGCGTGTCAGGGTGTCGGCGTGTCAGGGTGTCAGGGTAGCAGGGTGTCGGCGTGTCTGGTTGTCGGCGTGTACGGGTGTTGGTGTGTCTGGGTGTCAGGGTAGCGGGGTGTCGGCGTGTCGGCGTGTCCGGATTTCGGCGTGTCAGGGTGTCAGCGTGTCTGGGTGTCAGGGTAGCGGGGTGTTGGCGTGTCTGGGTGTCGGCGTGTCCGGGTGACGGCATGTACGGGTGTCGGCGTGTCCGGATGTCGGCGTGTCCGGATGTCGGCGTGTCCGGGTTTCGGCGTGTCAGGGTTTCGGCGTGTCAGGGTGTCTGCGTGTCTGGGTGTCAGGGTAGCGGGGTGTTGGCGTGTCCGGGTGTCGGCGTGTCCGGGTTTTGGCGTGTCAGGGTGTCTGCGTGTCTGGGTATCAGGGTAGCAGGGTGTCAGGGTGCGGGGGTGTCGGGGAGTGGGGGTGTCCGGGAGTGGGTGTATCTAGGGCGTGGGTGTGTCTGGGCGTGGGTGTATCAAGGGCGTGGGTGTGTCTGGGCGTGGGTGTGTCTGGGCGTGGGTGGGTGTGTCTGGGCGCGGCTGTGTCTGGGCGCGGCTGTGTCAGGTCACAGGTGTGTGTCTGGGTGCGGTCGTGTCAGGGCACGGGAGTGTGTGTCAAGGAGCGGGTATGTCGGTGCGGGTGTGTGTGTCAGGGTGCGGGTGTGTGTGTCAGGGTGCGGGTATGTCGGTGCGGGGGTGTGTGTGTCAGGGTGCGGGTGTGTGTGTCAGGGTGCGGGTGTGTCGGTGCGGGGGGGTGTGTGTCAGGGTGCGGGTGTGTGTGTCAGGGTGCGGGTGTGTCGGTGCGGGTGTGTGTGTCAGGGTGCGGGTGTGTGTGTCAGGGTGCGGGTGTGTCGGTGCGGGTGTGTGTGTCAGGGTGTGGGTGTGTGTGTCAAGGAGCGGGTGTGTCGGTGCGGGTGTGTGTGTCAGGGTGCGGGTGCGGGTGTGTGTGTCAGGGTGCGGGTATGTCGGTGAGGGTGTGTGTGTCAGAGTGTGGGTGTGTGTGTCAGGGCGCGGGTATGTCGGTGCGGGTGTGTGTGTCAGGGTGCGGGTGTGTGTGTCAGGGTGCGGGTGCGGGTGTGTGTGTCAGGGTGCGGGTATGTCGGTGCGGGTGTGTGTGTCAGGGTGCGGGTGTGTCAGGGTGCTGGTGTGTGTGTCAGGGTGCGGGTATGTCGGTGCGGGTGTGTGTGTCAGAGTGTGGGTGTGTGTGTCAGGGCGCGGGTATGTCGGTGCGGGTGTGTGTGTCAGGGTGCGGGTGTGTGTGTCAGGGTGCGGGTGTGTCAGGGTGCGGGTGTGTGTGTCAGGGCGCGGGTATGTCGGTGTGGGTGTGTGTGTCAGGGTGCGGGTGTGTGTCAGGGTGTGGGTGTGTGTGTCAGGGTGCGGGTGTGTGTGTCAGGGTGCGGGTATGTCGGTGCAGGTGTGTGTGTCAGGGTGCGGGTGTGTGTGTCAGGGTGCGGGTGTGTGTCAGGGTGTGGGTGTGTGTGTCAGGGTGCGGGTGTGTGTCAGGGTGCGGGTGTGTGTGTCAGGGTGCGGGTGTGTGTGTCAGGGTGCGAGTATGTCGGTGCGGGTGTGTGTGTCAGGGTGTGGGTGTGTGTGTCTGGGTGCGGGTGTGTGTGTCAGGGTGCGGGTATGTCGGTGCGGGTGTGTGTGTCAGGGTGCGGGTGTGTATGTCTGGGTACGGGTGTGTGTGCCAGGGTGCGGGTATGTCGGTGCGGGGGTGTGTGTCTGGGTGCGAGTGTGTCAGGGTGCGAGTATGTCGGTGTGGGTGTGTTTGACAGGGTGCGGGTGTGTTAGGGTGCGGGTATGTCAGTGTGAGTGTGTGTGACAGGGTGCGGGTGTGTGCGTCAGGGTGCGGGTGTGTGTGTCTGGGTGCGGGTGTGTGTGTCAGGGTGCGGGTGTGTCAGGGTGCAGGTATGTCGGTGCGGGTGTGTGTGTCAGGGTGCAGGTATGTGTGTCAGGGTGCGGGTGTGTGTGTCAGGGTGCGGGTATGTCGGTGCGGGTGTGTGTGTGTCAGGGTGCGGGTGTGTCAGGGTGCGGTTGTGTCAGGCTGCGGGTGTGTGTGTCAGGGCGTGGGTGTGTGTGTCAGGGTGCGGTTGTGTCAAGATGCGGTTGTGTCAGGATGTCGGTGTGTCAGGAAGTGGGTGGGTCAGGACGTGGGTGTGTCAGAGTGCGGGTGTGCCAGGGCACGGGTGTGTCAGGGCGCTGGTGTGTCAGGGCGCGGGTGTGTCAGGGCGAGGGTGTGTCAGGGCGCGGGTGGGTGTGTTGGGTGAGGGTGTGTGCCAGGGTGCAGGTGTATGTCAGGTCGTGGGTGTGTCAGGGTGTCGGTGTGTCCGGTTGTGGGTGCGTCAGGGTGTGGGTGTGACAGGGTGTGGGTGTGTCAGGGTGTGGGTGTGTCAGGGTGTCAGGTGTGTCGGTGCGGATATGTGTGTCAGGGTGTGTGTGTCAGGGTGTGTGTGTGTCAGGGTGCAGGTGTGTCAAGGTCCGGGTATGTCGGTGCAGGTGTGTGTGTGTCAGGGTGCAGGTGTGTCAGGGTGCGGGTGCGTGTGTCAGGACGCGGATGCGTCCGGGTGCGGGTGCGTGTGTGTCCCGGTGCGGGTGTGTCACGGTGCGGGTGTGTCAGGGTGCGGGTGTGTGTGTCAGGGTGCAGGTGTGTCGGTGCGGGTGTGTGTCAGGGTGCTGGTGTGTCAGGGTGCTGGTGTGTGTCAGGGCACGGGTGTGTCAGTCAGGGTGTGGGTGTTTCAGGGCACGGGTGTGTCAGTCAGGGTGCAGGTGTGTCAGGGTGCGGGTGCATCCGGGAGTTGGTGCATCCGGGCGTTGGGATTTCAGGTGGTGCGGGTGTGTCTGGGTGCAGGTGTGTCCAGGTGCAGGTGTGTCCGGGTGTGGGCGCATCAGGGTGTGGGAGCGTCAGGGTGTGGGAGCGTCAGGGTGTCAGTGTGCCACCCGGACGCGGGTAGCACGGCGCGGGTGTGTCCGAGCAAAGGTATGGGGATTTCAGGTTTTGCGGGTTGTCCGGGTGTAGGTGTGTCCGGGTGAGGGTGTATCAGGGCGTGCTTGTGTCAGGGTGTGGGTGCATCAGGATAGGGGTGTGTCAGGGTGTGGGGATTTCAGGGTGCCGGCGCGTCAGGGTGTCGGTGCCCGGGCATGGGTGTGTCCGGGCGCGGGTGTGTCTGAGCGCGGGTGTGTCTGAGCGCGGGGACTTCCGGTTGTTGGTGTGCCCGGGTGTGGGTGTGTCAGGGCGTGGGTGTGCTAGAGCGTGGGTGCGGGTGTGCCCGGGTGTGGTTGCGGCAGGTGGGCAGTGTGTCGTTGTGTCGGGGTGTTGTTGTGTCAGGGTGGGGGTGTGCCCGGGTGCGGGTGTGTCAGCGTGTCAGTGTGCCCTTGGGTCGGTGTGCCCGGGATGTGGGTGAGTCAAGGTGTCAGTGACGGTGTGCCCGGGTGTGTGTGTGCCCGGGTACGGGTGTGTTGTCGTGTTGGTGTGTCCGGGTGTGGTTCTGTCTGGGTGCGGGTGTGTCAGGGTGTGGGTGTGTTGGGGTGTGGGTGGGTGAGGGTGTGGGGGAATCAGGGTGTGGGGTGTCAGGGTGTGGGGGTGTGTCCGGGGGTGGGTGTGTCCATCTGGGCATGGATGTGTCAGGGGAGGGGTGCGTCAGAGTGTGTGGGTGTCCGGGTGCGGGGGCGCCCAGGCGTGGGTGCGTCCGGGCGTCTGTGTGTCCGAGTGTGGGTGCGTCCGGATGCGGGTGTGTCAGGGTGCGGCTGCGTTCAGGTGTGGGTGTGTCAGGATGCGGGTGTGTGCGGGTGTGTCAGGGTGTGGGGGTGTCAGGGCATGGGGGTGTGTCTGGGGGGGGGGGGCGCGGATGTTTCCGGGGGCGGGGGCATCAGGTGGCGGCTGTGTCAGGGCGTGGGTGTGTCCGGATGTGGGTGTGTCAGGGTGTGGGTATGACAGGGTGCGGGTGCGTCAGGGTGCGGGTGCATCAGGGAGTGGGTATGCCCAGGTGTGGATGCATCCGGGGGCGGGTGCGTCCGCGTCCAAGTGTGGGTGTGTCAGGGCGTGGGTGTGTCCGGGGGCGGGTGTGCGCGGGTGTGTCTGGCTGCAGGTGATGCCAGGTGTGGCTGTGTCAGGGTGTGGCTGCATCCGGCTGCACGAAAATCTGGGTGCGGCTGCGTCAAGGTGTGGGGGTGTCCAGGTGCGGCTGCGTCAGGGCGTAGCTGTGTCCGGGTAAGGGTGAGTCTGGGTACGAGTGCATCGGGGAGTCGGTGCGTCCGGGCGTGGGTGCATCCGGGCATGGGTGAGTCAGGGCGTGGATGAGTCAGGGCGTGGGTGTGTCAGGGCGTGGGTGTGTCAGGGTGCCAGAGTGACAGGGTGTCGGGATTTCAGGTTGTCGGTGTGCCCTGGTGCGGGTGTGCCCGGGTTCAGGTTTCTCACGGCGTGGGTCTCTCCAGGTGTGGGAGTGTCAGGGTGTGGGTCTCTCACGGCATGGGTCTCTCCGAGCGTGGGTGTGTCTGGGTGTGGGCGTGTCATGGTGTATGTATGTCTGGGTGTGGGTGTGTCAGGGCATTGGTACATCAGGGTAGGGTTGTGACAGGGTGTGGGTGAGTCCGGGTGTGAGTGAGTCCGGGTGTGGGTCTGTCGGGGTGTCGGTGCGTCAGTGTGTCGGTGCGTCAGGGCGTCGGTGTGTCGGGGTGCCGGTGTGTCTGGGTGTCGATGTGTCAGTGTGTAGATGTGTCTGGGTGTGTCAGGGTGTGGGTATGGGTGTGGGTGTGTCAGGGTGTGGGTGTGGGTGTGTCAGGGCGTGGGTGCGCCCGGGTGTGGGTACGTCAGCGTGTCGGTGTGCTGGGGTGTGGGTGTGTCAGGGTGTGGGTGTGTCAGGGTGTGGGTGTGTCAGGGTGTGGGTGTGCCCGAATGCGGGCGTGTCCGGGTGCGGGCATTCCGTGTGCAGGCGTGTCGGAGTGGCGGCGTGTCGGGGTGCAAGTGTATCCGTGTGCCGGGGTGTTGGGGTGTGGGTGTGTCAGTGTGTCGGTGTGCCCGGGGGTCGTTGTGCCCGGGGGTCGTTGTGCCTGGGTGTGCGTGTGTCAGGGTATGTGTGTGTCAGGGTGTGGGTGTGTCAGTGTGTCGGGGTGTGGGTGTGTCGGGATGTGGGTGTGTCAGTGTGTCGGGGTGTGGGTGTGTCGGGGTGTCGGTGTGTCAGGGTGTGGGTGTGTCAGTGTGTCGGGGTGTGGGTGTGTCAGGGTGTGGGTGTGTCAGTGTGTCGGGGTGTGGGTGTGTCGGGATGTCGGTGTGTCGGGATGTCAGTGTGCCAGGGTGCGGGTGTGTCAGGGTGTGGGTGCGTCGGGGTGTCGGTGTGTCAGGGTGTGGGTGTGTCAGTGTGTCGGGGTGTGGGTGTGTCAGGGTGTGGGTGTGTCAGTGTGTCGGGGTGTGGGTGTGTCGGGATGTCGGTGTGTCGGGATGTCGGTGTGCCAGGGTGCGGGTGTGTCAGGGTGTGGGTGCGTCGGGGTGTCGGTGTGTCAGGGTGTGGGTGTGTCAGTGTGTCGGGGTGTGGGTGTGTCGGGATGTCGGTGTGTCGGTGTGTCGGTGTCGGGGTGTCGGTGTGTCGGAGTGTCGGTGTGTCGGGGTGTCGGTGTGCCAGGGTGTCGGTGTGCCAGGGTGTGGGTGTGTCAGTGTGTCGGGGTGTCGGTGTGCCAGGGTGCGGGTGTGCCAGAGTGTCGGTGTGTCAGGGTGTTGGTGTGTCGGGATGTCGGTGTGCCAGGGTGTCGGTGTGTCGGAGTGCCAGTGCGTCAGGGTGTCGGTGTGTCTGGGTGTCGGGGTGTCAGGATGTGGGTGTGTCTGTGTGCCAGGGTGTCGGTGTGTCGGGCTGTCGTGTGTCGGAGTGTCGGTGTGCCGGGGTGTCGGTATGCCAGGGTGTGGGTGTGTCAGTGTGTCGGGGTGTCGGTGTGCCAGGGTGCGGGTGTGCCAGAGTGTCGGTGTGTCAGGGTGTTGGTGTGTCGGGGTGTCGGTGTGCCGGGGTGTCGGTGTGCCGGGGGGTCGTGTGTCGGGGGGCCGGTGTGCCGGTGTTTCAGGGTGCGGGTGTGTCGGGGTGTCGGTGTGTCAGGGTGTCGGTGTGTCAGGGTGTGGGTGTGCCGGGGTGCGGGTGTGCCAGGGTGTGGGTGTGCCGGTGTGTCAGTGTGTCGGTGTGCCGGGATGTCAATGTGTCAGGGTGTCAATGTGTTGGGGTGTCGGTGTGTCAGGGTGTGGGTGTGTCGAGGTGTTGGTGTGTCGAGGTGTCGGTGTGTCGGGCTGTCGGTGTGTCAGGGTGTCGATGTGTCAGGGTGTCGGTGTGTCGGGCTGTCGGTGTGTCAGGGTGTGGGTGTGTCGGAGTGTCGGTGTGTCGGGGTGCCGGTGTGTCAGGGTGTGGGTGTGTCGGGGTGTCGGTGTGTCAGGGTGTGGGTGTGTCAGGGCGTGGGTGTGTCAGGGCGTGGGTGTGTCAGGGTGCCAGAGTGACAGGGTGTCGGGATTTCAGGTTGTCGGTGTGCCCTGGTGCGGGTGTGCCCGGGTTCAGGTTTCTCACGGCGTGGGTCTCTCCAGGTGTGGGAGTGTCAGGGTGTGGGTCTCTCACGGCATGGGTCTCTCCGAGCGTGGGTGTGTCTGGGTGTGGGCGTGTCATGGTGTATGTATGTCTGGGTGTGGGTGTGTCAGGGCATTGGTACATCAGGGTAGGGTTGTGACAGGGTGTGGGTGAGTCCGGGTGTGAGTGAGTCCGGGTGTGGGTCTGTCGGGGTGTCGGTGCGTCAGTGTGTCGGTGCGTCAGGGCGTCGGTGTGTCGGGGTGCCGGTGTGTCTGGGTGTCGATGTGTCAGTGTGTAGATGTGTCTGGGTGTGTCAGGGTGTGGGTATGGGTGTGGGTGTGTCAGGGTGTGGGTGTGGGTGTGTCAGGGCGTGGGTGCGCCCGGGTGTGGGTACGTCAGCGTGTCGGTGTGCTGGGGTGTGGGTGTGTCAGGGTGTGGGTGTGTCAGGGTGTGGGTGTGTCAGGGTGTGGGTGTGCCCGAATGCGGGCGTGTCCGGGTGCGGGCATTCCGTGTGCAGGCGTGTCGGAGTGGCGGCGTGTCGGGGTGCAAGTGTATCCGTGTGCCGGGGTGTTGGGGTGTGGGTGTGTCAGTGTGTCGGTGTGCCCGGGGGTCGTTGTGCCCGGGGGTCGTTGTGCCTGGGTGTGCGTGTGTCAGGGTATGTGTGTGTCAGGGTGTGGGTGTGTCAGTGTGTCGGGGTGTGGGTGTGTCGGGATGTGGGTGTGTCAGTGTGTCGGGGTGTGGGTGTGTCGGGGTGTCGGTGTGTCAGGGTGTGGGTGTGTCAGTGTGTCGGGGTGTGGGTGTGTCAGGGTGTGGGTGTGTCAGTGTGTCGGGGTGTGGGTGTGTCGGGATGTCGGTGTGTCGGGATGTCAGTGTGCCAGGGTGCGGGTGTGTCAGGGTGTGGGTGCGTCGGGGTGTCGGTGTGTCAGGGTGTGGGTGTGTCAGTGTGTCGGGGTGTGGGTGTGTCAGGGTGTGGGTGTGTCAGTGTGTCGGGGTGTGGGTGTGTCGGGATGTCGGTGTGTCGGGATGTCGGTGTGCCAGGGTGCGGGTGTGTCAGGGTGTGGGTGCGTCGGGGTGTCGGTGTGTCAGGGTGTGGGTGTGTCAGTGTGTCGGGGTGTGGGTGTGTCGGGATGTCGGTGTGTCGGTGTGTCGGTGTCGGGGTGTCGGTGTGTCGGAGTGTCGGTGTGTCGGGGTGTCGGTGTGCCAGGGTGTCGGTGTGCCAGGGTGTGGGTGTGTCAGTGTGTCGGGGTGTCGGTGTGCCAGGGTGCGGGTGTGCCAGAGTGTCGGTGTGTCAGGGTGTTGGTGTGTCGGGATGTCGGTGTGCCAGGGTGTCGGTGTGTCGGAGTGCCAGTGCGTCAGGGTGTCGGTGTGTCTGGGTGTCGGGGTGTCAGGATGTGGGTGTGTCTGTGTGCCAGGGTGTCGGTGTGTCGGGCTGTCGTGTGTCGGAGTGTCGGTGTGCCGGGGTGTCGGTATGCCAGGGTGTGGGTGTGTCAGTGTGTCGGGGTGTCGGTGTGCCAGGGTGCGGGTGTGCCAGAGTGTCGGTGTGTCAGGGTGTTGGTGTGTCGGGGTGTCGGTGTGCCGGGGTGTCGGTGTGCCGGGGGGTCGTGTGTCGGGGGGCCGGTGTGCCGGTGTTTCAGGGTGCGGGTGTGTCGGGGTGTCGGTGTGTCAGGGTGTCGGTGTGTCAGGGTGTGGGTGTGCCGGGGTGCGGGTGTGCCAGGGTGTGGGTGTGCCGGTGTGTCAGTGTGTCGGTGTGCCGGGATGTCAATGTGTCAGGGTGTCAATGTGTCGAGGTGTCGGTGTGTCGGGCTGTCGGTGTGTCAGGGTGTCGATGTGTCAGGGTGTCGGTGTGTCGGGCTGTCGGTGTGTCAGGGTGTGGGTGTGTCGGAGTGTCGGTGTGTCGGGGTGCCGGTGTGTCAGGGTGTGGGTGTGCCGGAGTGTCGGTGTGTCAGGGTGTCGGTGTGTTGGGGTGTCGGTGTGCCAGGGTGTCGTGTGTCGGGGTGCCGGTGTGCCGAGGTGTCAGTGTGTCGGGGTGTCGGTGTGTCGAGGTGTTGGTGTGTCAAGGTGTCGGTGTGTCGGGGTGTCGGTGTGTCAGGGTGTGGGTGTGTCAGGGTGTGGGTGTGTCGAGGTGTCGGTGTGTCGGGGTGTCAGTGTGTCGGGGTGTAGGTGTGCCAGGGTGCGGGTGTGCCGGTGTGTCAGTGTGTCGGTGTGTCGGGGTGTCAGTGTGTCAGGGTGTGGGTGCGCCCGGGTGTGGGTACGTCAGCGTGTCAGTGTGCTGTGGCGTGGGTGTGTCAGGGTGTGGGTGTGTCAGGGTGTGGGTGTGTCAGGGTGTGGGTGTGCCCGGGTGCGGGCGTTCCGGGTGCAGGCGTGTCGGAGTGGCGGCGTGTCGGGGTGCGAGTGTATCCGTGTGCCGGGGTGTTGGGGTGTGGGTGTGTGTCAGTGTGTCGGTGTGCCCGGGGGTCGTTGTGCCCGGGGGTTGTTGTGCCTGGGTGTGCGTGTGTCAGGGTATGTGTGTGTCAGGGTGCGGGTGTGTCGGAGTGTCGGTGTGTCGGGGTGTCGGTGTGTCAGGGTGTGGGTGTGTCAGTGTGTCGGGGTGTGGGTGTGTCGGGATGTCGGTGTGCCAGGGTGCGGGTGTGCCGGAGTGTCGGTGTGTCAGGGTGTCGGTGTGTCAGTGTGCCGGGGTGTCATGTGTCGGGGTGTCGGTGTGTCGGTGTGTCGGAGTGTCGGTGTGTCGGGGTGTCGGTGTGCCAGGGTGTGGGTGTGTCAGTGTGTCGGGGTGTCGGTGTGCCAGGGTGCGGGTGTGCCAGAGTGTTGGTGTGTCAGGGTGTTGGTGTGTCGGGGTGTCGGTGTGCCGGGGTGCAGGTGTGTCGGGGTGTCGGTGTGCCAGGGTGTCGGTGTGTCGGCGTGTTGGGGTGCCAGTGCGTCAGGGTGTCGGTGTGTCTGGGTGTCGGGGTGTCAGGATGTGGGTGTGTCGGCGTGTCGGTGTGCCAGGGTGTCGGTATGCCAGGGTGTGGGTGTGTCAGTGTGTCGGGGTGTCGGTGTGCCAGGGTGCGGGTGTGCCAGAGTGTCGGTGTGTCAGGGTGTTGGTGTGTCGGGGTGTCGGTGTGCCGGGGTGTCGGTGTGCCGAGGGGTCGTGTGTCGGGGGGCCGGTGTGCCGGTGTTTCAGGGTGCGGGTGTGTCGGGGTGTCGGTGTGTCAGGGTGTCGGTGTGTCAGGGTGTGGGTGTGCCGGGGTGCGGGTGTGCCAGGGTGTGGGTGTGCCGGTGTGTCAGTGTGTCCGGGTGCCGGGATGTCGGGATGTCAGTGTGTCAGGGTGTCGATGTGTTGGGGTGTCGGTGTGTCAGGGTGTGGGTGTGTCGAGGTGTCGGTGTGTCGAGGTGTCGGTGTGTCGGGCTGTCGGTGTGTCAGGGTGTCGATGTGTCAGGGTGTAGGTGTGTCGGGCTGTCGGTGTGTCAGGGTGTGGGTGTGTCAGAGTGTCGGTGTGTCGTGGTGCCGGTGTGTCAGGGTGTGGGTGTGTTGGGGTGTCGATGTGCCGGGGTGTCGTGTGTCGGGGTGCCGGTGTGCCGAGGTGTCAGTGTGTCGGGGTGTCGGTGTGTCGAGGTGTTGGTGTGTCAAGGTGTCGGTGTGTCGGGGTGTCGGGGTGTCGGTGTGCAGGGTGTCGGTGTGTCAGGGTGTGGGTGTGTCGAGGTGTCTGTGTGTCGGGGTGTCAGTGTGTCAGGGTGTAGGTGTGCCGGCGTGCGGGTGTGCCAGGGTGCGGGTGTGCCGGTGTGTCAGTGTGTCGGTGTGTCAGTGTGTCAGGGTGTGGGTGCGTTGGGGTGTCGGCGTGTCAGGGTGTCGGTGTGTCGAGGTGTCAGTGTGCCGGGGTGTCAGTGTGTCAGGGTGTCGGTGTGTCGAGGTGTCGGGGTGTCGGTGTGTTAGGGTGTGGGTGTGTCGAGGGGTTGGTGTGTCGAGGTCTCGGTGTGTCGGGGTGTCGGTGTGTCAGGGTGTAGGTGTGTCAGGGTGTCAGTGTGTCAGGGTGTGGGTGTGTCGGGGTGTCGGTGTGTCAGGGTGTCGGTGTGTTGAGGTGTCGGTGTGCCGGCGTGTCGATGTGTCGGGGTGTCGGTGTGTCGGGGTGTAGGTGTGTCGGGGTGTCGGTGTGTCGGGGTGTAGGTGTGTCGGGGTGTCAGTGTGTCGGGGTGTAGGTGTGTCGGGGTGTCGGTGTGTCAGGGTGTGGTTGTGTCAGGGTGTGGTTGTGTCGGTGTGTCAGTGTGTCAGAGTGTGGGTGTGATGGGGTGTCGATGTGTCAGGGTGTGGGTGCGTCGGGGTGCTGGTGTGTCAGGGTGTGGGTGTGTTGGGGTGTCGGTGTGTCATGGTGTGGGTGTGATGGGGTGTCGGTGTGTCAGGGTGTGGGTGCGTCGGGGTGCTGGTGTGTCAGGGTGTGGTTGTGTCGGGGTGCTGGTGTGTCAGGGTGTGGTTGTGTCGGGGTGTCGGTGTGTCATGGTGTGGGTGTGATGGGGTGTCGATGTGTCAGGGTGTCGATGTGTCGGGGTGTTGATGTGTCAGCGTGTCGGTGTGCCAGGGTGTCGGGGTGTCGATGTGTCAGGGTGTGGGTGTGTCGGGGTGCAGTTGTGTTCTTGTGCCTGTATGTCGGGGTGTGGGTGCACCCGGGTGTAGGTGTGTAAGAACGTGAGTGTATTGGTGTGTCAGGGTGTCGTTATGCCCAGGTGTGGGTGTGCCCGGGTGTGGGTGTGCCCGGGTGTCGATGTGTGCCTGTGTGTGGGTGTGTAAGGGTGTGAGTGTATCGGTGTGTCAGGGTGTCGTTGTGCCCAGGTGTGGGTGTGCCCGGGTGTGGGTGTGCCCGGATGTGGGTGTGCCCGGGTGTCGATGTGTGCCTGTGTGTGGGTGTGCCCGGGTGTCGGGGTGTGGGTGCGCCCGGGTGTGAGTGTATCGGTGTGTCAGGGTGTCGTTGTGCCCAGGTGTGGGTGTGCCCGGGTGGGGGTGTTGGGGTGTGGGTGGCACATCTCGGACCCGTCTGGCCTGGAAGTGTGCCCACCTCTGGGGAGACTGGAGCCCTTGTATCTTTCCCTGCTTTATACTCCTGTCGGATCTCATTGCCTCTGCAGTCCCATTTGGATGCCAACCGAGACCCCTACAGCCCTCCAGTTCTGACTATCACCTCGCCACCATGAATGGCTGCTTGGGCCCGAAGCTCTGCAATCCCTCTCCAGCCTTCTCCTTTCCCCCCTTCCTCCTTAAAGTGAATCTCCTGTCCCAATATTTCCTTGCGTGGCTTGGTGCCAAATTTCATTTTGCAGTCCTGTTGCAAAGCACCTGGGGGATGTCCCTAGTGTGTCATAGGCCCTACATAAATGCGACATTGTTGCATAGCTAAGGAGGGCACAGCACTGAAGGGGTCACTATCAGGTTTGCGGTCTCTCTCCCTCTGTCATTCATTGAATCTCGCTGTAAACTCATCTGACATGCTTCATCACAAAGCATGGAGCCAAATATTCACGCAGCTGTCTGCCCAGCACTGACTTTGGGCATCTGACAAGCCCTGACTGATTGGGTGAAGATGGCATCTGTGCACTACATCAGGCCTTTCACCAACCAGGGTATCAGTAACCAGCGGGCTTAACCTTTGGCACAAATCGACAACACCGTCACTCACTGGGGGTTGTGGGGATTAGTATGCTACTTTATCACGTGTGGAACATATGCCTGAATCCATTCGGATAAAGAAGTACCCTTGGTTTTCCAGCTGGACTTGGAATGTGTTCATGGCGCAGAGCGATCCCGTGCTGAGCACTGATTGGCAAACCCCATCACACGTGGCAAGGTGTTAACGGGCACCAGCCTGGCACACAGGGAGGGGCCAACTCCAGCGAGACCTTGCGGGAATTGACTCGGAAGCTGATTGCCGTGAGCGCGTGGGGATCCCACATCCTCAGGCCGTCGCCGCGGCCACAGAGGTACCTCTTGCGATGTCGGAAACACGGAGCAGCGAGCGTTCACTCAGCAAGCGCTCCCACAGATTTCCATGGAGTTGTGACTGACGAAGCCTGGTTTGTTGCCCAATGGGAGAGAAGTCCCCTTTCTCCTCTTCAAAATGATGCCACGGGGTTCCAGCACATCCACCCGAGAAGGGGGCAGGCAAAGCATCGATTTGATTTGATTGATTCTTGTCACGTGCACCTCAGTACAGTGAAAAGTTGGGTTTTGTGTGCAGTCCAGGCAGATCGTACCATAGCGAGATCACAGGGTGATAGAACAGAGCGAGGAATTCAAGGTGACACAAAATTGCACAAATCGCAAGATCAACATGAGATTTGAAATTTGACAGGTCCATTCAGAAATCTCATCACACGGGGAAGAAGCTGTTTTTTTTTAGATTAGATTAGATTTACAGTGTGGAAACAGGCCCTTCGGCCCAACAAGTCCACACCGACCCGCCGAAGCGCAACCCACCCATACCCCTACATTTGCCCCTTCCCTAACACTACAGGCAATTTAGCTTGGCCAATTCACCTGACCCGCACATCTTTGTGACTGTGGGAGGAAACCGGAGCACCCGGAAGAAACCCACGCAGACACGGGGAGAACGTGCAAACTCCACACAGTCAGTCGCCTGAGTCGGGAATTGAACCCGGGTCTACAGGCGCTGTGAGGCAGCAGTGCTAACCACCGTGCCACCCGTAAACTGTGCCACCGTGCCGCCCGTAATGTTCTTGAATCTGGTGGTGTTAAGCTGCTGTATCTTCCGGCCGGGTTAACATCTACAACCAAATGAGGGCACCTCAAACAGTACTGTGCTCCGTCAGCATCTGTAGAGTTACAGTTTCAAGTAATCTGGTGATAGACAAAGTCATAGAGTCATCCAGCACAGATACAGGCCCTTCAGCCCACTAAGACTACGCTGACCAACTGCACTGATCCCATTTAACTGCACTCGGTTCACAGCCTATAATGCCCTGGTATTCGTGTCACCTTAAAGAATGCTTAACAACGCTGGCATTCTGAGAATAGGAGGATCAGCTGGGGAGAACATTAGCTTCAGGTCAGAAAGTAGCAAGTCATAGTAACTGGTCATTTTTCTGACGAGAGGCGGTAGTCTCCAAGGGTTAGTACTAGGACTAACCTGTGGAGATATATATAAATGACTTAGATATTGGAATAGAGAGGAAATTGGCCAAATGAGACCAGATGAGTGGAAAACAGCAAAGCTGATACTGTTCCACTGCCACAGGACATTAATGTTCTAGCAAGATGGATTTCAGCAAGGCATTTGATAAGGTTCCCCATGGCAGGCTCATTCATAAAGTCAGGAGACATGGGATACAGGGAGATTTGGCTATCTGGATTCAGAATTGGCTGGCTTTCAGAAGGCACAGAGTGGTTGTAGATGGAAAGTATTCTGCCTGGAAGACAGTGTTGAGTAGGGGTCTGTACTTGGGCCTCTGCTCTTTGTCGTTTTTATAAATGACTTGGATGAGGAGGTTGAGGGGTGGGTTAGTAAATTTGCAGATGACACAAAGGTTGGAGGTGGCGTCAATAGCATAGAGGGCTACTGCAGGCTGCAGCGTGACATAGACAGGATGCAGAGCTGGGCTGAGAAATGGCAGATGGAGTTCAACCTGGATAAATGCGAAGTGATGCATTTTGGAAGGTCAAACTCGAATGTTGATTAAAGACAGGATTCTTGGCAGTGTGGAGGGACAGAGGGATCTTGGTGTGCAAATATATAGATCCCTCAAAGTTGCCACCCAAGTGGATAGAGTTGTTAAGAAACCATAAGGTGTTTTGGCTTTCATAAGCAGGGGGATCGAGTTTAAGAGCCGTGAGGTTTTGCTGCAGCTCTACAAGTCTCTGGCGAGGCCACACTTGGAATATTGTGTCCAGTTCTGGTCGCCCTACTATAGGAAAGATACAGAGGCTTTGGCGAGGGTGCAAAGAAGGTTTACCAGGATGCTGCCTGGACTGGAGGGCTTGCCTTATGAAGAGAGGTTGAATAAGCTCAGACTTTTCTCTTTGGAGGGAAGGAGGAAGAGAGGTGACCTGATCGAGGCATACAAGATAATGAGAGGAATAGATAGAGTCAATAGCCAGAGACTTTTCCCCAGGGCAGGATTGACTGGTACGAGGAGTCATAGCTTGAAGATATTAGGAGGAAGGTATAAAGGAGACATCAAAGGAAGGTTCTTTATGCAGAGAGTTGTGAATGCATTGCCAGCAGTGCCAGAGTCCTTGGGGACATTTAAGCGACTGCTGGACATGCACATGGATAGCAGTGAGTTGAGGGGTGTGTAGGTTGTTACTATATTTTACATTAGGATTAAATCTCGGCACAACATCGTGGGCCTAAGAGACTGTTCTGTGCTGTACTTTTCTATGTTCTATGTTCTAATATGGGCTGACAAGTGGCAGATGCAGTTTAATGCAGAAAGGTGGGAGCTGATGTGGGCTAATAATCTGAGCTATGAATTCAAAGCCCACCATGACAGGCAAAGAGCTGAAATCATAGAATCATCCAATACAGGTGATCTAGACCATCCCACCAAAAAGACACTGAAGCTACACAGTGCCAAGGTACAAATCGTCGGTTCAAAAATAGAGGAAGTGCAACATTACAGATACACACAGTATAAGGAAGAAAATTTGCTGTCCTTACTTGGTCATCACATGACTCCAAACCCACAGCCAACAGAGTTGACCCCTAACTGCCCTCTCAAATGGAAGCCATATTCAAGGAGGTGACTCAGCAACACCCCCCTGCCTCCTCAAGAACAATACATTTCATAGAATAGAATCCCTACAGTGTGGAAATAGGCCATTTAGCCCATCAAGTCCACCCTCTGAAGAGCATCCCACCCAGACACACCCCGACCTTATCCCTGCATTTCCCATGGTGAATCCACCCACACATCCCTGAATGCCATGGGGCAGGTTAGCAAGGCTAATCCATCTAACCTGCACATCTTTGGACTGTGGGAGGAAACCAGAGCACCCAGAGGTAAACCCACGCAGACACGGGGAGAACGGGCAAACTCCACACAGTCAGTCACCCAAGGGGGGGGGGGGGGTGAGGGGATCGAACCCGGGTCCCTGGCACTGTCAGGCAGCAGTGCTAACCACTGAGCTACCAAGAGTGTTTGCCACTGATGCGGTGATCGTACCTTGCGTTATTGTACACAAATGGAAAGCGTCACTGATAAAAGAGACAATGCTAATGAAGCTCTTCATCATGCCCTTGTCAGGATCCACATGCAAGAACACCAAATCTCAACGGGAACAATTCATTCTGGTTTCCACTGGTTGGAGTCATACCTGACACATAGGAAGATTCTTCCACATCTGACAGAAATTTACCTGTACCTCCATTAATGTCATCTCCTGTATCCGTTGCTCCCGATGTGGTCTCCCCTACATCGGGGACACAGGATGCCTCCTTGCGGATTGTTTCAGAGAACACCTCTTGGACACCCGCACCAACCAATCCCACCACCCCATGGTTGAGCACTTCAACTCCCCCTCCCACTCCATCAAGGGCCCACAGGTCCTTGGCCGCCTCCATCGCCAAACCATTACCACCCGACACCTGGAGGAAGAACGCCTCAAAGTCCACCACCAACCACACAGGATCAATGTGGATTTCAACAGTTTCCTCATTTCCCCTCGCCCCACTTTATCCCGGTCCCAAGCCTCCAACTCAGCACCGCCCTCTCGACCTGTCAATCGTCTTTCCCATCTAACCGCTCCACCCTCCTTCTCTGACCTATCACCTCCTCCTTCACCTTCATCTACCTATCACATCCCCAGCCAACTTGCCCCCAGCCCCACACCCCTCCCATTTATCTCTCAGACCCCAACCCACAAGCCTCATTCCAGATGAAGGCCTTATGCCTGAAATGTCGATTCTGCTGCCCCTTGGATGCTGCCTGACCTGCTGTGCTTTTCCAGCACCCCACTCTCGACTCTGATCTCCAACATCTGCAGTCCTCACTTTCTCCACAAAGGAAGATGGTTGTGGTTGTTGGAGGTCAGTCATCTCAGCTCCAGGACATCTCTGCAGGAGTCCCTCAGGGTAGTGTCCTGGGCCTAACCATCTTCAGCTGCTTCATCAATGACTTTCCCTCCATCATAAGGTCAGAAGTGGGGAATGTTCACTGATGATTGTACAGTGTTCAGCACCATTCGCCACTCGTCAGATGATGAAGCAGTCCGTGTTCAAATGCAACAAGATCTGGACAATATCCCGGCTTGGGCTGACAGGTGGCAAGTAACATTTACACCACACAAATGCCAGACAATGACCATCACCAACAAGAAACAATTTAACCCCACTCCTTGGCATTCAATGGTGTTGCCATCGTTGAATCCCCTACTACTAACATCCTGGGGGATACCATTGACCAGACTCTCAACTGGATTCACCACATAAACACAGTGGCTACAAGAGCAGGTCAGAGGCTGGGAATCCTGCAGTGAGTAACTCCCCTCCTGTCTCCCCAAAGCCTGTCCCACCATCTACAAGGCACAAGTCAGGAGTGTGAGGGAATACTCCCCACTTGCCCCTAGATGGGGGCAGCTCCAACAACACTCAAGAAGCTCAACACCATCCAGGACAAAGCAGCTGCTTGATTGGCCCCACATCCACAAACATCCCCTCCCTCCCCCCACCGATGCTCAGTAACAGCAGTGTGTACCATCTACAAGATGCACTGCAGAAACTCACCAAAGATCCTCAGGCAGCACCTTCCAAACCCACCACCACTTCCATCGAGAAGGACAAGGGCAGCAGATACATGGGAACACCACCCCCTGCAAGTTCCCCTCCGAGCCCCTCACCATCCTGACTTGGAAATATATCGCCGTTCCTTCAGTGTCACTGGGTCAGAATCCTGGAATTCCCTCCCTCAGGGCATTGTGGGTCAACCCACAGCACATGGACTGCAGCGGTTCAAGATGGCAGCTCACCCCCACCTTCTCAAAGGGGGCAACTAGGGATGGGGCAATAAATACCGGGCACAGGCAGCGATACCCCTCACAAATATGATTTTTTTTAAGTGTGGAAAGGATGTTGTTTGGGTGACCAGCCAAGCCTGATTGGTTGAGGCAGTGGCAATGGAGAATGCACCAGGGATCTATTGTCCCTGACATTTTTATTTTTTTTAAAAAAATGATATGGCCTGGATACTTTTTTTTTGATCCTGTCTGAATATATGCAGCTTATAGCAAGTGGAACACTGAGTGAGTGGATGGCCTAGGGATCCAACAACTTGTGAAACTGTTAACTCCTTCACCATCACTACCATCACACACACAAGCTGCCTTTCCCAGTAACAAGTTCCAGACCCCTGGCCTGTAAATGGTGATGGAGGGAGTACAGCAAAGGTTTCCCAGACTGATTCCTGGGATGGCAGGAATGACGTATAAAGACAGGCTGAATCGGTTCGGATTATATTCACTGGAGTTTGGGAGAATAAGGGGGTAAACCTGTAAAATTTTCCACAGTATAAGGAGTCCATTTGGCCCATCATGTCCACACTGACCCTTCCACCTCTATCCACCCCATCCTTGTAACCCTGCATTTCCTATCCCAGGGCAATTGTGTACAGCCAATCCACCTAAACCTGCACACATATAAACACTACACAGACAGTCACCCATGGCTGGAATTGAACTCAGGTACCCTAGCACTGTGAAGCAGCAGTGCTAACCACTGAGCCAGGTAGGATAGCCCTGATGACCAGTGAGATCCAGAACCAGTGGATGACAGATTAAGGCCAAGGGGGAGGCCATTTTGGACTGAGATGAGGGGAAATTGAGTGGGGGAGATTGTGGAATTCTCTGCCACAGAAAGCAGTTGTGAATAAAACATTAAATGTTTTAGTTAGATGTGGTTCTGAGGGATAAAGGAATCAAAGAGAGAAAGTGGGAACAAGATATTAAGTTGGATGATCAGCCATGATCCTTTAAAATGGTGGAGCAAGCTGACAGGCTGCTGCTATTTTCTACGACTCTGTTTACGCTGGCACAACAACATGGAGGGGAGCAGGCCGCATCAATACAGCAGCTTTCCCAAAGCTGTGAAGCTGTCACAATACATCTGCCGAGATTTCCGCCCTTTGCTAAGTGTCCTTCAAGGGGGCAACTCATATCTCCACCTTACCCGCCCTTTCAGAGCTGCAGCTGTTATTTGTTGGTTTGTATCTTTAAATAGCACTGACATTGTGACCAGGCTCAAACATGGCCAGGCTCATTGTAGCTGGCACACTATCAAGTGCTTCACATGAGCTTAAATATAGCTAACATTTTCAAAGATTGTGTTTCACTGACTCCTTTCCACAGCAATTTTGCTTGATACAAAACTCCAGAGTCCACATTAACTCAGACATATTTCAATAACTGCCTTTGCAATGCTTCATCGACAACAATCTCCTCCCAGTTAGTTTTATGCCCATGCTGATTCCAACATGGGCTCTGAGGCCTGGGACCTACAGATGCAGAATGGCCCAATGAGCAGCCGTGTCACCCTGAGAAGCTTGCTACTGACCCACTGCTTGTCACAAGGCTAATTAAGGCTCAAATCTGAAGTAAGCTTAAGTTGATCCCGTTAAGTGAATGGAGAACTTGAAAGGCAAACACCGCAAGACTTGTGTAGAAAGCTGGGAAGCATTTTTCCACTGTCATCCTTCAAGATACTTTGGGAACCACAATTCCCGAAAATTTGCAGCTAAAATAAGGGAAGACTATGTAATACTAATTTCCATTCCAAAACAACAAGGAAATTTGGCTAGTTTGGCCAAATTTGACAACTTCATTTTCCTCAATGTTTTGGACCAGTTTTGGTATACCAACTGCTCATTAATATAGCTCCAAGTTTAGCACAACATTGGTCTTGCACTAACAACAGTCCTCTACAGACACAGTCCCACACTAACAACAGGCTAGTGGTGACAACAGTTCCATACTGACAACAGTCTTATACAGACAACTAACCTACACCTAGTGCTGACAATTGTTCCATACTGACACCAGTCTCACACTAACAACAGTCTAGTGCTGACAACAGTCGAGCACTAATAACAGTCCAGTGCTGACAATATTCCCATAGCGACAACAGTCTTATACAGACCACAGTCTCACACTAACAGTAAAGCCTTTGATAAGGTTCCATATGGTAGGCTGATGGAGAAAATGCAGAGACATGGAATTGAGGGTGATTTAGCAGTTTGGATTAGGAACTGGCTTTCTGGAAGAAGGCAGCGAGTGGTGGTTGATGGAAAATATTCAGCCTGGAGTCCGGTTACTAGTGGTGTTCCATAAGGATCTGTTTTGGGACCACTGCTGTTTGGCATTTTTATAAATGATTTAGACGCAGGCATAGGTGGATGGATTAGTCAATTTGCAGATGACACTAAAGTCGGTGGAGTAGTGGGCAGTTTGGAAGAATGTTACAGGTTGCAGGGGAACATGGATAAACTGCAGAATTGGGCTGAGAGGTGGCAAATGGAGTTCAATGCAGCTAAATGTGAGGTGATGCACTTTGGGAAGAATAACAGGAAGGCAGAATACTGGGTCAGTGGAAAGATTCTTGGTAGTGTGGATGTGCAGAGGGATCTTGGAGTCCATGTGCATAGATCCCTGAAAGTTGCCACCCAGGTGGATAGTGCTGTTCAGAAGGCATACGGTGTGTTAGCTTTCATTGGTAGAGGGATTGAGTTCTGGAACCGCAATATCATGCTGCAGCTATACAAAACGCTGGTGCGGCCACACTTGGAATATTGTGTACAGTTCTGGTTGCCGTATTTCGGGAAGGATGTGGAAGCATTGGAAAAGGTGCAGAGGAGATTTACCAGGATGTTGCCTGGTCTGGAGGGAAGGTCTTATGAGGAAAGGCTGAGAGTCTTGGGTCTGTTCTCATTGGAAAGAAGAAGGTTAAGGGGGGATTTGATAGAGACATACAAGATGATCAGAGGATTAGATAGGGTAGACAGCGAAAGGCTTTTTCCTAGGATGATGACGTCAGTGTGTACAAGAGGGCATAACTACAGATTGAGGGGTGATAGATTTAAGACAGATGTCAGAGGCAGGTTCTTTACTCAGAGAGTGGTAAGGGTGAGGAATGCCCTACCTGCCAATGTAGTTAACTCAGCCACATTAGGGAGATTTAAACAATCCTTAGATAAGCACATGGATGATGATGGGATAGTGTAGGGGGGCAATCTGAGAATAGTTCAAAGGTCGGCGCAACATCGAGGGCAGAAGGGCCTGTTCTACGCTGTATGGTTCTATGTTCTAACAACAGTCATATATTGACAACAGTTCGATACAGAAAACAGTCCCACACTGACATTTACAGACCACAGTCTAGCACCAACAGTCACATATTGACAACAGTCTAGCACTAATAACAGTCCCATAATAACAACAGTCCCACACTGACAACAGTCCCATGACAACAATCTCACACTAACAACAGTCTAATGCTGATAATAGTTTTATACTTCCAACAGTCTCGCACTTCCAACAGTCGAGTGCTGCTAGCAGTGCCATACTGACAACAGTCTAGCACTAATGACAGTCTAGCACCAACAATAGCCCCACACTGACAACAGTCTGGTATTGACAACGGTCTAGGCTGAGCAACAGTCTCACGCTGACAATACTCCCATACTGACAACAGTCATGCACTAACAACAGTCGAGTGCTGACAATACTCCCACACTGACAACAGTCATGCACTAACAACAGTCGAGTGCTGACAACAGTCGAGCACTAACAACAGTTGGGTGCTGACAACAGTCTAGCACAAACAACAGTCTTGTGCTGACAATACTCCCATACTGACAACAGTCATGTACTAACAACAGTCGAGTGCTGACAACAATCTAGCACTAACAACAGTCTAGTGCTGACAACAGTCCCATACTGACAACAATCTCGCACTAACAACAGTCTAGTGCTGACAACAGCCCCACACTGACAATAGTCTCGCACTAACAGCAGTCTAGTGCTGACAACAGTCCCACACTGACAGCAACCTCGCACTAACAAGAGTCCCATACTGACAACACTCCCATACTGACAACAGTCCCACACTGACAACAGTCTCGCACTAACAACAGTCTAGTGCTGACAACAGTCCAATATTGACAACAATCTCGCACTAACAACAGTCTAGTGCTGACAGCAGTCCAATACTGACAACAATCTCGCACTAACAACAGTCTAGTGCTGACAACAGTCCCATACTGACAACAATCCGGTATTGTCAACAGTCTAGTGCTGACAACAGTCCCATACTGACAACAGTCCCATACTGACAACAGTCTCGCACGAACCATAGTCTAGTGTCAACAACAGACGCACACAGACAGCTGTCTCACACTAACAACAGTCTAGTGCTGACAACAGTCCCATACTGACAACAGTCTCGCACAAACAACAGTCTAGTGCTGACAACAGTCCCACACTGGCAGCAATCTCGCACTAACAACAGTCTAGTGCTGACAACAGTCTCGCACTAACAACAGTCTAGTACTGACAACAGTCCCATACTGAAAACAATCTCGCACTAACAAGAGTCCCATACTAACAACAGACCCACACTGACAACAATCTCACACTAGCAACAGTCTAGTGCTGACAACAATCCTAGACTGACAACAATCTATCACTAACACCAGTCTCGCATAACAACAGTCCCATACTGACAACAGTTCGGTATTGACAACAGTCGAGCCCGAGCAACAGTCTAGCGCTGACAACACTCCCATACTGACAACAGTCATGTACTAACAACAGTCGAGTGCTGACAACAATCTAGCACTAACAACAGTCTAGTGCTGACAACACTCCCATACTGACAACAGTCCCACACTGACAACAGTCTCGCACTAACAACAGTCTAGTGCTGACAACAGTCCAATATTGACAACAATCTCGCACTAACAACAGTCTAGTGCTGACAGCAGTCCAATACTGACAACAATCTCGCACTAACAACAGTCTAGTGCTGACAACAGTCCCATACTGACAACAATCCGGTATTGTCAACAGTCTAGTGCTGACAACAGTCCCGTACTGACAACAATCTCACACTAACAACAGCCTAGTGCTGACAACAGTCCCATACTGACAACAGTCCCATACTGACAACAGTCTCGCACGAACCATAGTCTAGTGTCAACAACAGACGCACACAGACAGCTGTCTCGCACTAACAACAGTCTAGTTCTGACAACAGTCCCATACTGACAACAGTCTCGCACAAACAACAGTCTAGTGCTGACAACAGTCCCACACTGGCAGCAATCTCGCACTAACAACAGTCTAGTGCTGACAACAGTCTCGCACTAACAACAGTCTAGTACTGACAACAGTCCCATACTGAAAACAATGTCGCACTAACAAGAGTCCCATACTAACAACAGACCCACACTGACAACAATCTCACACTAGCAACAGTCTAGTGCTGACAACAATCCTAGACTGACAACAATCTATCACTAACACCAGTCTCGCATAACAACAGTCCCATACTGACAACAGTTCGGTATTGACAACAGTCGAGCCCGAGCAACAGTCTAGCGCTGACAACACTCCCATCCTGACAACAGTCATGAACTAACAACAGTCGAGTGCTGACAACAGTCCCATACTGACAACAGTCTCGCACTAACAACAGTCTAGCGCTGACAACAGTCCCATACTGACAACAATCTCGCACTAACAACAGTCTAGTGCTGACAACAGTCCCACACTGACAGCAATCTTGCACTAACAAACATCTCGGTATAACAACAGTCTAGTGCTGACAACAGTCCAGTGCTGACAGCATTCCATACTGACAACAATCTAAAACTAACACCAGTCTCGCTCTAACAACATGTCCCATACTGACAACAGTCCGGTATTGACAAGAGTCTAGCCCGAGCAACAGTCTCGTGCTGACACAACTCCCATACTGACAACAGTCATGCACTAACAACAGTTCTTTACTGACAACAATCTCGCACTAACAACAGTCTAGTGCTGACAACAGCCCCATACTGACAACAGTCTCGCACTAACAGCAGTCTAGTGCTGACAACAGTCCCATACTGACAACAATCTTGCATTAACAACAGTCTAGTGCAGACAACAGTCCGATACGGACAGCAATCTCACACTAACAACAGTCTCGCTCTAACAACAGTCCGAGACTGACAACAATCTCACACTAACAACAGTCTAGTGCTGACACCAGTCCCATACTGACAGCAATCTCACACTAACAACAGTCTAGTGCTGACAACAGTCCTATACTGACAACAGGCCGGTATTGACAACAGTCTAGTGCTGACAACACTCCCATACTGGCAACAATCTTGCACTAACAAAAGTCTAGGGCTGACACCAGTCCCATACTGACAGCAATCTCACACTAACAACAGTCTAGTGATAACAACAGTCCCATACTGACAACAATCTCACACTAACAAAAGTCTAGTGCTGACACCAGTCCCATACTGACAGCAATCTCGCACTAACAACAGTCTAGTACTGACAACAGTCCCATAATGACAACAATCTTGCAGTAACAAGAGTCCCATACTGACAACAGTCCCATACTGACAACAGTCCCAAACTGACAACAAACTCGCACTAACAAGAGTCCCATACTGACAACAGTCCGGTATTGACAACAGTCTAGCCCAAGCAACAGTCTAGCACCGGTAACACTCCCACACTGACAACAGTCATGCACGAACAACAGTCGAGTGCTAAAAACAGTCTAGCACTAACAACAGTCCCATACTGACAGCAATCTCGCACTAACAACAGTCGAGTGCTGACAACAGTTCCATACTGACAACAGTATCGCACTAACAACAGTCTAGTGCTGACACCAGTCCCATACTGACAACAATCTACCACTAACAACAGTCTAGTGCTGACAACAGACCCATACTGACAACAGTCTGGTATTGACAACAGTCTAGCCCGAGCAACAGACCCATGCTGACAACACTCCCATACTGACAACAGTCATGCACTAACAACAGTCAAGTGCGGACAACAGTCTAGCACTAACAACAGACGAGTGCTGACAACAGTTCCACATTGACAACAATTGCGCACTAACAACAGTCTAGTGCTGACAACAGTCCCACACTGACAACAGTCTCATACTAACAATAGTCTAGAGCTGAAAACAGTCCCAAACTGACAACAATCTCGCACTCACAACAGTCAAGTCCTGACAACAGTACTATACTGACAACAATCTCACACTAACAACATTCTCGCTCTAACATCAGTCCCATACTGACAACAGTCTGGTATTGACAACAGTCTAGCGCGAGCAACAGACCCACGCTGACAACACTCCCATACTGACAACAGTCATGCACTAACAACAGTCGAGTGCGGACAACAGTCTAGCACTACCAACAGTCCCATACTGACATCAATCTCGCACTAACAACAGTCGAGTGCTGACAACAGTTCCATACTGACAACAGTCTCGCACGAACAACAGTCTAGTGCTGACACCAGTTCTATACTGACAACAATCTCACACTAACAACAGTCTAGTGCTGACAACAGACTCATACTGACAACAGTCTCACACTAACAACAATCTAGTGCTAACAACAGTCCCATACTGACAACACTCTGGTATTGACAACAGTCTAGCCCGAGCAACAGACCCATGCTGACAACACTCCTATACTGCCAACAGTCATGCACTAACAACAGTCGAGTGCGGACAACAGTCTAGCACTAACAACAGTCCCATACTGACAGCAATCTCGCACTAACAACAGTCTAGTGCTGACACCAGTTCTATACTGACAACAATCTCACACTAACAACAGTCTAGTGCTGACAACAGACTCATACTGACAACAGTCTCACACTAACAACAGTCTAGTGCTAACAACAGACCCATACTGACAACACTCTGGTATTGACAAAAGTCTAGCCCGAGCAACAGACCCATGCTGACAACACTCCCATACTGACAACAGTCATGCACTAACAACAGTCGAGTGCGGACAACAGTCTAGCACTAACAACAGACGAGTGCTGACAACAGTTCCACACTGACAACAATCTCGCACTAACAAAAGTCTAGTGCTGACACCAGTCCCATACTGACAGCAATCTCAAACTAACAACAGTCTCGCTCTACCAACAGTCCTATACTGACAACAATCTCACACTAACAACAGTCTAGTGCTGACAACAGTCCCATACTGACAACAGGCCGGTATTGACAACAGTCCAGTACTGACAACACTCCCGTACTGGCAACAATCTCGCACTAACAAAAGTCTAGTGCTGACACCAGTCCTATACTGACAACAGGCCGGTATTGACAACAGTCTAGATTAGATTAGATTACTTACAGTGTGGAAACAGGCCCTTCGGCCCAACAAGTCCACACCGACCCGCCGAAGCGCCACCCACCCATACCCCTACATTTACCCCTTACCTAACACTACGGGCAATTTAGCATGGTCAATTCACCTGACCCGCACATCTTTGGATTGTGGGAGGAAACCGGAGCACCCGGAGGAAACCCACGCACACACGGGGAGAACGTGCAAACTCCACACAGTCAGTTGCCTGAGACGGGAATTGAACCCGGGTCTCAAGCGCTGTGAGGCAGCAGTGCTAACCACTGTGCCACCGTGCCGCCCACTATGCCACCGTGCCGCCCACTGTGCTGACAACACTCCCATACTGGCAACAATCTCGCACTAACAAAAGTCTAGTGCTGACACCAGTCCCATACTGACAGCAATCTCACATTAACAACAGTCTAGTGATAACAACAGTCCCACACTGACAACAATCTCACAGTAACAACAGTCTAGTGCTGACAACAGTCACACGCTGACAGCAATCTCGCACTAACACCAGTCTCGCTCTAACAACCGTCCCATACTGACAACAGTCCGGTATTGACAACAGTCTAGCCCAAGCAACAGTCTAGCGCTGACAACACTCCCATACTGACAACAGTCCTATACTCACAACAGTCTGCACTAACAACGGTAGAGTGCTGATAACAGTCCCATACTGAAAACAATCTCGCACTAACAACAGTCTTGTGCTGACACCAGTCCCATACTGACAGCAATCTCACATTAACAACAGTCTACTGCTGAACAGTCCCACACTGACAACAATCTCACACTAACAACAGTCTAGTGCTGACAACAGTCGCACGCTGACAGCAATCTCGTACTAACAACAGTCTCGATCTAACAACCGTCCCATACTGACAACAGTCCGGTATTGACAACAGTCTAGCCCGAGCAACAGTCTAGCGCTGACAACACTCCCATACTGACAACAGTCATGCACTAACAACAGTCGAGTACTGACAACAGTCTCGCACCAACAACAGTCCAGCGCTGACAACAGTCCCATACTCACTGCAATCTTGCACTAACAACAGTCTAGCCCTGACAACAGACCCATACTGACAACAATCTCACACTAACAACAGTCTAGTGCTGACAGTTCCACACTGACAGCAATCTTGCACTAACAAAAGTCTCGCTATAACAACAGTCTAGTGCTGACAACAGTCCAGTGCTGATAACAGTCCCACACTGACAGCAATCTCGCACTAACAACAGTCTCGCTCTAAGAACAGTCTCATACTGACAACAATCTTGCACTAACAACAGTCTAGTGCTGAAAACAGTCTAGTGCTGACAACAATCCTATACTCACAACAGTCTGCACTAACAACAGTAGAGTGCTGATAACAGACCCATACTGATAACAATCTCACACTAACAACAGTCTTGTGCTGACAACATTCCCACACTGACAACAATCTCACACTAACAACAATCTAGTGTTGACAACAGTCCCATACTGACAACAGTCTCGCACTAACAACAGTCTAGTACTGACAACAGTCCCATAATGACAACAATCTTGCAGTAACAAGAGTCCCATACTGACAACAGTCCCATACTGACAACAGTCCCAAACTGACAACAAACTCGCACTAACAAGAGTCCCATACTGACAACAGTCCGGTATTGACAACAGTCTAGCCCAAGCAACAGTCTAGCACCGGTAACACTCCCACACTGACAACAGTCATGCACGAACAACAGTCGAGTGCTAAAAACAGTCTAGCACTAACAACAGTCCCATACTGACAGCAATCTCGCACTAACAACAGTCGAGTGCTGACAACAGTTCCATACTGACAACAGTCTCGCACTAACAACAGTCTAGTGCTGACACCAGTCCCATACTGACAACAATCTACCACTAACAACAGTCTAGTGCTGACAACAGACCCATACTGACAACAGTCTGGTATTGACAACAGTCTAGCCCGAGCAACAGACCCATGCTGACAACACTCCCATACTGACAACAGTCATGCACTAACAACAGTCAAGTGCGGACAACAGTCTAGCACTAACAACAGACGAGTGCTGACAACAGTTCCACATTGACAACAATTGCGCACTAACAACAGTCTAGTGCTGACAACAGTCCCACACTGACAACAGTCTCATACTAACAATAGTCTAGAGCTGAAAACAGTCCCAAACTGACAACAATCTCGCACTCACAACAGTCAAGTCCTGACAACAGTACTATACTGACAACAATCTCACACTAACAACATTCTCGCTCTAACATCAGTCCCATACTGACAACAGTCTGGTATTGACAACAGTCTAGCGCGAGCAACAGACCCACGCTGACAACACTCCCATACTGACAACAGTCATGCACTAACAACAGTCGAGTGCGGACAACAGTCTAGCACTACCAACAGTCCCATACTGACATCAATCTCGCACTAACAACAGTCGAGTGCTGACAACAGTTCCATACTGACAACAGTCTCGCACGAACAACAGTCTAGTGCTGACACCAGTTCTATACTGACAACAATCTCACACTAACAACAGTCTAGTGCTGACAACAGACTCATACTGACAACAGTCTCACACTAACAACAATCTAGTGCTAACAACAGTCCCATACTGACAACACTCTGGTATTGACAACAGTCTAGCCCGAGCAACAGACCCATGCTGACAACACTCCTATACTGCCAACAGTCATGCACTAACAACAGTCGAGTGCGGACAACAGTCTAGCACTAACAACAGTCCCATACTGACAGCAATCTCGCACTAACAACAGTCGAGTGCTGACAACAGTTCCATACTGACAACAGTCTCGCACTAACAACAGTCTAGTGCTGACACCAGTTCTATACTGACAACAATCTCACACTAACAACAGTCTAGTGCTGACAACAGACTCATACTGACAACAGTCTCACACTAACAACAGTCTAGTGCTAACAACAGACCCACACTGACAACACACTGGTATTGACAACAGTCTAGCCCGAGCAACAGACCCATGCTGACAACACTCCCATACTGACAACAGTCATGCACTAACAACAGTCGAGTGCGGACAACAGTCTAGCACTAACAATAGACGAGTGCTGACAACAGTTCCACACTGACAACAATCTCGCACTAACAAAAGTCTAGTGCTGACACCAGTCCCATACTCACAGCAATCTCAAACTAACAACAGTCTCGCTCTACCAACAGTCCTATACTGACAACAATCTCACACTAACAACAGTCTAGTGCTGACAACAGTCCCATACTGACAACAGGCCGGTATTGACAACAGTCCAGTACTGACAACACTCCCGTACTGGCAACAATCTCGCACTAACAAAAGTCTAGTGCTGACACCAGTCCTATACTGACAACAGGCCGGTATTGACAACAGTCTAGTGCTGACAACACTCCCATACTGGCAACAATCTCGCACTAACAAAAGTCTAGTGCTGACACCAGTCCCATACTGACAGCAATCTCACACTAACAACAGTCTAGTGATAACAACAGTCCCACACTGACAACAATCTCACAGTAACAACAGTCTAGTGCTGACAACAGTCACACGCTGACAGCAATCTCGCACTAACACCAGTCTCGCTCTAACAACCGTCCCATACTGACAACAGTCCGGTATTGACAACAGTCTAGCCCAAGCAACAGTCTAGCGCTGACAACACTCCCATACTGACAACAGTCCTATACTCACAACAGTCTGCACTAACAACGGTAGAGTGCTGATAACAGTCCCATACTGAAAACAATCTCGCACTAACAACAGTCTTGTGCTGACACCAGTCCCATACTGACAGCAATCTCACATTAACAACAGTCTACTGCTGAACAGTCCCACACTGACAACAATCTCACACTAACAACAGTCTAGTGCTGACAACAGTCGCACGCTGACAGCAATCTCGTACTAACAACAGTCTCGATCTAACAACCGTCCCATACTGACAACAGTCCGGTATTGACAACAGTCTAGCCCGAGCAACAGTCTAGCGCTGACAACACTCCCATACTGACAACAGTCATGCACTAACAACAGTCGAGTACTGACAACAGTCTCGCACCAACAACAGTCCAGCGCTGACAACAGTCCCATACTCACTGCAATCTTGCACTAACAACAGTCTAGCCCTGACAACAGACCCATACTGACAACAATCTCACACTAACAACAGTCTAGTGCTGACAGTTCCACACTGACAGCAATCTTGCACTAACAAAAGTCTCGCTATAACAACAGTCTAGTGCTGACAACAGTCCAGTGCTGATAACAGTCCCACACTGACAGCAATCTCGCACTAACAACAGTCTCGCTCTAAGAACAGTCTCATACTGACAACAATCTTGCACTAACAACAGTCTAGTGCTGAAAACAGTCTAGTGCTGACAACAATCCTATACTCACAACAGTCTGCACTAACAACAGTAGAGTGCTGATAACAGACCCATACTGATAACAATCTCACACTAACAACAGTCTTGTGCTGACAACATTCCCACACTGACAACAATCTCACACTAACAACAATCTAGTGTTGACAACAGTCCCATACTGACAACAGTCTCGCACTAACAACAGTCTAGTACTGACAACAGTCCCATAATGACAACAATCTTGCAGTAACAAGAGTCCCATACTGACAACAGTCCCATACTGACAACAGTCCCAAACTGACAACAAACTCGCACTAACAAGAGTCCCATACTGACAACAGTCCGGTATTGACAACAGTCTAGCCCAAGCAACAGTCTAGCACCGGTAACACTCCCACACTGACAACAGTCATGCACGAACAACAGTCGAGTGCTAAAAACAGTCTAGCACTAACAACAGTCCCATACTGACAGCAATCTCGCACTAACAACAGTCGAGTGCTGACAACAGTTCCATACTGACAACAGTCTCGCACTAACAACAGTCTAGTGCTGACAACAGACCCATACTGACAACAGTCTGGTATTGACAACAGTCTAGCCCGAGCAACAGACCCATGCTGACAACACTCCCATACTGACAACAGTCATGCACTAACAACAGTCAAGTGCGGACAACAGTCTAGCACTAACAACAGACGAGTGCTGACAACAGTTCCACATTGACAACAATTGTGCACTAACAACAGTCTAGTGCTGACAACAGTCCCACACTGACAACAGTCTCATACTAACAATAGTCTAGAGCTGAAAACAGTCCCAAACTGACAACAATCTCGCACTCACAACAGTCAAGTCCTGACAACAGTACTATACTGACAACAATCTCACACTAACAACATTCTCGCTCTAACATCAGTCCCATACTGGCAACAGTCTGGTATTGACAACAGTCTAGCGCGAGCAACAGACCCACGCTGACAACACTCCCATACTGACAACAGTCATGCACTAACAACAGTCGAGTGCGGACAACAGTCTAGCACTACCAACAGTCCCATACTGACATCAATCTCGCACTAACAACAGTCGAGTGCTGACAACAGTTCCATACTGACAACAGTCTCGCACGAACAACAGTCTAGTGCTGACACCAGTTCTATACTGACAACAATCTCACACTAACAACAGTCTAGTGCTGACAACAGACTCATACTGACAACAGTCTCACACTAACAACAATCTAGTGCTAACAACAGTCCCATACTGACAACACTCTGGTATTGACAACAGTCTAGCCCGAGCAACAGACCCATGCTGACAACACTCCTATACTGCCAACAGTCATGCACTAACAACAGTCGAGTGCGGACAACAGTCTAGCACTAACAACAGTCCCATACTGACAGCAATCTCGCACTAACAACAGTCGAGTGCTGACAACAGTTCCATACTGACAACAGTCTCGCACTAACAACAGTCTAGTGCTGACACCAGTTCTATACTGACAACAATCTCACACTAACAACAGTCTAGTGCTGACAACAGACTCATACAGACAACAGTCTCACACTAACAACAGTCTAGTGCTAACAACAGTCCCATCCTGACAACAGTCTGGTATTGACAACAGTCTAGCCCGAGCAACAGACCCATGCTGTCAACACTCCCATACTGACAACAGTCATGCACTAACAACAGTCTAGTACTGACAACAGTCCCATACTGACAACAATCTCGCACTAACAACAGTCTAGTGCTGACAACAGACTCATACTGACAACAGTCTCACACTAACACCACTCTCGCTCCAACAACAGTCCCATACTGGCAACAGTCCGGTATTGACAACAGTCTAGCCCAAGCAACAGTCTAGCATTGATAACACTCCCACACTGACAACAGTCATGCACTAACAACAGTCGAGTGCTGACACCAGTCTAGCACTAACAACAGTCCCATACTGACAGCAATCTCGCACTAACAACAGTCGAGTGCTGACAACAGTTCCATACTGACAACAGTCTCGCACTAACAACAGTCTAGTGCTGACACCAGTTCTATACTGACAACAATCTCACACTAACAACAGTCTAGTGCTGACAACAGACTCATACTGACAACAGTCTCACACTAACAACAGTCTAGTGCTAACAACAGTCCCATACTGACAACAGTCTGGTATTGACAACAGTCTAGCCCGAGCAACAGACCCATGCTGTCAACACTCCCATACTGACAACAGTCATGCACTAACAACAGTCTAGTACTGACAACAGTCCCATACTGACAACAATCTCGCACTAACAACAGTCTAGTGCTGACAACAATCCGATACTGACAACAATCTCACACTAACACCACTCTCGCTCCAATAACAGTCCCATACTGGCAACAGTCCGGTATTGACAACAGTCTAGCCCAAGCAACAGTCTAGCACTGATAACACTCCCACACTGACAACAGTCATGCACTAACAACAGTCGAGTGCTGACACCAGTCTAGCACTAACAACAGTCCCATACTGACAGCAATCTCGCACTAACAACAGTCGAGTGCTGACAACAGTTCCATACTGACAACAGTCTAGCACTCACAACAGTCCCATACTGACAGCAATCTCACACTAACAACAGTCTAGTGCTGACAAAAGTCCAATACTGACAACAATATGCACTAACAACAGTCTAGTGCTGACAACAGACCCATACTGATAACAATCTCGCACTAACAAAAGTCTTGTGCTGACAACAGTCCCATACTGACAACAGTCTCGCACTAACAACAGTCTAGTTCTGACAACAGTCCCATACTGACAACAATCTCGCACGAACAAGAGTCCCATACTGACAACAGTCCCATACTGACAACAGTCCCAAACTGACAACAATCTCGCACTAACAAGAGTCCCATACTGACAACAGTCCGGTATTGACAACAGTCTAGCCCAAGCAATAGTCTAGCACTGATAACACTCCCACACTGACAACAGTCATGCACTAACAACAGTCTCGCTCTACCAACAGTCCTATACTGACAACAATCTCGCACTAACAACAGTCTAGTGCTGACAACAGTCCCATACTGACAACAGGCCGGTATTGACAACAGTCCAGTACTGACAACACTCCCGTACTGGCAACAATCTCGCACTAACAAAAGTCTAGTGCTGACACCAGTCCTATACTGACAACAGGCCGGTATTGACAACAGTCTAGTGCTGACAACACTCCCATACTGGCAACAATCTCGCACTAACAAAAGTCTAGTGCTGACACCAGTCCCATACTGACAGCAATCTCACACGAACAACAGTCTAGTGATAACAACAGTCCCACACTGACAACAATCTCACAGTAACAACAGTCTAGTGCTGACAACAGTCACACGCTGACAGCAATCTCGCACTAACACCAGTCTCGCTCTAACAACCGTCCCATACTGACAACAGTCCGGTATTGACAACAGTCTAGCCCAAGCAACAGTCTAGCGCTGACAACACTCCCATACTGACAACAGTCCTATACTCACAACAGTCTGCACTAACAACGGTAGAGTGCTGATAACAGTCCCATACTGAAAACAATCTCGCACTAACAACAGTCTTGTGCTGACACCAGTCCCATACTGACAGCAATCTCACATTAACAACAGTCTACTGCTGAACAGTCCCACACTGACAACAATCTCACACTAACAACAGTCTAGTGCTGACAACAGTCGCACGCTGACAGCAATCTCGTACTAACAACAGTCTCGATCTAACAACCGTCCCATACTGACAACAGTCTGGTATTGACAACAGTCTAGCCCGAGCAACAGTCTAGCGCTGACAACACTCCCATACTGACAACAGTCATGCACTAACAACAGTCGAGTACTGACAACAGTCTCGCACCAACAACAGTCCAGCGCTGACAACAGTCCCATACTCACTGCAATCTTGCACTAACAACAGTCTAGCCCTGACAACAGACCCATACTGACAACAATCTCACACTAACAACAGTCTAGTGCTGACAGTTCCACACTGACAGCAATCTTGCACTAACAAAAGTCTCGCTATAACAACAGTCTAGTGCTGACAACAGTCCAGTGCTGATAACAGTCCCACACTGACAGCAATCTCGCACTAACAACAGTCTCGCTCTAAGAACAGTCTCATACTGACAACAATCTTGCACTAACAACAGTCTAGTGCTGAAAACAGTCTAGTGCTGACAACAATCCTATACTCACAACAGTCTGCACTAACAACAGTAGAGTGCTGATAACAGACCCATACTGATAACAATCTCACACTAACAACAGTCTTGTGCTGACAACATTCCCACACTGACAACAATCTCACACTAACAACAATCTAGTGTTGACAACAGTCCCATACTGACAACAGTCTCGCACTAACAACAGTCTAGTACTGACAACAGTCCCATAATGACAACAATCTTGCAGTAACAAGAGTCCCATACTGACAACAGTCCCATACTGACAACAGTCCCAAACTGACAACAAACTCGCACTAACAAGAGTCCCATACTGACAACAGTCCGGTATTGACAACAGTCTAGCCCAAGCAACAGTCTAGCACCGGTAACACTCCCACACTGACAACAGTCATGCACGAACAACAGTCGAGTGCTAAAAACAGTCTAGCACTAACAACAGTCCCATACTGACAGCAATCTCGCACTAACAACAGTCTAGTGCTGACAACAGTCGCACGCTGACAGCAATCTCGTACTAACAACAGTCTCGATCTAACAACCGTCCCATACTGACAACAGTCTGGTATTGACAACAGTCTAGCCCGAGCAACAGTCTAGCGCTGACAACACTCCCATACTGACAACAGTCATGCACTAACAACAGTCGAGTACTGACAACAGTCTCGCACCAACAACAGTCCAGCGCTGACAACAGTCCCATACTCACTGCAATCTTGCACTAACAACAGTCTAGCCCTGACAACAGACCCATACTGACAACAATCTCACACTAACAACAGTCTAGTGCTGACAGTTCCACACTGACAGCAATCTTGCACTAACAAAAGTCTCGCTATAACAACAGTCTAGTGCTGACAACAGTCCAGTGCTGATAACAGTCCCACACTGACAGCAATCTCGCACTAACAACAGTCTCGCTCTAAGAACAGTCTCATACTGACAACAATCTTGCACTAACAACAGTCTAGTGCTGAAAACAGTCTAGTGCTGACAACAATCCTATACTCACAACAGTCTGCACTAACAACAGTAGAGTGCTGATAACAGACCCATACTGATAACAATCTCACACTAACAACAGTCTTGTGCTGACAACATTCCCACACTGACAACAATCTCACACTAACAACAATCTAGTGTTGACAACAGTCCCATACTGACAACAGTCTCGCACTAACAACAGTCTAGTACTGACAACAGTCCCATAATGACAACAATCTTGCAGTAACAAGAGTCCCATACTGACAACAGTCCCATACTGACAACAGTCCCAAACTGACAACAAACTCGCACTAACAAGAGTCCCATACTGACAACAGTCCGGTATTGACAACAGTCTAGCCCAAGCAACAGTCTAGCACCGGTAACACTCCCACACTGACAACAGTCATGCACGAACAACAGTCGAGTGCTAAAAACAGTCTAGCACTAACAACAGTCCCATACTGACAGCAATCTCGCACTAACAACAGTCGAGTGCTGACAACAGTTCCATACTGACAACAGTCTCGCACTAACAACAGTCTAGTGCTGACACCAGTCCCATACTGACAACAATCTACCACTAACAACAGTCTAGTGCTGACAACAGACCCATACTGACAACAGTCTGGTATTGACAACAGTCTAGCCCGAGCAACAGACCCATGCTGACAACACTCCCATACTGACAACAGTCATGCACTAACAACAGTCAAGTGCGGACAACAGTCTAGCACTAACAACAGACGAGTGCTGACAACAGTTCCACATTGACAACAATTGCGCACTAACAACAGTCTAGTGCTGACAACAGTCCCACACTGACAACAGTCTCATACTAACAATAGTCTAGAGCTGAAAACAGTCCCAAACTGACAACAATCTCGCACTCACAACAGTCAAGTCCTGACAACAGTACTATACTGACAACAATCTCACACTAACAACATTCTCGCTCTAACATCAGTCCCATACTGGCAACAGTCTGGTAATGACAACAGTCTAGCGCGAGCAACAGACCCACGCTGACAACACTCCCATACTGACAACAGTCATGCACTAACAACAGTCGAGTGCGGACAACAGTCTAGCACTACCAACAGTCCCATACTGACATCAATCTCGCACTAACAACAGTCGAGTGCTGACAACAGCTCCATACTGACAACAGTCTCGCACGAACAACAGTCTAGTGCTGACACCAGTTCTATACTGACAACAATCTCACACTAACAACAGTCTAGTGCTGACAACAGACTCATACTGACAACAGTCTCACACTAACAACAATCTAGTGCTAACAACAGTCCCATACTGACAACACTCTGGTATTGACAACAGTCTAGCCCGAGCAACAGACCCATGCTGACAACACTCCTATACTGCCAACAGTCATGCACTAACAACAGTCGAGTGCGGACAACAGTCTAGCACTAACAACAGTCCCATACTGACAGCAATCTCGCACTAACAACAGTCGAGTGCTGACAACAGTTCCATACTGACAACAGTCTCGCACTAACAACAGTCTAGTGCTGACACCAGTTCTATACTGACAACAATCTCACACTAACAACAGTCTAGTGCTGACAACAGACTCATACTGACAACAGTCTCACACTAACAACAGTCTAGTGCTAACAACAGTCCCATACTGACAACAGTCTGGTATTGACAACAGTCTAGCCCGAGCAACAGACCCATGCTGTCAACACTCCCATACTGACAACAGTCATGCACTAACAACAGTCTAGTACTGACAACAGTCCCATACTGACAACAATCTCGCACTAACAACAGTCTAGTGCTGACAACAATCCGATACTGACAACAATCTCACACTAACACCACTCTCGCTCCAACAACAGTCCCATACTGGCAACAGTCCGGTATTGACAACAGTCTAGCCCAAGCAACAGTCTAGCACTGATAACACTCCCACACTGACAACAGTCATGCACTAACAACAGTCGAGTGCTGACACCAGTCTAGCGCTAACAACAGTCCCATACTGACAGCAATCTCGCACTAACAACAGTCGAGTGCTGACAACAGTTCCATACTGACAACAGTCTAGCACTCACAACAGTCCCATACTGACAGCAATCTCACACTAACAACAGTCTAGTGCTGACAAAAGTCCAATACTGACAACAATATGCACTAACAACAGTCTAGTGCTGACAACAGACCCATACTGATAACAATCTCGCACTAACAAAAGTCTTGTGCTGACAACAGTCCCATACTGACAACAGTCTCGCACTAACAACAGTCTAGTTCTGACAACAGTCCCATACTGACAACAATCTCGCACGAACAAGAGTCCCATACTGACAACAGTCCCATACTGACAACAGTCCCAAACTGACAACAATCTCGCACTAACAAGAGTCCCATACTGACAACAGTCCGGTATTGACAACAGTCTAGCCCAAGCAATAGTCTAGCACTGATAACACTCCCACACTGACAACAGTCATGCACTAACAACAGTCGTGTGCTGACAACAGTCTAGCACTAACAACAGTCCCATACTGACAGCAATCTCGCACTAACAACAGTTGAGTGCTGACAACAGTTCCATACTGACAACAGTCTCGCACTAACAACAGTCTAGTGCTGACACCAGTTCTATACTGACAACAATCTCACACTAACAACAGTCTAGTGCTGACAACAGTCCAATACTGACAACAATCTCGCACTAACAACAGTCTAGTGCTGACAACAGACTCATACTGACAACAGTCTCACACTAACAACAGTCTAGTGCTAACAACAGTCCCATACTGACAACAGTCCCATACTGACAACAGTCTAGCCCGAGCAACAGACCCATGCTGTCAACACTCCCATACTGACAACAGTCATGCACTAACAACAGTCGAGTGCGGACAACAGTCTAGCACTAACAACAGTCCCATACTGACAGCAATCGCGCACTAACAACAGTTGAGTGCTGACAACAGTTCCATACTGACAACAGTCTCGCACTAACAACAGTCTAATGCTGACACCAGTTCTATACTGACAACAATCTCACACTAACAACAGTCTAGTGCTGACAACAGACTCATACTGACAACAGTCTCACACTAACAACAGTCTAGTGCTAACAACAGTCCCATACTGACAACACTCTGGTATTGACAACAGTCTAGCCCGAGCAACAGACCCATGCTGTCAACACTCCCATACTGACAACAGTCATGCACTAACAACAGTCGAGTACTGACAACAGTCCCATACTGACAACAATCTCGCACTAACAACAGTCTAGTGCTGACAACAATCCGATACTGACAACAATCTCACACTAACACCACTCTCGCTCCAACAACAGTCCCATACTGGCAACAGTCCGGTATTGACAACAGTCTAGCCCAAGCAACAGTCTAGCACTGATAACACTACCACACTGACAACAGTCATGCACTAACAACAGTCGAGTGCTGACACCAGTCTAGCACTAACAACAGTCCCATACTGACAGCAATCTCGCACTAACAACAGTCGAGTGCTGACAACAGTTCCATACTGACAACAGTCTAGCACTCACAACAGTCCCATACTGACAGCAATCTCACACTAACAACAGTCGAGTGCTGACAAAAGTCCAATACTGACAACAATATGCACTAACAACAGTCTAGCGCTGACAACAGACCCATACTGATAACAATCTCGCACTAACAAAAGTCTTGTGCTGACAACAGTCCCATACTGACAACAGTCTCGCACTAACAACAGTCTAGTTCTGACAACAGTCCCATACTGACAACAATCTCGCACGAACAAGAGTCCCATACTGACAACAGTCCCATACTGACAACAGTTCCAAACTGACAACAATCTCGCACTAACAAGAGTCCCATACTGACAACAGTCCGGTATTGACAACAGTCTAGCCCAAGCAATAGTCTAGCACTGATAACACTCCCACACTGACAACAGTCATGCACTAACAACAGTCGAGTGCTGACAACAGTCTAGCACTAACAACAGTCCCATACTGACAGCAATCTCACACTAACAACAGTTGAGTGCTGACAACAGTTCCATACTGACAACAGTCTCGCACTAACAACAGTCTAGTGCTGACACCAGTTCCATACTGACAACAATCTCACACTAACAACAGTCTAGTGCTGACAACAGTCCAATACTGACAACAATCTCGCACTAACAACAGTCTAGTGCTGACAACAGTCCCATACTGACAACAGTCCCATACTGACAACAGTCTAGCCCGAGCAACAGACCCATGCTGTCAACACTCCCATACTGACAACAGTCATGCACTAACAACAGTCGAGTGCGGACAACAGTCTAGCACTAACAACAGTCCCATACTGACAGCAATCGCGCACTAACAACAGTTGAGTGCTGACAACAGTTCCATACTGACAACAGTCTCGCACTAACAGTCTAATGCTGACACCAGTTCTATACTGACAACAATCTCACACTAACAACAGTCTAGTGCTGACAACAGACTCATACTGACAACAGTCTCACACTAACAACAGTCTAGTGCTAACAACAGTCCCATACTGACAACACTCTGGTATTGACAACAGTCTAGCCCGAGCAACAGACCCATGCTGTCAACACTCCCATACTGACAACAGTCATGCACTAACAACAGTCGAGTACTGACAACAGTCCCATACTGACAACAATCTCGCACTAACAACAGTCTAGTGCTGACAACAATCCGATACTGACAACAATCTCACACTAACACCACTCTCGCTACAACAACAGTCCCATACTGGCAACAGTCCGGTATTGACAACAGTCTAGCCCAAGCAACAGTCTAGCACTGATAACACTACCACACTGACAACAGTCATGCACTAACAACAGTCGAGTGCTGACACCAGTCTAGCACTAACAACAGTCCCATACTGACAGCAATCTCGCACTAACAACAGTCGAGTGCTGACAACAGTTCCATACTGACAACAGTCTAGCACTAACAACAGTCCCATACTGACAGCAATCTCGCACTAACAACAGTCGAGTGCTGACAACAGTTCCATACTGACAACAGTCTAGCACTCACAACAGTCCCATACTGACAGCAATCTCACACTAACAACAGTCTAGTGCTGACAAAAGTCCAATACGGACAACAATATGCACTAACAACAGTCTAGTGCTGACAACAGACCCATACTGATAACAATCTCGCACTAACAAAAGTCTTGTGCTGACAACAGTCCCATACTGACAACAGTCTCGCACTAACAACAGTCTAGTTCTGACAACAGTCCCATAATGACAACAATCTCGCACGAACAAGAGTCCCATACTGACAACAGTCCCATACTGACAACAGTCCCAAACTGACAACAATCTCGCACTAACAAGAGTCCCATACTGACAACAGTCCGGTATTGACAACAGTCTAGCCCAAGCAATAGTCTAGCACTGATAACACTCCCACACTGACAACAGTCATGCACTAACAACAGTCGTGTGCTGACAACAGTCTAGCACTAACAACAGTCCCATACTGACAGCAATCTCGCACTAACAACAGTTGAGTGCTGACAACAGTTCCATACTGACAACAGTCTCGCACTAACAACAGTCTAGTGCTGACACCAGTTCTATACTGACAACAATCTCACACTAACAACAGTCTAGTGCTGACAACAGTCCAATACTGACAACAATCTCGCACTAACAACAGTCTAGTGCTGACAACAGACTCATACTGACAACAGTCTCACACTAACAACAGTCTAGTGCTAACAACAGTCCCACACTGACAACAGTCCCATACTGACAACAGTCTAGCCCGAGCAACAGACCCATGCTGTCAACACTCCCATACTGACAACAGTCATGCACTAACAACAGTCGAGTGCGGACAACAGTCTAGCACTAACAACAGTCCCATACTGACAACAATCTCGCACTCACAACAGTCAAGTCCTGACAACAGTACTATACTGACAACAATCTCACACTAACAACATTCTCGCTCTAACATCAGTCCCATACTGGCAACAGTCTGGTATTGACAACAGTCTAGCGCGAGCAACAGACCCACGCTGACAACACTCCCATACTGACAACAGTCATGCACTAACAACAGTCGAGTGCGGACAACAGTCTAGCACTACCAACAGTCCCATACTGACATCAATCTCGCACTAACAACAGTCGAGTGCTGACAACAGTTCCATACTGACAACAGTCTCGCACGAACAACAGTCTAGTGCTGACAACAGTCCAATACTGACAACAATCTCACACTAACAACAGTCTAGTGCTGACAACAGACTCATACTGACAACAGTCTCACACTAACAACAATCTAGTGCTAACAACAGTCCCATACTGACAACACTCTGGTATTGACAACAGTCTAGCCCGAGCAACAGACCCATGCTGACAACACTCCTATACTGCCAACAGTCATGCACTAACAACAGTCGAGTGCGGACAACAGTCTAGCACTAACAACAGTCCCATACTGACAGCAATCTCGCACTAACAACAGTCGAGTGCTGACAACAGTTCCATACTGACAACAGTCTCGCACTAACAACAGTCTAGTGCTGACACCAGTTCTATACTGACAACAATCTCACACTAACAACAGTCTAGTGCTGACAACAGACTCATACTGACAACAGTCTCACACTAACAACAGTCTAGTGCTGACAACAGTCCCACACTGACAACAGTCTCGTACTAACAACAGTCTAGAGCTGACAACAGTCCCAAACTGACAACAATCTCACACTAACAACAGTCAAGTGCTGACAGCAGTCCTATACTGACAACAATCTCGCACTAACAACAGTCTCGCTCCAACAACCGTCCCACACTGACAACAATCTCGCACTAGCAATAGTCTAGTGCTGACAACAGTCCTATACTGACAACAGTCTCGTACTAACAACAGTCTAGTGCTGTCAACAGTCCCATACTGACAACAGTTCCACACTGACAACAATCTCGCACTAACAACAGTCTAGTGCTGACAACAGTCCCACACTGACAACAGTCTCGTACTAACAACAGTCTAGAGCTGACAACAGTCCCAAACTGACAACAATCTCGCACTAACAACAGTCTCGCTCTAACATCAGTCCCATACTGACAACAATCTCGCACGAACAACAGTCGAGTGCTGACAACAGTCCTAAACTGAACAGGCTGGTATTGACAACAGTCTAGCCCGAGCCACAGTCTAGCGCTAACAACACTCCCATACTGACAACAATCTACCACTAACAACAGTCTAGTGCTGACAACAGTCCTATACTGACAACAGGCTGGTATTGACAACAGTCTAGCCCGAGCAACACTCCCATACTGACAACAATCTCGATCTAACAATAGTCTAGTGCTGACAGCAATCTCACACTAACAACAGTCTAGTGCTGACAACAGACCCACACTCACAACAATCTTGCACTAACAACAGTCTAGTGCTGACAACTGTCCCACACTGACAACAATCTCACACTAACAACAGTCTAGTGCTGACAACAGTCTCGCACTAACAACAGTCTAGTACTGACAACAGTCCCATACTGAAAACAATCTTGCACTAACAAGAGTCCCACACTGACAACAGTCCCATACTGACAACAGTCATGCACTAACAACAGTCGAGTGCGGACAACAGTCTAGCACTAACAACAGATGAGTGCTGACAACAGTTCCACACTGACAACAATCTCGCACTAACAACAGTCGAGTGCTGACAACAGTCCCACACTGACAACAGTCTCGTACTAACAACAGTCTAGAGCTGACAACAGTCCCAAACTGACAACAATCTCGCACTAACTACAGTCAAGTCCTGACAACAGTACTATACTGACAACAATCTCGCACTAACAACAGTCTCGCTCTAACATCAGTCCCATACTGACAACAATCTCGCACTAACAATAGTCTAGTGCTGACAACAGTTCCACACTGACAACAATCTCGCACTAACAACAGTCTAGTGCTGACAACAGTCCCACACTAACAACAGTCTAGTGCTGACAACAGTCCAATACTGACAACAATCTCGCACTAACTACAGTCAAGTCCTGACAACAGTACTATACTGACAACAATCTCGCACTAACAACAGTCTCGCTCTAACATCAGTCCTATACTGACAACAATCTCGCACTAACAACAGTCTAGTGCTGACAACAGTTCCACACTGACAACAATCTCGCACTAACAACAGTCGAGTGCTGACAACAGTCCCACACTGACAACAGTCTCGTACTAACAACAGTCTAGAGCTGACAACAGTCCCAAACTGACAACAATCTCGCACTAACTACAGTCAAGTCCTGACAACAGTACTATACTGACAACAATCTCGCACTAACAACAGTCTCGCTCTAACATCAGTCCCATACTGACAACAATCTCGCACTAACAACAGTCTAGTGCTGACAACAGTTCCACACTGACAACAATCTCGCACTAACAACAGTCTAGTGCTGACAACAGACTCATACTGACAACAGTCTCACACTAACAACAGTCTAGTGCTAACAACAGTGCCATACTGACAACAGTCCCATACTGACAACAGTCTAGCCCGAGCAACAGTCTAGCGCTGACAACACTCCCATACTGACAACAGTCATGCACTAACAACAGTCGAGTGCTGACAACAGTCTCGCACCAACAACAGTCCAGCACTGACAACAGTCCCATACTCACTGCAATCTTGCACTAACAACAGTCTAGCCCTGACAACAGACCCATACTGACAACAATCTCGCACTAACAACAGTCTAGTGCTGACAGTTCCACACTGACAGCAATCTTGCACTAACAAAAGTCTCGCTATAACAACAGTCTAGTGCTGACAACAGTCCAGTGCTGATAACAGTCCCACACTGACAGCAATCTCGCACTAACAACAGTCTCGCTCTAAGAACAGTCACATACTGACAACAATCTTGCACTAACAACAGTCTAGTGCTGACAACAATCCGATACTCACAACAGTCTGCACTAACAACAGTAGAGTGCTGATAACAGACCCATACTGATAACAATCTCACACTAACAACAGTCTTGTGCTTACAACATTCCCACACTGACAACAATCTCACACTAACAACAATCTAGTGTTGACAACAGTCCCATACTGACAACAGTCTCGCACTAACAACAGTCTAGTACTGACAACAGTCCCAAAATGACAACAATCTTGCACTAACAAGAGTCCCATAATGACAACAGTCACATACTGACAACAGTCCCACACTGACAACAATCTCACACTAACAATCTAGTGTTGACAACGGTCCCATACTGACAACAGTCTCGCACTAACAACAGTCTAGTACTGACAACAGTCCCAAAATGACAACAATCTTGCACTAACAAGAGTCCCATACTGACAACAGTCACATACTGACAACAGTCCCAAACTGACAACAATCTCGCACTAACACCAGTCTAGTGCTGACAACAATCTGATACTGCCAACAATCTCCCACTAACACCAGTCTCGCTCTAACAACAGTCCCATACTGACAACAGTCCGGTATTCACAACAGTCGAGCCCAAGCAACAGTCCGGCACCGATAACACTCCCACACTGACAACAGTCTAGCGCTAACAACAGTCCCATACTGACAACAGTCTCGTACTAACAACAGTCTAGAGCTGACAACAGTCCCAAACTGACAACAATCTCGCACTAACTACAGTCAAGTCCTGACAACAGTTCCACACTGACAACAATCTCGCACTAACAACAGTCTCGCTCCAACAACCGTCCCACACTGACAACAATCTCGCACTAACAATAGTCTAGTGCTGACAACAGTCCTATACTGACAACAGTCTCACACTAACAACAGTCTAGTGCTGACAACAGTCCTATACTGACAACAATCTCGCACTAACAACAGTCTCGCTCCAACAACCGTCCCACACTGACAACAATCTCGCACTAACAATAGTCTAGTGCTGACAACAGTCCTATACTGACAACAGTCTCACACTAACAACAGTCTAGTGCTGACACCAGTCCTATACTGACAACAATCTCACACTAACAACAGTCTAGTGCTGACAACAGTCCCATACTGACAACAATCTCGCACTAACAACAGTCGAGTGCTGACAACAGTCCTATACTGACAACAATCTCGCACTAACAATAGTCTCACTCTAACAACAGTCCCATACTGACAACTGTCGCGTATTGACAACAGACTAGCCTGAGCAACAGTCTAGCACTAACAACACTCCCATACTGACAACAGTCTAGCAATAACAACAGTCTAGCATTGACAACAGTCCGCTACTGACAACTGTCTCACACAAGAAACAGCCCCACACTGACAACAGTCTAGCCTAAGCAACAGTCTAGCCCGAGCAACAGTCTAGCCCGAGCAACAGTCTAGCCCTGACAACACTCCCATATTGACAACAATCTCACACTAACAACAGTCTAGTGCTGACAACAGACTCATACAGACAACAATCTCATACTAACAACAGTTTACTGCTAACAACAGTCCTATACTGTCAACAACCTCACACTAACAACAGTCTAGTGCTGACACCAGTCCCATACTGACAGCAATCTCACACTAACAACAGTCTTGCTCTAACAACCGTCCCATACCGACAACAGTCCGGTATTGACAACAGTCTAGCCCGAGCAACAGTCTAGCGCTGACAACACTCCCATACTGACAACAGTCATGCACGAACAACAGTCGAGTGCTGACAACAGTCTCACACTAACAACAGTCCCATACTGACAACAGTCTCGCACTAACAACAGTCTAGTTCTGACAACAGTCCCATACTGACAACAATCTCGCACGAACAAGAGTCCCATACTGACAACAGTCCCAAACTGACAACAATCTCGCACTAACAAGAGTCCCATACTGACAACAGTCCGGTATTGACAACAGTCTAGCCCAAGCAATAGTCTAGCACTGATAACACTCCCACACTGACAACAGTCATGCACTAACAACAGTCGAGTGCTGACAACAGTCTAGCACTAACAACAGTCCCATACTGACAGCAATCTCACACTAACAACAGTTGAGTGCTGACAACAGTTCCATACTGACAACAGTCTCGCACTAACAACAGTCTAGTGCTGACACCAGTTCTATACTGACAACAATCTCACACTAACAACAGTCTAGTGCTGACAACAGTCCAATACTGACAACAATCTCGCACTAACAACAGTCTAGTGCTGATAACAGACTCATACTGACAACAGTCTCACACTAACAACAATCTAGTGCTAACAACAGTCCCATACTGACAACAGTCCCATACTGACAACAGTCTAGCCCAAGCAACAGTCTAGCGCTGACAACACTCCCATACTGACAACAATCTCGCACTACAAACAGTCTAGTGCTGACAACAGTCCTATACTGACAACAGGCTGGTATTGACAACAGTCTAGCCCGAGCAACACTCCCATACTGACAACAATCTCGATCTAACAATAGTCTAGTGCTGACAGCAATCTCACACTAACAACAGTCTAGTGCTGACAACAGACCCACACTCACAACAATCTTGCACTAACAACAGTCTAGTGCTGACAACTGTACCACACTGACAACAATCTCACACTAACAACAGTCTAGTGCTGACAACAGTCTCGCACTAACAACAGTCTAGTACTGACAACAGTCGCATACTGAAAACAATCTTGCACTAACAAGATTCCCACACTGACAACAGTCCCATACTGACAACAGCGATGCACTAACAACAGTCGAGTGCTGACAACAGTCTAGCACTAACAACAGATGAGTGCTGACAACAGTTCCACACTGACAACAATCTCGCACTAACAACAGTCGAGTGCTGACAACAGTCCCACACTGACAACAGTCTCGTACTAACAACAGTCTAGAGCTGACAACAGTCCCAAACTGACAACAATCTCGCACTAACTACAGTCAAGTCCTGACAACAGTTCCACACTGACAAAAATCTCGCACTAACAACAGTCTAGTGCTGACAACAGTCCCACACTGACAACAGTCTCGTACTAACAACAGTCTAGAGCTGACAACAGTCCCAAACTGACAACAATCTCACACTAACAACAGTCAAGTGCTGACAACAGTCCCATACTGACAACAATCTCGCACTAACAACAGTCTCGCTCCAACAACCGTCCCACACTGACAACAATCTCGCACTAACAATAGTCTAGTGCTGACAACAGTCCTATACTGACAACAGTCTCACACTAACAACAGTCTAGTGCTGACAACAGTCCTATACTGACAACAATCTCGCACTAACAACAGTCTCGCTCCAACAACCGTCCCACACTGACAACAATCTCGCACTAACAATAGTCTAGTGCTGACAACAGTCCTATACTGACAATAGTCTCACACTAACAACAGTCTAGTGCTGACACCAGTCCTATACTGACAACAATCTCACACTAACAACAGTCTAGTGCTGACAACAGTCCCATACTGACAACAATCTCGCACTAACAACAGTCGAGTGCTGACAACAGTCCTATACTGACAACAATCTCGCACTAACAATAGTCTCACTCTAACAACAGTCCCATACTGACAACTGTCGCGTATTGACAACAGACTAGCCTGAGCAACAGTCTAGCACTAACAACACTCCCATACTGACAACAGTCTAGCAATAACAACAGTCTAGCATTGACAACAGTCCGCTACTGACAACTGTCTCACACAAGAAACAGCCCCACACTGACAACAGTCTAGCCTAAGCAACAGTCTAGCCCGAGCAACAGTCTAGCCCGAGCAACAGTCTAGCCCTGACAACACTCCCATATTGACAACAATCTCACACTAACAACAGTCTAGTGCTGACAACCGACTCATACAGACAACAATCTCATACTAACAACAGTTTACTGCTAACAACAGTCCTATACTGTCAACAACCTCACACTAACAACAGTCTAGTGCTGACACCAGTCCCATACTGACAGCAATCTCACACTAACAACAGTCTCGCTCTATTAACCGTCCCATACCGACAACAGTCCGGTATTGACAACAGTCTAGCCCGAGCAACAGTCTAGCGCTGACAGCACTCCCATACTGACAACAGTCATGCATGAACAACAGTCGAGTGCTGACAGCAGTCTCACACTAACAACAGTCCCATACTGACAACAGTCTCGCACTAACAACAGTCTAGTTCTGACAACAGTCCCATACTGACAACAATCTCGCACGAACAAGAGTCCCATACTGACAACAGTCCCAAACTGACAACAATCTCGCACTAACAAGAGTCCCATACTGACAACAGTCCGGTATTGACAACAGTCTAGCCCAAGCAATAGTCTAGCACTGATAACACTCCCACACTGACAACAGTCATGCACTAACAACAGTCGAGTGCTGACAACAGTCTATCACTAACAACAGTCCCATACTGACAGCAATCTCGCACTAACAACAGTTGAGTGCTGACAACAGTTCCATACTGACAACAGTCTCGCACTAACAACAGTCTAGTGCTGACACCAGTTCTATACTGACAACAATCTCACACTAACAACAGTCTAGTGCTGACAACAGTCCAATACTGACAACAATCTCGCACTAACAACAGTCTAGTGCTGATAACAGACTCATACTGACAACAGTCTCACACTAACAACAATCTAGTGCTAACAACAGTCCCATACTGACAACAGTCCCATACTGACAACAGTCTAGCCCAAGCAACAGTCTAGCGCTGACAACACTCCCATACTGACAACAATCTCGCACTACCAACAATCTAGTGCTGACAACAGTCCTATACTGACAACAGGCTGGTATTGACAACAGTCTAGCCCGAGCAACACTCCCATACTGACAACAATCTCGATCTAACAATAGTCTAGTGCTGACAGCAATCTCACACTAACAACAGTCTAGTGCTGACAACAGACCCACACTCACAACAATCTTGCACTAACAACAGTCTAGTGCTGACAACTGTCCCACACTGACAACAATCTCACACTAACAACAGTCTAGTGCTGACAACATTCTCGCACTAACAACAGTCTAGTACTGACAACAGTCGCATACTGAAAACAATCTTGCACTAACAAGAGTCCCACACTGACAACAGTCCCATACTGACAACAGTCATGCACTAACAACAGTCGAGTGCGGACAACAGTCTAGCACTAACAACAGACGAGTGCTGACAACAGTTCCACACTGACAACAATCTCGCACTAACAACAGTCTAGTGCTGACAACAGATCCACACTGACAACAATCTCGCACTAACAACAGTCTAGTGCTGACAACAGTCCCACACTGACAACAGTCTCGTACTAACAACAGTCTAGAGCTGACAACAGTCCCAAACTGACAACAATCTCACACTAACAACAGTCAAGTGCTGACAACAGTCCCATACTGACAACAATCTCGCACTAACAACAGTCTCGCTCCAACAACCGTCCCACACTGACAACAAACTCGCACTAACAATAGTCTAGTGCTGACAACAGTCCTATACTGACAACAGTCTCACAGTAACAACAGTCTAGTGCTGACAACAGTCCTATACTGACAACAATCTCGCACTAACAACAGTCTCGCTCCAACAACCGTCCCACACTGACAACAATCTCGCACTAACAATAGTCTAGTGCTGACAACAGTCCTATACTGACAACAGTCTCACACTAACAACAGTCTAGTGCTGACACCAGTCCTATACTGACAACAATCTCACACTAACAACAGTCTAGTGCTGACAACAGTCCCATACTGACAACAATCTCGCACTAACAACAGTCGAGTGCTGACAACAGTCCTATACTGACAACAATCTCGCACTAACAATAGTCTCACTCTAACAACAGTCCCATACTGACAACTGTCGCGTATTGACAACAGACTAGCCTGAGCAACAGTCTAGCACTAACAACACTCCCATACTGACAACAGTCTAGCAATAACAACAGTCTAGCATTGACAACAGTCCGCTACTGACAACAGTCTCACACAAGAAACAGCCCCACACTGACAACAGTCTAGCCTAAGCAACAGTCTAGCCCGAGCAACAGTCTAGCCCGAGCAACAGTCTAGCCCTGACAACACTCCCATATTGACAACAATCTCACACTAACAACAGTCTACTGCTGACAACAGACTCATACAGACAACAATCTCATACTAACAACAGTTTACTGCTAACAACAGTCCTATACTGTCAACAACCTCACACTAACAACTGGCCTATGCTGACACCAGTCCCATACTGACAGCAATCTCGCACTAACAACAGTTGAGTGCTGACAACAGTCCCATACTGACAACAATCTCGCACTAACAACAGTCGAGTGCTGACAACAGTCCTATACTGACAACAATCTCGCACTAACAATAGTCTCACTCTAACAACAGTCCCATACTGACAACTGTCGCGTATTGACAACAGACTAGCCTGAGCAACAGTCTAGCACTAACAACACTCCCATACTGACAACAGTCTAGCAATAACAACAGTCTAGCATTGACAACAGTCCGCTACTGACAACTGTCTCACACAAGAAACAGCCCCACACTGACAACAGTCTAGCCTAAGCAACAGTCTAGCCCGAGCAACAGTCTAGGCCGAGCAACAGTCTAGCCCTGACAACACTCCCATATTGACAACAATCTCACACTAACAACAGTCTAGTGCTGACAACAGACTCATACAGACAACAATCTCATACTAACAACAGTTTACTGCTAACAACAGTCCTATACTGTCAACAACCTCACACTAACAACAGTCTAGTGCTGACACCAGTCCCATACTGACAGCAATCTCACACTAACAACAGTCTCGCTCTAACAACCGTCCCATACCGACAACAGTCCGGTATTGACAACAGTCTAGCCCGAGCAACAGTCTAGCGCTGACAACACTCCCATACTGACAACAGTCATGCACGAACAACAGTCGAGTGCTGACAACAGTCCCACACTAACAACAGTCCCATACTGACAACAGTCTCGCACTAACAACAGTCTAGTTCTGACAACAGTCCCATACTGACAACAATCTCGCACGAACAAGAGTCCCATACTGACAACAGTCCCAAACTGACAACAATCTCGCACTAACAAGAGTCCCATACTGACAACAGTCCGATATTGACAACAGTCTAGCCCAAGCAATAGTCTAGCACTGATAACACTCCCACACTGACAACAGTCATGCACTAACAACAGTCGAGTGCTGACAACAGTCTAGCACTAACAACAGTCCCATACTGACAGCAATCTCGCACTAACAACAGTTGAGTGCTGACAACAGTCCCACACTGACAACAGTCTCGTACTAACAACAGTCTAGAGCTGACAACAGTCCCAAACTGACAACAATCTCACACTAACAACAGTCAAGTGCTGACAACAGTCCCATACTGACAACAATCTCGCACTAACAACAGTCTCGCTCCAACAACCGTCCCACACTGACAACAATCTCGCACTAACAATAGTCTAGTGCTGACAACAGTCCTATACTGACAACAGTCTCACACTAACAACAGTCTAGTGCTGACAACAGTCCTATACTGACAACAATCTCGCACTAACAACAGTCTCGCTCCAACAACCATCCCACACTGACAACAATCTCGCACTAACAATAGTCTAGTGCTGACAACAGTCCTATACTGACAACAGTCTCACACTAACAACAGTCTAGTGCTGACACCAGTCCTATACTGACAACAATCTCGCACTAACAACAGTCTCGCTCCAACAACCGTCCCACACTGACAACAATCTCGCACTAACAATAGTCTAGTGCTGACAACAGTCCTATACTGACAACAGTCTCACACTAACAACAGTCTAGTGCTGACACCAGTCCTATACTGACAACAATCTCACACTAACAACAGTCTAGTGCTGACAACAGTCCCATACTGACAACAATCTCGCACTAACAACAGTCAAGTGCTGACAACAGTCCTATACTGACAACAATCTCGCACTAACAATAGTCTCACTCTAACAACAGTCCCATACTGACAACTGTCGCGTATTGACAACAGACTAGCCTGAGCAACAGTCTAGCACTAACAACACTCCCATACTGACAACAGTCTAGCAATAACAACAGTCTAGCATTGACAACAGTCCGCTACTGACAACTGTCTCACACAAGAAACAGCCCCACACTGACAACAGTCTAGCCTAAGCAACAGTCTAGCCCGAGCAACAGTCTAGCCCGAGCAACAGTCTAGCCCTGACAACACTCCCATATTGACAACAATCTCACACTAACAACAGTCTAGTGCTGACAACCGACTCATACAGACAACAATCTCATACTAACAACAGTTTACTGCTAACAACAGTCCTATACTGTCAACAACCTCACACCAACAACAGTCTAGTGCTGACACCAGTCCCATACTGACAGCAATCTCACACTAACAACAGTCTCGCTCTAACAACTGTCCCATACTGACAACAGTCCGGTATTGACAACAGTCTAGCCCGAGCAACAGTCTAGCGCTGACAACACTCCCATACTGACAACAGTCATGCACGAACAACAGTCGAGTGCTGACAACAGTCTCACACTAACAACAGTCCCATACTGACAACAGTCTCGCACTAACAACAGTCTAGTTCTGACAACAGTCCCATACTGACAACAATCTCGCACGAACAAGAGTCCCATACTGACAACAGTCCCAAACTGACAACAATCTCGCACTAACAAGAGTCCCATACTGACAACAGTCCGGTATTGACAACAGTCTAGCCCAAGCAATAGTCTAGCACTGATAACACTCCCACACTGACAACAGTCATGCACTAACAACAGTCGAGTGATGACAACAGTCTAGCACTAACAACAGTCCCATACTGACAGCAATCTCGCACTAACAACAGTTGAGTGCAGACAACAGTTCCATACTGACAACAATCTCACACTAACAACCGTCTAGTGCTGACAACAGTCCAATACTGACAACAATCTCGCACTAACAACAGTCTAGTGCTGACAACAGACTCATTCTGACAACAGTCTCACACTAACAACAGTCTAGTGCTAACAACAGTCCCATACTGACAACAGTCCCATACTGACAACAGTCTAGCCCAAGCAACAGTCTAGCGCTGACAACACTCCCATACTGACAACAATCTACCACTAACAACAGTCTAGTGCTGACAACAGTCCTATACTGACAACAGGCTGGTATTGACAACAGTCTAGCCCGAGCAACACTCCCATACTGACAACAATCTCGATCTAACAATAGTCTAGTGCTGACAGCAATCTCACACTAACAACAGTCTAGTGCTGACAACAGACCCACACTCACAACACTCTTGCACTAACAACAGTCTAGTGCTGACAACTGTCCCACACTGACAACAATCTCACACTAACAACAGTCTAGTGCTGACAACAGTCTCGCACTAACAACAGTCTAGTACTGACAACAGTCGCATACTGAAAACAATCTTGCACTAACAAGAGTCCCACACTGACAACAGTCCCATACTGACAACAGTCATGCACTAACAACAGTCGAGTGCGGACAACAGTCTAGCACTAACAACAGACGAGTGCTGACAACAGTTCCACACTGACAACAATCTCGCACTAACAACAGTCGAGTGCTGACAACAGTCCCACACTGACAACAGTCTCGTACTAACAACAGTCTAGAGCTGACAACAGTCCCAAACTGACAACAATCTCGCACTAACTACAGTCAAGTCCTGACAACAGTACTATACTGACAACAATCTCGCACTAACAACAGTCTCGCTCTAACATCACTCCCATACTGACAACAATCTCGCACTAACAACAGTCTAGTGCTGACAACAGTTCCACACTGACAACAATCTCGCACTAACAACAGTCTAGTGCTGACAACAGTCCCACACTGACAACAGTCTCGTACTAACAACAGTCTAGAGCTGACAACAGTCCCAAACAGACAACAATCTCACACTAACAACAGTCAAGTGCTGACAACAGTCCCATACTGACAACAATCTCGCACTAACAACAGTCTCGCTCCAACAACCGTCCCACACTGACAACAATTTCGCACTAACAATAGTCTAGTGCTGACAACAGTCCTATACTGACAACAGACTCACAGTAACAACAGTCTAGTGCTGACAACAGTCCTATACTGACAACAATCTCGCACTAACAACAGTCTCGCTCCAACAACCGTCCCACACTGACAACAATCTCGCACTAACAATAGTCTAGTGCTGACAACAGTCCTATACTGACAACAGTCTCAAACTAACAACAGTCTAGTGCTGACACCAGTCCTATACTGACAACAATCTCACACTAACAACAGTCTAGTGCTGACAACAGTCCCATACTGACAACAATCTCACACTAACAACAGTCGAGTGCTGACAACAGTCCTATACTGACAACAATCTCGCACTAACAATAGTCTCACTCCAACAACAGTCCCATACTGACAACTGTCGCGTATTGACAACAGACTAGCCTGAGCAACAGTCTAGCACTAACAACACTCCCATACTGACAACAGTCTAGCAATAACAACAGTCTAGCATTGACAACAGTCCGCTACTGACAACAATCTCGCACGAACAAGAGTCCCATACTGACAACAGTCCCATACTGACAACAGTCCCAAACTGACAACAATCTCGCACTAACAAGAGTCCCATACTGACAACAGTCCGGTATTGACAACAGTCTAGCCCAAGCAATAGTCTAGCACTGATAACACTCCCACACTGACAACAGTCATGCACTAACAACAGTCGAGTGCTCACAACAGTCTAGCACTAACAACAGTCCCATACTGACAGCAATCTCGCACTAACAACAGTTGAGTGCTGACAACAGTCCCATACTGACAACAGTCTCGTACTAACAACAGTCTAGAGCTGACAACAGTCCCAAACTGACAACAATCTCACACTAACAACAGTCAAGTGCTGACAACAGTCCCATACTGACAACAATCTCGCACTAACAACAGTCTCGCTCCAACAACCGTCCCACACTGACAACAAACTCGCACTAACAATAGTCTAGTGCTGACAACAGTCCTATACTGACAACAGTCTCACAGTAACAACAGTCTAGTGCTGACAACAGTCCTATACTGACAACAATCTCGCACTAACAACAGTCTCGCTCCAACAACCGTCCCACACTGACAACAATCTCGCACTAACAATAGTTGAGTGCTGACAACAGTCCTATACTGACAACAGTCTCACACTAACAACAGTCTAGTGCTGACACCAGTCCTATACTGACAACAATCTCACACTACCAACAGTCTAGTGCTGACAACAGTCCCATACTGACAACAATCTCGCACTAACAACAGTCGAGTGCTGACAACAGTCCTATACTGACAACAATCTCGCACTAACAATAGTCTCACTCTAACAACAGTCCCATACTGACAACTGTCGCGTATTGACAACAGACTAGCCTGAGCAACAGTCTAGCACTAACAACACTCCCATACTGACAACAGTCTAGCAATAACAACAGTCTAGCATTGACAACAGTCCGCTACTGACAACAGTCTCACACAAGAAACAGCCCCACACTGACAACAGTCTAGCCTAAGCAACAGTCTAGCCCGAGCAACAGTCTAGCCCGAGCAACAGTCTAGCCCTGACAACACTCCCATATTGACAACAATCTCACACTAACAACAGTCTAGTGCTGACAACAGACTCATACAGACAACAATCTCATACTAACAACAGTTTACTGCTAACAACAGTCCTATACTGTCAACAACCTCACACTAACAACAGCCTATGCTGACACCAGTCCCATACTGACAGCAATCTCGCACTAACAACAGTTGAGTGCTGACAACAGTCCCATACTGACAACAATCTCGCACTAACAACAGTCGAGTGCTGACAACAGTCCTATACTGACAACAATCTCGCACTAACAATAGTCTCACTCTAACAACAGTCCCATACTGACAACTGTCGCGTATTGACAACAGACTAGCCTGAGCAACAGTCTAGCACTAACAACACTCCCATACTGACAACAGTCTAGCAATAACAACAGTCTAGCATTGACAACAGTCCGCTACTGACAACTGTCTCACACAAGAAACAGCCCCACACTGACAACAGTCTAGCCTAAGCAACAGTCTAGCCCGAGCAACAGTCTAGCCCGAGCAACAGTCTAGCCCTGACAACACTCCCATATTGACAACAATCTCACACTAACAACAGTCTAGTGCTGACAACAGACTCATACAGACAACAATCTCATACTAACAACAGTTTACTGCTAACAACAGTCCTATACTGTCAACAACCTCACACTAACAACAGTCTAGTCTGACACCAGTCCCATACTGACAGCAATCTCACACTAACAACAGTCTCGCTCTAACAACCGTCCCATACCGACAACAGTCCGGTATTGACAACAGTCGAGCCCGAGCAACAGTCTAGCGCTGACAACACTCCCATACTGACAACAGTCATGCACGAACAACAGTCGAGTGCTGACAACAGTCCCACACTAACAACAGTCCCATACTGACAACAGTCTCGCACTAACAACAGTCTAGTTCTGACAACAGTCCCATACTGACAACAATCTCGCACGAACAAGAGTCCCATACTGACAACAGTCCCAAACTGACAACAATCTCGCACTAACAAGAGTCCCATACTGACAACAGTCCGATATTGACAACAGTCTAGCCCAAGCAATAGTCTAGCACTGATAACACTCCCACACTGACAACAGTCATGCACTAACAACAGTCGAGTGCTGACAACAGTCTAGCACTAACAACAGTCCCATACTGACAGCAATCTCGCACTAACAACAGTTGAGTGCTGACAACAGTCCCACACTGAAAACAATCTCGCACTAACAATAGTCTAGTGCTGACAACAGTCCTATACTGACAACAGTCTCACACTAACAACAGTCTAGTGCTGACAACAGTCCTATACTGACAACAATCTCGCACTAACAACAGTCTCGCTCCAACAACCGTCCCACACTGACAACAATCTCGCACTAACAATAGTCTAGTGCTGACAACAGTCCTATACTGACAACAGTCTCACACTAACAACAGTCTAGTGCTGACACCAGTCCTATACTGACAACAATCTCACACTAACAACAGTCTAGTGCTGACAACAGTCCTATACTGACAACAATCTCGCACTAACAACAGTCGAGTGCTGACAACAGTCCCACACTGACAAAAGTCTCGTACTAACAACAGTCTAGAGCTCACAACAGTGCCAAACTGACAACAATCTCGCACTAACTACAGTCAAGTCCTGACAACAGTTCCACACTGACAAAAATCTCGCACTAACAACAGTCTAGTGCTGACAACAGTCCCACACTGACAACAGTCTCGTACTAACAACAGTCTAGAGCTGACAACAGTCCCAAACTGACAACAATCTCACACTAACAACAGTCAAGTGCTGACAACAGTCCCATACTGACAACAATCTCGCACTAACAACAGTCTCGCTCCAACAACCGTCCCACACTGACAACAATCTCGCACTAACAATAGTCTAGTGCTGACAACAGTCCTATACTGACAACAGTCTCACACTAACAACAGTCTAGTGCTGACAACAGTCCTATACTGACAACAATCTCGCACTAACAACAGTCTCGCTCCAACAACCGTCCCACACTGACAACAATCTCGCACTAACAATAGTCTAGTGCTGACAACAGTCCTATACTGACAATAGTCTCACACTAACAACAGTCTAGTGCTGACACCAGTCCTATACTGACAACAATCTCACACTAACAACAGTCTAGTGCTGACAACAGTCCCATACTGACAACAATCTCGCACTAACAACAGTCGAGTGCTGACATCAGTCCTATACTGACAACAATCTCGCACTAACAATAGTCTCACTCTAACAACAGTCCCATACTGACAACTGTCGCGTATTGACAACAGACTAGCCCGAGCAACAGTCTAGCACTAACAACACTCCCATACTGACAACAGTCTAGCAATAACAACAGTCTAGCATTGACAACAGTCCGCTACTGACAACTGTCTCACACAAGAAACAGCCCCACACTGACAACAGTCTAGCCTAAGCAACAGTCTAGCCCGAGCAACAGTCTAGCCCGAGCAACAGTCTAGCCCTGACAACACTCCCATATTGACAACAATCTCACACTAACAACAGTCTAGTGCTGACAACCGACTCATACAGACAACAATCTCATACTAACAACAGTTTACTGCTAACAACAGTCCTATACTGTCAACAACCTCACACTAACAACAGTCTAGTGCTGACACCAGTCCCATACTGACAGCAATCTCACACTAACAACAGTCTCGCTCTATTAACCGTCCCATACCGACAACAGTCCGGTATTGACAACAGTCTAGCCCGAGCAACAGTCTAGCGCTGACAGCACTCCCATACTGACAACAGTCATGCATGAACAACAGTCGAGTGCTGACAGCAGTCTCACACTAACAACAGTCCCATACTGACAACAGTCTCGCACTAACAACAGTCTAGTTCTGACAACAGTCCCATACTGACAACAATCTCGCACGAACAAGAGTCCCATACTGACAACAGTCCCAAACTGACAACAATCTCGCACTAACAAGAGTCCCATACTGACAACAGTCCGGTATTGACAACAGTCTAGCCCAAGCAATAGTCTAGCACTGATAACACTCCCACACTGACAACAGTCATGCACTAACAACAGTCGAGTGCTGACAACAGTCTATCACTAACAACAGTCCCATACTGACAGCAATCTCGCACTAACAACAGTTGAGTGCTGACAACAGTTCCATACTGACAACAGTCTCGCACTAACAACAGTCTAGTGCTGACACCAGTTCTATACTGACAACAATCTCACACTAACAACAGTCTAGTGCTGACAACAGTCCAATACTGACAACAATCTCGCACTAACAACAGTCTAGTGCTGATAACAGACTCATACTGACAACAGTCTCACACTAACAACAATCTAGTGCTAACAACAGTCCCATACTGACAACAGTCCCATACTGACAACAGTCTAGCCCAAGCAACAGTCTAGCGCTGACAACACTCCCATACTGACAACAATCTCGCACTACCAACAATCTAGTGCTGACAACAGTCCTATACTGACAACAGGCTGGTATTGACAACAGTCTAGCCCGAGCAACACTCCCATACTGACAACAATCTCGATCTAACAATAGTCTAGTGCTGACAGCAATCTCACACTAACAACAGTCTAGTGCTGACAACAGACCCACACTCACAACAATCTTGCACTAACAACAGTCTAGTGCTGACAACTGTCCCACACTGACAACAATCTCACACTAACAACAGTCTAGTGCTGACAACATTCTCGCACTAACAACAGTCTAGTACTGACAACAGTCGCATACTGAAAACAATCTTGCACTAACAAGAGTCCCACACTGACAACAGTCCCATACTGACAACAGTCATGCACTAACAACAGTCGAGTGCGGACAACAGTCTAGCACTAACAACAGACGAGTGCTGACAAGAGTTCCACACTGACAACAATCTCGCACTAACAACAGTCGAGTGCTGACAACAGTCCCACACTGACAACAGTCTCGTACTAACAACAGTCTAGAGCTGACAACAGTCCCAAACTGACAACAATCTCGCACTAACTACAGTCAAGTCCTGACAACAGTACTATACTGACAACAATCTCGCACTAACAACAGTCTCGCTCTAACATCAGTCCCATACTGACAACAATCTCGCACTAACAACAGTCTAGTGCTGACAACAGATCCACACTGACAACAATCTCGCACTAACAACAGTCTAGTGCTGACAACAGTCCCACACTGACAACAGTCTCGTACTAACAACAGTCTAGAGCTGACAACAGTCCCAAACTGACAACAATCTCACACTAACAACAGTCAAGTGCTGACAACAGTCCCATACTGACAACAATCTCGCACTAACAACAGTCTCGCTCCAACAACCGTCCCACACTGACAACAAACTCGCACTAACAATAGTCTAGTGCTGACAACAGTCCTATACTGACAACAGTCTCACAGTAACAACAGTCTAGTGCTGACAACAGTCCTATACTGACAACAATCTCGCACTAACAACAGTCTCGCTCCAACAACCGTCCCACACTGACAACAATCTCGCACTAACAATAGTCTAGTGCTGACAACAGTCCTATACTGACAACAGTCTCACACTAACAACAGTCTAGTGCTGACACCAGTCCTATACTGACAACAATCTCACACTAACAACAGTCTAGTGCTGACAACAGTCCCATACTGACAACAATCTCACACTAACAACAGTCGAGTGCTGACAACAGTCCTATACTGACAACAATCTCGCACTAACAATAGTCTCACTCCAACAACAGTCCCATACTGACAACTGTCGCGTATTGACAACAGACTAGCCCGAGCAACAGTCTAGCACTAACAACACTCCCATACTGACAACAGTCTAGCAATAACAACAGTCTAGCATTGACAACAGTCCGCTACTGACAACAATCTCGCACGAACAAGAGTCCCATACTGACAACAGTCCCATACTGACAACAGTCCCAAACTGACAACAATCTCGCACTAACAAGAGTCCCATACTGACAACAGTCCGGTATTGACAACAGTCTAGCCCAAGCAATAGTCTAGCACTGATAACACTCCCACACTGACAACAGTCATGCACTAACAACAGTCGAGTGCTCACAACAGTCTAGCACTAACAACAGTCCCATACTGACAGCAATCTCGCACTAACAACAGTTGAGTGCTGACAACAGTCCCATACTGACAACAGTCTCGTACTAACAACAGTCTAGAGCTGACAACAGTCCCAAACTGACAACAATCTCACACTAACAACAGTCAAGTGCTGACAACAGTCCCATACTGACAACAATCTCGCACTAACAACAGTCTCGCTCCAACAACCGTCCCACACTGACAACAAACTCGCACTAACAATAGTCTAGTGCTGACAACAGTCCTATACTGACAACAGTCTCACAGTAACAACAGTCTAGTGCTGACAACAGTCCTATACTGACAACAATCTCGCACTAACAACAGTCTCGCTCCAACAACCGTCCCACACTGACAACAATCTCGCACTAACAATAGTCTAGTGCTGACAACAGTCCTATACTGACAACAGTCTCACACTAACAACAGTCTAGTGCTGACACCAGTCCTATACTGACAACAATCTCACACTAACAACAGTCTAGTGCTGACAACAGTCCCATACTGACAACAATCTCGCACTAACAACAGTCGAGTGCTGACAACAGTCCTATACTGACAACAATCTCGCACTAACAATAGTCTCACTCTAACAACAGTCCCATACTGACAACTGTCGCGTATTGACAACAGACTAGCCTGAGCAACAGTCTAGCACTAACAACACTCCCATACTGACAACAGTCTAGCAATAACAACAGTCTAGCATTGACAACAGTCCGCTACTGACAACAGTCTCACACAAGAAACAGCCCCACACTGACAACAGTCTAGCCTAAGCAACAGTCTAGCCCGAGCAACAGTCTAGCCCGAGCAACAGTCTAGCCCTGACAACACTCCCATATTGACAACAATCTCACACTAACAACAGTCTAGTGCTGACAACAGACTCATACAGACAACAATCTCATACTAACAACAGTTTACTGCTAACAACAGTCCTATACTGTCAACAACCTCACACTAACAACAGCCTATGCTGACACCAGTCCCATACTGACAGCAATCTCGCACTAACAACAGTTGAGTGCTGACAACAGTCCCATACTGACAACAATCTCGCACTAACAACAGTCGAGTGCTGACAACAGTCCTATACTGACAACAATCTCGCACTAACAATAGTCTCACTCTAACAACAGTCCCATACTGACAACTGTCGCGTATTGACAACAGACTAGCCTGAGCAACAGTCTAGCACTAACAACACTCCCATACTGACAACAGTCTAGCAATAACAACAGTCTAGCATTGACAACAGTCCGCTACTGACAACTGTCTCACACAAGAAACAGCCCCACACTGACAACAGTCTAGCCTAAGCAACAGTCTAGCCCGAGCAACAGTCTAGCCCGAGCAACAGTCTAGCCCTGACAACACTCCCATATTGACAACAATCTCACACTAACAACAGTCTAGTGCTGACAACAGACTCATACAGACAACAATCTCATACTAACAACAGTTTACTGCTAACAACAGTCCTATACTGTCAACAACCTCACACTAACAACAGTCTAGTGCTGACACCAGTCCCATACTGACAGCAATCTCACACTAACAACAGTCTCGCTCTAACAACCGTCCCATACCGACAACAGTCCGGTATTGACAACAGTCTAGCCCGAGCAACAGTCTAGCGCTGACAACACTCCCATACTGACAACAGTCATGCACGAACAACAGTCGAGTGCTGACAACAGTCCCACACTAACAACAGTCCCATACTGACAACAGTCTCGCACTAACAACAGTCTAGTTCTGACAACAGTCCCATACTGACAACAATCTCGCACGAACAAGAGTCCCATACTGACAACAGTCCCAAACTGACAACAATCTCGCACTAACAAGAGTCCCATACTGACAACAGTCCGATATTGACAACAGTCTAGCCCAAGCAATAGTCTAGCACTGATAACACTCCCACACTGACAACAGTCATGCACTAACAACAGTCGAGTGCTGACAACAGTCTAGCACTAACAACAGTCCCATACTGACAGCAATCTCGCACTAACAACAGTTGAGTGCTGACAACAGTCCCACACTGACAACAGTCTCGTACTAACAACAGTCTAGAGCTGACAACAGTCCCAAACTGACAACAATCTCACACTAACAACAGTCAAGTGCTGACAACAGTCCCATACTGACAACAATCTCGCACTAACAACAGTCTCGCTCCAACAACCGTCCCACACTGACAACAATCTCGCACTAACAATAGTCTAGTGCTGACAACAGTCCTATACTGACAACAGTCTCACACTAACAACAGTCTAGTGCTGACAACAGTCCTATACTGACAACAATCTCGCACTAACAACAGTCTCGCTCCAACAACCGTCCCACACTGACAACAATCTCGCACTAACAATAGTCTAGTGCTGACAACAGTCCTATACTGACAACAGTCTCACACTAACAACAGTCTAGTGCTGACAACAGTCCTATACTGACAACAATCTCGCACTAACAACAGTCTCGCTCCAACAACCGTCCCACACTGACAACAATCTCGCACTAACAATAGTCTAGTGCTGACAACAGTCCTATACTGACAACAGTCTCACACTAACAACAGTCTAGTGCTGACACCAGTCCTATACTGACAACAATCTCACACTAACAACAGTCTAGTGCTGACAACAGTCCCATACTGACAACAATCTCGCACTAACAACAGTCAAGTGCTGACAACAGTCCTATACTGACAACAATCTCGCACTAACAATAGTCTCACTCCAACAACAGTCCCATACTGACAACTGTCGCGTATTGACAACAGACTAGCCTGAGCAACAGTCTAGCACTAACAACACTCCCATACTGACAACAGTCTAGCAATAACAACAGTCTAGCATTGACAACAGTCCGCTACTGACAACTGTCTCACACAAGAAACAGCCCCACACTGACAACAGTCTAGCCTAAGCAACAGTCTAGCCCGAGCAACAGTCTAGCCCGAGCAACAGTCTAGCCCTGACAACACTCCCATATTGACAACAATCTCACACTAACAGTCTAGTGCTGACAACCGACTCATACAGACAACAATCTCATACTAACAACAGTTTACTGCTAACAACAGTCCTATACTGTCAACAACCTCACACCAACAACAGTCTAGTGCTGACACCAGTCCCATACTGACAGCAATCTCACACTAACAACAGTCTCGCTCTAACAACTGTCCCATACTGACAACAGTCCGGTATTGACAACAGTCTAGCCCGAGCAACAGTCTAGCGCTGACAACACTCCCATACTGACAACAGTCATGCACGAACAACAGTCGAGTGCTGACAACAGTCTCACACTAACAACAGTCCCATACTGACAACAGTCTCGCACGAACAAGAGTCCCATACTGACAACAGTCCCAAACTGACAACAATCTCGCACTAACAAGAGTCCCATACTGACAACAGTCCGGTATTGACAACAGTCTAGCCCAAGCAATAGTCTAGCACTGATAACACTCCCACACTGACAACAGTCATGCACTAACAACAGTCGAGTGATGACAACAGTCTAGCACTAACAACAGTCCCATACTGACAGCAATCTCGCACTAACAACAGTTGAGTGCAGACAACAGTTCCATACTGACAACAATCTCACACTAACAACCGTCTAGTGCTGACAACAGTCCAATACTGACAACAATCTCGCACTAACAACAGTCTAGTGCTGACAACAGACTCATTCTGACAACAGTCTCACACTAACAACAGTCTAGTGCTAACAACAGTCCCATGCTGACAACAGTCCCATACTGACAACAGTCTAGCCCAAGCAACAGTCTAGCGCTGACAACACTCCCATACTGACAACAATCTACCACTAACAACAGTCTAGTGCTGACAACAGTCCTATACTGACAACAGGCTGGTATTGACAACAGTCTAGCCCGAGCAACACTCCCATACTGACAACAATCTCGATCTAACAATAGTCTAGTGCTGACAGCAATCTCACACTAACAACAGTCTAGTGCTGACAACAGACCCACACTCACAACACTCTTGCACTAACAACAGTCTAGTGCTGACAACTGTCCCACACTGACAACAATCTCACACTAACAACAGTCTAGTGCTGACAACAGTCTCGCACTAACAACAGTCTAGTACTGACAACAGTCGCATACTGAAAACAATCTTGCACTAACAAGAGTCCCACACTGACAACAGTCCCATACTGACAACAGTCATGCACTAACAACAGTCGAGTGCGGACAACAGTCTAGCACTAACAACAGACGAGTGCTGACAACAGTTCCACACTGACAACAATCTCGCACTAACAACAGTCGAGTGCTGACAACAGTCCCACACTGACAACAGTCTCGTACTAACAACAGTCTAGAGCTGACAACAGTCCCAAACTGACAACAATCTCGCACTAACTACAGTCAAGTCCTGACAACAGTACTATACTGACAACAATCTCGCACTAACAACAGTCTCGCTCTAACATCACTCCCATACTGACAACAATCTCGCACTAACAACAGTCTAGTGCTGACAACAGTTCCACACTGACAACAATCTCGCACTAACAACAGTCTAGTGCTGACAACAGTCCCACACTGACAACAGTCTCGTACTAACAACAGTCTAGAGCTGACAACAGTCCCAAACAGACAACAATCTCACACTAACAACAGTCAAGTGCTGACAACAGTCCCATACTGACAACAATCTCGCACTAACAATAGTCTCGCTCCAACAACCGTCCCACACTGACAACAATTTCGCACTAACAATAGTCTAGTGCTGACAACAGTCCTATACTGACAACAGACTCACAGTAACAACAGTCTAGTGCTGACAACAGTCCCATACTGACAACAATCTCGCACTAACAACAGTCTCGCTCCAACAACCGTCCCACACTGACAACAAACTCGCACTAACAATAGTCTAGTGCTGACAACAGTCCTATACTGACAACAGTCTCACAGTAACAACAGTCTAGTGCTGACAACAGTCCTATACTGACAACAATCTCGCACTAACAACAGTCTCGCTCCAACAACCGTCCCACACTGACAACAATCTCGCACTAACAATAGTCTAGTGCTGACAACAGTCCTATACTGACAACAGTCTCACACTAACAACAGTCTAGTGCTGACACCAGTCCTATACTGACAACAATCTCACACTAACAACAGTCTAGTGCTGACAACAGTCCCATACTGACAACAATCTCGCACTAACAACAGTCGAGTGCTGACAACAGTCCTATACTGACAACAATCTCGCACTAACAATAGTCTCACTCTAACAACAGTCCCATACTGACAACTGTCGCGTATTGACAACAGACTAGCCTGAGCAACAGTCTAGCACTAACAACACTCCCATACTGACAACAGTCTAGCAATAACAACAGTCTAGCATTGACAACAGTCCGCTACTGACAACAGTCTCACACAAGAAACAGCCCCACACTGACAACAGTCTAGCCTAAGCAACAGTCTAGCCCGAGCAACAGTCTAGCCCGAGCAACAGTCTAGCCCTGACAACACTCCCATATTGACAACAATCTCACACTAACAACAGTCTAGTGCTGACAACAGACTCATACAGACAACAATCTCATACTAACAACAGTTTACTGCTAACAACAGTCCTATACTGTCAACAACCTCACACTAACAACAGCCTATGCTGACACCAGTCCCATACTGACAGCAATCTCGCACTAACAACAGTTGAGTGCTGACAACAGTCCCATACTGACAACAATCTCGCACTAACAACAGTCGAGTGCTGACAACAGTCCTATACTGACAACAATCTCGCACTAACAATAGTCTCACTCTAACAACAGTCCCATACTGACAACTGTCGCGTATTGACAACAGACTAGCCTGAGCAACAGTCTAGCACTAACAACACTCCCATACTGACAACAGTCTAGCAATAACAACAGTCTAGCATTGACAACAGTCCGCTACTGACAACTGTCTCACACAAGAAACAGCCCCACACTGACAACAGTCTAGCCTAAGCAACAGTCTAGCCCGAGCAACAGTCTAGCCCGAGCAACAGTCTAGCCCTGACAACACTCCCATATTGACAACAATCTCACACTAACAACAGTCTAGTGCTGACAACAGACTCATACAGACAACAATCTCATACTAACAACAGTTTACTGCTAACAACAGTCCTATACTGTCAACAACCTCACACTAACAACAGTCTAGTGCTGACACCAGTCCCATACTGACAGCAATCTCACACTAACAACAGTCTCGCTCTAACAACCGTCCCATACCGACAACAGTCCGGTATTGACAACAGTCTAGCCCGAGCAACAGTCTAGCGCTGACAACACTCCCATACTGACAACAGTCATGCACGAACAACAGTCGAGTGCTGACAACAGTCCCACACTAACAACAGTCCCATACTGACAACAGTCTCGCACTAACAACAGTCTAGTTCTGACAACAGTCCCATACTGACAACAATCTCGCACGAACAAGAGTCCCATACTGACAACAGTCCCAAACTGACAACAATCTCGCACTAACAAGAGTCCCATACTGACAACAGTCCGATATTGACAACAGTCTAGCCCAAGCAATAGTCTAGCACTGATAACACTCCCACACTGACAACAGTCATGCACTAACAACAGTCGAGTGCTGACAACAGTCTAGCACTAACAACAGTCCCATACTGACAGCAATCTCGCACTAACAACAGTTGAGTGCTGACAACAGTCCCACACTGACAACAGTCTCGTACTAACAACAGTCTAGAGCTGACAACAGTCCCAAACTGACAACAATCTCACACTAACAACAGTCAAGTGCTGACAACAGTCCCATACTGACAACAATCTCGCACTAACAACAGTCTCGCTCCAACAACCGTCCCACACTGACAACAATCTCGCACTAACAATAGTCTAGTGCTGACAACAGTCCTATACTGACAACAGTCTCACACTAACAACAGTCTAGTGCTGACAACAGTCCTATACTGACAACAATCTCGCACTAACAACAGTCTCGCTCCAACAACCGTCCCACACTGACAACAATCTCGCACTAACAATAGTCTAGTGCTGACAACAGTCCTATACTGACAACAGTCTCACACTAACAACAGTCTAGTGCTGACAACAGTCCTATACTGACAACAATCTCGCACTAACAACAGTCTCGCTCCAACAACCGTCCCACACTGACAACAATCTCGCACTAACAATAGTCTAGTGCTGACAACAGTCCTATACTGACAACAGTCTCACACTAACAACAGTCTAGTGCTGACACCAGTCCTATACTGACAACAATCTCACACTAACAACAGTCTAGTGCTGACAACAGTCCCATACTGACAACAATCTCGCACTAACAACAGTCAAGTGCTGACAACAGTCCTATACTGACAACAATCTCGCACTAACAATAGTCTCACTCCAACAACAGTCCCATACTGACAACTGTCGCGTATTGACAACAGACTAGCCTGAGCAACAGTCTAGCACTAACAACACTCCCATACTGACAACAGTCTAGCAATAACAACAGTCTAGCATTGACAACAGTCCGCTACTGACAACTGTCTCACACAAGAAACAGCCCCACACTGACAACAGTCTAGCCTAAGCAACAGTCTAGCCCGAGCAACAGTCTAGCCCGAGCAACAGTCTAGCCCTGACAACACTCCCATATTGACAACAATCTCACACTAACAGTCTAGTGCTGACAACCGACTCATACAGACAACAATCTCATACTAACAACAGTTTACTGCTAACAACAGTCCTATACTGTCAACAACCTCACACCAACAACAGTCTAGTGCTGACACCAGTCCCATACTGACAGCAATCTCACACTAACAACAGTCTCGCTCTAACAACTGTCCCATACTGACAACAGTCCGGTATTGACAACAGTCTAGCCCGAGCAACAGTCTAGCGCTGACAACACTCCCATACTGACAACAGTCATGCACGAACAACAGTCGAGTGCTGACAACAGTCTCACACTAACAACAGTCCCATACTGACAACAGTCTCGCACGAACAAGAGTCCCATACTGACAACAGTCCCAAACTGACAACAATCTCGCACTAACAAGAGTCCCATACTGACAACAGTCCGGTATTGACAACAGTCTAGCCCAAGCAATAGTCTAGCACTGATAACACTCCCACACTGACAACAGTCATGCACTAACAACAGTCGAGTGATGACAACAGTCTAGCACTAACAACAGTCCCATACTGACAGCAATCTCGCACTAACAACAGTTGAGTGCAGACAACAGTTCCATACTGACAACAATCTCACACTAACAACCGTCTAGTGCTGACAACAGTCCAATACTGACAACAATCTCGCACTAACAACAGTCTAGTGCTGACAACAGACTCATTCTGACAACAGTCTCACACTAACAACAGTCTAGTGCTAACAACAGTCCCATGCTGACAACAGTCCCATACTGACAACAGTCTAGCCCAAGCAACAGTCTAGCGCTGACAACACTCCCATACTGACAACAATCTACCACTAACAACAGTCTAGTGCTGACAACAGTCCTATACTGACAACAGGCTGGTATTGACAACAGTCTAGCCCGAGCAACACTCCCATACTGACAACAATCTCGATCTAACAATAGTCTAGTGCTGACAGCAATCTCACACTAACAACAGTCTAGTGCTGACAACAGACCCACACTCACAACACTCTTGCACTAACAACAGTCTAGTGCTGACAACTGTCCCACACTGACAACAATCTCACACTAACAACAGTCTAGTGCTGACAACAGTCTCGCACTAACAACAGTCTAGTACTGACAACAGTCGCATACTGAAAACAATCTTGCACTAACAAGAGTCCCACACTGACAACAGTCCCATACTGACAACAGTCATGCACTAACAACAGTCGAGTGCGGACAACAGTCTAGCACTAACAACAGACGAGTGCTGACAACAGTTCCACACTGACAACAATCTCGCACTAACAACAGTCGAGTGCTGACAACAGTCCCACACTGACAACAGTCTCGTACTAACAACAGTCTAGAGCTGACAACAGTCCCAAACTGACAACAATCTCGCACTAACTACAGTCAAGTCCTGACAACAGTACTATACTGACAACAATCTCGCACTAACAACAGTCTCGCTCTAACATCACTCCCATACTGACAACAATCTCGCACTAACAACAGTCTAGTGCTGACAACAGTTCCACACTGACAACAATCTCGCACTAACAACAGTCTAGTGCTGACAACAGTCCCACACTGACAACAGTCTCGTACTAACAACAGTCTAGAGCTGACAACAGTCCCAAACAGACAACAATCTCACACTAACAACAGTCAAGTGCTGACAACAGTCCCATACTGACAACAATCTCGCACTAACAATAGTCTCGCTCCAACAACCGTCCCACACTGACAACAATTTCGCACTAACAATAGTCTAGTGCTGACAACAGTCCTATACTGACAACAGACTCACAGTAACAACAGTCTAGTGCTGACAACAGTCCTATACTGACAACAATCTCGCACTAACAACAGTCTCGCTCCAACAACCGTCCCACACTGACAACAATCTCGCACTAACAATAGTCTAGTGCTGACAACAGTCCTATACTGACAACAGTCTCAAACTAACAACAGTCTAGTGCTGACACCAGTCCTATACTGACAACAATCTCACACTAACAACAGTCTAGTGCTGACAACAGTCCCATACTGACAACAATCTCACACTAACAACAGTCGAGTGCTGACAACAGTCCTATACTGACAACAATCTCGCACTAACAATAGTCTCACTCCAACAACAGTCCCATACTGACAACTGTCGCGTATTGACAACAGACTAGCCTGAGCAACAGTCTAGCACTAACAACACTCCCATACTGACAACAGTCTAGCAATAACAACAGTCTAGCATTGACAACAGTCCGCTACTGACAACAATCTCGCACGAACAAGAGTCCCATACTGACAACAGTCCCATACTGACAACAGTCCCAAACTGACAACAATCTCGCACTAACAAGAGTCCCATACTGACAACAGTCCGGTATTGACAACAGTCTAGCCCAAGCAATAGTCTAGCACTGATAACACTCCCACACTGACAACAGTCATGCACTAACAACAGTCGAGTGCTGACAACAGTCTATCACTAACAACAGTCCCATACTGACAGCAATCTCGCACTAACAACAGTTGAGTGCTGACAACAGTCCCATACTGACAACAATCTCGCACTAACAACAGTCGAGTGCTGACAACAGTCCTATACTGACAACAATCTCGCACTAACAATAGTCTCACTCTAACAACAGTCCCATACTGACAACTGTCGCGTATTGACAACAGACTAGCCTGAGCAACAGTCTAGCACTAACAACACTCCCATACTGACAACAGTCTAGCAATAACAACAGTCTAGCATTGACAACAGTCCGCTACTGACAACAGTCTCACACAAGAAACAGCCCCACACTGACAACAGTCTAGCCTAAGCAACAGTCTAGCCCGAGCAACAGTCTAGCCCGAGCAACAGTCTAGCCCTGACAACACTCCCATATTGACAACAATCTCACACTAACAACAGTCTAGTGCTGACAACAGACTCATACAGACAACAATCTCATACTAACAACAGTTTACTGCTAACAACAGTCCTATACTGTCAACAACCTCACACTAACAACAGCCTATGCTGACACCAGTCCCATACTGACAGCAATCGCACACTAACAACAGTCTCGCTCTAACAACCGTCCCATACTGACAACAGTCCGGTATTGACAACAGTCTAGCCCGAGCAACAGTCTAGCGCTGACAACACTCCCATACTGACAACAGTCATGCACGAACAACAGTCGAGTGCTGACAACAGTCTCACACTAACAACAGTCCCATACTGACAACAGTCTCGCACTAACAACAGTCTAGTTCTGACAACAGTCCCATACTGACAACAATCTCGCACGAACAAGAGTCCCATACTGACAACAGTCCGATATTGACAACAGTCCCAAACTGACAACAATCTCGCACTAACAAGAGTCCCATACTGACAACAGTCCGATATTGACAACAGTCTAGCCCAAGCAATAGTCTAGCACTGATAACACTCCCACACTGACAACAGTCATGCACTAACAACAGTCGAGTGCTGACAACAGTCTAGCACTAACAACAGTCCCATACTGACAGCAATCTCGCACTAACAACAGTCGAGTGCTGACAACAGTCCCACACTGACAACAGTCTCGTACTAACAACAGTCTAGAGCTGACAACAGTCCCAAACTGACAACAATCTCACACTAACAACAGTCAAGTGCTGACAACAGTCCCATACTGACAACAATCTCGCACTAACAACAGTCTCGCTCCAACAACCGTCCCACACTGACAACAATCTCGCACTAACAATAGTCTAGTGCTGACAACAGTCCTATACTGACAACAGTCTCACACTAACAACAGTCTAGTGCTGACAACAGTCCTATACTGACAACAATCTCGCACTAACAACAGTCTCGCTCCAACAACCGTCCCACACTGACAACAATCTCGCACTAACAATAGTCTAGTGCTGACAACAGTCCTATACTGACAACAGTCTCACACTAACAACAGTCTAGTGCTGACAACAGTCCTATACTGACAACAATCTCGCACTAACAACAGTCTCGCTCCAACAACCGTCCCACACTGACAACAATCTCGCACTAACAATAGTCTAGTGCTGACAACAGTCCTATACTGACAACAGTCTCACACTAACAACAGTCTAGTGCTGACACCAGTCCTATACTGACAACAATCTCACACTAACAACAGTCTAGTGCTGACAACAGTCCCATACTGACAACAATCTCGCACTAACAACAGTCGAGTGCTGACAACAGTCCTATACTGACAGCAATCTCGCACTAACAATAGTCTCACTCTAACAACAGTCCCATACTGACAACTGTCGCGTATTGACAACAGACTAGCCTGAGCAACAGTCTAGCACTAACAACACTCCCATACTGACAACAGTCTAGCAATAACAACAGTCTAGCATTGACAACAGTCCGCTACTGACAACTGTCTCACACAAGAAACAGCCCCACACTGACAACAGTCTAGCCTAAGCAACAGTCTAGCCCGAGCAACAGTCTAGCCCTGACAACACTCCCATATTGACAACAATCTCACACTAACAACAGTCTAGTGCTGACAACAGACTCATACAGACAACAATCTCATACTAACAACAGTTTACTGCTAACAACAGTCCTATACTGTCAACAACCTCACACCAACAACAGTCTCGTGCTGACACCAGTCCCATACTGACAGCAATCTCACACTAACAACAGTCTCGCTCTAACAACTGTCCCATACTGACAACAGTCCGGTATTGACAACAGTCTAGCCCGAGCAACAGTCTAGCGCTGACAACACTCCCATACTGACAACAGTCATGCACGAACAACAGTCGAGTGCTGACAACAGTCTCACACTAACAACAGTCCCATACTGACAACAGTCTCGCACTAACAACAGTCTAGTTCTGACAACAGTCCCATACTGACAACAATCTCGCACGAACAAGAGTCCCATACTGACAACAGTCCCAAACTGACAACAATCTCGCACTAACAAGAGTCCCATACTGACAACAGTCCGGTATTGACAACAGTCTAGCCCAAGCAATAGTCTAGCACTGATAACACTCGCACACTGACAACAGTCATGCACTAACAACAGTCGAGTGCTGACAACAGTCTAGCATTAACAACAGTCCCATACTGACAGCAATCTCGCACTAACAACAGTTGAGTGCTGACAACAGTTCCATACTGACAACAATCTCACACTAACAACAGTCTAGTGCTGACAACAGTCCAATACTGACAACAATCTCGCACTAACAACAGTCTAGTGCTGACAACAGACTCATACTGACAACAGTCTCACACTAACAACAGTCTAGTGCTAACAACAGTCCCATACTGACAACAGTCCCATACTGACAACAGTCTAGCCCAAGCAACAGTCTAGCGCTGACAACACTCCCATACTGACAACAATCTACCACTAACAACAGTCTAGTGCTGACAACAGTCCTATACTGACAACAGGCTGGTATTGACAACAGTCTAGCCCGAGCAACACTCCCATACTGACAACAATCTCGATCTAACAATAGTCTAGTGCTGACAGCAATCTCACACTAACAACAGTCTAGTGCTGACAACAGACCCACACTCACAACAATCTTGCACTAACAGTCTAGTGCTGACAACAGTTCCACACTGACAACAATCTCGCACTAACAACAGTCGAGTGCTGACAACAGTCCCACACTGACAACAGTCTCGTACTAACAACAGTCTAGAGCTGACAACAGTCCCAAACTGACAACAATCTCGCACTAACTACAGTCAAGTCCTGACAACAGTACTATACTGACAACAATCTCGCACTAACAACAGTCTCGCTCTAACATCACTCCCATACTGACAACAATCTCGCACTAACAACAGTCTAGTGCTGACAACAGTTCCACACTGACAACAATCTCGCACTAACAACAGTTGAGTGCTGACAACAGTCCCACACTGACAACAGTCTCGTACTAACAACAGTCTAGAGCTGACAACAGTCCCAAACTGACAACAATCTCACACTAACAACAGTCAAGTGCTGACAACAGTCCCATACTGACAACAATCTCGCACTAACAACAGTCTCGCTCCAACAACCGTCCCACACTGACAACAATTTCGCACTAACAATAGTCTAGTGCTGACAACAGTCCTATACTGACAACAGACTCACAGTAACAACAGTCTAGTGCTGACAACAGTCCTATACTGACAACAATCTCGCACTAACAGCAGTCTCGCTCCAACAACCGTCCCACACTGACAACAATCTCGCACTAACAATAGTCTAGTGCTGACAACAGTCCTATACTGACAACAGTCTCACACTAACAACAGTCTAGTGCTGACACCAGTCCTATACTGACAACAATCTCACACTAACAACAGTCTAGTGCTGACAACAGTCCCATACTGACAACAATCTCGCACTAACAACAGTCGAGTGCTGACAACAGTCCTATACTGACAACAATCTCGCACTAACAATAGTCTCACTCCAACAACAGTCCCATACTGACAACTGTCGCGTATTGACAACAGACTAGCCTGAGCAACAGTCTAGCACTAACAACACTCCCATACTGACAACAGTCTAGCAATAACAACAGTCTAGCATTGACAACAGTCCGCTACTGACAACAATCTCACACGAACAAGAGTCCCATACTGACAACAGTCCCATACTGACAACAGTCCCAAACTGACAACAATCTCGCACTAACAAGAGTCCCATACTGACAACAGTCCGGTATTGACAACAGTCTAACCCAAGCAATAGTCTAGCACTGATAACACTCCCACACTGACAACAGTCATGCACTAACAACAGTCGAGTGCTGACAACAGTCTAGCACTAACAACAGTCCCATACTGACAGCAATCTCGCACTAACAACAGTTGAGTGCTGACAACAGTTCCATACTGACAACAGTCTTGCACTAACAACAGTCTAGTGCTGACACCAGTTCTATACTGACAACAATCTCACACTAACAACAGTCTAGTGCTGACAACAGTCCAATACTGACAACAATCTCGCACTAACAACAGTCTAATGCTGACAACAGACTCATACTGACAACAGTCTCACACTAACAACAGTCTAGTGCTAACAACAGTCCCATACTGACAACAGTCCCATACTGACAACAGTCTAGCCCAAGCAACAGTCTAGCGCTGACAACACTCCCATACTGACAACAATCTACCACTAACAACAGTCTAGTGCTGACAACAGTCCTATACTGACAACAGGCTGGTATTGACAACAGTCTAGCCCGAGCAACACTCCCATACTGACAACAATCTCGATCTAACAATAGTCTAGTGCTGACAGCAATCTCACACTAACAACAGTCTAGTGCTGACAACAGACCCACACTCACAACAATCTTGCACTAACAACAGTCTAGTGCTGACAACTGTCCCACACTGACAACAATCTCACACTAACAACAGTCTAGTGTTGACAACAGTCTCACACTAACAACAGTCTAGTACTGACAACAGTCGCATACTGAAAACAATCTTGCACTAACAAGAGTCCCACACTGACAACAGTCCCATACTGACAACAGTCATGCACTAACAACAGTCGAGTGCGGACAACAGTCTAGCACTAACAACAGACGAGTGCTGACAACAGTTCCACACTGACAACAATCTCGCACTAACAACAGTCGAGTGCTGACAACAGTCCCACACTGACAACAGTCTCGTACTAACAACAGTCAAGTGCTGACAACAGTCCCAAACTGACAACAATCTCGCACTAACTACAGTCAAGTCCTGACAACAGTACTATACTGACAACAATCTCGCACTAACAACAGTCTCGCTCTAACATCAGTCCCATACTGACAACAATCTCACACTAACAATAGTCTAGTGCTGACAACAGTTCCACACTGACAACAATCTCGCACTAACAACAGTCTAGTGCTGACAACAGTCCCACACTGACAACAGTCTCGTACTAACAACAGTCTAGAGCTGACAACAGTCCCAAACTGACAACAATCTCACACTAACAACAGTCAAGTGCTGACAACAGTCCCATACTGACAACAATCTCGCACTAACAACAGTCTCGCTCCAACAACCGTCCCACACTGACAACAATCTCGCACTAACAATAGTCTAGTGCTGACAACAGTCCTATACTGACAACAGACTCACAGTAACAACAGTCTAGTGCTGACAACAGTCCTATACTGACAACAATCTCGCACTAACAACAGTCTCGCTCCAACAACCGTCCCACACTGACAACAATCTCGCACTAACAACAGTCTAGTGCTGACAACAGTCCTATACTGACAACAATCTCGCACTAACAACAGTCTCGCTCCAACAACCGTCCCACACTGACAACAATCTCGCACTAACAATAGTCTAGTGCTGACAACAGTCCTATACTGACAACAGTCTCACACTAACAACAGTCTAGTGCTGACACCAGTCCTATACTGACAACAATCTCACACTAACAACAGTCTAGTGCTGACAACAGTCCCATACTGACAACAATCTCGCACTAACAACAGTCGAGTGCTGACAACAGTCCTATACTGACAACAATCTCGCACTAACAATAGTCTCACTCTAACAACAGTCCCATACTGACAACTGTCGCGTATTGACAACAGACTAGCCTGAGCAACAGTCTAGCACTAACAACACTCCCATACTGACAACAGTCTAGCAATAACAACAGTCTAGCATTGACAACAGTCCGCTACTGACAACAGTCTCACACAAGAAACAGCCCCACACTGACAACAGCCCCACACTGACAACAGCCCCACACTGACAACAGTCTAGCCTAAGCAACAGTGTAGCCCGAGCAACAGTCTAGCCCTGACAACACTCCCATATTGACAACAATCTCACACTAACAACAGTCTAGTGCTGACAACAGACCCATACAGACAACAATCTCATACTAACAACAGGTTAGTGCTAACAACAGTCCTATACTGACACCAACCTCACACTAACAACAGTCTAGTGCTGACACCAGTCCCATACTGACAGCAATCTCACACTAACAACAGTCTCGCTTTAACAACCGTCCCATACTGACAACAGTCTGGTATTGACAACAGTCTAGCCCGAGCAACAGTCTAGCGCTGACAACACTCCCATACTGACAACAGTCATGCACGAACAACAGTCGAGTGCTGACAACAGTCTCGCACTAACAACAGTCTAGCGCTGACAACAGTTCCATACTGACAGCAATCTTGCACTAACAACAGTCTAGTGCTGACACCAGTCCCATACTGACAACAGTCTCACACTAACAACAGTCAAGATCAGAGTGTTGCTGGAAAAGCACAGCAGGTCAGACAGCATCCAAGAAGCAGGAAAATCGACGTTTCGGGCAGGATCCCTTCATCAGAATAGAGGCTTGGAGCCTCTGGGGTGGAGAGATAAATGGGGGGGGGGGGCTTGGGGGAAGGTAGCTGAGAGTGCAATAGGTGGATGGAGGTGGGGGTAAAGGTGATTGGTCAGAGAGGAAGGTGGAGCGGATAGGTTGGAAGGGAGATTGGCAGGTAGGACAGGTCATGGGGACAGGGGCTGAGCTGGAAGTTTGGAATGAGGGTGAGGTGGGGGAAGGGGAAATGAGGAAACTGGTGAAGCCCACATTGATGCCCTGGGGTTGAAGTGTTCTGAGGTGGAAGATGAGGGTTCTTCCTCCAGGCGTCTGGTGGTGAGGGAGCGGCGGTGAAGGAGGTCCAGGACCTCCATGTCCTCAGCAGAATGGGAGGGGTAGTTGAATTGTTGGGCCACGGGGCGGTGTGGTTGATTGGTGCGGGTGTCTTGGAGCTGTTCCCTAAAGCTCTCTGCTAGGAGGGGGCCCCCCTAAAGCACTCTGTGAGTAAGCTCCTAAAGGAGAGTGCATCGGGACCGACAAATACAATAAATGATATTAGTGGATGTACAGGTAAAACTTTGATGGATGTGGAAGGCTCCTTAAGGGCCTTGGATGGAGGTGAGGGAGGTGGTGTGAGCACAGGTTTTACAGTTCCTGCGGTGGCAGGGGAAAGTGCCAGGACGGGAGGGTGGTTTGTTGTGGGGGTGGGGGGAGCGTGGACCTGACCAGGTAGCCACGGAAGGAGCGGTCTTTGCAGAAGGTGGAAAGGGGTGGGGAGGGAAATATATCTCTGGTGGTGGGGTCTGTTTGGAGGTGGCGGAAATGTCGACGGATGATTTGTTTTATGCGAAGGTTGGTAGGGTGGAAGGTGAGCACCAAGGGGGGGGTTCTGTCCTTGTTACGGTTGGAGGGGTGGGGTCTGAGGGCAGAGGTGCGGGACGTGGATGAGATGCGCTGGAGGGCATCTTTAACCACGTAGGAGGGGAAATTATGGTCTCTAAAGAAGGAGGCCATCTGGTGTGTTCTATGGTGGAACTGGTCCTCCTGGGAGCAGATACGGCAGAGGCGGAGGATTTGGGAATACGGGATGGCATTTTTGCAGGAGGTAGGGTGGGAAGAGGTGTAATCCAGGTAGCTGTGGGAGTCGGTGGGTTTGTAAAAAATGTCAGTGTCAAGTCAGTTGTCATTAATGGAGATGGAGAGGTCCAGGAAGGGGAGGGAGGTGTCAGAGATGGTCCAGGTAAATTTAAGGTCAGGGTGGAATGTATTGGTGAAGTTGATGAATTGCTCAACCTCCTCGCGGGAGCACGAGGTGGTGCCAATGCAGTCATCAATGTAGCGGAGGAAGAGGTGGGGAGTGGTGTCGGTGTAATTACGGAAGATCAACTGTTCTACGTAGCCAACAAAGAGACAGGCATAGCTGGGGCCCATACGTGTGCCCATGGCTACCCCTTTGGTCTGGAGGAAGTGGGAGGATTCGAAGGAGAAATTGTTATATACCCAGTTCGGCCAAACGAATGAGAGTGTCGGGGGAAGGGGACTGTTGGGGACGACGGGAGAGGAAGAAACGGAGGGCTTGGAGGGCCTGGTCATGGCAGACGTAGGTGTAGAGGGGTTGGAGGTGTTCCGCCTCGGGACCCGCCAACCCCAGGGCATCAATCTGGACTTCACCAGTTTCCTCATTTCCCCTCCCCCCATCTTACTCCAGTTCCAACCTGCCACTTCAGCACCGTCTTCATGACCTGTCCCACCTGTCAATCTTCCTTCCCACCTACACCCTCATCTCTGACCTACCACCTTTACCCCCACCTCCATCCACCTATTGCACTCTCAGCTACTTTCCCCCTAGCCTCACTGCCCCCCCCCTCCCATTTATCTCTCCATTCCCGAGGCTCCAAGCCTCATTCCTGATAAAGGGCTGCTGCCCGAAACGTCGATTCTCCTGCTCCTCGGATGCTGCCTGACCTGCTGTGCTTTTCTAGCACCTCTCTAATCTTAGCACTAACAAAAGCTTAGTTCTAACAACAATCTCACGCTAACAAGAGTGGAACACTGACAATAGGCCAACACAAGTAATAGTCTGGTACTAGCAAGAGTCTAACACCAGAATTAGTGTAGCAGTAGCAATAGACTAGCACTAGCAAGAGTCACATTAGCAATAGTCTAGTATAAACAATAGTGCAGCACTAGCAATAGTCTCGCACTGGCCATAGTTTAGTATTAGCAATGGTCCAGAACTAGCAATGGCTCAGCACAAGTAATGTACTGGTACTAGGAATAGTGTAACTCTAGCAATGGTTGAACTGAGCATTCCTCTTGAGTCATAGAGCCATAGAGATTTATAGCACGGAAACAGACCCTTCGGTCCAACCCGTCCATGCCCACCAGATATCCCAACCCAATCTAGTCCCATCTGCCAGCACCCGGCCCATATCCCTCCAAACCCTTCCTATTCATATACCCATCCAAAGGCCTCTTAAACATTGCAATTGTACCAGCCTCCACCACTTCCTCTGGCAGCTCATTCCATACACATACCACCTGCTGTGTGGAAAGGTTGCCCCGTAGGTCTCTTTCATATCTTGCCCCTCTGAAAAACAACCCTCCACCACCACCCTCTGTCTTCTACCTTCGAGCCAGTTCTGTATCCACATGGCTAGTTCTCCCTGTACTCCCTGAGATCTAACCTTGCTAATCAGTCTCCCATGGGGAACCTTGTCGAACGCCTTACTGAAGTCCATATAGATCACATCTACCACTCTGCCCTCATCAATCTTCTTTGTTACTTCCTCAAATAACTCAATCAAGTTTGTGAGACATGATTTCCCACACACAAAGCCATGCTGACTATCCCTAATCAGTCCTTGCCTTTCCAAATACGTGTACATCCTGTCCCTCAGGATTCCCTCCAACAACTTGCCCACCACCGAGGTCAGGCTCACTGGTCTATAGTTCCCTGGCTTTTCCTTACCACCCTTCTTAAACAGTGGCACCACGTTAGCCAACCTCTAGTCTTCTGACACCTCACCTGTGACTATCGATGATACAAATATCTCAGCAAGGGGCCCGGCAATCACTTCTCTAGCTTCCCACAGAGTTCTAGGGTACACCTGATCAGGTCCTGGGGATTTATCCACCTTTACCCGTTTCAAGACATCCAGCACATCCTCCTCTGTAATCTGGACATTTTGCAAGATGTCACCATCTATTTCCCTACAGTCTATATCTTCCATATCCTTTTCCACAGTAAACACTGATGCAAAATATTCATTTAGTATCTCCCCATTTTCTGCGGCTCCACACAAAGGCCGCCTTGCTGATCTTTGAGGGGCCCTATTCTCTCCCTAGTTACCCTTTTGTCCTTAATGTATTTGTAAATACTCTTTGGATTCTCCTTAATTGTATTTGTCAAAGCTATCTCATGTCCCCTTTTTGCCCTCCTGATTTCCCTCTTAAGTATACTCCTACTGCCTTTATACTCCAAGGATTCACTCGATCTCTCCTGTCTATACCTTACATATGCTTCCTTCTTTTTCTTAACTAAACCCTCAATTTCTTGGGTCATCCAGCATTCCCTGTACCTACCAGCCTTCTCCTTCACCCTGACAGGAATATACTTTCTCTGGATTCTTGTTCTCTCATTTCTGAAGGCTCCCCATATTCCAGACGTTCCCTTTACCTGCGAACATCTGCCCCCAATCGGCTTTCGAAAGCTCTTGCCTAATACCAGAAAAAATTGGCCTTTCTCTGATTTAGAACTTCAACTTTTAGATCTGGTCTACCCTTTTGCATTACTATTTTAAATCTATTTCGAGCAATGGTGCAGCATCATCACTAGCCAATTACCAGCAATGGTCTAACACTAGCAATGGTCTAATATGAGCAATGGTTTAGCACAAATCATGAGGGGCATGTATCAGATGAATAGCCAAATTCTTTTCCCCAGTATAACCGAGCCCAAACCTAGAGGGCATAGGTTTACAGTGAGAGGGAAAAGATTAAAAAGGGACCTGAGGAACAACTTTTTCGCACAGAGGGTGGTACGTGTATGGAATGAGCTGCCAGAGGAAGTGGTGCAGGCTGGTACAATTGCAACATTTAAAAGGCATGTGGATGGGTATATGAATAGGAAGGGTTTGGAGGGAGATGGGCCGGGTGCTGGCAAACGGGACTAGATGAATTTCAGATATCTGGTCATTATGGACCGAAGTGTCTGTTTCCGTGCTATATGACTCAATAACTAACAATACTCTAGTACTAGCAATGGTGAAGTGAACTGAGGTACTGGGCTGGTAGGTGGACAAATAGAGAGACTCAGTGGCAAATGTTTCAGGGGAGATTTCTGAATGATTATAGTCTCACTAGAATGGGAAATTTGAATGGGAGCACGTAGCACTCGTGGTTAATTGAAGAAGTTAGGGAAAGCACCAAAAGTAATGACTGCACAATTAGTCAGTTCTGGGCTAACATGCCGATAATGTTACCTGGGAAAGTTCTGGGTCCAATGACTCTTTGGTGATGTTCAATGTGCAATTCGGTTTCCCGTCTGCGACATAGAACATAGAACATAGAAGGATACAGCGCAGTACAGGCCCTTCGGCCCTCGATGTTGCGCCGACCGAATCCTACCTAACCTATACTAGCCCAATAACTTCCAAATGCCTATCCAATGCCCGCTTAAATGACCATAAAGAAGGAGAGTTCACCACTGATACGGGCAGGGCATTCCATGAACTCACAACCCGCTGTGTGAAGAATCTACCCCTAACATCTGTCCTATACCTACCACCCCTTAATTTAAAGCTATGTCCCCTAGTAACACCTGCCTCCATTAGCGGTAAAAGGTTCTTAGTATCTACCCTATCTAAACCCCTAATCATCTTATACACTTCTATCAGATCTCCCCTAAACCTTCTCTTCTCCAATGAGAACAGCCCCAAGTGCCTCAGCCTTTCCTCATAAGATTTTCCTACCATTCCAGGCAACATCCTGGTAAACCTCCTCTGCACTCGTTCTAAAGCTTCCACATCCTTCCTATAGTATGGCGACCAAAACTGCACACAATACTCCAGATGAGGCCGCACCAGAGTCTTATACAGTTGCAACATGACCTCAGGACTCCGGAACTCAATTCCTCTGCCAATAAAGCCCAGTACACCATATGCCTTCCTCACAGCACTATTTACCTGGGTGGCAACTTTCAGAGATCTGTGTACATGGACACCAAGATCCCTCTGCTCATCCACACTACCAAGTAGCCTACCATTAGCCCAGTAATCCATCATCTTGTTATTCCTACCAAAGTGAACGACTTCGCACTTAGCTACATTGAATTCCATTTGCCACATTTCCGCCCAGCTCTGCAACTTATCTATATCCCGCTGTAACCTACCACTTCCTTCCTCACTATCCACAACTCCACCGACTTTTGTGTCATCCGCAAACTTGCTTACCCAGCTTTCAAGTCCTTCCTCTAGATCATTTATAAAGATAACAAAAAGCAATGGTCCCAAAACAGATCCTTGTGGTACACCGCTAGTAACTGCACTCCAAGATGAACATAATCCATCAACTACTACCCTCTGTCTCCTTCCAGCCAGCCAATTCCTAATCCAAACCTCTAATGTATCCTCAATGCCATACCTCCGAAGTTTTAGCATTAGCCTACCATGGGGAACCTTATCGAACGCTTTACTAAAATCCATATACACAACATCTACTGCTTTACCCTCATCCACTTCCTTAGTCACCTTCTCGAAGAACTCAATAAGGTTTGTGAGGCACGACCTGCCCTTTACAAAACCATGCTGGCTATCCCTGATCACGTTATTCCTACCCAGATGTTCATAAATCTTATCCCTTACCATTCTCTCTAAGACTTTGCCCACCACTGAAGTCAGACTCACTGGCCTATAGTTGCTAGGGCTATCCCTACTCCCTTTCTTGAACAATGGGACCACATTCGCTATCCTCCAGTCCTCTGGTACTATTCCTGTTGACAACGACGACATAAAAATCCAGGCCAATGGCTCTGCTATCTCCTCCCTAGCTTCCCATAGGATCCTGGGGTAAATGCCATCAGGCCCAGGAGACTTATCTATATTCATCCTTTCCAATATTCCCAAAACCTCTTCCCTGCATACTTCCAGGGCATCCATTCTAATTATTTGTGATTCCATATTCACATCAGCAACAGTGTCCTGTTCCTGAGTGAATACTGATGAAAAGACACTGGGGGTTGTTCAACAAAAGCAAAACGCTAGAACGTCTTGCTGCCTTTTTTAACAGTTTGTTCACATCGTATTGTAGTTGTCACCTTTGACCCCACGTCACTTGCAGAACTGAGCTGTCCTCCAGTTTGACAGAGGAACATAAGAAACAGGGCCAGCAATAGGCCCTTCAGCCTTCTCTGCTGTTCAGTAAGATCACAATTGATCTGACTGTGGCCGTAAATCCACTTTCCTGAGTCTCCCTCATACCCTTTGCCTGTCTGCTGGTTCAAAGATCTTACTGTTAAACTTATCATTGATAATCCAACCAAATTTCTATGTAAGTAAGATTCAATGACCCAGTCTCAACTGCTCTCTGGGGAAGAGAATTCCAGAGAACAACAGCCCTCTCTGTGAAGAAAATCCTTTTCATCATCATCTTAGATGGGCAATCCTTTGTTGTGAAACTGAATTCCCAGTTAACGTGCTCTCAACATCCATCCTATAAAGTCTCTTCAGAATTGGATTTCCTGGGATGTATGAAGAGGGACTGGATCAGTTAGGACTATATTTACTGGACTTTCGAAGAATGAGGAGGGAAATCTCATATAACCCTACAAAATTCTAACTGGACTAGACAGGGTAAACACAGGAAGGATGTTCCCAGTGACCAAGGAGTTCAGAACCAGGGGGTCACAGTTTAAGGAGACAGGGGGAGGCCATGTTGGACTGAGCTGAGGAGTAATGTCTTCACCCAGAGAGTAAGGGAGCCTGTGGAATTCTCTGCCACAGAGAGAGGTTGAGGCCAAAACCGAGAATATTTCCAAGAAGGAGTTAGATGTAGCTCTTAGGGATCAAAGGGAACAGGGGACTGAGTTGGATGATCACGCATGATCAGACTGAATGGGGAAGCAGGCTCGAAGGGCCGAATGGCTGACTCTGGCTCCCTTTTTCTCAGAATGATTCACAATAATGGTGCCAGAACTGATAAGGTAAAATCATGACGAAAACCCGAAAAGAGAAAGAGTTTGGTTTTGGGGATGGGTGGGGGTGGGGGTGGGGGGGGGGGGGGGGGGGGGAGGGGGGGGAGTGTGTAGAGTAGGTGAGGTGTTCAAAATCATCCAAATGGTGAAAGGATTGGATGAGGCAGACGCAGAAAAGGCTGAGGCCAAAACAAGGCATCATGGATATGAAATGGTCCAATCCTGTCAAAGCTAGACCCCAACACTTAAGGCTGACACATCAGCAACAGACACCCTCCTTGTGCCACCCTATACGTTGACCTTGGCATGTGTGCCAGCCTAGGCAAACAAGACCATTGCAAAAGACCTAGTGCCTGAACCAAACCCCAGTGGGGAACAGACACATCGGAAACACAGCAATGTGCCCTCATTCAATGCCAAACTCTAGAATCAGTGCCCTCCCCACCCCGGGATCGTAGAAAGCTTCAGCCATGTGGCTAAAGCTCAAGGGACAATTAGGGATCTGCAATAAATGCCAGCCTGCACAGTGACTCCCACATCCTATGAATGAATCATTTGAGAAAATACACCCTCGCTGCTCTGATACACTGGACACCATGAATGCTGCACATGTCTGCATCTAATCAAAGCAAAATTGCATTAAAAATAAAACACTTATCAATTACAAGCATTTAATTATAGCCGTCAGCTGTACTCTCACATCTGAGTCAGAAGGCTGTGGGTTCCAGTCTGCCTTGGGGAAATTTGAGTTTATAATCCAGGCAGACGCTACACGTGTAAGTGTGAGGATTACTGTCCTTTGGAGGTCCCAAGGTGTGAGATTAAATCAAGGTCCAATTCTCCCCCGTGGGTGAACGTTAAAGGCCACTTGCAATTTTGCTGAGGGATTCTCTCCAGATTCCTGACCAATCTGAATTGTCCAAACTATGGTGAGGTATACAGATGTTCAGTCCTGACCGCATTGCTTCCTATCTGCAAACTGGCTGTTACAGTTCTTCCGATGACAGCAAGTGCTGCCTTGCAAAAACACGGCATTAGCTGGAAAGCATGAGGCTGCCTTTCCTCTTAAGATTAAGCAGAAGCTTATCTAACGTAGTTAAAGAAGAGAGACCTTAAAAGCAAAGGGTTGCTGCCTCATATCAATGTGACACACACCAAAACCAACACAGAATGTCATGGTCCAGTGCGAGGGTGTAGTTGGGCCTTCCCCATCACCAGTTTTGGTTGCGAAGTTAAACTTGCAGCATTGCACATGATTTGGAGATGCCGGTGTTGGACTGGGGTGGACAAAGTTAAAAATCCCACAACACCAGGTTATAGTCCAACAGGTTTAATTGGAAGCACTAGCTTTCGGAGCGCCGCTCCTAATGAATCACCTGATGAAGGAGCGTCGCTCCGATAGCTAGTGTGCTTCCAATTAAACCTGTTGGACTATAACCTGGTGTTGTGGGATTTTTAGCATTGCACATAGTTGCCACCAGGAGGTGCCATTGTTTGCTCTTCATGCAGCACGTTTCTGCCGCCTGATTGTCCCCTTTGGAGTTTGGGAGATGATCTCAATATTGTCACAGCAAAGGCTCGTGATTTCACTCACTCTGTCAGGACCCCTCTTCTCAATGCGTGCTCATGGGACAACTCCTTCCCTCCTCCACAGCATGATAGGATCCTTCTCATGGATTTTTAAAACGTCTAGGACTGTTCTTGAATATTTTCCCTTGAGCGGTCTTTAAACCCTTCACTGAGATGGTATCTTTAAATCCTTTTCTCTTACTGTGTCCTTAAGATATTCCTTAGACTGTGCCTTTAATCCTTTCCGTCAGACTGTCTCTTTATATTTCCTACTTGAACTGTCTCTTTAAATTCACCACTTGGATTGTTTCTTTAAACCCTTCCCTCAGATTGTCTCTTTAAACTCCACCCTTGGGCTGTCTCTTTAAACGATTATCCGGGATGTATCTTTAAACCCTTCCATGGACTATCCCATTAAATCCTCCCCTCAGGTTGTCATTTTTAAACTATTCCCTCAGACTTGGATACATCTGTGCACTGTCCTCCTCTCTGAGGATTTTAAACTGCTCTCTTAGAGTGTGTCTTTAAACACTTCCATGGACTGTCTCTTTAAATCCTCCTCTTGGATTGTTATTTTTAATACATTCCCTGAGACTGTGTCTTGAGATTATTTGCTCGGAGTTTCCATTTCAACCCTCCGACTGTCTATCTAAACAGACACATTGCAGTGTGTTTTTAAACTCTCTCCTTGAACTGCGTTTTGAACAACTCCCTTACACTGCGCCTTTAAATAATTCCTTTGGACTGTGTGTTTAAACAATTACATGGACTGTTTCTTTAAAACCACCTCTCGGAGGCCATTTTTAAACTCATCTTTTGGACTGTTTCTATAAACCCTTCCATGGACTGTCTCTTTAAATTCTCCTCTTGGACTGTCAACTTTGGACTGGTCCCTTTGACTGTGTCATTAAACACTTCCCTGGACTGTTTCTTTAAATCATTTTTGCTGGCTGTCATTTTTAAAGTATTCCCTCAAAGAGAATCTTTGAGCAATTCCATGAACTGTCTCTTTAAATCTCCCTCTCAGATTCTCATTTTTAACCTATTCCCTCGGGTTGTGTCTTTAAACACTTCCTTGGACTGTCTCTTTAAATCATTGTCTCAAGTTGTCACTTTTAACTATTCCATCAGAATGGGTCATTAAACACATACTGTATCTAAATCCTCCTCTCACTGTCTGTTTAATGTGACTTGGAGTGAGTCATTAAATACTTCCAAGGACTGTCTCTTCAAACACTCCTCTCAGACTGTCATTTTTAAACTATTCCTTCAGGCTATGAATGTAAACACATCCTCACATTGTCTCTTTAAACCCAATGCACGGTCTGTCATTTTTAACATCTCCCTTGAAGTGTGTCTTTATATGCATCATGGTTAAATCCTTGCCTTGGTCTGACCATTTTAATCAATGTCCTTGGTCTGTGTCCTTAAACATCTCCATGGACTGGTTTTTTAAAATATTCACTTGGAGTGTATCTTTAAGTATTTCCACAGACCGTCTTTTTAAACCCTCTTATTGGACGATCAACTTTGAGATGTTCCTTTTGAATGTGCCTTTAAATCTTTTCATGCACTGTGTCTTTAAACACTTCCATCAACTGTAACATAGAGTCATCCAGCACGGAAACCGGCCCTTCAGGAAACCTGGTTGGCGCGGATGAGTTGGATCAAACTAAACTACTCCCATTTGCCCATATCCTTCTAAACCTTCCCTTTTCATGCACACGTCCAAGTGTCTTTTTGACGTTGTAAATGTACCCACATTTATCACTTCCTCTGGCAGCTCATTCCAAACACGTACCACCCTCTGTGTGAAAAAGTGACCCCCTCAGGTCCCTTTTAAATCTTTCCCCTTGCACCTTAAACCTGTGCCCTCTAGTTCTGGGCTTCCCTACCCTGGGGAAGAGACCTTGTCTATTTACCCTATCCATCCCCCTCATGATTTTATAAACCTCTCTAAGGTCACCCCTCAGCCTCCAACGCTCCAGGGAAAACAGCCCCAGCCTGTTCAGCCTCTCCCATTAGCTCAAATCCTCCAACCCTGGCAACATCCTTGTAAATCATTCTGTACCCTCTCCAGTTTAACGACATCCTCCCCATAGCGAGGCAACCAGAATTGTATCCCAGTATTCCAACAGTGGCCTCACCGATGTTTTGTACAGCCTTAACATGATATCCCAACCCTGTGCTCAGTGCTCTGACCGATGAAGGCACGTGCGCCAAATACTTTCTTCACCGCCCTGTCTCCCTGTGACACCACATTGTACCTGCACCCCCGGGTCTCTCTGTTTAACAACACCACCCCCCACCAGAGCCTTACCATTAACTGTGTCAGTCCTGCCCTGGTGTGCCTTACCAAAATGCAACACCTCACTTTTATCTTAATTAATCTCCATCTTCCACTCCTCAGTCCAGTGGCCTGATCTGATCAAAATCCCATTGTAATCTTGGATAACCCTCACTCTCCACGACACCTTCAACTTTGGTGTCATCTGCAAACTTACTAACCATACCCACTATCTTCTCATCCAGATAATTTATATAAGAGACGAACAACAGTGTACCCAGCACTGATCCTTGTGGCACACCGCTGGTCACAGGCTTCCAGTCTGAACAACAACACTCCACCACCACCCTCTGTCTTCTACCGTCAAGTCAATTTTGTATCCAATTGCCTAACTCTCCCTGGATACCATATGACCTAAACTTTCTAACCAGTCTACCATGCGGGACCTGGTCGAAGGCCTTGCTAAAATCCACGTGTAGTGATTATAAATGAGGCCAACCAGGTAGACCTCATCGAATGTGAGTTCCCTGACTGGGGCTGTTTATCTGGTCCAGTCAAGGAGCCCTGGCTGACAGATACAAGTGTGATGTATTTACATAAAGGGTAACCTGGTGATGGGATACTGGCCTCTGTGGAGTTATTTCACAAAGAGACTTCTGCTGCTCTACCTTCCTCTATCTTCTTGGTCATTTCCTCAAAAAAACTCAATCAAGTTTGTCAGACACGATTTCCCACCCACAAAGCCATGCTGACTGTCCCGAATCAGTCCTTGCTTTTCCAAATGCATTGAGATCCTGTCACTCCGAATCCCCTCCACCAACTTACCCACCATAGACATCAGGCTCACCGGCCTATAGTTCCCTGCCTTTTCCTTACAGCCTTTCTTCACTAATGGCTCAACATTAGCTGCTCTCCCGTCACCCAGCACCTCAAACGTGGCTATTGATGAAAGAAATATCTCGGCTGGGGGCCCCATAATCTCTTCCCTAGCTTCCCACAATGTCCTAGGATCCACCTGATCAGGTCCCAGGGATTTATCTGCCTTTAGGCATTTGAAGACCTCCAGCACCTCCTCTTCTGTAATGTGGACTTGTTTCAAGACATCACTGTTTATTTCCCTGAGCTCCCTAGCTTCCATGTCTTTCTCTCAAGTAAATACTGATGCAAACTACTCATTTAGCATCCCACCCATCTCCTGTACTTCTACACAGAGATGGCCTAGTTGATCTTTAAGGGTGTCTATTCTCTCCCTCGTTACTCTTTTATCCTTAGTAGATTTATAGAATCGCTTTGGATCTCCCTGACGTTACCTGCCAAAGCTCTCTTGTGTTCCCTTTTCGCCCTCCTGATTTAAGCATACTCCTATATCCCCTATGCTCCTTCAGAGGTTCACTTGATCCCAACTGCCAATGTCTGGCATATGCCTCCTTTTTCTTGACCAGAGCCTCAATGTCTTTCGTCATTCAGTGTTCCCTACTCCTGCCAGCCTTCCCCCTCATACTAACAGGAACATGTTGGCCTTGAATGCCTGATATCTCACTTTTGAAAACATCCCAAGAGAAGGGCGGGTTTTCCTCCTTCTCTGGTCGGGCTATCTACACACTAATTGAGAAAGTTTTCTCGAACGCACTTAACAAATTCTTCCCCATCTAACACTTTGACATTATGGCTGTCCCACTCTATGTTTCAATTGTGTCTTGAAACTATTTCATGGACTGTGTCTTTAAATCCTCCTTTTTTTAAATCTGTTCCGTCAGACTTTGTCTTTAAAGTCTCCCTTTGGACTGTGTCTTTAAATCCTCCTCTCGGACTGTATCTTTCAATTACTCCCTTAAACTTTAAACCCTTCCATGGACTGTCTCTTTCACGCCTCCTCTCAGACTGTCATTTTTAAATACTCCCTAAGGCTGTGTCTTTAAATCCTCCTCTTGGACTGTCAGCTCTTGACCGTTCCGTTTGACTGCGTCTTTAAACATGTCCCTGGACTGTCTCTTTAAATTGTCTTCTTGGACTGTCAATTTTAAACTATTCCCCATGTCTTCAAGTGATTCCCTTGGAATCGCTCTTTAAATCTTCCTGCCAGACTGTCTGGTCAACTAATACCATGGACTGTGTCTTTAAACAGTTTAATGGACTGTCTCTTTAAACCCTCCTCTCAGACTGTCATTTTTAATCTGCTCCCTCAAACTGTGTCTTTAAACTCTTCCTTTGAACTGTCTCTTTAAACCGTTCCCCCTGCATCTGTACCTTTAAATCTTTCCATTCTAACTGAAGTTCTCTAAAACATTGGGTCTGGTTTGGAAGGTTGGGGGAGGCAGTTGTCACAGGTTCCTGAGGGTGTAAGAGGTTTGGGGGAGGCGCTGTCTGTTTTAAGTTAACTTTGAAACGTAGAAACTAGAGTCAGGAGGAGGCCATTCGGCCCTTCAAGCTTGCTCCACCGTTCAATCTGATCATGGCAGACCCTCTATCTCAACGTTATGTTCCCACCTTCTCCCTTGACGCCTTTAAAGTTTAAAAAAATTATCTATGACTCTCTTGAATGTATTCAGTGACTTGGCTTCTACAGCCTTCTAGAGAATTCCACAGGTTTACAATCCTCTGAGTGAAGAATTTAGATTACTTACAGTGTGGAAACAGGCCTTTCGGCCCAACAAGTCCACACCGACCCGCCGAAGCGCAACCCACCCATACCCCTACATTTACCCCTTACCTAACACTACGGGCAATTTAGCATGGCCAATTCACCTGACCCGCACATCTTTGGACTGTGGGAGGAAACCGGAGCACCCGGAGGAAACCCACGCAGACACGGGGAGAACGTGCAAACTCCACACAGTCAGTCGCCTAAGGCGGGAATTGAACCCAGGTCTCTGGCACTGAGAGGCAGCAGTGCTAACCACTGTGCCACCGTTTTCCTCATCTCAGTTGTAAATGGTCTATCCCATATCCTGAGACTGTGACCCTGGTTCAAGACTCCCCCACCCAGGAATAACATCGCCCGTGCAACTAATCTGTCCAGCACTACATTTCAATCAGACCTTTGATCGATCAAGACAGGCCCCAATCTCTGCTCATAGGACAGGCCTGCCATTCCCAGTGTCCACCTGCACTTCCTGTTGCTTCAGGAAAGCAGCTAACATAATCAAAGACCCCTCCCACCCCAGCTATACTCTCTCCCACCCTCTTCCATTGGGCAGGAGGTATAAAAGTTTGAAAACACGCATTGATAGATTCAAGAACAGCTTCTTCCCCGCTGATATCAGACTTTTGCCTGGACCTCTCAAAATGTTAATTCTGATCTCTCTCTCTCTGCGACTGTAACACTGTATTCTGCACTCTGTTCTGCTACGCTGATGCATTTTGTATGGTACAATCTGTCTGAGTAGCAAGCAAAACAACACTTTTCACTGTATTGCGGTACATATGACAACAATAAATCAGTCAATCATAATGAACCTCTGCTGTACTCTCTCTGGGTCAGCTTAGAGTTACATATTACATAGAATCCCGACAGTGCGGAAACAGGCCCTTCGGCCCAACAAGTCCACACCAACTCTCCAAAGAGTAACCCACCCAGACCCATTCCCCTCCTGTATTACTCTACATTTAGCCATAACTAAGGCACCTAACTCACACATCTCTGAACCTAGCATGGCCAATTCACCTAACCTGCACATCTTTGGATTGTGGGAGTAAACTCACACAGACACAGGGAAAACGTGCAAACTCCACACAGACAGTTGCCCGAGGCTGGAATCAAACCCAGGTCCCTGGCACTGTGAGGCAGCAGTGCCAACCACTGTGCCACCATGCCACCTAAACTCTTTAGTTGTCTAACATTTCCTGGGTAGCTATTAATTGAATGGACATGAAGCTATCTGAATTCTCTGACATGTAAGGGGTTGTGTTTTCAGGATTTTATTTTTGTTCAAACAGAGGAGTTGTCCATCAGATAATCCCCATGGATTTTACTGCACATGGGATTCCGCAGAGTCTTGACGGAGAACAGCAGTCTTCAGGAATAACAATCAGATGATTGAAATATCCCACAATCATATGTTTGTGCAACATGAGTTACTAGTTAATGGTCAAGCTGACATCTCATTACAAACCCACGACGTGCAAGGATTCTTTGTCTGATTGTTAACACAATGCCAGGAAAGCTCAGTATTCCTCCAACTCAGATACATTAAGAAGTATTCAGTAGCACAGATAAAGCTTTCCCTGAAAGGACTCCTTCAAATTGCAGGAAGGTTTGTTAGTTTACACGGGAATCATGGGCAAAAATTGGGAACTGGCGTGGATGCATGATAAAGCTTCAAAACACTTAAAGGAACTTCACATACTTAAACATGCTAATCTTGAAGAGCAAAGTTGAAGTGAGCATCCCTCAGCCATTATTGCCAAAGCTCATCAGAGCTTGGAGATCTATCACCTGAGTATAAAGTAGGCTGCACAAAGGTGACAGCACTGTCCCCAGCTTCAAAGGAGATCACTGGCCAATTGCCCAGTCAACCAGACCTGGAGCACATCCAACTGTGAGGCATTGGGATTGCTTTCATCCATGTGACTTGCAAGGGCTTTTGTGGCATGGTAGTTGTGACACGGAGAGTCCTTGGTTCAAATCCAGCCTGCTCCAGAGGTGTGTCATATCATCACCGAGGAACTATTGGCATGGGGCTCCCATTATGGATCCATCTCACAAGCCCACAAACATTGAATTTCACAAAATATACTTTTCAAAAAAAGGAAGGTACTCACAATATTTATTTGATGAGTTACAGTTTTCATAAGCTGCAGCAATTGTGTCAGTAGACTCTGTAGACAGGGCACTGTTTGAATAGACTCTGGAAACCGGGCGTTGTTTGAATAGACTCTGGAAACCGGGCGCTGTTTGAATAGACTCTGTAGACTGGGTGCTGTTTCAATAGACTCTGTAGACAGGGCACTGTTTGAATAGATTCTGTAGACAGGGTGCTGTTTGAATACACTCTGTAGACAGGGCACTGTTTGAATAGATTCTGTAGACTGGGTGCTGTTTGAATAGACTCTGTAGACAGGACACTATTTGAATAAACTCTGTAGACTGGGTGCTGTTTGAATACACTCTGCAGACTGGGTGCTGTTTGAATACACTCTGTAGACAGGGCACTGTTTGAATAGACTCTGTAGACTGGGTGCTGTTTGAATAGACTCTGTAGACAGGGCACTGTTTAAATAGACTCTGAAGAGTGGGTGCTGTTTGAATAGACTCTGTAGACTGGGTGCTGTTTGAATAGACTCTGTAGACAGGGCACTGTTTGAATAGACTCTGTTGACAGGGCACTGTTTGAATAGACTCTGCAGACTGGGCACTGTTTGAATAGACTCTGTAGACCGGGCGCTCTTTGAATACACTCTGTAGGCTGTGTGCTGTTTGAATAGACTCTGCAGACAGGGCACTGTTTGCATACACTCTGTAGACAGGGCGCTGTTTGAATAAACTCTGTAGACTGGGTAATGTTTGAATAGACTCTGTAGACTGGGTGCTGTTCGAATAGTCTCTGTAGAGTGGGCGATGATTGAATGGACTCTGTAGACAGGGCGCTGTTTGACTAGACTCTGTAGAGTGGGCACTGTTTGAATACACTCTGTAGACCCGGCGCTGTTGGAATAGACTCTGTAGACTGAGCACTGTTTGAAATGACGCTGTAGACTGGGTGCTTTTGAATAGACTCTTTACACTGGGCACTGTTTGAATAGACTCTGTAGACCAGGCACTGTTTGAATACACTTTGTAGACAGGGCACTGTTTGAATAGACTCTGTAGACTGGTAATGTTTGAATAGACTCTGTAGAGTGGGTGATGATTGAATGGACTCTGTAGACAGGGCACTGTTTGACTAGACTCTGTAGGCTGGGTGCTGTTTGAATAGACTCTGTAGACTGGGTGCTTTTGAATAGACTCTGTAGACTGGGCACTGTTTGAATAGACTCTGTAGACCAGGCGCTGTTTGAATAGACTCTGTAGACTGGGTGCTGTTTGACTAGACTCTGTAGACAGGGCACTGTTTGAATACACTCTGTAGACAGGGCGCTGTTTGAAATGACTCTGCAGACAGGGCGCTGTTGGAATAGACTCTGTAGACTGGGTAATGTTTGAATAGACTCTGCCAACAGGGCAATGTTTGAACAGACTCTGTAGAGTGGGAACTGTTTGAATAGTCTCTGTAGACCAGGCGCTGTTTGAATACACTCTGTAGGCTGTGTGCTGTTTGACTAGACTCTGTAGAGTGGGCACTGTTTGAAATGACGCTGTAGACTGGGTGCTTTTGAATAGACTCTTTACACTGGGCACTGTTTGAATAGACTCTGTAGACCAGGCACTGTTTGAATACACTCTGTAGGCTGTGTGCTGTTTGAATAGACTCTGTAAACAGGGCACTGTTTGAATAGACTCTGTAGACAGGGCACTGTTTGAATAGACTCTGTAGACTGGGCACTGTTTGAATGGACTCTGTAGACGGGGCACTGTTTGCAAAGATTCTGTAGACAGGGCGCTGTTCGAATACACTTTGTAGACCGGGTGCTATTTGATTAGGTTCTGTTGACTGGGCGCTGTTTGAATTGACTGTGTAGACAAGGCGCTGTTTGAATAAAATCTGTAGACTGGGCACTGTTTGAATAGACTCTGCAGAGTGGGCACTGTTTGAATAGACTGTAGACTGGGCACTGTTTGAATAGACTCTGTAGACTGGGCACTGTTTTAATAGACTCTACTGAGTGGGCACTGTTTGAATACGCTCTGTAGACTGGGCACTGGTTGAATAGACTCTGCAGACAGGGCACTGTTTGAATAGACTCTGTAGACTGGGCACTGTTTGAATAAAATCTGTCTCCGGGCGCTGTTTGAATAGACTCTGTAGACTGGGCGCTGTTCGAATACACTTTGTAGACCGGGTGCTGTTTGAATAGACTCTGTAGACAGGGCGCTGTTTGAATAGACTCTGTAGAGTGGGCACTCTTTGAATAGACTCTGTCGATATGTACTTTTTAAGTAGATTCTGTTGACTGTGTGCCTCGGTCTGTCGTTTAAATAAACTCCGCTATATAACTGGGACCTTGGGATTCAACAAGTTAATCACTTTTGTATCATTTTTATCCAGGTTCAAATGTTGTTGCTGAATTTCTGTGAGCTATGTTTTCGCAGATTAACCAGCCCAGTGGGAACAATTGTTGCTTGGTGAATAACTGCTACCTTGTGCACTGTAACGACAGCACTTACCCACCAACTGCAGATGATGTGTACCACTGAGTGGGATGTTATCACTTCAGACAACGCGAAAGAGCCAAGATGCTGCTCAAAACCGTGCAGGCTCAGTTATGCATTGCACATTCCAGTAAATCTTGGCCAGAACTGCTTTGGACTGGGTACAGACTCTGCCAGAACACTATAAAGCCACCTTCTGAAGCACAGCAGTTACTCTGATCACAGAATTGCCTTGAGGAGATGCATGAATCATATTGGCAACAGTAGCTGGAAAACTGAAGTAAATCTACTCCCCACCCTCATAGGATTCATTGGATAATGGCCAGTTATCTCATTCTTTTGTGAAGACCAGCCCCAAACATGAAATGAGAATCAATGAGGAATTCTGCCTTGATGCATGTTCAAAAAGCAGAGCGATCCACTTCATCTGTCTCCATGGTGCTGTTAACTCACTTGCTGCTGGTTTCCCTTCAGTCTTCAGCAGAGATTCAGGCAGGCATCATATAGTCATCTGAAACAGCAGCAGCTGTCGGCCATTCAGCCCCAGCTCTGCCATTCCCTAAGATCATGGCTGATTTGATTGTAAGTTCAAATCCACATCATCCGCCATCCCACCATAACCTTTCACCCCACTCCTTGTCACAGACGTGTCAATCTCAGCCTTTAAGGTTGACCCTGTAGAAGTTTATAGGAGCTGAGGGGTATAGATAAGGTGAATGGCAGGTGTCTTTTCCCTAGGGTGGGGGGTTTCAAGACTAGGGAGCACACTTTTAAGGTGAGAGGAGAGAAATTTAAAAAAGTCCGGTGGGGCAAATGTTGTACACAGACGGTGGTTCATGTGTGGAACGAACTTCCTGAGGAAGTGGTGGGTGTGGGGACAGTTACAATGTTTAAGAGATATTTGGATCAGGACGTGAATAGGAAAGGTTTGGAGGGAGATGGGCCAGGAGCAGGCAGGTGGGACTAGCTGAGTTTGGGATTACAGTCAGCATGGACTGGCCCTTCAGCCCAACCAGTCCACACTGACCGTCCGAAGAGTAACCCACCCAGACCCATTTCCCCCTGACTAATGCACCTAACAATATGGACAATTTAGAATGGCCAATTCACTGAACCTGCATGTCTTTGGACTGTGGGAGGAAACCCATGCAGATACAGGGAGAATGTCACTCGAGGCTGGAGTCAAACCTGGGTCCCTGGTGATGTGAGGCACCGGTGGTAACCACTGGGCCACCATGCCGTCCCAAGACTGTGAGAGAAAAACTCACCTCATAATCCGAGTTAACTGGCTGGCCTGATTTTGTTCTAGATTCTGCCACATAAGGAAACTGTCTCTCCTAATTCCCTCCGGATCTGATATGTTTCAATCAAGTCATCGTTTACTATTCTGAATGACAGGGAATTCAAGCCTTGTTTGTCCAGCCTTTTTGTTTTATTTCATTGATGGGATGAGGGTGTGACTGCATAGGCCAGCACTTATTGCCCAGTTGAGATTCAACCCCATTGTCTGTGGGCCTGGACTCCACAGGTAGGCTCAGACCAGGTAAAGATGGCAGCTTCCTTCCCTTAAGGACATTAGTGAACAAGACGGGGTTTTCTGGAAATCGATTCATCGCCATCATTGCACTCTTAATTCCAAGTATTTATTGACTTCAAAATTCACTATCTGCTGTAGGAGGATTCAAACCCAGGTCCCCAGAGCATTACCTACATCTCTGGATTAACAGTCCAGCAATAATACCACTAGGCCATTGCCTCTTTGCATGACAATCCTTTCATTCCAGGTACTGATCTGGTGAACATTCTTTGAACTGCTTTCCACACATTTGCATTCTTCCTTTCATAAGGAGGCCAAGACAGTACACCATATTTCAGATATAGTCTCACCAGATATAGACCAGATACAGTCTCAGGAATATTTCCTGAAGAAGGGCTCATGCCCGAAACGTCGACTCTCCTGCTCCTTGGATGCTGCCTGACCTGCTGCGCTTTTCCAGCGACACATTTTCAGCTCTGATCTCCAGCATCTGCCAGTCCTCACTTTCTCATCGTCTGACCAGTGCCCTGATTAACTGCAGCAGCATTCTAATGTAGACTTGAAGATTGGACTTGAAACGTTAACTCTTTTGCTCTCTCTCTCCACAGATGCTGCCAGACCCACAACGTTTCCCCAGCGTTCTCTCTGTTTGTCAGTGAAGCACAGGCTCCCGACATTTATATTTAATTATATGTTCAGTGACTTCTTATTATTTTCATTTTTATTCTTTTATCAATTTTGGTTTGGAGCTAAAGGTGACTCGTCGGCTTTGAGAAACAGCATGTGGTGAAAGGGAAAAAACAGACCAAACCAACTTATGTTTGTTTACGAGGCCAGGCCTGGAGGTTAATTGCAGGCTGATTAAAAGGGTTCTGACAGCATGGTCTTCACCTGAACCAGAGGGGTACCAGTTTCCTGGGGGTGGGGAGGAATATTTGCTAATGTTCTTCAGTAGGGTTTAAACTAATTCAGCAGGGGGATGGGAACCTAAATTGTAGTTCCAGTGTCCAGGAGGGTGAGAGTAGTGAGGTCAGAAATGAGGTTTCAAGGTCACAAGAGTTCACCAGCAAACTGGAAGGTGGTTTGAAGTGTGTCTACTTCAACGCCAGGAGCATCCAGAATAAGGTGATGAACTTGCAGCATGGGTTGGTACCTGGGACTTCAATGTTGTGGCCATTTCAGAGACATGGATAGAGCAGGGACAGGAATGGTTGTTGTAGGTTCTGGGATTTAGATGTTTCAGTAAGATCAGAGAAGATGATAAAAGAGGGGAAGGATTGTGGCATTGTTAGTCAAAGACCATGTTACAGTGTCAAAAAGGATGTTCAAGGACTCATCTACTGAGGTAGTATGGGCTGAGGTTAGAAACAGGAAAGGAGAGGTCACCCTGTTGGGAGTTTTCTATAAGCCTCTGCTTAGTTCCAGAGCTATAGAGGAAAGGATAGCAAAGATAATTCTGCATAGGAGCGAGAGTAACAGGATAGTTGTTATGGGGAACTTTAACTTTCCAAATATTGACTGCAAATACGATAATTTAAATACTTTAGATGGGTCAGGTTTTGTCCAATGTGTGCAGGAAGGTTTCCTGATACAGTATGTAGACAGGCCAACAAGGGGTGAGGCCACATTGGATTTGGTACTGGGTAATGAACCCGGTCAGGTGTTAGATTTGAAGGTAGGTGAGCACTTTGGTGATAGTGATCACAATTCAGTTATGTTTACTTTAGTGATGGAAAGGGATAGGTATATACTGAAGGGAAAGAAAGACAGCTGGGGGAAAGGCAATTATGATGCGATTAGATAAGATTTCGGAAGCACAGGATGGGGAAGGAAACTGCAGGAGATGGACACAACTGAAATATGGAGCTTATTCAAGGAACAGTTACTGCGTGTCCTTGATAAGTATGTACCTGTCAGGCAGGGAGGAAGTGGTCAAGTGCAGGAGCTGTGGTTTACTAAAGACACTGACTCTTTTGTCAAGAGGAAGAAGGCGGCTTACGTTAGGATGAGACGTGAAGGCTCAGTTAGGGAGCTTGAGAGTTACAGGTTAGCCAGGAAGGGACCTAACGAGAGAGCTTAGGAGAGCCAGGAGGGGACATGAGAAGTCGTTGGCAGATAGGATGAAGGAAAACCCTAAAGTTTTCTATCGGTATACCAGGAATAAAATAATGACTAGAGAAAGGTTAGGGACCATCCAGGACAGTAGTGGGAAGTTGTGTGTGGAGTCTGAAGAGATGGGGGAGCACTAAATGAATAGTTTTCATCAGTATTCACACTGGAAAAAGATAATGTTGTCAAGGAGAATACTGAGACACAGGCTACTCGACTAGACGGGATTGAGGTTCACAAGGAGGAGGTGTTAACAATTCTGGAAAGTGTGAAAATCCCTGGGCCAGATGGGATTTATCTAAGGATTCTCTGGGAAGTCAGGGAGGAGATTGCAGAGCCTTTGGCTTTGATCTCTATGTCATCATTGTCTACAGGAACAGTGCCAGAAGACTGGAGGATAGCAAATGTTGTCCCCTTGTTCAAGAAGGGGAGTACAGATAACACTGGTAATGATAGGTCAGTGAGCTTTACTTCGGATGTGGGTCAAGTGTTGGAAAGGATAGGATTTATAATCATCTGGAAAGGAAGAAGTTGATTAGGGATAGTCAACATGGTTTTGTGAAGGGTAGGTTGTGCCTCACAAACCTTATTGAGTTCTTTGAGATGGTGACCAAACAGGTGGATGAGGGTAAAGCAGTTGATGTGGGGCATATGGATTTCAGTAAGGGGTTTGATCAGGTTCCCCACGGTTGGCTACTGCACAAAATACAGAGACATGGGATTGAGGGTGATTTAGCAGTTTGGATCAGAAATTTGTTAGGTGAAAGAAGACAGAGGGCGGTGGTTGATGGGAAATGTTCATCCTGGAGTTCAGTTACCAGTGGTGTACTGCAAGGATCTGTTTTGGGGCCTTTGCTGTTTGCCATTTTTGTAAATGACCTAGATGAGGGTGTAGAAGGATGTGTTAGTACATTTGCGGGTGACACTAAAGTCGGTAGAGTTGTGGACAGTGCTGAAGGATGTTGCGGGTTACAGAGGGACATAGATAAGCTGCAGAGCTGGGCTGAGAGGTAGCAAATGGAGTTTAATGTGGAAAAGTGTGAGGTGATTCACTTTGGAAGGAACAACAGGAATTCAGAGTACTGGGCTAATGGTAAGATTCTTGGTAGTGTAGGTGAGCAGAGAGATCTCGGTGTCCACGTACATAGATCCCTGAAAGTTGCCACTTGTATTGCCTTTATTAGTTTGGGCTGGGTTTCGGAGCCACGAGGTGATGTTGCAGCTGTACAAAACTCTGGTGCAGCCGCACTGGGGTATTGTGTACAGTTCTGGGCACCACATTATAGGAAGGACGTGGAAGCTTTGGAAAGGGTTCAGAGGAGATTTACTGGGATATTGCCTGATGGGGAGGGCAGATCTTATGAGGAAACGCTGAGGGACTTGAGGCTGTTTTCATTCAAGAGAAGAAGGTTGAGAGGTGACTTAGTTGAGACATATGAGATAATAAGAGAGTTAGATGGGGTGGACAGTGAGAGCTTTTTTCCTTGGGTGCTGATGGCCAGCACGAGGGGACATAGCTTTAAATTGAGGGGTGAGAGATATAGGACAGATGGCAGAGGTGGGATCTTTACTCAGAGAGTAGTAGGGGCATGGAATGCACTGCCTGCAACAGTAGTAGACCCGCCAACATTAAGGGTATTTAAATGGTCATTGGATAGACATATGGATGATAATGGAATGGTGAAGGATAGCTGTGCTTCAGATTGATTTCACAGGTCGGCGCAACATCGAGGGCCGAAGGGCCTGTACTGCGCTGGAATGTTCTACGTTCTATGTTGTACAGACACAGCTTCCCCAGGAAGAGCATTGTGTTTAAACGGAGAGCAGAAGTTGGCCCTTTACAAGAGCAATACCTAGGAATTAGTTCCAACAAATCTGCAAGAGAGCCTATGTTCAAGCAGACGGCAGATATTGCATGGTAAATGAGCCCTTGGTGGAAGATAGTCAATCTATCCGGGTGGAAGCAGAGTTGGAATTGTGTTTGAACTGCAGGAGATGAGCTTGACTGCTGACAATGTGACAGGGAGATTTGAAAGCTCCCTGACTAATTTGCCACACTCACATTCGGATGTCCAGAGAATAGAAACCTGAGTGAGATGCATTCCTATCTTTACCTGAGTGAACTGAGAAGGTGACCCTGATTGACAGTCTCGGAAGCAACTAAAGAATCCACATCTGTACCAATAAAACAGCGCGACATGAAAACCATTTCAGCATTCTGGCCAGTTTTGTTACTTGCATTCATTTATGCCTTAACTGTGTTTGTTTGCCTGTCTGTCCTTTGTGTGAATGAGGGCTGAAAATGAGCGTTTCAGGTTAAACCATAGATATGAATTAGATTACCTTGTTGTTTAGTTTTTCCTCTGCAGAAGATATTGTGCATTTAATAAATAATTAAAGTATTTTGTTTGAGGTACAAAACTGGTGCCTAGAATTCATTACTCACAAAGCCTGGGATTGGTTTTTCAAAAGTCTGGTTGGGAACCATTGCAGTCATGACTGGGGGCCTTCGACAGTTTAATTTTTTACTGTATTGTGAGTACAGAGGGAGAACGCCTGATTTGGCTCAGCTGTCTGGAGCCAAACAGCACAGAAACAAACTCTTCGGTCCAACCAGTCCATGCCAACCATAATCCCAAACTAAACTCGTCCCACCTTGCCTGCGCTTGGCCCATATCCCTCCAAATCTTTCTTAATCATGTACTTTGCAAAATATCTTTTAAATGTTGTAACCGTACCCACATCCACCACTTCTTCTGGAAGTTCATTCCATACATGAATCACCCTCTGTGTAAAACAGTTACCCCTCATGTCCTTTTTAAATCTTTCTCCTCTCACCTTAAAAATATTCCCCCTTGTCTTGAAATCCCCCACCCTAGAGAAAAGACACCTGCTATTCACCTTATCTATGGCCCTCATGATTTTATAAATCTCTATAAGGTCACCCCTCAACCTCGTACGCTCCAGTGAAAAATGTCCTGGCTTATCCAGCCTCTCCCTATAACTCACCCCTCCATTTCTGGCAACATCCTGGTAAATCTGTTCTGAACCCTCTCCAGTTTAATAATATCCTTCCCATAATGGGACGACCAGAACTGGACACAGTTCTCCAGAAGAGGCCTCACTAATGACCTGTACAATCTTAAGATGTCATCCCAACTCCTATCCTCAAAGGTCTGACCAACAAAAGCAAGCATGCTAAATGCCTTCTTAAACCTATCCCCATGTCTGTCTCCATGTTGCAACATGTAGATTACAACAGATCAGACAGGAACATCCCTCCACATACACCAAGTCACAGGTGACTCAGAGAAGACAGCATTTCAGAATTTACCAAGCCAACATGTTCAATACTATAGTGGGAGCAATGGCCCCAATTTGTAAGTTCCAACAACACATTTCAAGTGCTCACAACAGTTTATTAGATTAGATTCCCTACAGTGTGGAAACAGGCCCTGCGGCCCAACCAGTCCACACCAACCCTCCGAAGAGTAACCCATCCAGACCCATTTCTCTCTGACTAATTGACATGGGGCAATTTAGCATGGCCAATTCACCCTAACCTGCACATCTTTGGACTGTGGGAGGAAACCGGAGCACCCAGAGGAAACCCGCGCAGACACGGGGAGAATGTGCAAACTCCACACAGACAGTCGCCCGAGGTTGGGATCGAACCTGGGACCCTGGTGCTGTGAGGCAGCAGTGCTAACCACTGAGCCACCATGCTGCCCTAAGGAGGGAACCTATCAGCACCCCTTTCCATGACCACCGTGACAATGCTGTCACTTGAAGAGGTTATTTTGTCCTGTTTTTGTTTTGAAGAGTGATTGTAAGGCAGAGGTATCCAGCCAGCCAGTGAAGGCATCTTGGGAGGCCTTGGGCCTTTTAAACTGCAGTTTGAATGGGTGCTGTGGGAATTAGCTCTCAGAGATCAGAATTTCTGAGTAGCATAACAAGCTATTGGATGTCTCAACCAAATTGGAAGTTTCAGTGAAGGTCTCCAGGCTCCGACTCTTTCTGAATTTTCTCTTGGTGATTTTTGTCCTTCTGGATGGCGTGGAAGAATTTGTGTCTGAATTTACCTTTATGCCAAAGGGTGTGTCTGTGAGATGTTATTATTTTTTTACAGAGGAGAATCTAAATCTCCTGGTTATATTTTGATTTAACTGAGGAGGTTCTGAAACCCCGGTTTATAACGTTTTCCCCCTCCACTACTGCCATACAAGAGTCGTGCTTACATTGTTGTGTCAATGTAGCTGCACAACACAGTGGAAACATCAAGTGTATATAACATTATTAATGTGGGATGTTACTATATTCGAACAGTTAATTAGTAATAGTTACTGTATTCTGTTAAGTTTTCCAATAGAGTTAAGTTCATCTAAATTCCTCTTTTTTTTGGTTGTATTTTAACCATAGTGTTTAAATACATTGTGTTTGGTTTATCATTGAGTAGTTTGACCAGTAACATCGCATCCAGGGCAAACATTTTATATTTGCCTTTAAAATAAGAAAAAGTTAGGGTCTAGGCTACCTTCTTGAAATATTTTGAGGTGGTCTGGTCTAGTCTATAACACCATTTGGCCCATCAGTCTCTTCCCATGGTGATAGCCACTCCCAGCTCACCACTGGGAGGTGCCACTGGTTGCATTTTGTTTCAGTGAGATTTTGCAAATGCGCAGTCACTTCCTTCACCGTCCAGATCCTGAACTGGGAGGGCACTGTTCATGAAGCTTGAACCGCCCTGAAAGGAGCAAAATCTCGCTGGAGATTTGCGTCTTTGTGCTCATCAGGATGAACGCAAGAATGCCACATTTCAGACAAGCACGCCATTATCAATGGGTGTGGAGCCTGAGCCAAGGGAGTGGAACTTTGAACCCAGGGTGAAAGATCATGGAAAAGGCTGGCAGAAGTGTGCTAGTGTCGAAATTCCTTGGACTGGAAGTTCCACCCACATTTATCACTGTGTTGGCACCTAGCCGTGGACACTTTGAATCAACCTGCTCAGCGATATTACAATACACATATGGAACAAGTAAGGCTTGAACCCGGAGTATTCTTACCGAGAGGATAAGGCACGACCAGTGAGCCTGACATCAATTGGCAGGTAAGTTGTTGGAGGGGATTCTGCAGTCTGGCTGCTCAGAGCAAACAATCAGTTAGTTGGAGGCTGCTAGTCAAAGAAACAGCTACATGGAAGAAGGGGTTTCATGCTGAATCCCTCTGCCATCTCTCTCTGCCTGACATCCCTCTGACCCAGTATTTGGTTTTACCTTCTGTGCCAAGGGGAGGTTCTGGAGATTGTTGCAAGTATTTGGAACAGCATCATTCAGGTGGAATAGTCTGCTGGTCTATTAAGTAGTTACATTATTCTATATTCTGTTCTCCTGTTTGGGTTTCATTCAGTAATCTTGCAAATAAATTCTGTTTTGTTTAAAACTGAGTGGTTGGGCCCACTGTATCCCTCCTGGAATATCCACTTTGCACCTGCTTAAAGCAACTAGAAAAGTTAGGGTCCGAGCTACTTTCTTGAAATGCTTTATAGAGGTCTGGCCTGGTCCATAACATGAGGGATAGGATTTACATGTATTTGGAACAGCAAGGACTGATTAGGAATAGTCAGCACGGCTTTGTGTGGGGGAAATCATATCTCATGAACTTGATTGAGTTTCTTGAAGAAGTGACAAAGAGGATTGATGAGAGAAGATCAATCTGTGGACTTGATCTAGATGGACTTCAGTAAAGCGTTCAACAAGGTTCCGCATGGTAGACTGGATAGCAAGGTTAGATCCCGTGGAATACAGGGTGGGCTAGCCATTTGGATACAAAATTGGCTTGACGATCGGAGACAGAGGGTGGAGGGTTGTTTTTCAGACTGGAGGCCTGTGACCAGTGGTGTGCCACAAGGTTCAGTGCTGGGTCCACTGTTTTTTTTGTAATTTATATAAATGATTTAGATGCGAATATAAGAGGAATGGTTAATAAATTTGCAGTTGACACCAAAACTGAATGTGTAGTGAATACTGAAGAAGCTTATTTCAGAGTACAAACGGGGCCTTGATCAGATGGGCCAATGGGCTGAGGAGTGACAGATGAAGTTTAATCTAATAAATGCAAGGTGTTACATTTTGGAAAAGCAAATCAGGGCCGGTCTTTAACACTTAACAGTCAGGTCCTGGGCTGTGTTGCCAAACAAAGAGAATTTGGAGTGCAGGTTCATAGTTCCTTGAAGTGGAGTCACAAGTAGACAGGGTAGTGAAGAAGGTGTTTGGTACACTTACCTTTATTGGTCACAGCATTGACGATCGAAGTTGGGAGGTCATGTTGTAGCTGTACAGGACATCACTTTGGAATCCTACATTTGATTCTGGTCTCTCTGCTCTAGGAAAGATGTTGTAAAACTTGAAAGGGTGCAGAAAATATTTACAAGGATGTTGCCAGGATTGGAGGGTTTGAGAGAGAGGGAGAGGCTAAATAGGCTGGGGCTGTTTTCCCTGGAGCATCAGAGGCTGAGGTTATGGAGGTTTATAAAATCAAGAGGGGCATAGATAGGGTAAATAGCCAAGGCCTCTCCCTCAGGGTAGGGCATTCCAAAACTAGAGGGCATAGGCTTAAGATTAGATTACTTACAGTGTGGAAACAGGCCCTTCAGCCCAACAAATCCACACCGACCCACCAAAGCGCAACCCACCCATACCCCTACATTTACCCCTTACCTAACACTACAGGCAATTGAGCATGGCCAATTCACCTGAACCGCACATCTTTGGACTGTGGGAGGAAACCGGAGCACCCAGAGGAAACCCACACAGACACGGGGAGAACGTGCAAACTCCACACAGTCAGTCGCCTGAGTCGGGAATTGAACCCGGGTCTCAGGCGCTGTGAGACAGCAGTGCTAACCACTGTGCCACCGTGCCGCCCACTATGCCACCGTGCCACCCACAAGTGAGAGTGAAACGATTTAAAAGGTACCTGAGGGGCAATTATTTCATGCAGAGAGTGGTGGATGTATGGAATGAGCTGCCAGAGGAGGCTTCAACATTTAAAAGGCAGCTGGATGGGTATATGAATAGGAAGGGTTTAGAGGGACATGGGTCAAGTGCTGGCAAATGGAACTAGATTAATTTAGGAATCTGGTCAGCTTGGACTGAAGGATCTGTTTCTGTGCTGCATGTCTCTACGACTGTCTGACTATGACACTACCACTGTGCAACAAGAGCCCCTAAGTAGCCTGGGACCGTGGGTTTTATAAATAAAGGTTAGTTAAAATAGGATCTAAGAAACATGGAGCACAGAAAGAAGCCATTTGGCCCATCATGTCTGGGTTGGTTCTTTCAAAGAGCTAATCAATGAGTCCTGCTCCTCTGTTTAACTACAGCAAAACTACTGTCAATTGGTGGTTCAATGCTAGGCTACCCTGCATGTGACTCTGGATCCACAACACTGTTGTTACATTGATGCTTAGTTCAAAGACCAGTTAGGGTTGGACAATAAGTGTATATCACATTGCCAGTTGAGGTTGAACCAGTTGTTAAGAACCATCTGTGTGACTCTTTTGCTTTTATACTCCAGATCTCTATTTATAAAACCCGCGGTCCCATGCTACAGTTCTGGGAAGCAGGAATGTCATTGCTGGATAACTCTGGGACAGAGCTTAAAAGAATTGGATTTTTTTTAATCCATATAATGCCGGGATTTGTAGAAAGATAGAGTCATGGATCACCTGCGGGATCTCGGAGCTTCATGCAAACGATGAATCACTTCACCACTCAGTTGCTACGAATGCATTGGAAACTTGGGCCGTCATTTTGAAGATGTCGGAATCCCACGTTTGTTGATGCCACTGACAGAGCATTCATTTTTGTGTGATGTTGGCCTAGGGAACAAAATTGGCTTGGACACCAAGTTTAATAGCTTGTTCAGAAGCTGTAACACCTTCCCTTAGTGCCACTGTCTCTCAGCCATGTAATGTAATGTCACACACAGAATCTGTCACAAATTTGGGGGGAGGTCAATCCATGCCTCTTTCTGAATCAGAAGCAACCAACTCATACTCTTCAGCTCATCAGACAAGAGCAGGCCAGATTTTGGGGTGATAAACATGTGTGTACAGGTTGGCACCTGAGGACAGCTGGTTAGCTCAGCTGGCTGCCTTACGCTGCAGCGTGCTACCAAAGGAGTGCATTCTGTTCCCATGCCAGCTGATATTAACATGAAGGACTCTCCTTCTCATGCTCTCCCTTCTCCTGAGGTGTGGTGACCCACAGGTTAAAACCCCACCAGTTGACTCTTGAGTGAGAGAGCAGCTCACTTTAAGCTGTACGCACTCTGACCTTTCAGCAGAGCCCGAGCACATGACTACTGACATAACAGCTTACCTCAGAAGCTCATTTGACTAAGAATCCAACCCTATTTTGACGGCACACCTTTGCAACTTTAAGGTATATAAAAATTTGATAGAAAGGGGTAATGGATTGACCCCTTTAAAAGTCGCTTCCATGGTCGCATTGCTGTATTTTTCTGACTCAAATATACATTGTGTTATTTGCGTCGCATTTTCGCATATGTCGAATATAAGGAATACATTTCGGGCTGTTACAAGTGCCAGATTTGCACAGATTCGCACATTCAAACATCTGTTTCCCTCTGGTCTGTGATATGGAATCACTTAAAGAACTTCGCTTCTATCAGCGGCCTCCTATGGTGCATACCTCACTGGGGACGTAATGGCAGCTTGGCATAGAGCACCAAGCCCAGTTTCCCACACAGCCAATCATGCATGCCCAGGAATGAGGAGAATGACAGATCAGTTACTGCAGAAAATTGGCGTGTTCCGACCCTGTCACCAAAACCTTTTTGGCTCCCTCTTTCTATACCTCTGGACAACATCAATACATTCTATCAATTCCAAAGTAAGGATGCTCACCACTTGGTTAATGCTAAGAGGAATTACATAGGAACACCACCTCTGCGCAAACTTCACTCTCAGTGAGTGCAGTAGACAGTACCAAATTACAATTAATTAACTCCAACTGAGCAGGCTGTCTCAGAGAGAAGATAAATGGTGCGTTTGCTTGATTGATTCTGACGATGCAATGAGAAGCTCAGTGCTTTAGCTCATTTGTGTTCGGAAATCAATATGGTCCATGTGTGACTGACATCAAACTCAGTGCCCCTCTCACTAGCCAATCCCAGGCCAGTAGCCACGAAACATGTCAGAAAGGATGGATGATGTCTGTGACGCTGGTCACATGCTTGCCAGCTAATGCCAAATGTGCTGAGACTTAAAAGTCGTGTCTCAATGATGAAGGTGTCCGTGCAAACCCTGGTGGTTGTTGCAGGTGAGAGTGAAGGAGGGACGGGATCAGGATTTGAAGAGGTGATTCATAGATATTTGGTCAGTTGTGCACAACTTGAATTTTGCTGAAGAAAGGCTTCAATTTTGTCGAAGTCATTCATCTTGCATGCAAGAACACCAATGCTAAAGGGAACCAATGCATACGTTGTATGAGAGGAGCAGGCTGGCTGGTTGCTAAGGTGACTCTGATCGGTAGAGATACTGCCATGGAGATTGGGCTTGTTAATGATGACTGGCATTCAACTGCCAAGCTTTGTTTAAATTTTACACCAGGCAGGTTTACTGTAGGGGTCAATTTATTGCCCAGAGAATGGCTGTCACCAAAGTGTTGAGTTGAAATAGGCACAGTGAATGTCCATGTTCTTTCTGTTTTACAAAGAACAGGGCTCTGCATGAAGAATTATAGCATCCACAGACAAATATGCCACACTACGAGCCCGACTATCAATTCTGAATCATACACACACTCCAGATTATTTTGCAAGTGCTGTCCAATTGTGGAATCACATCTGATGTTGGACATTGCATGATTGGCCGAAGATCTTTTTTGGCTTGCTGACAGCATTGTCTTAGAGTCATAAAATCATAGAGATGTAGAGCATGGAAATAGACTCTTCAGTTCAACCCGTCCATGCCGACCAGATATCCCAACCCAATCTAGTCCCACCTGCCAGCACCCGGCCCATATCCCTCCAAACCCTTCCTGTTCTCATACCCATCCAGATGCCTTTTAAATTCTGTAATTGTATCAGCCTCCACCACTTCCTCTAGCAGCTCATTCCATACACGCACCACCCTCTGTGTGAAAGTTGCCCCCCCCCCCCCCGGTCTCTTTTATATCTTTCCCCTCTCACCCTAAACCTATGCCCTCTAGTTCTGGACTCCCCAACCCCAGGGAAAAGACTTTGACTATTCACTCTACCCATGCCCCTCATGATTTTGTAAACCTCTATAAGCTCACCCCTCAGCCTCCGACACTCCAGGGAAAACAGCCCCAGACTATTCAGCCTCTCCCTAAAGCTCAAATTCTCCAACCCTGGCAACATCCTTGTAAATCTTTTCTGAACCCTTTCATGTTTCACAACATCCTTCCGATAGGAAGGAGACCAGAATTGCACGCAATATTCCAACAGTGGCCTAACCAATGTCAAATGCAGCCGCAACATGACCTCCCAACTCCTGTACTCAATACTCTGACCAATAAAGGAAAGCATACCAAATGCCTTCTTCACTATCCTATCTACCTGAGACTCACTTTCAAGGAGCTATGAACCTGCACTCCAAGGTCTCTTTGTTCAGCAACACTCCCTCGGACCTGAACACCACTTGTTTCATTGGTACAGTGTGAAGTCACTCGCTTCACCTATTGCCAAAGTTCTGAGATCATTCATCCTCTCAGGGTATGACTGGGCATTTTACAGAACGAAATGTGCTGACTTTGGGAACGTTTCATGAGTTTGCACGACAGTGAGAAAGAATCTGATCTAAGCGCTGGCAACATGAGGAACAGCTTCTTGAGACAGTGAGTGGTTAGCATTTTGTTTAGATTCCACAAAACTCTGGAACTCCTGAGTGTGCATGAGGTGGCTTTCTGGATCAATGCTTTGAGGGCCCAACTAAGGAACCAGCCATCCTAGACTGGGTAATGTGTAATTAGAAAGGAATAATTGGCAATTTAGCTGTGCCAGGCCTTTTGGGGAAGAGAGACCATAATTTGATAGAATTCTTCATTCAGATGAACAGTGATGTAGTCAGTTCCGAGTGTAGGGTCCTGAATCTAAGTACTGAAATAGTATGAAGTACAGGCTGGCTATGATAGATTGGAGATTTTACTTTGCAGGATGACAGGCAATGGCAAACATTTAAAAATTGCCTGGAGGAGCTGCAACAATTACTCATTCCTGACTGGCACATAAATAAAATGGGAAAGGTGACCTAATTGTGGCGAACAGGGGAAATTAGGGATAGCATTAGATCCAAGGAAGAGACCTACAAATTAGGTGAAAAGCCTTTAGATATGCTCCTTCCTGACCAACTGCTGCCTCAAGCTGACCTGACCTCCTAGTCTGAATCATCCTCCATTTCATAAAAGCACAGCTAGCCATGCAGACTGCATTGTAGCACGCAGAGTGCTCGGGGACTGGCTTCTCCGCGTACCTGTCCTCACAATGCTGTTATCCACTGAGGCTGTGCAAAAGAGGTTAGTACTCAATGAGCTCAACTGGTTGGTGGTGTCTAATTCATCCTGCGAATTTTAGAGATTGCAACCAGGTAGATCATTGGCAAAGCAGTCTTCAAAGTGTTCAAGATGTCTTTGCTCAGAGAAGACAAATGTTTGTTTCCAGCCTGATATACTGGCACACTGGCAAACATACCAGGGCACAGTGATTGTACATAAGACCATAGGACAGAGGAGCAGAAGTAGTCTATTCAGCCCATCGAATCTTCTCTGTCATACAATGGGATAATCCTGTGGCTGTTCTGATAATCCCCAACTCCCACTTTCCTGCCTTTTCCCCATCACCCCTCCATTCCCCTTCCTGATTAAACATCCCTCTGTCTCAGCCTTGAATATACTCACTGACCCAGCTCCGACAGCCCTCTGTGGGAAAGAATTCCACAGACTCACTCCCCTCTGAGAGAAGAAATTCCTCCTCATCTCTGTCTGCAATGGGTGACCCCTTATTCTGGGATTGTACCCTCTGGTCCTAGACTGTCTCCCACAAGGGGAAACAACCTCTCCACATCCCCCCTGTCAAGTCTCCCAGGGAATCTTGGATGTTACAATAAGATCACCTCTCATTCTTCTAAATCCCAATGAGTCCAGGCCCAACCTCCTCAACCTCTCCTCATGAGACAGTCCCTCCATACCCAGGATCAGCCGAGTGTACCTTCTCTGGGCTGCCTCCAATGTCAGTCTGTCTTTCCTCAGGTAAAGGGGACCCAAACCTGTTCACAGTATTCCCGCTGTGGTCTGACTGGTGTCTTGTATAGTTTTACCAGAAACCTCCTGACTTTTATACTCCTTTCCATTGGAAATAAAGACCAACATTCCATTTGTCTCCAATGAAGTAAACAGTGTGTGAGGCCTTGGTTTTGTTTAGAGTTGGAACAATAGAAGCAGCCTGACTGGGTAGGGATCAGCTCCCACAGAACCAAAGTTTTTAGTTTTAGTTTTTCAGTAGCAGTTGCTGGGGTCTTGAAATTTGGAAGCTGCAATACATCTCTCTCTCTCTCCCTCCCCCTCCTTCTCTCCCTGAGCTTTCTCTTAATGTTTTACATCCTGGACTGAAGAATTCCATCTCATATGCAATGCCTGGCACTTGCCTATAAAATAAGAAAACGTCAGGGTCTCGGTTACATGCTTATATATTTTGAGGGGGTTTGATCTAGTTCTTAACATTCTTCTTAGATTATATAGTCAAGTCTCAGGGCGCAGGACTCGAATCCATGACTTGCTGCCTGAGGGAGAGATGGCTACTCCGATACTGACATGATTGGAACCAAAGAATTATATTGGTAAAACTCCTCTGCCGCAGACTAGACAAACATCCTGGTAAGGTTCATAGCTCCTTGAAAGTGGAGTCACAGGTAGATAGGATAGTGAAGAAGGCGTTTGGTATGCTTTCCTTTATTGGTCAGAGTGGAGAAAGTGAGGTCTGCAGATGCTGGAGATCAGAGCTGAAAATGTGGTGCTGGAAAAGCGCAGCAGGTCAGGCAGCATCCAAAGAACAGGAAATTCGATGTTTCAGGCATAAGCCCTTCATCAGGAATGAGGGAAGTGTGTCCAGCAGGCTAAGATAAAAGGTAGGGAGGAGGGACTTGGGGGAGGGGCGATGGAGATGTGATAGGTGGAAGGAGGTCAAGGTGAGGGTGATAGGCCGGAGTGGGGTGGGGGTGGAGAGGTCGGGAAGAAGATTGCAGGTTCGGAGGGCGGTGCTGAGTTCGAGGGAATCGACTGAGACAAGGTGGGGGGAGGGGAAATGAGGAAATTGGAGAAATCTGCATTCATCCCTTGTGGTTGGAGGGTTCCCAGGCGGAAGATGAGGCGCTCTTCCTCCAACCGTCGTGTTGTTATGGTCTGGTGGTGGAGGAGTCCAAGGACCTGCATGTCCTTGGTGGAGTGGGAGGGGGAGTTAAAGTGTTGAGCCACGGGGTGTTTGGGTTGGTTGGTCCGGGTGTCCCAGAGGTGTTCTCTGAAGCGTTCCGCAAGTAGGCGGCCTGTCTCCCCAATATAGAGGAGGCCACATCGGGTGCAGCGGATGCAATACATGATGTGTGTGGAGGTGCAGGTGAATTTGTGGCGGATATGGAAGGATCCCTTGGGGCCTTGGAGAGAAGTAAGGGAAGAGGTGTGGGCGCAAGTTTTGCATTTCTTGCGGTTGCAGGGGAAGGTGCCGGGAGTGGAGGTTGGGTTGGTGGGGGGTGTGGACCTGACGAGGGAGTCACGGAGGGAGTGGTCTTTTCGGAATGCCCGAAACGTCGAATTTCCTGTTCCTTAGATGCTGCCTGACTTGCTGCGCTTTTCCAGCAACACATTTTCAGCTTTATTGGTCAGAGTATTGAGTACAGGAGTTGGGAGGTCATGTTGTGGCTGGACAGGACATTGGTTAGGCCACTGTTGGAATATTGCGTGCAATTCTGGTCTCCTTCCTATCGGAAAGATGTTGTGAAACTTGAAAGGGTTCAGAAAAGATTTACAAGGATGTTGCCAGAGTTGGAGGATTTGAGCTACAGGGAGAGGCTGAACAGGCTGGGGCTGTTTTCCCTGGAGCATCGGAGGTTAAGGGTGACCTTATAGAGGTTTATAAAATTATGAGGATCATAGATAGGATAAATAGACAAAGTCTGTTCCCTGGGGTGGGGAGTTCAGAACTAGAGGGCATAGATTTAGGGTGACAGGGGAAAGATATAAAAGAGACCTGAGGAGGAACTTTTTCACACAGAGGGTGGTGCGTGTATCGAATGAGCTGCCAGAGGAAGTGGTGGAGGCTGGTACAATTGCAACATTTAAAAGGCATCTGGATGGGTATATGAATAGGAAGGGCTTAGAGCGATATGGGCCAGGTGCTGGCAGGTGGGACTAGATTGTGTTGGGATAACTGGTCGGCATAGACGGGTTGGACCGAAGGATCTGTTTCCGGGCTCTACATCTCTATAACTCTATGACTCTAAATGCCCTCTGCTCCAGACTAGACAAACATCCTGGTAAATCCCCTCTGCTCCAGACCAGGCAACATCCTGGTAAATCCCCCCTGCCCCAGACCAGGCAACATCCTGGTAAATCCCCCCTGCCCCAGACCAGGCAACATCCTGGTAAATCCCCCCTGCTCCAGACCAGGCAACATCCTGGTAAATCCCCCCCTGCCCCAAACCAGGTAACATCCTGGTAAATCTCCCCTGCCCCAGACCAGGCAACATCCCGGTAAATCCCCCCTGCCCCAGACCAGGCAACATCCCGGTAAATCCCCCCTGCTCCAGACCAGGCAACATCCCGGTAAATCCCCCCCTGCCCCAGACCAGGCACCATCCTGGTAAATCCCCCCTGCCCCAGACCAGGCAACATCCTGGTCAATCTCCTCTGCTCCAGACCAGGCAACATCCCGGTAAATCCCCCCCTGCCCCAAACCAGGCACCATCCTGGTAAATCCCCCCTGCCCCAGACCAGGCAACATCCTGGTCAATCTCCTCTGCTCCAGACCAGGCACCATCCTGGTAAATCCCCTCCACTCCAGACCAGACAAACATCCTGGTAAATCTCCTTTGCTCCAGACCAGGCAACATCCTGGTAAATCCCCACTGCTCTAGACCAGGCAACATTCTGGTCAATCTCCCCTGCCCCAGACCAAGCAACATCCTGGTAAGTCTCCTCTGCTCCAGACCAGACAAAATCCTGGGAAACCTCCTCTGCTCCAGACCAGGCAACAACCTAGTAAATCTCCCCTGCTCCAGACTGGACAAACATCCCGGTAAATCTCCTCTGCTCCAGACCAGGCAACATCCTGGTAAATCTCCCCTGCTCTACACTGTGCATGGGAAATCCTGTCTTTCAAACTTGATTGAGTCTTTTGAAGAAGTAACAAAGAAGATTGATGAGGGCAGAGCAGTAGGTGCGATCTATATGGAATTCAATAAGGCATTCAACAAGGTTCCCCGTGGGAGACTGGTTAGCAAGGTTAGATCTCATGGAATACAGGGATAACTAGCCAAATGGATGCAGAACTGGCTCGAAGGTCGAAGACAGAGGGTAGTGGTGGAGGGTTGTTTTTCAGTCTGGAGGCTTGTGACCAGTGGAGTGCCATGAGGATCGGTGCTGGATGCTGGTTTGGATATGAACATACGAGGCATTATTAGTAAGTTTGTAGTTGACACCAAAATTGGAGGTCTAGTGGACAGCGAAGGAGGTTAACTCAGAGTACAACGGGATCTTGATCAGATGAGCCAATGGGCTGAGAAGTGGCAGATGGAATTTAATTTAGATAAATGTGAGGTGCTGCATTTTGAAAAGGCAAATCAGAGCAGGACTTATACACTTAATGGTAAGGTCCTGGGGAGTGTTGCTGAACAAAGAGACCTTGGAGTGCAGGTTCATAGCTCCTTGAAAGTGGAGTCGCAGGTAGATAGGATAGTGAAGGAGGCATTTGGTATGCTTTCCATTATTGGACAGACCATTGTGTTAAGGAGTAGGGAGGTCATGTTTCAGTTGTACAGGACATTGATTAGGCCACTTTTGGAATATTGCACGCAATCCTAGTCTCCTTCCTGTCTGAAGGATGTTGTGAAACTTGAAAAGGATCAGAAAAGAATTACAAGGCTGTTGCCAGGGTTGGAGAATTTGAGCTATAGGGAGAGGCTGAGTAGGCTGGAACTGTTTTCCCTGGAGTGTCAGAGGCTGAGGGGTGACCTTATAGAGGTTTATGAAATCATGAGGGGCATGGATAGGATAAATAGAGAATATCTTTCCCTGGGGTGGGGGAGTCCAGAACTAGAGGGCATAGGTTTACGGTGAGAGAGGAAAGATATAAAAGGGGCCTAAGGAACAACTTTTTCACACAGAGGGTGGTGGTGCCAGAGGAAGTGGTGGAGGCTGATACAATTACAGCATTTGAAAGGCATCTAGGTGGGTACATGAATAGGAAGGGTTTAGAGGGATATGGGCCAAGTGCTGGCAAATGGGATTAGATTGGGTTGGGATATCTGGTCGGCATGGACAGATTGGACCGAAGGGTCTGTTTCCGTGCTGTACTTCTCTATGGCTCTATGACCAGACAATATCCTTGTAAATCTCGTCTGCTCCAGATGAGGCAACATCCTGGTAAATCTCATATTCTCCACATCAGGCAACACCCTAGTAACTCTCCCCTGCTCCAGACTGGACGACATCCTGGTAAATCTCCTCTGCTCCAGACTAGACAACATCCTGGTAAATCTCCCCTGCCCCAGACCAGACATCATCCTGGTAAATCTCCCCTGTTCCAGACCAGGCAACATCCAGGTAAATCCCCCTCTGCTCCAGACCAGGTAACATCCTGGTAAATCTCCCCTGCTGCAGAAAGCCATGTTGACTATCCCTATCGGTCCTTGCCTTTCCAAATATGTGTAAATCCTGTCCCTCAGGATTCCCTCCAACAACCTGCCCACTACCGAGATCAGGCTCATTGGTCTATAGTTCCCTGGCTTGTCCTTACCATTCTTCTTAAATAGTGTTACCACATTAGCCAACCTCCAGTCGTCCGGCACCTCACCTGTGACTATTGATGATACAAATCTCTCAGCAAGGACCCCAGCAATCACTTCCCTAGCTTCCCACAGAGTTGTAGGGTACATCTGATCAGGTCCTGGGGATTTATCCAAATTTATGCACGCCAAGATAGCCAGCATTTCCTCCTCTGTAATATGGATATATTTCAAGATGTCACCATCTATTTCCACACATTCTATATCTTCCATATCCTTCTCCACAGTAAACACTGATGCAAAATACTCGATTAGTATCTCCCCCATCTCCTGCGGCTCCACATAAAGGCTGCCTTGCTGATCTTTGAGGGGCCCTCTTTGTTGCCTAGTTAACCATTTTTCCCTTAATGTATTTGTAAAAACCTTTTGGATTCTCCTTCACCCTATTTGTCAAAGTGGAGTGCCACAAGGATCATTCTGGATCCACTACTTGTCATTTATATAAATGATTTGCATGTGAATGTAGGAGGTACAGTTAGTAAGTTTGCAGATGACACCAAAATTGGAGGTGCAGTGGACAGCGAAGAGGGTTACCTCAGATTACAATGGAATCTTGACCAGATGGGCCAATGAGTTGAGGAGTGGCAGATGGAGTTTAATTTAGATAAATGCGAGGTGCTGCATTTTGGGAAAGCAAATCTTAGCAGGACTTCTGCACTAAATGGTCGGGTCGTAGGGAGTGTTGCTGAACAAAGGGACCTTGGAGTGCAGGTTCATAGCTCCTTGAAAGTGGAGTCGCAGGTAGATAGGATAGTGAAGAAGGCGTTTGGTATGCTTTCCTTTATTGGTCAGAGCACTGACCAGAGGAGTTGGGATGTCATGTTGCAGCTGTACAGGATGTTGGTTCGGCCACTTTTGGAAAATTGTGTGCAATTTTGGCCTCCTTCCTATTGGAAGGATGTTGTGAAACTTGAAAGGGTTCAGAAAAGATTTCCAGGATGTTGCCAGGGTTGGAGGATTTGAGCAAAAAGTGAGGTCTGCAGATGCTGGAGATCAGAGCTGAAAATTTGTTGCTGGTTAAAGCACAGCAGGTCAGGCAGCATCCAAGGAACAGGAAATTCGACGTTTCATAGAACATAGAACACAGAAAAATGCAGCGCAGTACAGGCCTTTCGGCCCTCGATGTTGCGCGAACCAAATCCTACCTAACCTACACTAGCCCAATAACTTCCATATGCCTATCCAATGCCTGCTTAAATGACCATAAAGAGGGAGAGTTCACCACTGCTACTGGCAGGGCATTCCATGAACTCACAACCCGCTGCGTAAAGAATCTACCCCTAACATCTGTCCTATACCTACCACCCCTTAATTTAAAGCTGTGTCCCCTAGTAACAGCTGACTCCATTAGCGGTAAAAGGTTCTCAGTGTCTACCCTATCTAAACCCCTAATCATCTTATACACCTCTATCAAATCTCCCCTAAACCTTCTTTTCTCCAATGAGAACAGCCCCAAGTGCCTCAGCCTTTCCTCATACGATCTTTCATCATCATTCATCCTGATGAAGGGCTCTGGCCCGAAACGTCGAATTTCCTGTTCCTTGGATGCTGCCTGACCTGCTGTGCTTTAACCAGCAACAAATTTTCAGCAGTAGAGGATTTGAGCTACAGGGAGAGGCTGGGGCTGTTTTCCCTGGAGCGTCGGAGGCTGAGGGGTGACCTTATAGAGGTTTATAAAATCATGAGGGGCATGGATAGGACAAATAGACAAAGTCTGTTCCCGGTGTGGGGAGTCCAGAACTAGAGGCCATCACTTTAGGGTGAGAGGAGAAAGACATAAAAGGGGCTTAAGGGACAACTTTTTCACGGAGGGTGGTGCATGTATGGAATGAGCTGCCAGAGGAAGTGGTGGAGGCTGGTACAATTGCAACATTTAAAAGGCATCTGGGTTGGTACATGGATAGGAAGGGTTTGGAGGGATATGGGCCAAGTGCTGGCAAATGGGACTAGATTAGGTTAGGATGGACAGGTTGGACCGAAGGGTCTGTTTCCATGCTGTACTTCTCTATGACTCTATGATCAGGTAACATCCTGGTAAATTTCCTCTGCTCCAGACCAGGCAACATCTGATCCTTGATGCTTCCCAGGGTGCTACTGTTCATCATGGATTCCCTTGCCTTGTTTACCCAGAAGAGCACACTGACTACATTCACTGTTGCTCGACTGAAAATAATGCACTTTACTGAAATGGTGCAGTCAGGCAATTTCATGTTCTCATCTGAAAGGCAGGTTTTTAGATTAGACTTACAGTGTGGAAACAGGCCCTTCGGCCCAACAAGTCCACACCGACCCGCCGAAGCGAAACCCACCCATACCCCTACATTTACCCCTTACCTAACACTACGGGCAATTTAGCATGGCCAATTCACCTGACCCGCACATCTTTGGACTGTGGGAGAAACCGGAGCACCCGGAGGAAACCCACACAGACACGGGGAGAACGTGCAAACTCCACACAGTCAGTCGCCTGAGTCGGGAATTGAACCGGGGTCTCAGGCGCTGTGAGGCAGCAGTGCTAACCACTGTGCCACCGTGCCACCCACGGTGTCAGCAGTAAGATCATATAACATATCCACGTGGCAGGACAGACCAGAAATGGTGAAAGCAGGTCCAGGCCAGTGAAACCACTATTACAATACTTAGGAGGTGGGCGGGGGTGGGGGCGTATTTGTAGGATTCAAGTGATGAGCTCAACTCCAGGCCCATGAGACAATTTTCCTTCCTGCCCTTGGGCTGTGCAACTTCTGGAGGCTTCTGTCCACCATATGGGCTCCTCAGTATATCCATGGTCTGTTCAGAGCCACATTATGCACACTTGCTTTAATTCAGCAAAGCCTTCTCAGAGCTGTATTCCTACACCCTCCCCCATCGTCACTCTGTCTCAAGGCTTATGAACCTTATCGCAGCTCAATGATCCAACCTGAGAGGTTCCTGGCTCAGTTACTGAAAGCCATGCTGACTTTCATTAATGCTAGTGGGACTGCGTTTGGGAGGGGGAGCAGCAGGCAGTGCCTGATCACATGTTAATGGACCCCAATATCCCCTCTCGCACTGATCCTCTGAAATGCCCAACTCTCATATACTTAGACAACGATAAACTGCTGAAGATCTAAAGTGACACCAGAAATTTGCTGGAGAAACTCAGCAGGTCTGGCAGCATCTGTGGAGAGAGAGAGAAAGAGAGAGAGAGACAGACAGACAGACAGACAGACAGAGTTAACATTTCAAGTCCAGTGGCCCATCCTCAGAATGGAGTAAAAAATGAGGTCTGCAGATGCTGGAGATCACAGCTGAAAATGTGTTGCTGGTCAAAGCACAGCAGGCCAGGCAGCATCTCAGGAATAGAGAATTCTCTATTCCTGAGATGCTGCCTGGCCTGCTGTGCTTTGACCAGCAACACATTTTCAGCCATCCTCAGAATGGGGTCACTGAACTCGAGACATCAACTCTGTTTTTCTCTCTCCACAGATGCTGTCAGACTTGCTGAGTTTCTCCAGCAAATGTGTGTAGCTGTCTTACATTCTGTTCATTGCTTGGGACACTGGTCAACCTCCAGTGGTCCCTGACTCACCTTGGTAGCTGCCTCCTGCAGTATGTGCTTCTCATGCAACAGCATGCCAATGTGACACTGGGCATTGCACTCAGGCAGGCAAAACCTACTGCTGTAGCCTTAGCTGCAAGCTTTCATTCTTTGCGCACGTTACATGTGATACGCAAGAAATCCAAGGAAGCGTGGCTTTGTGCTCAATCAGGCCTTTTATTGGGATATGGACGAGACTTAATGTTTAAGAATGCGTGCTTCACCAGGGAGGATGGTTCAGAACAGTGCTGGAATAGATAAAAGCTTTTATTAGCACTAACTCCACAAGTGACCCCACACACAATTTGTGCACAGAACAGACGTGACAATGGGAGAGATTGCTTTCAGAGAGGACAGGTTTTTTTAAACATCAAGCTAGACATCTTGACGTCATACCCTCACATTGGAAAATAAAATTGGTTTAAAAATATATATTAACAATAGAAAAGTATATGCATTTTGCAACAACATCTTACATTTTCTCCTAGATTACAAAGTCTTATTATCATAAGCAGGTGGACCTCAATAGGGACCAGCTGAAGTACCAATGGGGTCAGTGGTTACGAAAAACAGAAAATGTTGAAAATGTTCCACAGGTCAGGCAGCATCTGTGGAGAGTTAATGTTTTGGGTTCATGACCCTGATAAGATCGGTCAGCATGGACAAGTTGGGCCAAAGGGCCTGTTTCTTTTTTGTATGACTCGATGAGATGTCACAGATGCAAAATGCAAACTTGGTTTACCACTCTGCACAGAGGTTGCCACGCACATTCAGGAATTCCAGCATTTTCTGCTTTCTTTCAGATTCTCAGCAACCAAAGGGTTTTGCTTTCACAATGTTGGGCACGTCATTTCGCCAGGATTCCCAAAGCCTCGCCATTGTGGTTCTCTCATTCTGAACCCCAACCAAATATGGTCCGTATTAAAAGCCTGGTTGAAGTCTAAAAATGTGGCTATAACTTTATACTTGAGCTGCCCCATTGTAAAGGTCCGAATCCCAAAGCAGAAGAGACCAGTTTCGTAAACCTAGAAGCTAGCCTTAAAAGTGTACACATGAGGGTTCAATATCATGACGACACATTGTGCATTGAATTCGACTATTTCCTGGAAACATCAGAATCAAACACCTTCTATACATAATGACTGGTAAGGCACTGTCAACATAGTCTGAGTTTTTTTTAAACCAATATAAAATATACACATTTTCATTCTGGCATCAGACATGTTAAGTACTACAATTTATTCAGTGCTCCTTGTTTGAGATTAAAGCATGTTATTCCCAGTCATAATACTCTCACTATATGATAAAATCAGGCAATTATTCCCAGCCACGACAGTACAATACATCTCTTTCACCCTTGCTCCCTCACAAGGTCAACCAGTCAATAGACCAATTGATTTGAACCTTTTGTCATATGGGTGACCATTAACTGAAGCCAGGAATAACCGCTTGAAAACGTTTACAGTCCATTTAAGGAACCAAAGAACTCATTGGTGGATGTGACCAATATGGGTTTCTGCTATAGCTAAGGAGCCAACTAATAGCGAGATTAATGAAAGGAATCGTAGACCACACTCTCTATCTCAACTGTCATTGCCACCATCTCTGCCTGCCCCAATCTCCCCTCCAACTCAACCCATAAAGTGCCTGTTTCCATTGGGACAAGTGGCTTTGCTCTCTCATGCACAAGTCTCAGAACCCTTCCTTGAGGGGTTACTACAAACTGAAATTGATCCACTCTTAGTTCCAGGATTACATTTTTTTTCATTCACAGGACTTGAGCATTGCTGGCTGGGCCCAGCATTTACTGCCCATCCCTAACTGCCCCTTGAGAAGGTGGTCGTGAGCTGCCTTCTTGAACCACTGCAGTCCATAGGGTGCAGTTACACCCACAATGCTGTTAGAGAAGGAAAACATACCTTAACAAGACAAATAACCTTTTTAACACACCCAAGCTAGTACCATTAAATTGTGTCACATTACATGAGTGTAGTCGTCATAACTGGAAGTGTCACAGCTTCCAGTCAGGGCTGTGTGCTTTTTCAGTATTGCCTTTTTTTTTATTTTTGCTAAACCATAGTGTCAAATATTCATGCAGAATACGTTTGTGACATTGTTCAAGGTTTAGTCTGTCACACTTCAGGCTTCTCAGTCCTGACTGTCCAGGTCTGGCCTTGAAAGAACCTTTTGAAGATTGACTTATCACACTGTTCACAAATATTGTCCTTTCAAAATCCATCTCAGATAGCTTTACTCTTTCCTAAGATGACTGGGTTGCACATGGTATTCGTACATCTGACATATTATTACAAATCCAGCCAGACAGATAAAGAACATATCCATTTTCTTAGATAAATGATGGCTGAAATAAGTTCAGTCTTGACTTTTCCCATTTGGCCCAAAGACCATGTTCCTTGATTGTCATTTGTGATTCTCTAGCTGTGATAGATGACTATAATTGATAGTGTACAACACGAAATGGCTTCACATTGCATTCATTCTTAAGTTTAGGATTTAGGGCCATGACATATGGGACAGAGGGAGAGAGTGTCTCTAACCAGTGCTGTTATCTTCTCTGAAAATATCTGATCTCCCAAGTTTGTGAAAGCTCAGAGAAGCTGGATGGTTAGATTGCTTTGTAGAAACTGCAATGTAGTAAAGGGACATTTTTTTCTCCAACAATCTGTAATGCTGAATAAAATAAAAACAGCATGTTTGAAAAACAGCAAACCCAATTAGCGCATAGCGTATTTGTCCATTTCCTGAAGCCATCCAATTTTGGAACGGGTTCCAGTGTAAGTTGAACTCCCTGCTCATACTGCAACATCAAAGATGATGGCTGGGGTCCAGTTCAACAGTCACACAGCTTGGCAGCTTTTCTAGAAAGGCAACGTGTCCAAGAATAGCTTATCGACAATGGCAGGTGGAGGAACCAGGTCAGCGAGTTTCAGGTAAAAAATGCGTTGCAGTCCTTGTGTACAGAGTGTGCACAGTTCTGGCAGCTTGCCCAGAAGCTTGGATAAGTAGTTTGGCCGCATCTGCTCACCTGCACTGGATGTGACATGGTCTTTCAGGCACGTTATTATCTTGGTCTGCAGGTCTTCAACCTTCTTGGGTTCTTTTAAGCCGTGCCGGTCTGAAACATCGTAAAAACCACCACAAGCCCATGAAACTAGTTTACAGAAACGGATGAATAAACAATAAAGCAAAACTTTACAACTCAAGGATCATGTGAGCAACTATCACCCACTTGAAGGAAAATCCTCCCACGCTCACATGACGATAGATTATTTTTATTTCAATCTAAAGATAGAGGGCAGGCTGAGAAGCAGCTTTTTTGCTAGGATCCCTGCACACCACCCACTCTCTCAGGTACCCCCAACACACCCCTTCCCCGCCCTGCTTCACCAGGGAGGATCTTGGGTACAAATGCCCCTAGGCTGTCCCATTGTTCCCGAATTCCAAGAGGAAGAGGTCTGAGGGGCCTGTGACCATAATTGGGGAGGAGTTCTGGGCCAAGGGAAACAGAAAATGCTCAATAGATTTAAAGAGGAAAGAGAACTAAAGAGTACTAGTATTGTATTTACCCGGAATTCTTTTTGGCGACATAATTTAAGAGAACCGTGTTGACATATCGGGGGCACACATACTGGTATCATATTGGCCAGCCATGGTTGAAGGACTCCCCAGACTTCCTGGTTTAGAGCCAAAATTTCCCAAAATCCCAAGAGCTCCCACTGGCAACGAAGAGTTGCAGATCTTCACTGTATGCTATTTCAGGCACTCTGAAAGTTTGTCTTCGAGGGAGGTGGCTGCATAGGCAAGCTGAGTGCAAGAGCCAGGAGTAGTTATAACATGCGATGGAGCTGCTGTGGATAAGAGGTGAATGACTCCAAGCAATTTGTGGTTACGATCAAACCGAGGTCATTGCTCAAACTGAACTGCTGCCACATTTCACATTTCAGCTGCTTTATAAAATTTTATCCTGTGGAGTTTGAGAACCTTGTCCAGGTTGTATAATAAGGTCCAACAGTTATCAGGCTTATTATTCTAAACATTTAGTTTACACTATCAATGAAGTACTACAGGACAAATTGATGAAGTTAACGCTGATTATTTCTTTATTTAATTGATGCAAATCCCTGGAGTCAGTTGTGAGCCTCATCATTTGCTGAGCTGAAGGTGATTCGTCCCTGACTTACTTTGTGAACGGGATTTCCCTCAATACTGTGCAGCCCATTGTCTGTGTCTCTCCGCAAGTGCAGAAGGTTGTTTGTAGTGAGGCCTCAATAATGGACATAGGCTGCACAGGGGCCCTGGCTCATTCTGAACCTCTGTAGCAAGAGCCACGCTCACCGTGGGGGTGCAAAACCCTGCCATTACAGATCTGTCACACATTTGTTCGCGACTTCCCTTGCTTCTCATGGCTTGATCAAAAAGGTAGATCGTGTTCAGGAAGCATGCTCCATACAGAGCTGTGTAGTGGTAAGTGAGATACAGCATAGATGATTTCAACTAGCCTACGCATTTTCATTGTAGTCAGAAGAGAGGGGAAGTGATGTTTGCAAAGACAGGAAGTCAGGGGAGCGGCATGCTGAGCAGAGAGGTCTAATTATGATGTGTCTATTGCTCTTGCTGAAGGTGAACGATATTATTTTAGTCAAAAACCAGAGACCCTTGACAATGATGCCTCTTTAAAGGGAGAACAGGCAGGGAAAGTGTTTTTGCGTGGCAGCTTGCTCAAGATGAGGGGCACCACAGTTAGAAGAAGGCCCTCACCGAGAAAGTCTGAACAAAAGGACAAACTCACCTGTTATGACAACCAACGCTGCAAGGCAAGCGAAGCTGGACACATCGATCTTCATCCGCTGCAGGGTGCCGGAGAAGTCAATGATAGAGTCAATCCATTCGCCAAAGCCGCGCACACATTGCTGACGGTGGAGGACGATGCCACTGCAGAAGATCAGCTTGCCTTCGTCAGGGCTGGACCTGCAAGTAACATGTAAACACAACCTCTCAATATTTAAGCCAATCAATCTTCCTGCCAGTCTTGGACTAACAGAAAGGGGGAACAAAAATAAAATAAATCGGTTACTCCACTTAAACACAGAATTCATTGCACACTGACAGACTTTTACTACCCGCACAACAAAGGCACGACGTTCATTCCCCCATAATTTCTCGGACTATTCCATTGAGGATATTGCGACTGAGTACCACTTCTGCTTTGAGTAGCTCTTCGGCCAGGACTGACCTCATTGGAATTGTTGGTACAAAAGAATGGAGGAACACACTTCCCACTCTTGATGGTTATCCTGTGACTACAAGGCTGCATGTGTACACACGTCAGTTTGAGGGCAGGATTGCAACCAGCTTTAATAACATCTACAACCAGGTGGCCCACAAACACATGACCTGGACATTATTGCATCACAGTGTATGGAAGCTGTGCATAAACTGCTTGCTCTTCCTACATGGAAACTGGAATGACACTCTTTGTGTATGAAGCAATTTGGGATGTCCTGTGGTTATGAAAGGGGCTACATAAATGCAAATTCTTTCTTAAACACTAAGAAGGACTAGGAAGAACAGGGATAGTTAAACTGCATGGTGGCTCAGTGGTTAGCACTGCTGCCTCACAGCAGCAGGGACTCAGGCTTGATTCCACCTTCGGGCTACTGTCTGTGAGGAGTTTGCACATTCTCTGTGGGTTTCTTCCCACAGTCCAAAAATGTGCAGGTTAGGGTGGATTGGCTGTGCTAAATGGCCCATAGTGTGCACGGATGTGCAGGCTCGGTGTGTTCGCAATGGGAAATGCAAGGTTTCAGGAATACAGTAGGGAGTAGGTCTGGTGGGATGCTCTTTAGAAGGTCAGTATGGCCTGTTTCTACACAGTAGGGATTTTATGCCATCACCATGGGCCTGTACACCACACACACACCAATGTAAAAGACAATGTTTGTACTGAGTTGGTATTGGCAAGGACCTGATGGGCATTTGGTCAGAGTATTCAGTGGAGGAGTTGGGAGGTCATGTTGCAGCTATACAGGACATTGGTTAGGCCAATTTTCGAATGCTGTGTGCAACTCTGGTCTTCCTGCTTTAGGAAGAATGTTGTGAAAACTGAAAGGGTTCAGAAAAGATTTACAAGGATATTGCCAGGGTTAGAAGGTTTGAGCTATAGGCTGAGGCTGAGGGGTGACCTTATAGAGGTTTATAACATCATTAGGGGCAAGAATAGGGCAAATAGACAAGGTCTTTTCTCTGGGGTGGGAGGTCCAGAACTAGAAGAGCACAGGTTTAAGGTGAGAGGGGCAAGATTTAAAAGGGACCGAAGAGGTAACTTTTTCATGCAGAAAGTGGTGCGTGTATGGAATGACCTGCCAGAGGAAGTGGTGAAGGCTGGTATAATTACAGCATTTAAAAGGCATCTGGATGGGTATGTGAATAGAAAGGGTTTAGAGGGATATGGGTTGGGTGCTGGCAGTGGGACCAGATTAGGTTGGGATATCTGGTCGGAATGGACGAGTTGGCCACTTCTCAGCCCATTGGCCCATCTAATCAAGATCCTGTTGTGATCTGAGGTAACCTTCTTCACTGTCCACTACACCTCCAATTTTGGTGTCATCTGCAAACTTACTAACGATACCTCTTATATGGAAACAGATCCCTTATAAGGTCCATACACCCCACCAGCCCATTCCCAGCACCTTCCCCTGCCACCGCAAGAAGTGCAAAACCTGCGTCCACACCATTCCCCTCACCCAAGGCCCCAAAGGATCCTTCCACATCCAACAGAAATCTACCTGTACCTCCACTAATGTCGTCTATTGTATCTGTTGCACCCGGCATGGTCTCCTCTACATCAGGGAGATGGGACGCCAACTTGCAGATCATTTCAGAGAACATCTCTGGGACACCCGCACCCACCAACCTCACCACCCAGTGGCTGAACAGTTCAACTCCCCCTCCCACTCCATCAAGGACATGCAGGTCTTGGGCCTCCTCCATCGCCAGACCATTACCACCCGACGCCTGGAGGATGAACGCCTCATTCTGCCTTGGGACCCTGGAAACACACGGGATTAATGTGGATTTCAACAGGTTCCTCATTTTCCCCTCCCCCCCCACTTTATCCCAGTCCCAAGCCTCCAACTCGGCACCACCCTCCTGACCTGTCCATCTTCTTTCCCATCTATCTGCTCCACCTCCTCTCCAACATATCACCTTCCCCACCTTCATCTACCTATCGCTTTCCCAGCTACCTTCCCCCCAGCTCCTCAACCTCCCCTCCCATTTATCCCTCAGCCCCCCGGCCCACAAGCCTCACTCCTGATGAAGGGCTTATGCCTGAAACATCATTCTCCTGCTCCTTGGATGCTGCCTGACCTGCTGTGCTCTTCCAACACCACACTCTCGACTCTGATCTCCAGCATGTGCAGTCCTCACTTTCTCCTAGACCCTTCAGTCCAACCACTGCCGACTGTAATCCCAAACTAAAGTAGTCCCACCTGCCTGCACCTCACTCATCTCCCTCCAAACCTTTCCTATTCCTGCACTTATCCAAATGCCTTTTAAACATTGTAACTGTACCCGCATCCACCAATTCCTCAGGAAGTTCATTCCATCCATGAACCACTCTCTGCATAAAATAATTGCCCCAATAGCTTTTTAAAATCTTTCTCCTCTCACCTTAAACATATGCCCCCTAGTCTTGAAATTCCTCACCCTCGGGAAAAGACACCTACCATTAACTCGATCTATATCCCTCATGACTCTATAACTTTTATGAAGTCACCGCTCAACCTCCCATGCTCCAGGGAAAGAGGTCTCAACCCTGTCCAGGCTCTCCTAATAACTTAAATCCTCAATTCCCAGCAAAATCCTGGTAAATCTCTTCTGAACCCTCTCCAGCTTAATAATTTCCTTCCAATATCAGAGCAACCAGAACTGGACACAATACTCCAGAAGTTGCCTCACCAATGTCCTGAACAACCTCAACATGACGTCCCAACTCCTATACCGAAAGGTCTGAGCAATGAAGGCAAGCATGCTAAACACCTTCTTAACCACCCTGTCTGTATACAAAGAAAAGAATGGAGGCAGAGAGGTCCTTCCAGATGGGGCTATTGTGTTCCCATACTGACCTGTAGGCTAACCGGAGGATGAAGAGCTCAAGGAAAGCAGATTCCAGTAGTAGATCCTGATCTTCCTTAGGCAAACCATTGAATCCCGGAATCTTCTCCGCCCACTTGCGTATCATTTCCATCGAACCAGCCAACAACTCGTAAAACTGTCGGATATCGCCAGCCTCGTCTTCCTGAGGCTGATAAACGCTGGATTCCTGGAACTGTAGCAGACATTGTCATTCAATGGGAGAACATTTCTGCTGAAGAGAACAACTATTTTCTTTTATAACTGGCAAACAAAAGTACGGAATGTTGGCTTAATTTAGAGTGAGATTTCTCTGCAAAGCATACTATTGACCACCATCAATCAAGCATTTGACTTGTACAAATCTATCTGACATTTCGGGCTTTGTATGTTGATTGGCATTCTATTATTAGACAGAGAATGCATGCTGCTTTCGGATCATATTTACTCCAGGCTTGGATGGGCAACACAGAAGTGACCGCTCAAATCATTTCTGAAGGCAAATTGCACGCTTGCACAAGTAAAGTTGGCGCCAGGCTTTTTTTTTTCCCTTTTCGCGCAGAGCCACGCATTTGCTGCCTTTCGATTCTTTGCGCCCCTCCAGACGACTATTTGTTGAGGTGAATGTGAATGACATATTCACCTCAAATGAATATGTATTAATTTGGAGTAGAACTGCAGGTAAGCAAACGGCCTCCTGGCTGGCGGGGTGGGGGAGGGGAAGAGTTATGGGCTTTTTTAAGGAAAGGGACATGTTAAGTCAGTTCACCATATTACCTTCCCATTGCCACTTATAACCTTCCAAATAAGCAACCACACACACGCAAAAAACAAATGACACATGTCGGACCATCATTTCCATTTTAAGATGCAACTCAACACTGTTGACGGGTGATAGAGCAAAAGAGGCCTGAAATTGTAAGTCATGATTTGGAGATGCCGGTGTTGGACTGGGTGTACACAGTTCGAAATCACACAACACCAGGTTATAGTCCAACAGGTTTATTTGGAAGCACTAGCTTTCAGAGCGCTGCCCCTTCATCAGGTGGTTGTAAGTTTAGCATTCATGCTGTGGCTCAATATAAATAACCAATGTTGATGTTGCTGTCGCCCATGGGCCCTGACATGCCATTGGCAGGGTTTTCCTGGCTGAGTGGCCTCTGGGGCTGCCTGATGCCCACAGCTCACTGATTTGATGAGGCCTGGGCCTACGTGGTTGCATGCACGCAGAGAGTCAAAACTTGGGCCTGATGATTGGCAAATAAGTCAGAGGAATTTCACTGGATTTGCAAATGGGTTTAAATGCTGCCTCCTCCTCCCCAATACAAACAGTTTTCTTTTTAAACCCCTCAACTGTTTTGCCGTCTCATATTTACCTTGGAATAATCTAGATTAGACATGATTGGGTTGGAATCAATATGTGCCCTGACCAGCGCTGTGATGAGACTAACTGGAACATTTGAAGGCGTGGCTTCTTGAACACTCTTTGGTTTGGATGGAAGTCGACCTCTGCGACCTTTCAGGCTGTCTGTGCGGACCACTGGAAGATTAAAAAAAAGTTAGAATTTCTTTTAAGCCTCTTGGGCCTCTTGCCATTGGAGCTAGCGGTTGCAAAATAAAAAGCTAACGGAGAAATTTTGAGAGTTTGTGCAAGTGTGCCTACTTCCAGTGCCTCATCAAGTTCCTCATGCACATAAAGTGCTGTTAGACAGTTGCACACAGATTGGAGGTGAGCCTATTTCTTTCCTTTATTAAGGCCTTTTGGTAATAAGCAATTCTTTGGTTTCATTTTCTGCGCTGGGTGCATTTGTTACATCCAATAATAAAGGCTGCTGCAAGAGCAACAGAGAAGTGCTGGGAAGAGATTATCTGCTAATAATCTGCTCCTTCAACAGCTCCTGTGTTTGCTCTCTCTCCTAAACTGACCCTCAACCTAGACTTTGAAATCTGACTCCAAACAGTTCAACTCCATCTCTATGTCACCTCTCCATCTATTTCTAACCAGGACAGGTCTCTCCTCATGCTATCTCGATATTACCCAGTGTCCGTTCACATGCACTTCCTGGTAATGCTCTAGACCTGAGCCTGTTACAACCATCTCTCTTTGTAACTCTTGATCCTTTATGCCCCTATCTTTTGCCCATTCATGCCAACCTTTCATTTCTCCACCTTACCCATGCTGCCTCACAATCTCCTTATCACAACTCCTTTGTCTTCCAGCTCACTGCTGCGCAAGGCTTGAATCTGCTCTGCACAAGCCCATAGCATCCCCGTATCCCCTCACGTGACTCAGCAAAGGGGTGCGCTAATTGCCTGAGCCTCCTTACTTACTGACTTTCACAAGGCCATGAATAGGAGGAGATGGCCATTCAGCCCCTCAGGCCTGCTCTACCATTCAATCCAATCATGCTTCTGCCTCAACATCACTTTTGCACCTATGGTTCCCCTGAGAGGCCAAAAATGAGTTTATCCTAGTTTTAAATGATCGATCATCCACATCCCTCTGCAGTAGAGAATTCTAATAATTCACACCCCACTCTGAGTGAAGAAATCTCCTGATCTCAGCCCGAAATGATCATCCCCTTACCCTGAAACTGTACCCGCTCCCATTGTGTTGGAGATTCTCCAGCCATGGGGAAACAACCTCTCAGTATCGACCCCATCAAGACTCTTCAAAATCAAATCTGTCTCATTCTGCTAAACTCCAGAGAATGTCAACCCAATTGAATCAGTCTCTCATCATAGGACAACCCTCTTATCTCAAGGATTGATCAATTGAATCTTTGCTGTCCCACCTCTGATACAAGAGTATACCTTTGTAAATCTGGAGACCAAATCTACACCACACCATTCCAGATGTGGTCTCAGCAAAGCCCCGTGTAATAACAGCAAAACTTCTTGTGCTCCAGACCCCTTCGACAAAGACCAACACGCCATTTGACTTCCAAATTGCTTGTTGTAACTCCAGGCTTCCTTTCTCAACACTCAAAGAGGGTAAACCTCAAAAACTCATCCCCATGCATCCTACTCACCATCACACCCGCGCCCCCGCTCACCCACCCACTCCCACCACTGCCAATGGACTGACGACCACTGTGCCTCCCTGCAGTTCCCTTCACCCAAACATCCAATCAGGTTTGTCCTCCTGTTACAGGAATGAAATGACTCCATCAAAATCTTGCTTGCAGCCACTGACATCTTCCTCCGACACCCTTTCATCACCTGGTCTAAATAAGTGTTATTGTTTGATTCCATTTTTACTCGTCCTTTCAGAGCCACAGCATTGCCAACAATGCTTTCTCCTTCTGCCCCATTTCAGCATAAGGAGGCCATTCAGCCCATTGAGCCTGCCTTGCTGCGGCAGAATTCGATCACGGCTGATCTGTATCTTAACTCCATTTGAGCTGCCTTGGTTCCCTATTCCTTCATACCTCTCCAAACAAAGATCTACCAATCTCAGTTTTGACATTTTCAATGACTCCCAGCTGTAACAGCTTCTTCAGGGGGGTCGGGGAGGAATGACTTTCAGATTTCAAACCAACAATTATGTGACAAAGGTGCTTCCTGACATCAATCCTGAAAGGCCTGGTTGAAATTTTAAGATCATGACTCCTTGTGCTGGACACTCCCAGCAGCAGAAACCAGTTTCTCTCTATCTACCCTACCACCTCCTTTGATCACATTAAATATCTCAATTTGATCTTAATTTTCAATACTCAAGCAAGAACAATAACATGTCCACCTAACTGTCCTCACAACTGAACTCTCTTAGTTCCAGTATCATTCTGGTGAATCTGCCATGACCCACTGCAAGATCCATATATCATTCCTAAGGTGCAGTGCCCAGGTCTAAAGCAATATTCGCACTAGGGCCTTCTGGGAGGTTTGACAATCTTTTGTACAACTCCCATCCCTTTGTACTCCCAATGTCTTGAGCTATATCTTTGTCCACTCCTACCATCCCCTCCCCACCAGTTCCTCATCCATAAGCTGCTGTTTGACAAATATACAGGTTCAGTGTCTGCACATGCTTAACTCTATTCCCCCACTCCTTGCCCTGAACCCTCTGCATTGTCAATGTTGAACAAGTTGTGACATCTCCAGTCCAAAGCTCTCCAACCTTGTGTTCTGATCTCTCTATGGCCTCAGCCCAGGCTATCTGTATAACTTCCTCCAGCCCCACAGCTTTCTGAAATCTCTGGATTTGTCCAACTCTAGCCTCCTGTGCATTGTACTTATCTCATCACTGCCACAAGATTTGTGAGACTCAAAACTCTGGAACTGCCGACTTCATTATATGATATAGATTCAGCCCCAATTCAGTCAGGTTTGCGTCATTGCCTGCATATAGGATGCCCTGTACTGCACTCAGGCAGAATCATTACTTTCTGGATATCCATATGCTACAACAGCACCTTTGGGGATTCTGTATAGTTCCAAAGGAGCTCCTCACACACGTTACAGTCACCATGTGCTCTACGATAGATTGAAGGCCAATATCAGCCACTAGCATGGCTGCAGCTCCTGTGTGTAGGAGACAAGGCAAGATAAAGGTGGAGGGAGTGAATTTAGAGGGCAAAATAATCAGAACGAAGACATTTGCGGGGTTGAAATATTGTATCACGTTTCAACCGTGGAGGGTTCCCTTCCACCAGACAGAATTGGCTGCTTAACACACAGATATTGCCAAGTGTCACAAGGGAAACTAGCATGACTGTGGAAGTTGCTCAAAAGCAGAATTGAATCATGTAAGCCTGAGGAAACATCAGCAATAGAGTAGCCCAACCAGGGAAATCAAACCAATGCATCAGGCTGTCGTCAACAAATTTGTCTCTGGAGGTCCTGACAAATGAACAGTGCAAATTTCACTTGCTCACCTATCTTAGCTTCTTAGTATCTTTGCTGTAGGCTGCACATTCAATCCAAAATGATTTTCTGAAGGTTGCAGAGCCAAAAACAAACCCTCTGATGCCAATTTTTCAAGAAAATGTTTTTATTCCAGCAGATATGAAAACTGTGCCCAATGCACAGTGACTCACACCGAATGCAAGGCCATGCTGGGTTGCTGCAAGATATCCTCCTAAGCCCCGCTCTCACTCACTCAATGTAACTGAAAGACTAAAAGTCCTACAAAAGGTCCTTTCTTGCTGGAAACACTTGCCACGTATGTGGGCAGCTGTGTGGGGCTGCTTGTTGTCAGTGTGGATTTTTCTTTGCCCAGAGGTGCATGATGGCAAGGAATTGGCACAGCTGAGACACCATGTGCTTCAGTTTTGCCACCTGTGTGCGATAAAAATGCCAATGCTAAAAATGCTAATCCCTGTGGGATCTGGATTGCTATGCATTGCCTTAGCATCTCACAAGCATGTGGATGCAAGCCTTTATTCGAGCTGAACGAGTGAAAGCTTCTGTAAGAGATAGTCTAAGCGTCTCTGTGATCAAAGTCATTCCTCACAGACAGCTACTGATGTTGCTACTCAGTAGCTGTCTGCAGAATAGATAGCTGTCTCTCCATGGCAGTGTCTAAATGAGCCCTCAAAACCATGGTGCTACCAGGGCCAGCTTCCACTGTGCTTCACAAGGAGATAAGCAGTTCACATGCAGTTCCTGGTTGTGCAAAATCCTCCACTGGCAAGCCCATGCTGTAGAAGTAAAACTGCAAAGCAGAGCAAGGGTTTGTAATCTGCCCCCAGTGGACCGCAACTCACTCGATGCCTCCTCAACCTCACTAAACATCTTCTGACATGTGTGGGCTGATGCTTAGTTCAAGTCATGTTGATGACAACTTAAGGAGTTGGCTTTCCCATTCAAAGATTGTGAGATCAGAGAAGCAGCAAAGATGAATCTGTGACAGGCCAGAGGTGTGTCTCCTTTCTAACTATAAGCGACTGTTTATCTTTTATTTCTCTGTACAATCCTCCACTGGCAATCTTGATCATCAGCCAACTGCTGAGTTGCTCACGGCTGTTTCGAAACAAACAGTCTGGGTGAACGCCAAGCATATACATTGAAAGCTTCATTATGCACAAGTGTGTTCCAAGTTATGGGAAGTTGTTGAAATTTCAAAGCATTTGTTACATTTGAAGTATAGTCAGGATGCATCAGAAGCTCAGTATGAAATGAAGCATGTGTTCACTGGAACCTAGTGAAATCTGGCGTGCACGTCTACATCTTAAACAAAGATCATCTGGAATATAAAGTCTGTCAAAACACTGGTGTGGTACGGTGGCTCAGCAGTTAGCACTATTGTCTCACAGCACCAGGGACCTGGACTCAATTCCATCCTTAGGCAGCTGTCTCTGTGAAATTCTCCATGCATCTGCATGGGTTTCCTCCAGGTACTCCGGTTTCCTCCCAGAGTCCAAGGATGTGCAGATTAGGTGGATTGGCTATGGAAATTGCCCCTAGTGTCCAGGGATGTGCAGTTCTGGAAAATGCAGGGTTTATAGGGTAGGGGTGTGTGTCCAGGTAGAATGCTTTTCGGAGGGTTGATGTGGACTGAATGGCCTGCTTCCATACTGTAGCGATTCTATGTTGTTTGTCCACCTATTTCAATGAAGTCAAGTCACTATAGTCTTACCAACTGTTTTCTCATTAGAGACGGGTGGTGGTTTAAACTGACCACTATACCTCAGTTGAGGAGGACAGTCCGTCATGGTAACCTCAGCAGTGTGGGGATTGAACCCACGCTGTCAACATCGCATTGCTTTCCAGTCTAACCGAGCTAAATTGACCCCCGTTTTCAGTGAAATATTAACCACTGAAAGCTGTTCATTGTTTTGGAAGAGTAATGTAGTTCCAGTTTATTTTGTGGCTGAGGCCAATCTTCACTTCAAGTTGAGGACAGCCTTTCCTACGGGAGCTGCCTTTTACACTGGACAAGCAGAACAGTATCCACTTCATAGCAATGGCCACGTGAACATTGGCTTGTGATGATCTAAATATTCCATCAGCATTTTCTTTCTTAATTTATCCTCACATTACTGGATGGAGTCACTGGCAGGATCACATTTATTGACCTGGCCAAACAACAAAGAGATTTACTTATAACAAAGAACTGCAGATGTTGAAGAACTGAAACAAAGACAGAAATTGCTGGAGAAACTCAGCAAGTCTGGCAGCATCTGTGTAAAGAGAGAAACAGAGTTAATGCTTCAAGTCCAGTGACCCTTGTCTGAAGAAGAGTCAAAGAACAAAGAAACTTTACAGTCCATGAACAGGCCCTTCGGCCCTCCAAGCCTGAGCTGATCCAAATGTACTGTCTTAACCTGTTGCCCAATTCCTAAGCATCTGTATCCCCCTGCTCCCCAACTACTCATGCATCTGTCCTGACGCATCTTAAATGAAGCTACAGTGCCTGCCTCTACCACCTCTGCTGGCAACGCATTCCAAACACCCACCACCCTGTGTGTGAAGTACTTGCCGCTTGTATCCCCCTTAAACTTTCCACCTCTCACTTCGAAAGCACGACCTCTCGTTATTGAATCCTTCACACTGGGAAAAAGCTTGTCTCTATCCACCCTGTCTATACCCTTCATGATTTTATAAACCTCAGTCAGGTTCCCCCCTCAATCTCATTTTTTCAAATGAAAATAAACCTAACCTACTCAACCTTTCTTCATAGCTAGCACCTTCCCTACCAGGCAGCATCCTCATAAACCTTCTCTGCACCCTCTCCAAAGCGTCTACACCCTTTTGGTAATGTGGTGACCAGAACTGTACACAGTATTCTGAATGCGGCCGAACCAATGTCTTGTACAATGTTAACATGACTTGCCAGCTCTTATACTCAATACCCTGTCCAATGAAGGCAAGCATGCTATCTGCCTTTTTGACCACTCTATCCACCTGTGCAGCAACCTTCAGGGTACATTGGACCTGCACTCCCAGATCTCTCTGCCCATTAACTTTTCCCAAGGCTCTTCCATTCATTGTATAATTCGCTCTAGAATTAGTCTTGCCTAAATGCATCACCTCACATTTGTCTGGATTGAAAACCATCTGCCACTTTTCTGCTCGACTCTCCAGTCTATCTATATCCTCCTGTATTCTCTGACAGTCCCTTATGCTTTCTGCTACTCCACCAATCTTCGTGTCATCTGCAAACTTGCTGATCATACCAACAGTGCCCTCTTCCAGATCATTTATGTATATTACAAACAACAGTGGCCCCAACACTGACCCCTGTGGAACAACACTGGTCACCTTTCTCCATTTCAAGAAACTCCCTTCAACTATTACTCTCTGTCTCCTGTTGCTCAACCAGTTCTTTATCCACCTCACTAGAACAACCTGCACACCATATGACTTCACTTTCTCCATTAGTCTACCATGGGGAACCTTATCAAATGCCTTACTAAAGTCCATGTATATGACATCAACAGCCCTTCCTTCATCTATCAACTTGGTCACTTCCTCGAAGAACTCTATTAAGTTGATAAGGCACAATCTCCCCCGCACAAAACCATGTTGCCTATCACTGATAAGCCCATTCTTTTCTAAATATGAATAGATCCTATCCCTCAGTGCCTTCTCCAACAACTTTCCCACAATCGACATCAGGCTCACTGGTCTGAGGTTACCCGGAATATCCCTACTACCCTTCTTGTACAGGGGGACAACATGAGAAACCCTCCAGTCCTCTGGCACTCATCTGTATTTAAGGATGCCACAAGGAGTCATTGGTCTCAAAATGCTAACTCTGTTTCTCTTGCCTTTATTAGTCAGTGCATTGAGTACAGGAGTTGGAATGTCATGTTATGGCTGTACAGGACATTTATGAGGCCACTTTCTGAATAAAGCATTCATTTCTAATCTCCCTGCTTTAGGAAAGATGTTGTTAAACCTGAAAGAGTGCAGAAAAGATTTACAAAGATGTTGCTGGGTTTGGAGGGTTTGAGCTCTTGGGAGAGACTGAATAGGCTAGGCTATTTCCCTGGAGGCTGAAGGGTGACCTTACAGAGGTTTATAAAATCATGATGGCATAGATAGGGTGAATAGCCAACGTCTTTTCCTTGGGGTAGGGGAGTCCAAAACTAGAGGGCATAGGTTTAAGGTGAGAGGGGAAAAATATAAAAGAGACCCAAGGGGCAACTTTGTCACGCAGAGGGTGGTGCACGTACGGAACGAGCTGCCAGAGGAAGAGGTGGAGACTAGTACAATTATAACATTTAAAAGACATCTGGATGGGTGTATGAATAGGAAGGGTTTAGAGGGATATGGACCAAGTGCTTGCAAATGGGACTAGATTAGGTTAGGGATATCTGGTCAGCATGGACAAGTTGGACCGAAGGGCCTGTTTCCGTGCTGTATGACTCTATGACTGTATGTCACAGATGTTGCCAGACTTGCTGAGTTTTTCCAGCAATTTCTGATTTTGTGTGGGAGGTTTGCTTCCGAGACCACTTCACAGAGCGTGGACTGCCAGCATTAAAACAGAGCTGTCCAAAAGGAAAGTCAATGCGATGGCTTTGAAAAGTCACTGGATTTGACTCTGAGGAATATGAAATGTTGTGTGAGAATGCAACTAGTCAAACCGAGAGTTTAATCATCTCTTTCGACCTCTGTGTTCCTGATGCCAACAGCAACAGTCCCCAAAATGTCAAGAGCCTCGGTTTGGTTCAGAATCATTACCAGGTCACCAATATTTTTTCCTTTAAAAGGCTACTTTCTCTTGCAAGCAGAGTGGTCTTTTTATTTCAAAACAATTTTTTTTGTGCTCCACCTCCACACTGCTATTCATGTGAATTATTCTTTCTGTAGTGCTATTCAAGCAACTCTCTTCTCAACTACCTATGGGCTACCCAGTTAATTCACACATGGCTCGGATCTTACCCCTTCTCTTCAGGTTTGTCCAGCTGGCCTTGAAGTGCACTGCTGAACCTCTTGATATCAGATGGCAAAGCCCAGTGCTCACTCCTTTCTTGTGGTGTTAAGAAGGTCTCTTGCTTCCCTCTGAAGCCTCCTGTCACAACCTGGAAAGTACCTGCAAGGCTTCCTCTTTGAAGTGAGCTTTTCCGGTTGCTTCAATGAGCAGTATAAGTTATGTGAAGCACAGCCACTTTGCTGCATGATATACATCTTACACACTCAGTCAAGGGAACTCATGCTAAGCAAGTGGCTTGGATGTTCACAACTGAGAGTGATCCCAATGTGTACAATAGCTTATCACAATGCACAGAAGGAAAACAGTCTTACTCATGCATTCTCCATGTGCTATGAAGAGCATCTTTTACAGACTTCTGCTTTTGTTAGCACCAGCCTTGAGTTCTGGGATTTAGCAACATCCAAACTGTGCTACCAGAACAGAAGACATGGAGACAAAACAAGAGGAATCAAAGGTGGGGGGGGCGTGGGGGGGAGCAGGGGAGACAAGACATAAATTGACTGTATTAGAGTGCCAACACCTTATCAATTGATAAAGCAATTCTCTGTTTATTATAAAATATCATGAGGAGGTGTTGGTGTTGGACTGAGTTAAAAATCACACAACACCAGGTTACAATCCAACAGTACTTCCAAATAAACCTGTTGGACTATAACCTGGTGTTGTATTATAAAATAGGCATTTGCTCTTAATTTTTAGGGGAGAGAAAGGTTCTTCAAAAGGACTAGATGTTGGAAGACAAGTGTTGAATGTAAAGATGATGGCAGTTATGGAGGAAGAGATACTAAAATGGTGAGAAGCCTACATGCCCATCAGGATTCTCAACGCAACACCACTTAGTTTTAAACAGTTCAAAGATGCAAGAGAAAGTACTGCTATTGTGCAAACTGCAGTTTAGCCATTGCGCTGGTAACTCTCCTTCAAGCTTGTGACAAAGTATGTTTCCGAAAGGTTCATAAGCCAGCTGTTACCTCGAAAGAGCATACGCATCTCTGGGTGGCTGTAAGCAACCGGGCAGCAAAGATTCTAATTCAATGGTCTTACTTAACCTTCAGGCTAGCAAGCATTTCAAGATGTGATCTAATTGAAGAGTTTATGTTGACTGAAGAATTTCAAAGGGTTGCTTAAGAGAAACCTGGTAGGAGAATGGAATAGAACCTTAAAATTTGAACTGGGTCATTCGGGGAGCAATGTCTGGAAGCACTTTATCACACAATTAGGAATGGCAATCTGGAACTTGCTCCTTCTACAAAAAATGCTGTTGAGCCAAGAAAAACGTCAAAACTGAGATAGAGTTTTTTTGTTAGGCAACAGTATTAATGTGTAAAGACCCAAGGCGGCAGATGAAGTAAAGATACAGATCAGCCATGATCGAATTGAATGGCAGAACAGGCTCAAGAGGTTGAATTTCCACCTCATGGTCCAATATTCATTTGTTCCACTATAACTAGAAAGGATGTTCTTACCACACCCTACCTGCCACATGTTCATTCTCAGGGTGTCCAGCACACTGTTTTGGCATTTTTCTGGTTATCATTATCAAATCAGTCTGCTGAAAATTGACCTCCTTGTAGCCATTTCCCTGATACTGCTAATAGTTTTTACCTAGTGTTATACGGGACCCTGGGTCTCGAATAGCTTTGTCTGAACTATGGGGAGTATAATTATGATTGAAGGCAAACCACCACAGCATAGATCAGTAACTTACCAGGGAGGTATGTGGGACAAAACCTGACAGATGATAATAAAGGCTGGGAGGCGGCAGATTCTGAAACTGTTACTTCCCCATTGCAAAAATGCCTCAAGGGAAAATGTAAAGAAGTGGCTTGGATTCTCAAGGGCAAAAAAATCTTATTTTTGTAATATAGTTGCATTCAGTTATACTTGACATCATAGCAAAATGCTGTGCACTAGGTGTCTAGAATTAGACCATTGTTGAGAGGCAGATGTGACAAATGAAATGGTGGTTGACCAACAACATTATGTAAATTTGTGCAAGGCAAGAATCATCCAAATGCTTACCTTCTTTGACCATGCCTACAGCAAGGCATTTCTGAAAGCGGCAAAACTGGCATCGGTTCCGTCGCCGTTTATCCACGGGACAGTCTTTGTTTGCCAGGCAGACGTACTTGGCATTTTTCTGAACCGTGCGCTATGGAAACAAATGAAGGTCATCAGTGAGGAGGTTACCATGGAAGTTGTCAGAGCTACCAAGAAGGTGCAGTATCAAGAAGGTTGGAAATCCACACATGCACAGCTTTTTGTGCACGCAGCTACACTGAGAAGGTTGAATGGTTCAGTTGAAATTGGATTCAATATTATAATACCTGTTCCCCCTCCCCACTCTGCCATCCATCCACAAGCGTTTCAGTTGAGAAATGAATTGCCCTTTCTGTAAAATAGCCAATAAGGTGAGAGATTCAGTTCTCAGCATGTGGGCTGATGTAAATCAGAGTGAAACAAACACACCCAAATTGGCACATTACTGGATTGAGGAGGGGCAAACAATACAGCGTCCGCTACGGTTCCTGTTCTGTATCACAACTGCACACCTCATAGCCAGCAGGGCAAGTGTGCGTGGACATTACAACAGCCCAGGAGCTAGCTCCATGCTGAAGACAGTCAACAGTCTCAAGCATCTCTTGACGACACTCTGCAATATGAGGTACCATCTTGAAGATGATTAGGTGATTAATGGGGCATTGGGGGATAAACTAGGGTCTTGAACTCTATTCTATAGGGAAATAGGATGCAGTTATCAACAAGCAACGTGTGTGGAAGAGTTTAGATTGGACCTATCTTGCTGGGTAAATAGGTTGTGTCATGTTGCTCATGTTGAAGTCTGTGGCTCAATTTAATCACAATTAGGTTGGCCAATGAGCATGACGGAAGAGTCGAAGAAGACTCCATCTTGGGGAAGACAAGGGCATGTTGTTTTTGACACTGATGGTGATGAAATTCTTGTGGTCGTTAAGGTTGCACCTTAACTGAGGATAAGTGAGAACAGTGTGGAAAAGCAGTGTGGGATATAATGAGACCAGCAGAGACAAAGTAATAATCCATCAATGGATAATAATGATAAATGGACAATGATAGGTCACAATTGATGGGTCACAATCTTCTGCTAAATAGCCACTGATATCAATTTGAAGCTAGCATATTTAATAGGCCAGTCTAGAACTGTCACCAACAGTCAAAGTACATTAGTAAATTTGCGGATGACACTAAGGTCGGTGGAGTTGTGGATAGTGCAGAAGGATGTTGTAGGTTACAGAGGGACATAGATAAGCTGCAGAGCTGGGCTGAGAGGTGGCAAATGGAGTTTAATGTGGAAAAGTGTGAGGTGATTCACTTTGGCAGGAGCAACAGGAATAAAGAGTACTGGGCTAATGGTAAGATTCTCGGTAGCGTGGATGAGCAGAGAGATCTCGGTGTCTAGGTACATAGATCCCTGAAAGTTGCCACCCAAATTGATAGGGTTATTAAGAAGGCATATGGTGTGTTAGCTTTTACTGGTAGAGGGATTGAGTTTCGGAGCCATGAGGTCATGCTGCAGCTGTACAAAACTCTGGTGTGGCTGCACTTGGAGTACTGCGTACAGTTCTGGTCACCACATTACAGGGAGGATGTGGAAGCATTGGAAAGGGCTCAGAGGAGATTTACAAGGATGTTGCCTGGTATGAAGAGAAGGTCTTATGAGGAAAGGCTGAGGGACTTGAGGCTGTTTTTGGGAGAGAGAAGAAGGTTGAGAGGTGACTTAATTGAGACATAAAAGATAATCAGAAAGTTAGATAGGCTGGAGAGCCTTTTTCTTCAGATGATGGCTAGCACGAAGGGACATAGCTTTAAATTGAGGGGTGATAGATAGAAGACAGATGTCAGAGGTAGTTTCTTTACTCAGAGAGTAGTAGGGGGGTGGAACGCACTGCCTGCAACAGTAGTAGACACGCCAACTTTAAGGGCATTTCAATGGTTATTGGATAAACATATGGATGAAAATGGAATAGTGTAGGATAGATGGGGTTCTGATTGGTTCCACAGGTTGGCGCAACATCGAGGGCCAAAGGGCCTGTACTGCGCTGTAATGTTCTATGTTCTATAGGATTTCAGCTCCTATCCATTTCCATTTAATCTGCCTGGTCAGGCTTGTGAATTTTGTAGAACCACGAATTATGACAAGTTCAACTGAATCTGAACACTGGATTGTAAATTTGAATTCTCTCCAAAGTTAGGGTTAGGGTGCAGAGAACAATGAGTCATGAAATATTGGTTAAGTTGCACCAAAACTGGAGTATAAAAGCCTGCAGTTTGAAGGATGATGCGACGAATCCATTGTTTTGAGGTTAAAAATTAGTTTGATGAGCTTGGCACCGTGAAGAAGCCAGGAGGAGGAGGTATGCACAGAATGATGCATTCAAAACTCCAGACAAACAAGAAAATTCAGGGTATTGGCTCAAGCAGCGGTGTTCCTACAAACAGTTGGAATGGAACATTTCAGTATTGCGTGAGAGCTCGAATAGCCGCACAGTGCTCTTCACTGTCAGTCTCTTTCCAATTCAAATTGTACTTTGTTCACAAAGGCCCTAAGTTTCTGACAAACTTTCGCACCATTTGATGAAATATTCTGACATTACAGAACGAAGGGCTGAATACATTCAAAACCAAAAACCCAGAAACCCAACCAATCTGCCTTTGTAAAGCTAAAAAGGTTGGACTAGCTGAGAATATGGGCGAAGGCAAAACAACTTCTCACATGTTTATTTAGTGCAGTAATACTCAGTATTGACATTGGGTTGTAGGGTTCTTCAGACAGCTCTCTTTTGCCCAAACATCTCACCCTTATTCTCAGACAAGGTAAACCAATGTAACTTTTTTTCAATTCTGACACCAACTTTCAGGGTGAGCAGGACAGCGCATCAATATTTACATGATGTGTATTCCTACAGAGAAATGACTTTGCATCTATGTTAGATTTGACCTCAGAGGCCAGCGTTAACCCTTAGTCTTCAGAAGCTGCAAAAGAAATTGAGAGGTCTTTAATAGAAAGTCTTTCTTTTTACCTTCTTTATTTCTTCGAGATTCATAAAGAAATGTGCTGTATGATGGTATCACAGCGAGCATTATGTAAAGATTTTCATCCATATGAACTGTAAATGTTAAACAGAACATTCAAGATCATCTTCACCTGAGCAAAAAATGCTCATGTGACAAAGAGGGGACAATATGTTGTTGCCAAGCAGCTGGTCATTGGTAAGATGCCAGAACATCTGCAAAACAACTATCTTGGTTCTCTCTTCACTAATCCCCCACTGCGCGCACCCCCCCCCCTTACTCTACCCCTTGCTAAGATTCAGTGTCACAGCTGTACTGAATATCTGTGTTGTCAATGTTACGTGATGAAAAACAGATTTGATTTTGGCGATATGCCAGGAAAATTCAGTGTTTAAAGGGCTTATTGTGTTGTGCAATCGCTCACTGGCCTGTTGGTCATATTTGTGGCTTGCTACTTTTGACTTTAAAGACCCACTCTGTCATTGCAGCATTTCCCCATTTAAAGGGACCGTGTAAATTTTGCACGGCATCGCTCTGTGAAGCAGCAACGATTCCTGAGCAAAGTTACAATGCTGGCAACGATTTTATTGACAATGCCAAATGATTGAAGGGGAATTCACTTAGTTTACAAAGTGGTCATACAGTCTCATGCCTGTCCATCGATATTGCAGTGTGGTCAAGAATCCCTAGTCTGTCAACTGATCTCACCCTGTGTTGGCCTCAGCACTCGTGCTCAGGGAGGGAAACCCATACTGTGCTCAGGATTGCTGAGAGATCATTGCACCTGGGTGAACACCAACTCAGACTCGTCCCCACAGTCGATAATACAGAACCATTCACTGCCTAGACTCTCACATGAGCAATGGCCACTTGAGTGATGTCTGGGAGGTCAGAGGCCAACTGTCAAGTGTTACCAAAAACATGCTAGAATCATTCATGATTTTATTGAATATTTCAACCTCGTAAGAAAAGATAGATCTGTTGTCTACACTGAAGCAATGGATCTTGGGACAGAAGCAGTGGATCTTGGTATGGGCAGCACAGTGGCTAGCACTGCTGCCTCACAGCTCTAGGAACCAGAGTTCAATTCCAGCCTCGGGTGACTGTGTGGAGTTTGCATGTTCTCCCCATGTCTGTGTGCTCTGGTTTCTTCCCACAGTCCAAAGATATGCAGGTGAGGTGGATTGGCCATGGAAGGTTGCCCATAGAGTACAGGGATGTGTAGGTTAACTATGGGAAATGCAAGGTTACAGGAATAGGGGGTTGGATCTGGTGGGATGCTCTTTGGAGTATCAGTGTGAGGTCAATGGGCAGAAGAGCCTACTCCCACACTGCTGGGATTCTATGATTCAGTTAGGAATCCACTGGGCAAAAGTCATTGCGAGCTGAGATAGTCTGGATAATGTTTTCAGAGGCTTTTCTGTTTAATTATTTTTTAAACCAGTCATTTTTCATTGTAATTTTTCCCATATATATATTTCCACACTTGTGCTACTTTATTTTAAACTTTAATAACTTTGGATGTGTCCCATCATTTGAGCAAACAGTAAACGACAAATGAAAGCAAATTTCATGAAGTTTATTAAAATACTAATGCCACTCACATTATTGAGGTTAAAACTCAAAAATTGCAATAGTAGAAGGAGCAGGCAGTAAAAAAGACAAACAGTATGTTGGCCTTCATAGCGAGAGGATTCGAGCACAGGAGCACAGATGTGTTGTTGCAATTGCACAGGGCCTTGGTGAGACCACACCTGCAGTACTGTGTGCAGTTCTGGTCTCCTTATCTGAGGGAGGATGTATTCGCTATAGAGGAGTGTAACAAAGGTGCATCAAATTGATTCCTGAGAATGGCAGGAATAACATATGAGGTGAGATGGAGTTGGTTAGAATTCTATTCACTAGTATTTAGAAGAATGAAGGAGTATCTCACAGAAATGTGTAAAATTCTAACAGGACTAGACAGGTTAGATGCAGGAAGAACGTTCCCAATGGTGAGGGAGTCCAGACTCAGGGATTATAATTTAAGGAGAAGGGGTAAATGATTTGGGACTGAGATGAGAAGAAATGGCTTCACCCAGAGGGGAGCCTGTGAAATTCTCTACCACAGAAAAAGTGATTGAGGCTAAAACATGTGTTTTCAAGAAGAAGTTAAGTGTAGCTCTTCTGGCAAAAGGGATCAAGGGATATAGGGAGAGGGCAGGATTAAGGTATTGAGTTCAATGATCAGCCAAGATGATACTGAATGGCGGAGCAGACTCATGGGGCTGAATGGCCGACTCTTGCTCCTATTGTCTATGTTTATGTGAACTGTTGGAAATTCAGACTGAACAACTGATCACAAAAGGCATGGGTATGTTGAAGCCAAGAATTAGATTAGATTACTTACAGTGTGGAAACAGGCCCTTCGGCCCAACAAGTCCACACCGACCCGCCGAAGCGCAACCCACCCATACCCCTACCCCTTCATTTACCCCTTACCTAACACTATGGGTAATTTAGCATGGCCAATTCACCTGACCCACACATCTTTGGACTGTGGGAGGAAACCGGAGCACCCGGAGGAAACCCACGCAGACACAGGGAGAATGTGCAAACTCCACACAGTCAGTCGCCTGAGGCGGGAATTGAACCCGGGTCTCTGGCGCTGTGCCACCGTGCCACCCACAAATTGTGAACTGTATTCTGTTAAAACTTAATGAATTATGAATTTATTTGCTTCCACAATTTGGTTAGTTTAAAGTTGCACAGTGACATTGTAACTGACAACCCATAACATACACTTGTCCATATTTAAAAATCTTAGGAGATCCCAAACATTTCAACTCACAGATCATGAAGTACTTTGTGAAGTGTGGTTATTGCTGTAATGTAGGAAATGAGGTAGTCACTTAATGCACATCAACTTCCCCCAATCAATATGGTCTGCTTTTGTGAATACTAGTCAGAGGAAAAGTATTGGCCCAGAGATGAAGAACAACACCTCTGCCCTTCTCAGAAATTTTGGCCATGAGATTTTTTTTCATTGTCACCTGAGAGGACAAATGAGGCCTCAGTTTGACTCCATCCTATTTTTACATGCACACTATGCAGTGAAATCCCTGCTGGCATGGTCTGGTCACCTCTCCAAATGCTAGTGAACCAGTCTACTGTAAATTCCTTATAAACTGATCGTGTGGTTTTGGGCCAAATTTAACTTGATTTTTTTATTATTCTTACTGTAAATACAATTACATGCCTGCTTGAGATTCAGTGGTTATAGAACACATGCAAATAACATCTGACATTAATGCAAAGCAGAATTATTTGTAAGCAGTCAATCAAATAAGAACAAAAGGTTATAAGTTACTTTCCTTAGGGCAAGGCAGTGAAGGAGCTGAATCGATGATATCCAAGAAGGGTGGGTACAGTGTAGTGGGGCTAAAAGGGTTAAATTATGAGCTTGTGTAGACCAGGCTCTATGTGTAGAAGGTTAAAGACTGGTCTAATTGACATATTGGAGATAATTTAAAGATTTGTTAGGATAGGTAGAGAGGAACTATTTCCTCTGGTAGGAATCCAAAACGGGGTTGTGGGCAGGGGAAACCTTAAAATTGGAGAGATGTCATTCAGTGTTAATGTCAGGAAATGGTTGATGTCAAAAAGAATTTCTTCACACAAAGGATTGTGGAAATCTGGAGCTCCCTCACTCTGGAGTCAATTGAAAATTTAAGATTTTTGTTGGTTATTAAGGGGTACAGAACGAAAATGGAAAGCTGGAACTATGAACTAACCATGGCAGACAGAATTCAATGTAAGCAAGTGTTAGGTTATTCATTTTAGACCAAGGAAGGATAGATCAGAGTACTTTCTAAGATGGTATGATGTCAAACACAGTGGATGTCCAAAGAGACTTGGGGATCAGATGGTTAGATCTTTAAAATGCCACAAACAGGAGCAGAAAATAATCAACTAAGCTAATGGCATTTAAATCTGGAGGATTGGAGTAGAAGGATGCAGAGGTTATGCTGCAGTTATACAAGACCCTGGTTAGACCCAACTTGGGATACTGAGAGCAGATCTGGGCACCACACCTTAGGAAGCATAAATTAGCCTTAGGAGAGAGTTCAATGTAGGTTTACAAGAATGATACCTGGACTTCAGCGGTTAAGTTATGAGGAGAGATTACACAAATTAGGCCTGTTTTCTCCATAATTTGGAAGGTTAAGGGGTAATCTTAACAAATTATTCAAGTTATGAGCAGGAAAGACAGGGTAGATAAAGATAAACTATTTCCACTGTTTGGGGATTCTGGAACTGGGAGTATAGTCTGAGAATTAAGGTCAGACCATTCAAGAGAGATGTTAGGAAGCACTTCTACACACAAGGGCGGCACGGTGGCACAGTGGTTAGCACTGCTGTCTCACAGCGCCTGAGACCCAGGTTCAATTCCCGACTCAGGCGACTGACTGTGTGGAGTTTGCACGTTCTCCCTGTGTCTGCGTGGGTTTGCTCTGGTTTCCTCCCACAGTCCAAAGATGTGCAGGTCAGGTGAATTGGCCATGCTAAATTGCCCGTAGTGTTAGGTAAGGCGTAAATGTAGGGTATGGGTGGGTTGCGGGTCGGTGTGGACTTGTTGGGCCGAAGGGTCTGTTTCCACACTGTTAGTAATCTAATCTAAAGGAGATTTGCAACTTTTTTCCACAAACAGCAGTGGATGCTTGATCAGTTGTTTTAAATCTGAAATTGATTTTTTTTGTTAAGCAAAGTTGGGCGATAAATCACTGAATGGCCTACTCCTGTTCTTATGTTCCTAAATGAATGGGAAAAACAAGCTTGATGCTTTATTCTTCTTAATCTCTATTCATTCAGAGGATGTAGGCATCGCTGGCTCAGCCCGGAATTTATTGTCCTGTCCCTAGTTGCCCCCCTTGAGAAGGTGGGGGTGAGCTGCCATCTTGAACCGCTGCAGTCCGTGTGCTGTGGATTGACCCACAATGCCCTGAGGGAGGGAATTCCAGGATTTTGTCCCAGTGGCACTGAAGGAACAGCGATATATTTCCAAGTCAGGATGGTGAGGGGCTTGGAGGGGAACTTGCAGGGGGTGGTGTTCCCATGTATCTGCTGCCCTCGTCCTTCTAGATGGAAGTGGTTGTGGGTTTGGAAGGTGCTGCCTGAGGATCTTTGGTGAATATCTGCAGTGCATCTTGTAGATGGTATGCACTGTATCAAGCTGGACAACCTCCCCGTCCCTGTGTTCTCAAAACCTTGGAACCAGTCAGGCGTTTTGTTGGTTTTTATAGCACAAGGAGAGTTGAGAAGAGTGCATCACAGCAGTGCAAACAACCTGCTTCCTTAATCGTACCGATCTTGAAATGTACTCGTGAGTAAAGATTATGTGTGGAGGAAGAGTGGGCGGGGAAATTCTCAGGCCACTGCTTTTCAGTGAAAGCATGAGTTAGTCACAAGTGAATCACGAGCAAGTTATAAAGGTCTCTCTTGGAAATGTAATCACTGTGGTATTCCCCTGGTCCCCAATGCATTCTCAATTTTTACCACAAGTTCAGAAAAGGCACTTGAAGCAGTCACACATCTTGCACGACTTTTAAATTTATTCAAAATAGTCACTGGCACGTTCCTTTGTAAAACTTATTTTCCTTATTCACAACCTAGAAGATGGGATTTAGTGAGGTTTTATTTTGGTGTGGGGGACAAGGAGTTATTTAAAGTACAACAGAATCCATTTCTAAACACTAATCTGGGAGTTGATCCAAAGCAGAAGAACATGCTATTGATGGCAGAGTCTGCCAAAGAGTTGTTCCACTATCGAAGTCCCCAGTGGTGACATCACTATGGTTGGACACTGTCCACTGAGCCACAATCTATATATTTTCAATTGCAGCAAATATTTTTACCCCTTTACAACACAGGAGACCTTTTTGGCTCTTGCTTCAATTGAATCTTTGACACAGATATCCAATTCACTCCACTCCCCTGCTCTTTTCCAATTTTCCTGAGAATATTTCCCCTTCAGGAACTTATCCAACTCTCATTTGAGTGTCATCATTGAATATGCTTCCAGCATCCTTTCAGGCAGTACACTCTAGATCCGAGCAACTTACAGCATGAAGAATTGCCTCCTTACCCATGCTCGGGTTCTTTTGTCAATTGTCTGAAATCTTTGTCCTCTGGTTAGCAGCTTTTTCTGCCACTAGACACAATTTTTCACTCTGTTGAGAGCCCTCATAGCTTAGAATCTCTCTATGAAATTTCCTTTCAACATTCACTGCTCTAAGGGCAACATTCTAATGTTCTCCAGTCTATCAGCAGCTCTCTAACTGAACCCTAACCAGTCATCTAAAAACAGATTAGCAGAATTTCTTTGATTTTACACTCCATATTTTCCAACAGTTATCCTTGACTTTCTCTCCTTTTTATATAATGTCAAGTCTCTTATTAAATAGGTTGGTAGTCATATAACTTCCAAGTTGTATCCATAACCTTGACCGTCCCTATCTCTGTAATCCCCTCCAGCCTCCACATCCCTCCCTAACTCTGCAGCCTACTCTGACTCTACAGCACTTCAAGCCTGGCCTCCCCAATTTTCAACCCTCAACCATTGATGGCCGTTCATTCCATTACCAAGACCGTAAGTTCTGGAATTCCCTCTCCAACTGCCAGTTTCTTTACAATGCCTCTCGAAATCTACCTCTTTGGCCAGGTGTTGGTTCTTCTGTCTTATCACCTTGGGGTGCAGGTTCACAGTTCCTTAAAAGTGGAGTCGCAGGTAGACAAGATGATGAAGAGAAGGTGGTGTTTGGTACACTTGCTTTTATTGGTCAGTGCATTGAGTATTGGGGTTGGGAGGTCATGTTGCAGCTGTACAGGCCACTATTAAAATACTGCATCTAATTCTGGTCTCTCTGCTACAGGGAAGATGTTGTTAAGCTTGAGAGGGTTCAGAAAAGATTTACAATGATGTTGCGAGGGTTGGAGCTACAGGGAGAGACTGAACAGGCTGGAGTTATTTTCCTTGGAGCATTGGAGGCTGAGGGGTGACCTTATAGTGGTTTATAAAATCATATGAGACATGAACAGGGTGATTGGCCAAGGTCTTGTCCCGAGGGTAGGGGAGTCCAAAACTAGAGGGCATAGGTTTAAAATTTAAAAGGGAACTAAGAGGCAAATTTTTCAAGGAGGAGAAAGTGAGGACTACAGACGCTGGAGATCAGAGTCAAAAGTGTGGCAATGGAAAAGCACAGCAGATCAGGCAGCATCCGAGGAGCAGGAGAGTTGACGTTTCGAGCATAAGCCCTTCATCAGGAAACTTTTTCATGCAGAGGGTGGTACGTGTATGGAATGAGCTGCCAGAGGAAATGGTGGAGGTTGGTACAATTACAACATTTAAAAGGCATCTGGATGGGTATATGAATAGGAAGGGTTGAGGGATATGGGCCAAATGTTGACAAGTGGGACTAGATTAGTTTAGGATATCTGGTCAGCATGGACAAGTTGGACTGAAGGACCTGTTTCTGTGCTGTACATGGTTATGATTCGATCTTCTTGTTGGGCTCAATGTCAGATTTGTGGAGATTTGTACTTCTATGGAACACCTTGCAATGGTTTAGCATGTTAAAGGCACCATGCTAATGCAATTTGTTGCAGCTGTAACATTTTAGATTAGATTAGATTACTTACAGTGTGGAAACAGGCCCTTCGGCCCAACAAGTCCACACCGACCCGCCAAAGCGCAATCCACCCATACCCCTACATATACCCCTTACCTAACACCATGGGCAATTCACCTGACCCGCACATCTTTGGACTGTGGGAGGAAACCGGAGCACCCGGAGGAAACCCACGCAGACACGGGGAGAACGTGCAAACTCCACACAGTCAGTCGCCTGAGGCAGGAATTGAACCCAGGTCCCTGGCGCTGTGAGGCAGCAGTGCTAACCACCGTGCCACCGTTTTAGTTAATTTCAGAGTTGGAATTGGGACAAGGATTTGGGCTAGAGGGGTGAGAAGACTATGGTTCTGAGGAAAGGATAGCACATCCTTCCATGTGTTAGTTGCAACTGAGGGTGAAGGCTTTTTTCTGAAATTGCTGATGGAAATTCAGTTGGGAAAAGTGTTTTAAAGAATTTGGTTTGCAGCTCCCTTATTTTCTCTTGCCCCCTTATCTCAGTGGCTTGAAAGCTGAGTTCCCTGTACATTCCTCCCTTAGTTTGTCCTTCAAACGATGCCACATCTGTAAAAGCCACTTGGTTTCTGCGATTGGGCATTAGATGACCCTGGCATGCATTTTCCCATGGAACCACAAGCCAAGACTGAAAAGGCACACACAGCACTAGCCTTGGGGATAACTATAAATTATTCTATACTTAGCGGAAATGAATGAACCATTGAAAAATGTTTGATGTAGTTTTCAAATGCAAATACAGTCCATTTTCCATTATATCCGAGTGCAAGGTCTAACCCCACTTGAAACCATAAAAACAATGAACCATTGGGAGTACAAGGCCCACTATTTTCTGGAGTTTTTTTTTCCCAGATACTTCATTAAGCTTATACATAGAGTGCCACTTTGTAACAAACTTAAACCAAGCAGTGGACAGCCTGAAACTGTCCAGAATATAAACAATGCATCCAAAACCTATTTTTCCCAATGCTTTGCATTCAGTGCTACAGAGCTATTCATCATTAACTGTGTTCTCACTCGGACATTTGAGCACATAGTCTCAGGTGGTAGAGGCAGTATTACACTGAGAGAGAGATGCATCTTTCAGATCAAGTTAAAATCGAGGCCTCTCTGCATTCAGGTGACTGTAAAAAGTCCACAGCTCCACTTCATTGAGAATGTTCCTTGTGTTCAGACTAATATCCATCCCTCCACTAACATTTTTTAAAGTTAATAGATTTATCTGGTCATTAACTGCAGTACTGTTTGTGGAATGCTAAAGTGAGTAAATTGGTCTGTATTTGCCTAGCAAACAGTGATTGAAAAGTAAGCCATTTTAGGAAGCTCTCTGAATTTCTATGATCTTTAAAGGTACAATATCAATAAAGTCCCAAAGAGTCAATTAAATTGCATCAGTAGTTCAACAAATATTAGAACTCATCCCCTGATGCCACCCCTTTTCCCTGGGGTGGGGGAGTCCAGAACTAGAGGCCATAGGTTTAGGGTGAGAGGGGAAAGATATAAAAGGGACCTAAGGGGCAACTTTTTCACACAGAGGGTGGTGCGTGTATGAAATGAGCTGCCAGAGGAAGTGGTGGAGGCTGGTACAATTACAACATTTAAAAGGCATCTGGATAGGTATATGAATAGGAAAGGTTTGGAGGGTTATGGGCTGGGTGCTGGTAAATGGGACTAGATTGGGTTAGAATATCTGATCGGCATGGACTGGTTGGACCGAAGGGTCTGTTTCCTTGCTGTACATCTCTAAGACTATGACTCTGCCCCATACCAAACCTATTTGAGGAAAGAGAAGCAAATGGAATCAGGGCTGTACCGCACAGAAACAGACCCTTCGGTCCAACTCGTCCATGCCAACCAGATGTCCAAGATAAATATAGTCCCATTTGCCAGCATTTGGCCCATATCCCTCTAACCCCTTCCTATTCATATACCCATCCAGATGGCTTTTAAATGTTGTAATTGTACCAGCCTCCACCACATCCTCTGGCAGTTCATTCCATACACACACCACCCTCTGTGTGAAGAAGTGCCCCTTAGATCCCTTTATATCTTTCCCCTCTCACCCTAAACCTATGCCCTCTAGTTCTGGACTCCTCCACCCCAGGGGAAAGACCTTGTCTATTTACCCTACCCATGCCTCTCATAATTTTATAAACCTCTATAAGGTCACCCCTCAGTCTCTGATGCTCCAGGGAAAACAGCCCCAGCCTGTTCAGCCTCTCCATATAGTTCAGAACAATTCTAATCATGAACTGTGACTGATCAGGTGCTCTAAGTATTTTGAAATGGGTAAATCCAAACAACAAAGACAAAATTCAATAGCTCGTGCTGCAAATTCACCCGAATGGTCTTATGGATAAGGCATTTGCCTCCTAGGCCAGGGACTGTGGACTCAAATCCCATCTAGCATGACAAGCGTTAGGGCTACACAGTGGATCAGTGGTTAGCACAGCTGCTTCACAGCACTAGGGACCAAAGGTCAATTCCACCCTCGAGCGACTATCTGTGTGGAGTTTTCACATTCTCCCTATGTCCATGCGGGTTTGCTCCCACAATCCAAAGATGGACAGGTTGGATGGATTGGCCATGAGAAATACAGGGATAGGATAGAATGCTCTTTTGAGGGTTGGTGTGGACTCAATGGGCCAAACAGCTTGTTCCACACTATGAAAATACAGCAGTCTGTCAATCGTTCAGATCAGTGAGCCTGTACTTTGAAAGAACAATCCAATTTGTTCCACACTACTGCAGGACTCTGCAGATTGGTCACTTTTAAGTATCTATCCAACTCGCTTTCAAAGGTTCAACACTCACAGTGACCCTGGCAATCAACTTCCACAGATTTGAATGAAGAGCTAAGCAGGAGCTCTTTTGGAAAATTTCAGTGCCCTGGTGTCTTTTGATCTTGTTCTTGATAGAAGGGCAGTGTTTAAATTGCTTCCAAAGGCTCTGTGGTGTTATCCCAACACTTTTTATTTTGTCCTATATTCTATTTATAGAGGTGAGAGTGGTGTTGTCACAAACTAGTAACCCAGTGACCCAGAGTATTACTCTGGGGACCTTGTTTCAAATCCCAGCATGGCAACGGCTGGAATTTGAATTAAATCAATAGAATTGAAAGCCTGTCTTAGTAATCATGATCACAAAACCATAACTGACTGTTGTCAAAACCTGCATGCCAAATGTCCTTTAGGGAAGTAGTTTGCCTTCCTTACCAGGTCTGGCCTACATGTGGCTCCAGACCCACAGTAATGTGGTTAATAATGATAAGGTCTTGCAAGTCACTTAGCTCAAAACAACTCAGGATGACAACAAATGTGGGCCTTGCTGCTGTTGCTCATCTACCACAAAGGAAGAAATTTTTAAAAACTTAGTGCATTAGAGATCCTCAAAAAGGATCACAGTTTTAACCATGAAGTAAATTCAGACCTTAACTTAGATTATGGCACAGTGTTTCTGTTCGGCAGATTGTTACGGTAAAGGTCAGAGCTGGGAAAGTACAACACGAAAGACCAAAGCTGAGGTGGGGGGGTGGGGGCGGGGATGCAGCATAGAAGCAACCTGAGTGGAAGAAGGACAAAAGAAAGATAGCTCCAAGAGTCAACAGACAGGTGAGTCAGTGGTTAGCACTGCTGCCTCACAGTGCCAGGTACCTGGGTTTGATCGCACCTGTGGGTGACTGTTTAGAGTTTGAGATTCTCCCTGTGTCTCTGTGGGGTTTCCTCCCACAGTCCAAAGACTGTGTAGGTTAGGTAGGTTGGCCATGGAAAATGCAGGATTACAAGGGTAGGGTGAGTCTGGGTGCAATGCTCTTTGGAGGGTTGGTGTAGACTTGAGTGGCCTGCTTCTGTGATGTTTTGATTCTATGACTTGCAGCACTGACAGCCTTATGACTGATTTAGCTGGATTTTGGAGAACTGTACCTTACAAAATATAATTCCTGTAAACCAATGATGTGTGTTACTGATTGCAATAAAGAAATTTACACACCAATACCAATTTTCTTCAAGTAACAACTTGGCATTTGGCATCAAAGTTACCATAGCACATGGAAGATGTAAATCTTTAACTTGCCGAATAAATGCCCTGCCATTTCTGTATCACCTCAAGCCTGCACAATGCTTTTACAGCCAATGAAATGCTTCCAAAGAGCAGTCACTATTACACGGTGGGAAGCATAGCAGCCACCTTATGCACAGCAAGCTCCCACAAACAGTTGTGGTTCAGGCTGAGTTTTGTGGGATGTTAATTGAGAGATAAATATTGGCCAGAGCATTGGGGAGAATACACCCTCCAACCCCTCCCCCCACCAACCTCTGACTTTCTTTGAAACAGCAATGTGGGCTCTTCCATGACCCCCGGAGGAAAACAAATGAGGCCTGAACTGGAGCCTGAACCTTCATGATACCAAAGCGTAAGTACTACCCACCCATTGAGCCATGAGCTCACTCTGCATGGCATTTTGGCAAACAGAATAGGTAAACTATAAAGTGGAAGAAGAAATGTACAACAGGCTTCTGATTTCCGACGATCGGCTTTGTATTATCAAACAGAACCAAAGTTATCTCCCCCCAACTAGTGCTAAGGCTCAAGTAACTGATCAAATACCTTGAAGAAACCTTTGCATCCTTCACAGGTCCGTACACCGTAATGTTGGCAGGAAGCGTTATCTCCACACACCGCGCACTGGCCCTCATTGGAAGGGGGGTTACGAACCGGTGGAGAGTGGATGGGATTGTCTATAACAATGGGACTATCCAAGAGCCGTGGTCCACGGTCCATGGGGAGAGTAGGAAAATTCATGGAGGCTTGGTTGGTGGCATCATAAGACATGGTATCAACAAGCTGGTGGACAGGGTTAGCTCCATGGGAACTCGCATCGAGCCTCATGTGGCATTGTGGCACAGGAGACTCTGAAGGTACCTGCTTAAAAGAAAAGAATGAAAGTTGGGACACATTTTTTTGTTGATCTAACAAATGATCCACCTCACCATATTGCAGTGAGTGATGAGGAAAAGAATCATCCCATATGGATACTTGCTGCATTTGAAAAGTGGGGGTTGAAGGTGAGGGGATGGAACAAGATCCATTGTAATATTGAGAAGATCCACACTGAGGTAGCACCTCTTCCAAATGCATGTTGATTGAGGCTGGGTAACAGCCAAACATCTGAACGTCTTCCACTTTAAATGGAGACTGCTGGTTGGTAAGCATCAGTTGGTACAAGTAGGCATCAAAGTCCCCATTGTTGCTGTCAATGAACGTGTTGAAGCTGGGAAGAGAGGTGGTGGCAGTGATCTCCGTGGTGCCGAGGTCCATTCCAAGCTTTACAAACTCAGGAGTCAAGAAATCAGAACTGTAATCCTCATATGGTCCTCCACTTTGTGGCAAGGTCCCATACTGTGCCTGAAGACAAGGCATCTCTGCAAGGGAAACATATTAAAACTATTCAAGTTAGAGTGTATTTTGGTCTTCATTACATCTTGCACTACTTACTAAAAACAGATTCTAAAGCGACTGATATCTGGTGCTGTCATATAACAGTTTTATTTCACCTGAGGTCAAAGGTCAAGATGGCCAAATGTGTTTATATGTCAACACTACTCTAAATTCAACAAACTGCCAAGCTCACTAGCATTAGAATTTTACATGCAATGGTAACACTAAGTCAATCCAGGTCAAATTTGGCACTCAAATGCCACCCTCATGCCCTCTTGTTCCATTCTTTTATTCAGGATTCTTAAGCTATTTTTGACTCAATTTTCAAATGGAGTTTATGCCGAGTTTGTTGAATGTAAGCTGGTCATTTTTTCTTCAATCTGCACCCAAGATTTTATCCATTGGAAAGTAGATTTTTGAAAAAGTACTTACATGCTCTGCAATGCTGACTTTTCTTTTTAATGTGATGGCTTAATTCATGTTTTGCCCATTAGAATTAACTTTATTGTCACATGTACTCACATGAGTGTAGTGAAAAGTTTACGGTGTCACCATTTACAGTGCCATCTTAGGTACCAAGGTACAGCATCTTAAGAATAACCACATAGCCACAAATAATTTGTAACAGAACACAACAGTGCAGTGCAAGCAGTTGGCTTTATGACAACAGACATTCTAAATACACTGATACCTGCTGCCATCTTGAGACTTTTTATTCATATTTATAAATGGAATAGCATTGGAAAATGTATTTATTTTTGATTGTGTCACAATGCCAAAGGATCCTATGCAAAACAGTTTAAGATTGATTGATTGATTTAATTGTTGGCACATGTACCAAGATACAGTGAAAAGTGCTGTTTTGCATGCTATACAGGCAGATCAAACCATACAAAGTGCATTAGGGTAGAACGGAGTGAGAATACAGTGTTACAGCTGCAGAGAAGGCGCACCTAAGATGATAGGAACAGGAAGAGACCATTCAGCTCTTGAATCTGGTTCTGCCATATTGCAGTTGGCCCATAGTCCATTTCTCTTCTTTTCTTGTAAGTGTGTATGTGTAGCTAACAGCACTTACTACACAAGCTTGCTTGACATTCACCACTGCCTGGATGGCAGCCAGCAGTGAGACATTGGCAGGGATCGAGGGATAAAACCCAGTGCAGCGGAGAGATCCAGCTTGATGTGACTCATGCCCATGGATAAAGAAGGATTGTAATTTGGAACTTTTATCTTTTTGCTTATTTATTACTTCATACTGACAAGAACTATAGTGTTGAATTTTAACTTATTTCTTTTTTTTCACTTTTTAGCTAAGACTTTGTACTTAAGATGGCACCGGAAATGGTGACATAGTACACTTTTCACTGTACTCCCGCATCCCCTGCACTTGAGTACACATGATAATAAAGCCTCATTTTAATTCTCAAAAAACACACGGCCGCTTCCCTTGTTTGGGCAATCCAACACATGCATAAATCCTGCCATCAGCAAACTTGTATGCTATTTCTCTCAGAACCTACATCTGGATAGTTAGTGGCCAGCCAGCAATGATTAAATGCAATCAGATGCCGTGGGGCTGAAGCAAGCAGACACTATTATCGGGAACACAATAGAATGGAGAGGGTGCTTTATTAGCATGTCCTGTTCTTCTGTGCTCAGAACTCCTGGAACTGCAGTGGCTTCCAGGAGATACACATGTTGCTCCAGCAACACACGCAAGTTCCCCTCCCTCTCATCTCTTGAGCCATACATGAGTACGTCAACAGCAAGTGTTCAGATCAAAAAGGAAATGTGAGCCAGCAGAGGGCAAGGTCAATCAAAGCCATTTTGGTTCTTTTTTTTGACCAAACTATGCCAGTGTGTCTCAGTTGCTAACAGCATATTGTGGAGTTCAAGCCCAGCAGCCAACACTCCAGTGTCCTTCAGAGAGTTGGTATGAACTCGATGGGCTGAATGGCCTACTTCCACACTGTTGCGATTCTATGATTCTAAGTTCTTTCTCTCAAAGGAGGCCATATTTCCTTGCTTGAATAGGCATTAAAGAACCCTCCCTCACTAGCTCTGCTTACCAACCCCAGTGTTGGAAGAAGTGCAGGAACATAAGTAGGATCCTGACAGGACCAGGCCTGCCTTAACTCAATTTTCCTGCCTCTCCTCACATCCCATGATCCCCTGGGGGATCAGGATGGCATCCTGACCAACTGATCCCACAAACAAGATTAGCCAATCATTTCTCTCATCACTGTTCCCAAATTTGTCATGCAATAAAATGGTGACTGCCCTCACTAATATATGAATACAGTCATACAGCACAGAAACAGACCTTTTGGTCCAACCAGTCCATGCTGACCATGTTCCAAAACTAAACTATTCCCACATGCCTGCATTTGGCCCATATCCCTCCAAACCTTTCCTATTCCCGTACTTAACCAAATATCTTTTAAACGTTGTAACTGTACCCACATCCACTTCCTCAGGAAGTTCATTCCACACATGGATCACACTATGTAAAACAATTGCCTCACATGTCTTTTTTAAATCTCTCTCCTATCATCTTAAAAATATGCCCACTAATCTTGAAATCCCCCACCTGTGAGAAAAGACACCTGTCATCCATCTTATCTATGCCCCTCATGATTTTATAAACCTCTATAAGGTCACCCCTCAGCCTCCTACATTCCAGTGAAAAAGGTCCCAGCCTATCTGGCCTTTCCTTCTAACTCAAAGCCTCCATTCCCTTCAACATCCTGGTAAATATCTTATGAACCCTCTTCAGCTTAATAATATCCTTCCTAGAACAGGGTGACCAGAACTGGATACAGTATTCCAGAAGAGGTCTCAGCAATGTCCTGTATAACCTCAACATGACATCCCAACTCCTATACTCAAAGGACTGAGTCATGATGGCAAATATGCTAAGCACCTTCTTAACCACCCTGTCTGCATGTGATCTATATGTCACTGTACTGATACACTACTTAATGCAACTTTAAATTCAACTTACTTCACCACATACTTACACTGGGACAAGGCACAATTGAAATGCAAATTGTGAGTACAGAGTGAGAATTATACACATTGCAAATCTTATTTTCTGCTACCTCAAGTCCCTTGCCCAAGCTGACAGGCCAAGGGTTGGCTCCCCAAGTCTACCTTTTCGAAATTTTGAGTGCCAATATACAGCGGGTAGCAAGCAGAGGAGTCTTGGCAAAAGCAAAGAATGAGACTGCCAGATTTTGTGGAAAGAAGAACTCTTTTTACACACTGACATGTGGCATCCCTTTTCCTATACACTAATTGAGCATGGACTCAATCTTTTGCAACAAGCTCCCTCCCTCTCTTTGACATGGACTGAGTGCAATGTAATTGACCCAAATTGCAGCAAAAAAAGTACAAAAACAAGGCAAATCTTAACAATTAAGTGATAGAAACAGAAATATGCTTTTCTTTCTTCTATGCAGAGTTGACCCACATGAGGCTGCTGGACCAGATAACATCCCTAGCAGAGGGCTCAGAGGATGCTCTGACATACTGGTGGATGTTCTCACAGGCATCTTCAACAGCTCCCTGAGCTGAGCCATAGTTCCAACATGCTTCAAAGCCACTGTCATCGTCTCCGTGCCAAAGAAGTCTTCAGTGTCCTGTCTCAACGACTACCACCCCATTGCGCTAACACCCATCATCATGAAGTGTTTTGAGAGGCTCGCGATGAGGAAGATTAATACCCTGCTGCCCTCTTCACTGGACACCCTGCAGTTCACATATCATCCAAACTGCTTAACAGATGATGCCATTTCCAACACCCTCAAGCTGGCCCTCACCCACCTGGAGAAAAAGGACCCTCATGTCAGACTACTGTTCATAGACTTCAGTTCTGCATTTAACACTATCATTCCTCAGCACCTGGTTGGAAAGCTGGATCTGCTGGGCCCAAATATCACTCTTTGTAACTGGATCCTGGACTTCCTGACTGGGAGACCTCAGCTAGTCTGGATTGGGAACAGTATCTCCAACACCATTACACTGAGCACGGGGGCTCCCAGAGCTGTGTGCTCAGTCCACTGCTGTTCACCCTGCTGAGACACAACTGTGCAGCAACGCACAGGTCGAATCACAAGTTCGCTGATGATACGACTGTAGTGGATCTCATCAGCACGACCGATGAGTCAGCATTTAGAGAGGAGCTGCAGTGGCTAACAGACTGGTGTAGAGCCATCAACCGGTCTCTGAATGTGGACAAGATGAAAGAGATGGTTGTTGACTTCAGGAGGGCACCAAGCGACCATTCTCCACTGGACATCAATGGCTCCCCCATGGAGATCGTGAAGAGCACCAAATTTCTTGGTATTCACCTGACAGAGAATCTCATCTGGACCCTCAACACCAGCTCCATAGCCAAGGAAGCCCAGCAGTGTCGCTACTTTCTGTGTAGGTTGAGGAAAGTCCAACTCCTACCCCCATCCTCACCACATTCTACAGAGGGTTTATTGAGAGTACCCTGAGCTGCTGCATCTCTGCCTGGTTCAGGAATTGCACCATCTTGGATCGTGAGACCCTAAAACAGATAATGAGGACAGCTGAGAGGGCCATCGGGGTCTCTTTTCCCTCCATTACAGACCTTACACCACACGCTGCATCCGAAAGGCTAAGAGCATTGTGGAAGACCCCACACACTCCTCACTCAAACTCTTCTCCCTCCTGCCATCTAGTAGAAGATACCGGAGCGTTTGGTCTCAGCCAGACTGTGCAAGTTTCTTCCCCCAAGCCATCAGGTTCCTTAACACTATAAAGTCAGACCCTATTCCATCTGAAACTCTTGCCACAACTTTGAACTGCTGCTAGAACAATATTTTACTAATTATTCTTTTATTACACTGTAATTTGTACACCACTGTGCCTATTTTCTTGAAATGTCAGAAATCACTGTGCTGTCTTGTAAGTTTTGCACTTCTTATGCACTTTATGCCACCTTGTGTCCGATCGTGTAGTTTGTGCTGTCCATGTAGCATCTTCGTCCTGGAGGAACACTGTCTCGTTTTTACTGTATCAGTTGTATATGGTACAAATGACAAATAAGGCTACTCTTGACTCTTCTTCTCCTGCCAGTGAAGTGAAAGAGTGGTTTGACCATATTTAGCAAAACATTAAAGAACTGTTAGTCATAAGAAATCTGTCATTAAATCAGTTCAGTTACTTCACAGATGGGCACATTGGAATTACAAAGTGGGATTTGGCAGGTATTTATCCGCATCTTGCTGGAGGGCCATCTGGTGGTGAGCTCTTGCAAACACATTTTGGCAGGGAATTTCCCTAATTGTGTGGCCCTGCCACCATCTGAAAGCCACATGAAAAAAAATAGCTGTATCTGGTTAACAGGGCATGTTTACTCCAAATGTTTCAGGTTCTACCACAGTGTTTGACAACAGAAATAGCCTCACCTTTGACCCAGAATTCATTGTGAAATGTAACCTCAACTGTTAGCGCACTTGCCACATATGCCTCAGTTGCTGCTTAACTCTGAAGCTCTTGGTGGTAAATATTCTGGCAGCAGACCACATTTGTTGAACCCAACACTCCACCAATGGTCAGTACCTCCCCAGAAACATTCTGCCAACAGGTTCGCCATCTGGTTCCCTTGCAGCCTTAAGATCTCACCATTATCACCTTGTAATTTCCTGCACTTATTTTCCCTTTTACTTGTAGATCAGCGCAGGTTTTTATTCCATTTCACAAATGCAAAAAATGGAGATGACTTAGGTAACTCGGTGGGAAAGGGGCTCCTGTAGGCAGTAGGAATAGTAAACAGTTAATGTTTTATAGCATCAACAACCAAAGTATCACCCTGGATGAGTACAAAGGGATGTGAATAGTCTGGCCTCCAAAATAAAAGGTTGGCATTCTGTGCTGACACATACTAAATCTCTTCTATCTAAAAAAAGTCAGACTGCAAGGACTGTGTGCTTAGTGAAACGTTCAATAGCGAACATGTTACTAGATAGACAGAAACAGCAGGGAGTCATTAGCAGTGAGTGGGTTTTTACTGTGGTTTCTTAGAATATGTCACTCTGACTCTGAGTCAGAGTCACTTGCAGTATAGCCTATTTAGCCACATCAAGTACATCTGGGCTCTGTGCAGAGCAATGCAGTCACAGTCCCACTCTCCCTGCCTCATTCCCCCAGTAATGATCTTGATTATGTAAAAGGTAGCTATGGTGGCTCAGTAGTTAGTACTGTTGCCTCACAGTGCCATGGATCTGGGTTTGATTCCACCTTTGTGCAACTGTTTGTGTGGAGTTTGCACATTCTCCCTGTGTCTGTGTGGGTTTCCTCCTATAGTTCAAAAGGTGTCCATGTTAGGTGGATTGGCCATGACAAATATGGGGTTACAGGTACAGAGTCTGGTTGGGATGATCTTTGGAGGGTCAGTGTGGACTTGTTTGGCTGAATGGCTTGCTTCTACACTGTAGGGGCTCTGCATTGTTTTGAGGAAGGGTGACTAGATCAGAAACGTTAACTTCAATTTCTCTGCACAGATGCTGCCAAAACTGCTGAGATTTTCCAGCAACTTCTGTTTTTGTTAGGGATTCTATGCTCCTTTTCCACTGGTTTGCAGCTTTCACCATGAAGCTGTTTACATAGGCTCTTACTACACCATGGTCACAACACTGCCTCTCTTCTTTGTGTTGTCCCTGGGTTGAAATGAAAGCTTTCCACCGTAGTTCATTCGTTTTCCAAAGCTTCAAAAAGCATTTTTTTCAATTCATTCACAGGATGTAGACACTACTGGCTAGACCAATATGCACTGTCCATCTTGAATTGCCCTTGAACTGAATTGTTTGTATAACCATTTCAGGGGCAGTTAAGAAGTAACCACATCCCTGTGGGGTCTGGAATCACAGGAAGGCCAGACAAGGTAAGGAAAGCAGATTTCCTTTCCTGAAGGGCATTAGTGAACCAGATGGGTTTTACAAAAATCATCAGTCGTTACAATTAAACTAACTCTGAACTCTAGACCTTCCAAATTCAAATTTCACATTCCTGCAGTGATCACAGGATTTAAACCATGAACCTACTAGTTTAGACGACTAGCCCAGCAATAATGTCACCAGTCTGGGACTCCTTATCCTGTCCTAAGCCTTCCCTTCCATTTACAATCAACTGGCTTCTGCTTTAGCTTTACCCAGTTCCACAGTTGTAAACTCAACGGACTCTGACCTTTCCTTTGGGTAAGGAGAAAACAAACCGCAAAGGAAAACAACAGGGTAGGAGGGGGCAGCTATACATATGCAAATCTAGAGTAATATTTCTGAATTGGGTGGCTTGTGCATAAGATTGGTAGTTTTGCCCTTGCTTGGTGGGTGAAGGCAACCTGAATATTGGCTGAAGGTGGGACGATGCTGAGCCACGATGCCCGTCACTGTTGAATTTCCCACAAATAGTCACGTTGTGAGGAGTGCCCGCCTGGATATGATAGTGGTGTGGTCAACCGAAAGTCAGCCGAACTATTCACCAGGAAGAGTCAGCTCCTCGTTGCATGGAGGTGGTAAATACAGATAAACCAGTGTATGTAACGAGACTATATGCCAACCTGCTTATCAACGCTACAAATGCAGTTTCTCAAAATCTTTCCGTGCTCCCACAATCGCTGCTGGAATTGAGTCTGGAAAATGGGTACCACACTTCCAGCCCGCTTTGAATGCAGACCAATGTGACATCTGCCACTGAATATCACCATAGTTACCTTTACTAGGTCACTCCTCGCCACGCCAACAACAAGCTGAAAGGGTAAAAAAAACCTGCACTGAGACTGGCTGGAAACATGTCAATAAAAGGGGTTAGAAAACAATGTTAATTTGAGCCAGAGAACTGAGAGTTAAAGCACATTCAGATGTCCTTTACTGACCGACCTTGGCTGAAACTCATAAATAAATGTTCTATAGACACTTACAGAGAATGTTCTACATCTTTAATGAAGAGAGATGACTTGTGTAACTCTGCATTCCTCCAGTTCTGACCTCGTATGCAGCTCTGATTTTAATCACTGCTCCATAAGCTGTGTTGGCTTCAAGCTCCTTCTGTAAATTCCCCAGCTCTCTCCTCCTTTAAGACACTGCTGAAAATGGACCTGTTTGGCCTACCCTTTCGTTAGTTAGGGGGGGGGAGGGTGTTGTTTCCACTGGTGGGTGAAACTAGAACTAGGGGGCATAGCCTCATATTAAAGGGGGAACAAGATTTAAGACTGCATTGAGGAGGAACTTCTTCACCCAAAGGGTTTTGAATCTGTGACCCATTCCCTGCCCAATGAAGCAGTTGAGACTACTCAGCTGAATGATTTTAAGGCAAAGATAGATTTTTAAACAGTAGAGGAATTAAGGGTAGTAGTTAATGGGCAAGTAAGTGGAGCTGAGTCCATGAAAAGATCAGCCATGATCTTACTGAATGGCAGAGCAGGCTTGGAGGGCCAGACGGCCTACTCCTGCTCCTGTTTCTTATATTATGTTAAAGGTGCTATGTAACTGTGTGCCGTGTGTTTTCTCAGCATGTACACCAATGGCTGGTTCATTTGCTTTTTGGCTTGGCCTAGGTTACGTAGGTGGGGAGGGCTCACTGAAATGCTGGTCGACCACCTCAGCCCTCTTATCCAAACCTTTTTGGGTTTGGCAGGTGGCTTGATCTTCCTGCTGTATCCAGGCTAAGGACTGTCACTTAATATTCATTGGTTTGCTACATTCCTTCATAACACTTTATTCCTGGAGTGTGACTCAAACCCAGTGCCTTCCAACTCTGAGCCAGGAAAGCTACACTCCAGCTCATCCTCATACAATATCAGCATGTTGTGCCAGTTACAGATTCATTACCTTAGGCACAGCCACAAAGTTCGCCAGGAGGGCTGTACAGAGCAAAAGGACACAGACAGGCAGAGGAGTTTGCTGAATTCTGGGCTGGTCCTACATAAGCCCAGTTAGCCAAGGGTCAGTTAGCCCTAAACTGTTCTGACTCATGGCTAAAGTGGGAAGAGTTTTGAGATTATTTCGAACCTCTAGATTTTTAGCTTGCACTTTATAAATGGGTTGTGGGATGGGTTGGGGGTGGTGGTGCAAAGGGATTGGTACTGTCAAGAAAACGGGACAATTAAGAAATGGAAATCCCTCTTGTAACTCAAGATTATGCAATGAGGATGGTTCAAGTATTGGGCCTGTGAGATTCTGTTATGGGTGCCAAACAATCTTTTAAAGATGATGATTTTGAAAAGGGGACTAATTGTTCCTGCTGGTGTATTGGCCCTAGGGGAGGAGCATTTACAGTCTAAAAACTCTCTGGGGGAGGCAGTGGCTTAGTGCTGGAATATTAACCCAGGGACCCAGGTCATATTTTGGGGAGCCTGGGTTTGAATCCCACCACAGCAGATGGTGGAATTTGAGTTCAATAGAAAAAACATTTGGAATTAAGAGTCTAGTGATGACCATGAATCCATTGTCAGGAAAAACCCATCTGGCTCACTAACCTCTTTCAGGGATGGAAACTGCCATTCTTACCTGGTCTGGCCTACATAAACAAAGCTTTTCACTGTACTTAGGTACATGTAACAATAAATAAACAAACATGTGACTCCAGATCCACAGCAATGCGATTGATTCTTAACTGGGTAATTAGGGATGGGCAATAAATGCTGGCCTAGCCAGAGGTGCCCACATCCCATGAATGAATAAAACAATTACCTTTAATTGACCTCAAAATGTACCAAATGCAACTTTAATGTGGTTTGAAAGAGTCACGGTAGCACTTCAACAACATGTGACATACCCCTCCTCTCTTTATTACCAAAGTGTGACTGGTATCTCAACACGGTTTTCTTTTTTAAAAAGCTCCTTAAGTTACAGGCCAGAGACGTCCACAGCCCTAGCCTGAGCCTCTGCACGATCTCAGTCCAGGGGATGCATGGGTGGAGGTCAAGATGGCTTAGAGTCAGTTCCATGACAATTAGATTGGGCAAGGAATGAGGGTGGAAAACCCCCAAAATCAGGGTTTCTGCTTTTGGCTGAGAATCCAAACAGCTGGAAAATCCATGTGTGTATGGACAATGTCAATTGTAACACTGCTGTGACGGCTCTTGTGGTGCAATAACATGGTGATGTATCCTTTTTTGATACCTATGCTCATCCATGAGGAATGTCCCAGAACTCAGAAAACCATAGTCCAGTAAGGCCCATCAACTTTCAGGGGGAAAAGGGAAGGCTTATGTACGGCATAGGAATTTAGCACAATTCAAAATGAAGGGGTTGCACCCAGTGGTGCAGCAGAACATTAGCCTTGGTCGTGAACTCACGTGTAGCTGGACTGGAGAGGAGCTAAATAGTTCCCTTCTATACTGAACCAGAATTAGATACAGCCGACATTCCACTGCATAGGAACAGGCCACTCAGCCCCCACATCAACTGATCTAATGCTATCAAAATATCCTGCTCCTGCTTTCTCCCACATGTTCATCCATCTTCCCCCTCAAATGCATCTATGCTATTGCCACAAGGCAATGTTGAGGGGAATGAGTTCCATATTTTAACTATTTTTCACATGAAGATATTCCACCTGAATTCCCTGCTGGACTCAATAATGGCCATCTTATATTAATGTCTCTCAGCTCTGGACACCCCTTCCCAGCTCCCACAACTGGAAACATCTCCTCCATATCTGCCTTCTCTAACCCTTTCCAAATCTCAAAAGGTTGTTATAAGGTTGCTCTTCAGTCTTCTACAGCCTGTTCAGTCTTTCCTGGCCGGCAGAACTGTTCTTGTACCTTGTCTCAATTGTTTTTGATATCTTCTTCAGCAACTCCTCACACTTTTGTTGTAAAACATGGAAACCTAAAAACGTGGAAAGCTGTTCATAAGTCTCCCTTGTTGAATGATTTCGTCTCTTACTTTCAGAGCTCCCACCCCTCTGAAAATGTGGCAGTTTTGCCTGATATTTTGTTCAATAACTCAGTGACACCTTGTCAGTTTACTTCAAAGAGACATATTCATTGCTCAGTAAACTGGGTGTTGAGATACTTGTGGTTAAAGTCAAGACAACAGCAACCTGGGTGTTATCAATGACAAACTAACACCTACCAATCTGTACAAAAATAGGTCAGAAAAAAGCATCATCACATCCTGTCCTGAGTATAATATCATTAGACAGTGGAATACTTTCGGCACCTAGGGACATCGTCAATAAGACACACCTGGGTCAGCTAAAAATGGACAGAGATACTGAGTCTGTCCCACTTCAAACAATTCAGCTGTAAATGCAAGAAGAATAACGTGGACACTGGAAATTCAACTGTAAAACCTACTGAACTATATTCAGGGTGAAATGCTTCGTAGACCAGAGATGAAACACACCATGAAAATGTAACAGTGCAATTTAAGGTCAATCGAAAACAGAAAATGCTGCAAATACTTGGCAGGTCTGGCTGCATTTGTGAAGAAAGAAACAGAGTTAACACTTCAGGGTCACCGGCTGTTTACTGGAACCCTTCATCGACTTGAAGCATTAACTCGTGTTTCTCTCCAGGTGCTGCCAGACTTGCTGATTACTTTCTGTTTTTGCTTTAAACTTCCAGTACCAGAACTACTTAAAGTACTGGCATACAACAATGAAACACTAATGTGACACAGCTTAGGACATGTTTCAATATAAATCATTTATATTCTAATAACAAAGTAAAATCAACATTAGAATCTCATTGTTGGGTTCCCTAAAAAGTTATAGTTACCTCAATAATAGTAACTTGCTTACACATAGTGCCCTTCACACAGTAAAACATCTCACAGTAGCGATTATCAGACAAAATTTGACACAAAATCACACATAAGACAGCATTTTAAGGAAAGGGACCAAATAGTTGGTTAAAGAGGCAGATCTCCTCCATATCTGCCTTCTCTAGCCCTTTGCTGAAAAAGTGCAGCAGGTCAGGCAGCATCCAAGGAGCAGGAGAATCGACGTTTCGGGCATGAGCTCTTCTCTAGCCCTTTCCAAATTTCAAAGGTTGTTATAAGGAGTAGAGCTAGACGGCACGGTGGCTCAGTGGTTAGCACTGCTGCCTTACAGCGCCAGGGATCCAGATTTGATTCAACCCTCGGGTGACTGCCTGTATGGAGTTTGCACATTCTCCTTGTGTCTGCATGGATTTCCTCCGGATGGTCTGGCTTCCTCTCAGTCCAAAGCTGTGCAGGTGAGGTACCAAATCGGAAAGTGCTGGAAAAGCTCAGTCGGTCTGGTAGCAACTGTTCAGTCCTGATGAAGAGTCACTCAACCCGAAACATTAACTCTGATTTCTCTCCACAGACGGTGCCAGACAAAAGCTACTGAGCTTTTTCAGCAATTTCTATTTTGGTCTCAGATTTACAGCATCCACAGTTCTTTTGGATTTTATGCAGGTTAGGTGGATTGGCTATGCTAAATTGCACATAGTATCCAAGGTTGCCTGGGCTGGGTGGATCAGCCATGGGATGCAGGGCTGGGGTAAGTCTGGGTGGGTCAGTGTGGACTCAATGGGCCAAATGACTGGCTTCTAGACTGTAGGGGTTTTAGGTGGAGAGGCAGAGAAGTTGAGGGAGGGAGTCCCAGAGCTCAAGGCTTCTGCAATGGAAGGCACAGAGCAATTAAAATCAGCCCATCTCCATTTGGTTCCACTGATCTCATAGACATTGACGAAGCATGTTAAAATTGAGCTGATCAACAGAACCATGTTAAGAAAGAACCATGACACAAAACTCCCTTCTGTAGCTGGGGTGTACTGAGGGCAGCTGATCACTTTTCACTTTTTGCTCTTGGCTTCTTTCACCTCAGCCAACACTTGCTTAATCCAGGTTTGTATTTCGTTTAATTCAAATTAAAAACCTGTTGGTTCTGCAAGAAATTAATACAGCAGTTAACAAAAACAAGAGAAGTGCCTTAATGGATGGCTTTATCAGGTTCTGGCTGTGACTCATCAACAACAGCAAATTGTGAGGAGGGGGTGTAATTGGATGAAAACCATGAAGTAGACACAATTGGAGTAATCACCTCTTTTATACCTGCTCATTGTCCTGTTTCATTGGCATCAATACAGCTAAATCCCATTTAACAATTAGTAAAATCTGATTACGTTTTGTGCCCCCTGCCCATCTCTCCTGCAGCATGTTTAACATGCGCAGTAGCCAAACTTGCTCCAATAATTCACTACAATTCTCAGCTCAAGTCCACCTTCCACATCTGACGTTCTCCACAACAGGTTGGCCATCAAGGTTAGTAAGAGCCTGGTGTGGTGAGAGGGTGAGGTGGATTTGTACAAGCCAATGTTAATGTTGATCTCTCTTTCACTAGGCACCGTCTCTGTGGCTCTAACACTATTCTGCACTCTGTTCTGCTGCCCTGATGCACTTTGCATGGTACGATCTGTCGGTATAACACTTCGTTTTGTGACAATAATAAGTCACAATAAATCATTTTGTAATACCTTCAAATGCGAGGCAGCATGTTGCCTCAGTGGTTAGCACTGCTGCCTCATAGCACCAGGGATCCAGGTTTGATTCCACCCTCTGGTAAATGTCTATACGGAGTTTGCACATTCTCTGTATCAGCGTGGGTTTCCTCTGGATGCTCCAGTTTCCTCCCATGCAAAATTGTCCCATAGTGCCCAGGGATGTGCAGGTTAGTGTGGATTGGCCATGCTAAATTGTCCCATAGTGCCCAGGGATGTGCAGGTTAGGGTGGATTGGCCATGCTAAATTGTCCCATAGTGCCCAGGGATGTGCAGGTTAGGGTGGATTGGCCATGCTAAATTGTCCCATAGTGCCCAGGGATGTGCAGGTTAGGGTGGATTGGCCATGCTAAATTGTCCCATAGTGCCCAGGGATGTGCAGGTTAGGGTGGATTGGCCATGCTAAATTGTCCCATAGTGCCCAGGGATGTGAAGGTTAGGGTGGATTGGCCATGCTAGATTGTCCCATAGTGCCCAGGGATGTGCAGGTTAGGGTGGATTGGCCATGCTAAATTGTCCCATAGTGCCCAGGGATGTGAAGGTTAGGGTGGATTGGCCATGCTAAATTGTCCCATAGTGCCCAGGGATGTGCAGGTTAGGGTGGATTGGCCATGCTAAATTGTCCCATAGTGCCCAGGGATGTGCAGGTTAGGGTGGATTGGCCATGCTAAATTGTCCCATAGTGCCCAGGGATGTGCAGGTTAGGGTGGGATTGGCCATGCTAAATTGTCCCATAGTGCCCAGGGATGTGCAGGTTAGGGTGGATTGGCCATGCTAAATTGTCCCATAGTGCCCAGGGATGTGCAGGTTAGGGTGGATTGGCCATGCTAAATTGTCCCATAGTGCCCAGGGATGTGAAGGTTAGGGTGGATTGGCCATGCTAAATTGTCCCATAGTGTCCAGGGATGTGCAGGTTAGGGTGGATTGGCCATACTAAATTGCTCCATAGTGCCCAGGGATGTGAAGGTTAGGGTGGATTGGCCATGCTAAATTGTCCCATAGTGTAGATTAGGGTGGATGGCCATGTTAAAAATTGTCCCATAATACCCAGGGATGTGTAGGTTAGTGTGGATTGGCCATGCTAAATTGTCTCATAGTGTCGAGGAATGTGCAGGCTTAAGTGGGTTAGACATGGAAGATCCACAGGATTGGGTGGGATGCTCTTCAGAGGATTGGTGATGAGCTGAATAGCCTGCATCCACACTGTAGGGATTCCATGACAAGAATCCTCTTCACTGGAGTCCATTTATATTTTCTGCCCACATGATGGAGACAAAGTCAGAGAGTCATAGAGATGTACAGCATGGAAAGAGACCCTTTGGTCCAACCAATCCATGCCGGCCAGATATCCCAACCCAATCTCGTCCCACCTGCCAGCACCCGGCCCATATCCCTCCAAACCCTTCCTATTCATATACCCATCCAAATGCCTTTTAAATGTTGCAATTGTACCAGCCTCCACCACTTCCTCTGGCAGCTCATTCCATACACGTACCACCCTCTGTGTGAAAAAGTTGCTCCTTAGGTCCCCTTTATATCTTTCCCCTCTCACCCTAAACCTATGCCCTCTAGATCTGGACTGCCCCACCCCAGGGAAAAGACTTTGTCTATTTATCCTATCCATGCCCCTCATAATTTTGTAAACCTCTATAAGGACACCCCTCAGCCTCCCACGCTCCAGCCCCAGCCTGTTCAGCCTCTCCCCATAGCTCAAATCCTCCAACCCTGGCAACATCCTTGTAAATCTTTTCCGAATCCTTTCAAGTTTCACAACATCTTTCCAATAGGAAGGAGAGCAGAATTGCACGCAATATTCCAACAGTGGCCTGACCAATGACCTGTACAGCCGCAACATGACCTCCCAACTCTTATACTCAATACTCTGAACAATAAAAGAAAGCATACCAGACGCCTTCTTCACTATCCTATACCTGCAACTCCACTTTCAAGGAGCTATGAACCTGCACTCCAAGGTCTCTTTGTTCAGCAACACTCCCTAGGACCTTACCATTAAGTGTATAAGTCCTGCTAAGATTTGCTTTCCCAAAATGCAGCACCTCGCATTTATCGGAATTAAACTCCATCTGCCACTTCTCGGCCCATTGGCCTATCTAGTCCAGATCCTGCTGTAATCTGAGGTAACCTTCTTTGCTGTGCACTACACATTTTGGTGTCATCTGCAAATTTACTAACTGTACCTCTTATGCTCACATCCAAGTCATTTATGTAAATGACAAAAAGTAGAGGACCCAGCACCGATCCTTGTGACACTCCACTGGTCACAGGTCTCCAGTCTGAAAAACAACCCTCCACCACCACCCTCTGTCTTCTACCTTTGAGCCAGTTCTGTATCCAAATGGCTAGTTCTCCCTGTACTCCATGACATCTAACCCTGCTCACCAGTCTCCCATGGGGAACCCTGTCGAATGCCTTACTGAAGTCCATATAGATCACATCTACCACTCTGCCCTCATCAATCCTCTTTGTTACTACTTCAAAAAACTCAATCAAGTTTGTGAGACATGATTTCCCACGCACAAAGCCATGTTGACTATCCCTAATCAGTCCTTGCCTTTCCAAATACATGTACATCCTGTCCCTCAGGGTTCCCTCCAACAACTTGCCCACTAGCGACATCAGGCTCACTGGTCTATAGTTCCCTGGCTTGTCCTTACTATCCTTCAGACCTTTTTATTTAAACCGATGAAGAGCTCTCTCACTTTCAAATTCAAACCTAACTCTGATAGTTCCTGCCACCCGAATAATTTTGACTGACCAGCATTTCAGCTCTTTCCCCTCTTTCAGACCTCTATTTTAAGATAAAAAGTTGATCAAATTGAACAAAATTAGAATTGACCATCTCTTAGGCACACTATAACAAAACCCAAAGGGAAACTTACCAATTTGAATCAAAATATCCTTTTGAGGGAGATAACTGAGCCCAACCCCTGCAGTGCCCATTGGCCACAAATCCCCTTCTTGCATTGAACAGGAGCTGAATTGGGATTTGGACCTCCTCCCAAAGAGCACGAAGCCTCTGTGATAATATCACTACCGCCCTTGAAAATTTTCTGAGGCATTTTGTGGCAAGGTTAGAGATAAAAACACAGAAGCAAACCATAGTTTTTGAGGTGGTGCACCATTTTGGGTCGAGGTGAAGTATCCCCGATATGCACTCCCATTGTGTGTTTTCTTGATTTCCTGCTTTCTTTTCTTTCAAATCAAGCCCGAAGCGGCAGAGAAGGTGATTTTAAAAAAAAACTCTCGAAGCTGCTGTCGGGGATTGGAGGGGCAAGGGACAGCCGTCATCCAGCAAAAGCTGCCAGCGGGAACAAGGGGGTGCGCGACATCAAACCACGAGCGGGAGGGGGGACCCCCTCCTTTACCGTGGCCGCTTCCATTTAGCAATTGGCGGTTCCTGTTTGGGACGCGGCACGGATAGTGGAACGGGGGGCGGGAGGGAGGAACAGCAAGGTGAGCCCGCCCGCAGCTCACCACGGTTCTCTTGGGGAGGGGGTTCTGGCGGGAGCGGGCCATCTCGGGGTTTTCCTTTCAGCCTTGAAAAGATCGGACGCGCCAGTTGTTTGACGGCGGCAACTTGCAGCAATTCCAACCCACTTGCCCGCCTTCGTGGACAGTCTGCACAACTTTATAATGTTGAATTACAACTATTTTTAGCATAGGAGCTTCTTGTGGCGCAGTGGTGGATTCTCAAATCCCACCTGTTCTGGAGATATAGTAAGTCTCTTGCATTTTTCTTCCTAACCTGATGAGTTTTGCAGTAAATCCTACCGCAAGTACACACTACAGGTGGCGCCTCTTATTTTTAAATGACTCGATCACGTCAAGAAAACTCATCAGAATAAACGTCACTTTTGCATGTAGGCATGATCAAAGTAGCAATGGATATCAAATTATTCACTAAAAAGACACTTGCTAATCTGCATTAGATTTACACTTGTTTCATCTGACATTCTGCTCCCGCATACCTCGGATTTTATTTTTTCCATTTAAGCATTTTTTTCTAATCAACCTGTTCGGAAATGTTATTACAAATATTCCCTTTCGCACTTATTTAGTTTATGGATATTTGTATTTTGTTTTACATCAGGGGAAATGTCCTTTTTTTTACTTGTAAGTATTTATACAAGTCGGAGTAACAAACTTCCCCCACAGTCACATCCGCTAACCTAAATAAAATATTTGTTTACCTATTGTCTCAACTAATACAGAATGTATGAACTGATTTAATGCAATGTTGCAATTACAATTAGTCATAGAGATGTAGAGCAAGGAAACAGACCCTTCGGTCCAATCTGTCCATGCCGACCAGATATCCCAACCCAACCTAGTCCCACCTGCCAGCACCCAGCCCATATCCCTCCAAACCCTTCCTATTCATATACCCATCCTGATACCTTTTAAATCTTCTAATTGTACCAGTCTTCACCACTTCCTCTGGCAGCCCATTCCAAACAGGCACCACCTTCTGCGTGAAAAAGTTGCCCTTTAGGTCTCTTATATCTTTCCCCTCTCACCCAAAACCTCTAGTTCTGGATTCCCCCATCCCAGGGGGGAAAAAACTGGTCTATTTACCCTATCTATGCCCCTCATGATTTTATAAACCTCTATGAGGTCACCCCTCAACCTCCAACGCTCCAGGGAAAACAGCCCCAGCCTGTTCAGCCTCACCCTGTAGCTCAGATCCTCCAACCTGGGCAACATCCTTGTAAATCTTTTCTGAACCCTTTCAAGTTTCACAACATCCTTCTGATGGGAAAGAGACCAGAATTGCATGCAATATTCCAACAGTGGCCTAACCAATGTCCTGTCCAGGCGCAATATGACCTCCCAACTCCTGTACTCAATACTCTGACCAATAAAGGAAAGCATACCAAACGCCTTCTTCATTATCCTATCTACCTGCAACTGTACTTTCAAGGAGCTATGAACATGCACTCCAAGGTCCCTTTGTTCAGCAACACTCCCCAGGACCTTACCATTAAGTGTATAAGTCCTGCTAAGATTTGCTTTCCCAAAATGCAGCATCTTGCATTTATCTGAATTAAACTCCATCTGCCACTCCTCAGTCCATTGGCCCATCTGATCAAGATCTTGTTGTAATCTGAGGTAACCTTCTTCGCTGCCCACTACACCTCCAATTTTGGTGTAATCTGTAAACTTAACTAACTGTACCTCTTATGCTCACATAGAGTCATGGAGATGTACAGCATGGAAACAGACCCTTCGTCCAACCTGTCCATATCGACTAGATATCCCAACCCAATCTAGTCCCACCTGCCAGCACCCGGCTCATATCCCTCCAAACCCTTCCTATTCATATACCCATCCCATCTAAATCATTTATTTAAATTACGAAAAGTAATGGACCCAGCACCGATCCTTGTGACACTCCACCAGAATTATTCCACTGTTCCCTCTTATTTCCACACCGGAATTGGCAATATAGTTCAAGGTGAGCAAAATGTTCAAAATTAATGCTGTGATGCTGGACAGAGCAAATGAATCCCTCGTCTAGATTTTTCCGCGAATTGACCTGTTCTGGGATCTTATTATGCACCTCACCAGCAAGCGGGACTTAAACCCAGCTCAGAGGTAGACTCACTACCACTGCTCCACAACAAATCCCTGGTCGGTACTGAGTTAGTAGAAGTCAGGCGGGCAGAATTACTCCCATCCATGAGGGAAGGAGGAAGACCGGTCGGGGTTGTCATTCCTGTGGTTTTCTTGGGTGTTTGGATCCTGAGGGAGGACTGACTGATGCTGTTAAACGGCACTTATGCTTACACAGCCAGCTGCACTCATCCGCCTGAGCTCACAGCCGAGGAACTGCTAATGTAGTGTGAGCCATCTCAGCAGAAACAGCCAGGAAGAAACACTGCTCATTTTTTAAAAAAAAGAGAGACGGAGTCATAAAATAAAAGCACTGTTGCACCTCTGGCACACCTACTGGCCAGTCCCACAGCTATTCTGGAAACCACTCTACCAACGATTCAAAGTTGTGATTTCTGCAGTTTAGATTTTTGGGCTCAATCTTGCTTTTCTAACAATGCCACAAGTTTTAATTGCATCAACAGTGAAGTTGTTCCCTACCCAGTTAAAGCCTGGGGAGTCGGCACCGGGATAAACCAGCCTTGCCCCAGCAGTTGAATGCAACTAATATAGAATGTGACAGTGCGTTACTCCTGCAACAATGAGCCCTGAGTAACAGTCGGCGTTACTGTTCTCGTTGACCCGATTTCTTGCACTGTAATTCCACTTAACGCTGTCCTGCAAACCCTTTCTCTCCCCAGCACAGTTTGCACGACCTTCACAGATGTTACAGTTGGCCGGTTCGCCTCACCGTTACTTCTAAAGCAACAGCTGAATTCCAGCTTCCTGCAATTGAACCGTATTCTGTACACAAGCGCAGGCAGCTACAAAACCTCAGCAAGTTCCTCCTAAGTGCCACACACAGAACTTGGAAATGCTGTCTTCATACATGCTAACTTGCAATATTTTGAGGATTACGTTTGCAAAAAAAAAGTACGTCTAGAGCAAAACAGAGTAAACCAAAATAAATCATTGTCTTGGAGTGTAAAAAAAACTGATTTATGTTCCCGCCATGTAATTCATAACACGTTTTTCTTAAAGAAAGCAATAAGCTATTACTTGCAATACATACCTGATGGTTAAAAACGTGTGGTATATCTTTTGCTTTGTTAAAAAAAAATCCAGATCAAAAACGATGCATAGAAATAGATTTGGAAAACAAAGAGGGGAATAAAAACAAACTCCCAGCTGATGGTTTCGCTTGCCCAGCCAAAGGAGCAGGTTGGAAGCACCTGCCTGAGTTGCTGAAGAGCCTAAGTCCCTTTCTGCAGCCTCCCTCCCCGGCTTCTGGGAATTACTCTTGTCAATTGCACTGTAATGAACTATCCATTCGGTCCGGGAAGTAGAGGGGAGGGAGGGAGGAAAGTTTGTTGGTCGGGGTGGGGGGGCGCTCCTATTGGTCTGCCTCCCGGCCTGTAGGTGGCACCCCGTCTGGGAACCGGGCCAATGGCTGGGCGACGGAATGCTGGCTGACGCGCACGGAGCCACCGGTGACGCGGAGGACGATCCAAAAATAGCCTCAGGTGAGCCCCACTGGTTTCCGCGCGAAAAAAGGATGTCCAACCTGCTGAGTACCTCCCCAGCATGCCAGCAGATTGAAGCAGGATGAGGGTTTGCATATCTTCCCTTTGCTGTGATTGTGATCAGATTTATTTTTGTTACATGTACCGAGCTACAGTGGAACAGTAAGGAATGCAAAGGTGGAACCCATGGAATCCCTACAGTGTGGAAGCAGGCATTCAGCACATCGAAACCACACCAACTCTCCGAAGAGCATCCCATCCCCTGTAACCCACATTTTCCATCATTAACCCACCTATCCCTGGACACAATGGGCAATTTAGCACAGCTCATTCACCTGATCTGCACATCTTTGGACTGTGGGAGGAAACCGGAGCACCTGGAGGAAACCCACGCAGACACGGGGAGAATGTGCAAACTCCACACAAGTCACCTAAGGGTGGAATCAATCCAGAGTCCCTGGCACTGTAAGACAGCAGTGCCGCCCTAAGCCACCGTGCCACCCAATGATCTCTTCCCTTTATTCATTCAGGGAATGTTGAACATCACCAGTCCTGGGCCTGTCCCTAACATTTTGGAAAGGCAAATCAGGGTAGCACTTATACATGTAATGGCAAGGTCCTGGGGAGTGTTGCTGAACAAAAAGACCTTGGAGTGCAGGGTCATAGTCTCTCGAAAGTGAAGTCACAGGTAGATAGGATAATGAAGAAGGTGTTTGGTATGCTTTCTTTTATTCATCAGAGTATTGAGTACAGGAGTTGGGAGGTCATGTTGCAGCTGTACAGGACATTAGTTAGGCTGCTTTTGGAATGTTGTGTGCAATTCTGGTCTCCTATAGGAAGGATGTTGTGAAACTTTAAAGAGTTCATAATACGCTGGGGCTGTTTTCCCTGGAGTGTCAGAGGCTGAGGGGTGACCTTATAGAGGTTTATAAAATCATGAGGGGATATAGATAGGGTAAATAGACAACATTTTTTTCCCTAAGGAGGGTGAGTCCAGACCTCGAGGACACAGGTTTAAGGTGAGAGGGGAAAGATTTAAAAGGGATCTAAGGGGCAACTTTTTTACGCAAAGGGTGGTGCATGTATGGGATGTGCTGCCAGAGGAAGTGGTAGAAACTGGTACCATTACAACATTTAAAGGGCATCTGGATGGGTATATGAATAGGAAGGGTTTAGAGGGATATGGACCAAGTGGAACTAGATTAATTTAAGATATCTGGTCGGCATGGACGAGTTGGACCGAAGGGTCTGTTTCCGTGTTGTACATCCTTTGACTCTACCCCTGTAGTAAGGTGTTTTCTTGACAAGTTTCAAGTGTCAAGTTTCTTGGAGCTAATTCATTCAAGCAAAAGATTTTCAGGCAAGACAACATTTTCCTCACCAAAGGTGTTCTGCCCAAAGATGCTGCCAGACCCAGGGAACATTTCTGCTTTAAGTATCCAGAGCTATTGGCTTTACAGCTGACATGATAGGAAGATGTTGCATTTGTGTAGCATCATTCATGATTCAGCATCCTGAAACGTCTAGAGTGTGTTACAGGTGCTGAGGTGTCTGTACTATGTAGGTATAATAGAGGAAACATGGAAGCCGATTTGTACACAGCAAGCTCCCACAGACAGCAACATAATCACATAATCTGTTTTTCTTGATAATTGTTGAAAGATAAATATTGGCCAGGACATTATGGAAGAACACTCCTGTCTTATTTAAAATAGTGCTGTGGGATCTCTCAATTTCACCTGAGAGAACAGACAGAACCACACATTATTTAACTGAAGGAGAGTTATGTCTGATGGCTGAGCATCTCCTCCATACTGTATTTATAGAGTCTACTGAATGGCTGCAGCACTGAAGGAGGGCGTTCACCCGTTGTGGCTGTGCTGGTTTTCTGAAAAAGCAGTTCATCCCAAGCCACTCCCCTGCCATCCTGCATGCTTTTCCATTTCAGATAATGATCCAATTCCCCTTTGAAAGTCTTGATTGAACCTGTTTCCCTGCACTCTCAAGCAGCATATTCCAGATCCTAATCACTTGCAGTACAAAGAAGTTTTTCTTCACGTCTGCATTGTTTCTTTTGCCAATCACTGTGCCCTCTGCTTCCACCCAATAAGAATCATTTTTCCCTTTTTTTAAAAAATTCATGCACGGGATGAGGGGGCCACTGGCCAGACCAGCATTTATTGCCCATCCCTAATTGCCCAGAGGGGAGTTAAGAGTCAAGCACATTGACTGTGCATCTGGAATCACATGTAGGCCAGACGAGGTAAGGATGGCAGTTTCTTTCCCTAAAGGACGTTAGTGAACAACATGGGGTTTTCTGACAATCCACAATGAATTCCTGGTCATCATTAGGTTCTTAATTCCCCATTTTTATTGAGTTCAAATTCCACCATCTGCCATGGCTTGTTTCGAACCCAGATGCCTCAAACATTAGCTCAGTGTCTGGATTAACAGTCCAGCAATAATATCACTAGACCATCACCTCCCCTATCTACCCATTCTGTCCAGACCCCTCATGAAATTGACCCCCTCTACCAGATCTCCACTCAGCCTTCTCTTCACCAAGGAGAACTGTCCCAATGTCTCCAATCCATGTGCATAGTTGAAGGTTAACAATCCTGAGACCATTCTCATGGTTCTTTTCTGACCTCTTTCTAACACCTTCACACCTTTCCTGAAGTGAGGTGCCTAGAATTGGACACAATCCAGTTGAGGCTAAACCAGTGTTGATTCCAGCTTTAGCATAACTGCCTTGCTGTTGTACTCTCTGTATCTGTTGCTAGGAGGTGACAAGCTTTACTAACCATGCTCTCAACCTGTACAGGTACCATCAAGCATTTGTGCATGTACACACCCAGGTCCCTCTGCCCCACGCCCCCTTTTGAACTGTTCCCTTTCTTTCGTTTTTCTGCCTTGTTCCAACTAAAATGTAGAACCTTGCACCGATCATCATTAAATTTAACCTCCCACTCATCTAACCATTCCACCAAGATCTGTAGAACTCATTGCTGCAGAGGGCTGTGGAGGCCAAGTCAATGAGTGTCTTTAAGACAGAGATAGGTAAGTTCTTGATTGGTAAGGAGATCACGGGTTACAGGGAAAAGGCATAGGAGAATGGGGTTGAGAAACTTATCAGCTATAATGGAATGATGGGCCGAATGACCTAATTCTGATGGTCTTATGTCCTTTTGCAGGTCTGCACTATCCTCCTCACAATTCATAATGAGTCACATTTTGTGTGATCTGTCCTGTCCACCAGGGTCACCTTCATCGATATATATCAGTAATGAAATGTTGACCTAGGCTTGACCCTCAGATTTTGAGAGGACAGCTCGAACATGTGTTTGTTTTGTTCATATCTGAGGTTGGTACCAATTGTGGATACCCATGGGCTGAGGTGATGAGGAGGGGAGGTTTGTAATCCCTGTTTGACACTGCAGCATTAGCTTCCACAGCATTGTTTTTTCCAATTACTGTTCATAGATTATAGCAATCCACTTTACAATCCCTTTCACTAATAGGTCCGAATCTTACCAGAAATTGGCTAAGTGACAATTCTGTAAGATTTCATAGAGGGGTTATCGCTTTGGAGTCGTGCGAGTTTTCTCAATCAACACAAGCTTTCCTCATTAATGCCGAAATGGTATCTCTCTTGTCTGATGCTTGTTGAAATGCTCCCACTCATTGTCGGCGGAGGTACTTGCCACTGCTTTCCTGGTGCAGGTACCATCCTAAAAAGCCCATTGTGCCTTCTTTACTGTGCCAACTTAAGTGCCACAATCTTCGTTCTGATATGTCACATTCACTCACTCTCTCTCTCTGTTACTGTACCCACCTCCCACCTAGGTACACGCTCTGACCCTCTCACTATCGCCTACAACTTGCTCACTTGCTCTCACCCACCCTAACCCCTGGAACCACTAACCTTCCATGCTGTCAGTGCTGCCCACTCACCCACTTACTCAGGACACATCCTCACCTACACCAACAGTAACTGCTGTGGCATTGACTATCATCTCACCCAAACCTTACCCTTCTGTCATTCAAGGGATGAAATAAACAGCCTGTGAAAGGACCAAAAGAGCTGGGTAGGTGGTTGGGTGCACAATATGCAGCTTGCCACCCCACAGTCAACAGTATGGTGCCACAAGATGTGCCCTCCTCCTCTGTGGAAAAGACCACCAGTCCCTCAGCAGGTGCATTGGCAAGAGTGCCTCCTGCACCCCCACCAGCTCAGATACTGACACCTCAGTGGGCATATTTGTCATGTTAGGATCAGGGGGTATCTGCTGGTGAACCTTCACAGCCCAGTCTCCACAGCTGGCCAAGGAAGAAATGCCCACCAGGTTGTTGGCACTTAGAGGACTACCTGAGACCAGGCAGGGAAGTTCCCCATGATATCAGCTATCAGGGACTTCATAGAAACACAGGAGGAGCAAGCGGCTTTGAGAGAGGACTCCATCACCTTATCTACCCATGCTGCCTGGCAATCGGCTGGGGCAGTGAAGTGAGGCTGGCATATGTCAGATGCTAGAGTCCATAGACACGTGCAATTGCTACCCATGTAGCCCACCCAAGACGTTGGTGCCGGCGGTCCAAGATGGAGGTGAGGAGGAGCATGCAGCGAGCTGGAATCACCAAATACCCTGCTCTAACTTTCATGTCTGGAATTCTCGGTGTCTAGGTTCTATCCGGTGGATGGAACAATGGGAGCCTGTGTATTGAGGTGAGATTAAGTAACAATGAGCGATAATTCCTGTTCATAGGCCTCTCACTAGCAAGAATCTCATCTCAATATCCAGGACTTGATTGGAAAATGTGTTTTGGTCTCAATATCAAGGAGGACTTCATTCAACATCCCACCTGATTTCCCCAAATTTCACAGTAGTCCACGTCATTCAGGGACTGGGAAGATTCTGTCCACAGTCTTGCATATTTGTTGCAGAATGACTGTTTTAGGAGGTGGACACTTGCCTGTTCTATCAACAAACTCACTCATGTATCCAGTGCTGACTCAAGTTTGGATGACTTAGAGAGATGCCATACAAGCAAGCATAAGTAGGTAGCCAACTGACTAATGGAAAGCCTATCAAATATTGCTCATAATTTACAACAAGGTTAATGTGGGTAGCACCTGCCTGGAAATGGGTAAGATGGGGCGAATTGCCTACTTTTGAGCGCAAATAGAATTTCCTGGCATCTGCAACAACAGAAACAGACCATTTGGCCCATCTGTACCACGTCCGCACTCCTTCCACCCTATTCTTTTAAATACAATGTAGCCAGCCCCTGCTGGCTCACTGTAGCAAAAACAATTCATGGAAGGTTACACAAGGCAAAACAGAAACTTACAAAATTAATGATGAAATGTCTGGGTGATCCTCCTTTTGCTGTATTTGATCAAACCTCACTCACATCTCCTTCTCTTTCTTTCTCCCTCTTTATTTCCCTGACAGCATATATTTCATCAGTCACTGTCCCTGGGAAAAAAAAGTTTTCCTGAATTTCCCATTGGATTACTTGGAATGATCCAAGGTCTTTTTTCCCAGCATAGACGAGTCCAAAACTAGAGGGCTAAGGTTTAGGGTGAGAGGGGAAAGATATAAAAGGGACCTAAGGGGCAACGTTTTCACACAGAGGGTGGTACGCGTCTGGAATGAGCTGCCAGAGGAAGTGGTGGAGGCTGGTACAATTATAGCATTTAAAAGGCATCTGGATGGGTATATAAATAAGAAGAGGTAGAAGGATATGGGCCAAGTGCTGGCAAATGGGACTAGATCAGTTTCTGATATCTGGTCAGCATGAGGGGTCTGTTTCCATGACAGCCCTGGCTCTAATGCAATACCATCTTATATATTAAAACTGCCAAATTTTGGTCTCCAAAATAGACAGGCGGGAGGCTGGAAGAACACAGCAGGCCCGGCAAAGGGGAGAAGTCAACATTTCGGGTGTAACCCTTGCCCCAGTCCTAAAGAAGGATTACACCCGAAACATTGACCTCTGCACCTCCTGATGCTGCCTGGCTTGCTGTGTTCTTCCAGCCTCCTGCCTGTCTACTTTGGATTACAGCATCTAACCAAGTTTTGTTCTCCCCCACGCATACTTTTCTGTCTACAGGATTGAAGGCTGTGATAAGTTTGAAGATCTCGAACAGATCAACCTCTAATGAATTAGATCATATCGATATGATTCGCCTTCAAAACAATGGTCATGAAGGGCTGATGGAAATACCTTTCTAACCACTTGGCTTTGTTGCAGCTGGACTCTCTATCCCTGCACTAAAAATAAAGCAACATGCAATCTGGGGACTTCAAGTCTACTCCTTGCCTTGTAACACTTGCTGCTGCTAAGGCCTGACATCACTTTGTGTTGCATTCTTTTAACTTGCCTATCACCCTCAATAGGGCTGCAGGGCCATCCTTGGAATGTAGTTGGTGCAGCACTATCAGTACACAGGCTAACCACTGAAGAAAGTGGCTTCATCGCAAAGGCTGAGCAATCTTTTAATGCATCGAATCTCCTACAGTGTAGCGAGAGGCCATTCAGCCTATCAAGTCTACATTGACCCTCCAAAGAGCACTCCACCCCTACTCCTGTATATTATGGGCCAAGTTAGCATAGCTAGCCCACCCTCACCTGCACATCTTTGGACTGTGGGAGAAAACCCACACAGACAGTCACCCGAGGCTGGAATCAAACTGCGGTCCCTGGTGCTGTGAGGCAGCGGTGCTAACCACTGAACCACCACACAGCCTTAGCATGAGCAATCCCTTTCCCAGAACCATATGGCACGGAATTAGGCCCTTCGGCCCACCAGTCCTGTGCGAGCTCTTTGAAAGACCTCTTTCATCTTGCTTACCTTTGTTCCACGGCTCAAACAAAATGTTCCTTTTAAAGTATTCATCTCTTTCGAAAGCCATCATTGAATCCCTTTCAAACAGTGTATTCCAGATCTTAACAACTTGCTATGCAAAACAAAAATTCTCGTCATCTCTCCCATTGATCCTCATGCCAATCACTTCAAATCTGTATCCATGGTTGCTGACGCTCTGCAGTGGGACATTATGAGCTGAAAAATGTGTTGCTGGAAAAGCGCAGCAGGTCAGGCAACATCAAAGGAGCGGGAGAATCGACGTTTTGGGCATAAGCCCTTCTTCAGGAATTATCTCCTTATTTACTGTCACCAGAATCCTTCATCATTTGGAACATGTGACTTTTGCAAGTTAGGATGCTAACGAAAGGCAGTGACCTAGTGGTATTATTGCAAGACTATTAATCCAGAGACCAAGATAATATTCTGGCGACCTGGGTTTGAATCCTACCATGATAGATGGTGAAATTTGAATTCAATAAAAATCTGAAATTAAAGGTCGAATGATGTCCATGAAACTATTGTCGATTGTCAGAAAAATCCATCAAATTCACTAATGTGCTTCAGGGGAAGAAATTTGCCATCCTTACCTGGTTGGGCTGACACATAACCCCAGATCCACAGCAATGTGGGTGACTCTCAGCTGCCCTCTGAAATGGCCAAGCAAGCCACTCAGTTGTATCAATCACTACAAAGACACAACAAAGAAATGAAACTGGATGGAACAGCTGGCATCAACTTAGGGACAGGAAAAGATAACAGCAGAAACAGCCCTGCCAACCCTACAAAGTCCTCCTCACGAACATTGGGGAGCTAGGACCAATATTGAGAGAGTTATTCCAGACTAGTCAAGCAACAGCCTGACATTGTCTATAATGTATGATTCTGTAAGTATGACTATGTCCCAGACACCACCATCACCATCCCTGGATACATCCTGTCCCACAGGCAGGACAAACCCAGCTGAGGTGGGGATACAGTCGGGAGGGAGTGATCCTGGGAGTTGTCAGCATTGACTCTGGGCCCCATGAAGTCTCATGGCTTCAGGTTAAACCTGGACAAGGAACCCTCCTGCTGATTCCCACGTACCATCCTCCCTCGGCTGATGAATCAGTACTCCTCCACATGGAACAGCACTTAGAGGAAGCACTGAGGGTGGCAAGGTCACAGAGTGTACCCTGGGTGGGGGATCTCAATGTCCACCACCAAGAGGGGCTCAGCAGCAGCAGCAGCGTTACTGACCGAGCTGGTCAGGTCCTAAAGGACATAGCTGCTACCCTGGGTCTGCGGCAGGTGGTGGGGGAACCAACAAGAGGGAAAAACATACTCAACCTCATCCTTACCAATCTGCCAGCTGCAGATGTATCTGTCCATGACAGTATCGGTAAGAGTGACCATCACACAGTCCTTGTGGAGACAAAGTCCCACCTTCACATTGAGAATACCCTCCATCGTGTTGTGTGGCACTATCACTGTGCTCAATGGGACAGACTCCAAACAGATCTAGCAACTCAGGACTGGGCATCCATGAGGCTCTGTGGGCCATCAGCAGCAGCAGAACTGTACTCCAGCACAATCTGTAACCTCATGGCCCGACATATCCCCCACTCAACCATTACCATCAAGCCAGGGGATCAGCCCTGGTTCAATGGAGAGTGCAGGAGGGCATGGCAGGAGCAGCACTAGGCATTCCTGAAGGTGAGATGTTAACCTGGTGAAGCCACCAAACAGGATTACTTACACGCCAAACAGCAAAAGCAGCAGGTGATAGACAGAGCTAAGAGATCCCACAATCACTGGATCAGATCTAAGCTCTGCAGTGCTGCCACATCCAGTGGTGAATGGTGGTGGGCGATTAAACAACTCACTGGAGGAGGAGCCCCCACAAATATCCCCATCCTCGATGATGGAGGAGCCCAGCACATCAGGGCAAAAGGTCAGGCTGAAGCTTTCACAGCAATCTTCAGCCAGAAGTGCTGAGTGGATGATCCATCTCGGCCTCCTCCAGTGATCCCCAGCATCATAGATCCCAGTCTTCAGCCAATCCGATTCACTCCATGTGATATCAGCAACGGTTGGAGACACTGGATACTGCAAAGGCTATGGGCCCTGACAACATTCCAGCAATGGGACTGAAGACTTGTACTCCAGAACTTGCTGCTCCCCCAGCCAAGCTGTTCTGGTACAGTTATAACACTGGCATCTACCCAACAATGTGGAAAGTTGCCCAGGTGTGTCCTGTACAAAAAAGCAGGACAAATCCAACCCGGCCAATTACCGTCCCCATCGGTCTCCTCTCGATCATCAGGAAAGTGATGGAAGGTGTCACCAACAGTGCTATCAAGCAGCACCTACTCAGCAATAACCTACTCAGCAATAACCTGCTCAGTGACGCCCAGTTTGGGTCCCACCAGGGTCACTCAGCTCCTGACCTCATTACAGCCTTGGTTCAAACATGGACAAAAGAGCTGAACTCCAGAGAGGAGGGGAGAGGGACAGCCCTTGACATCAAGGCGGCATTCGACCGAGTGTGGCATCAAGGAGCCCTGGCAAACCTGGAATCAATGGGTATCAGGGGGCAAACTCTCCACTGGTTGGAGTCATACCTGGCACATAGGAAGATGGTTGTGGTTGTTGGAGGTCTGTCATCTCAGCTCCAGGACATCTCTGCAGGAGTTCCTCAGGGTAGTGTCCTGGGCCCAACCATCTTCAGCTGCTTCATCAATGACCTTCCCTCCATCACAACGTCAGAGGTGAGGGATGTTCACCAATAACTGCACAATGATGGCGGCAGAGTAGCAGGACTTCATGCTTACCTGCTCCCATCTGCTTTCTTTCTTTACTTTTTACTTCTGCTCTTTCTCTTTCATTTTTGTTCTTTTGTTTTTTTAAATTTGGCAGGTTAGTTGGCAGCATTGGAGCAGCAGCGAGAACATGCCATACACAGAGTGGCAGCAGACTGTTCAAGATGCCTGCGCTGGCAAGCTGATATCTTGGAAGAGGTTGGCCAGAGCAGGACTCTTGGCACAGCAGTGGCCTGGCCTGGCAGCAGACCCAGGGACTCCTGGTTATCCTTGAGATGGTGGTGTCCGTTCCTGGTTGTGATAGTCCTGGAGCCATGGTATTCTAGTTATCGGTGAGGCGGTGGCAGCAGCTCCTGGTTGTGGTAGGCCCGGAACCAGGGACCCCGGGTTATCAGTGAGGCGGTGGCAGCATTTCCTGGTTATGGTAGGCTCGGAGAGGGGTCTCCTGTTTGCAGGGCAAGTGTGTGTTAGCACGGGATTCAGCAGCAAAGTCATCCCATTGGCAAAGAGATGGCACCTAAAGAGTGGCAATTCCTACATTGGTCGGTCTGGCACAGGTGGTAGTGAGGTGGTGGAGGAGGGGTGGTCGTACAGGGTTTGTTGGTGAACCAGCTCAGGCCCAATGGTGGAGGCAGCAGAACAAAGACAGGCACTCTCTCAGCTGTATCTTTATAGTATTTTTATTCTTAAAACATTCAAAATGGTGGCCAACTGTGACAACAGTTGAAGCTTTTCACTGTATTTTACCATTTTTTTCACTGTAGAATGCAAGTGACAATAAATCATTCAGAATCAAATGTTCAGCACCATTGACAACTCCTCAGGTGCTGAAGCAGGCCATTTTCAAATGCAGCAAGATCTAGGCAATATCTAGGCTTGAACTGACAATTGGCAAATAACATTCATGCCACACAATTCTAGGCAATGACCATCTCCAGTAAGAATCTGACCATCCCTCTTTAATATTCAATGATGTTACCATCACTGAATTGCCCACTATCAACATCCTCGGGGTTCTTACTGACCAGAAACTGAACTGGACACGACATAAATATAGTGCCTACAAGAGCAGGTCAGAGGCTAAGAATACTGCAGCAAGCAACACACCTCCTGACTCCCCAGAACCTGCCCACCATCTACAAGGCTTCAGTCAGGAGTGTGATGGAACACCCCCCACTCACCTGAATGGGTGCAGCTCCAACAACACTCAAGAAGCTTGACACCATCATTAGTGCAGAGTGGAAGCCATGTGTATTACCTTCAAGATACACCTTAGCCTCATTTAGCAGCACCTTCCAAACCCACAACCACTTCCATTCAAAGGACAAGGGCAGCTGATACATGGGAACACCACCCCTTGCAAGTTCCCCTCCAAGCCCCTCACCATCCTGACTTGGAAATATATCGCTGTTCCTTCAGTGTCGCTGCGTCAAACTCCTGGAATTCCCTCCCAAAGGGCATTGTGGGTCAACCCACAGCACATGGACTGCAGTGATTCAAGAAGGCAGCTTTCTCAAGGGCAACTAGGGACAGGCAATAAATGCTGGGCCCAGTCAGCGACGCCCCCGTCTGATGAACAAATGGCTCTTGCACAAACGTGTCATTATTTAACAGCCTTTAAGCATATGAATAGAATACATGAAAGCTGCTAACAGCAATAATGATCCCATTGTTAAGGAAACAAAATGATCATCAAAAAATGTTTTTCTTCCCAAAAGCTTTTCTCACTTGTTTACCACGGAGGGATTAATGATACAAGTTGTGAAGTAAATATAAGGCTATGTTCCATAGACTCCACCAGCTCAGTGAAAACTAATGTAATACTCTCAGAGGAGCTGTCTCTATAAATGAGATGTTAATCTGAGGCCCCAATTACCCTCTCAAGTGGAGAAAGAAGATCCCACAGCATACTTAAAGGGTGGGGGTGTTCTCCCCAGTGTCAATGTTTAATCCCCACCCAACATCGCTGAAAAATAGATGATGTGATGTTTTTAACTCTTTTATGGGATATGAGCATCACCGGCAAGACTGGCATTTATTGCCCACCCCTAATTGCCATTGAACTGAGTGGCTTGCCTGGCCATATCTGGAGGCAATTATGCATCAACCACATTGGCTGTGAGTCTGGAGTACATGTAGGCCAGGCTGGGTAAGGATTGCAGATCTCCCTCCTTAATTCATAGTAATAGAAGCAGGAGAAGGTCATCTTGGCCCATCGAGCCTGCTCTGCCGTTCGTTAAGATCATGGCTGATCTATGCATCATCCCCATCGCCCTTAATTCCCCAACCAAGCAAAAACCTATCCAACTGTATCTTGAATATATTTAATGAAGCTGCCTCAACTGCTTCTGAGGGCAGGGAATACTATTGATTCACTACTCACTGGGAAAAGCAGTTCCTCCTCAGCTCTATCCTAAATCTACTCTCTCTAATCTTGAGGTCCTGTCCCCTAGCCCTAGTCACACCATCAATGGAAACTATCTGCCTGCCTCTAATCTATCCCTTTCATAATTTTATATGATTCTATAAGATCCCCTTCATTTCTTCATTAATGAACCAGATGAGTTTTTAACAGTCATCAGCGGTGGTTACATAGTGCAATTAGACTAGTTTTCATTCCAGATTCAAATTCCACCATCTCTCATAGACCCACTGTCTCCAGAACATTAGCCTGAGGGTTTTGGAGACTTGTCCTATGACATTCATAGAAAAATAAAAAATGGGAGCAGCAGTAGGCTATTCAGCCTTTTGAGCCTGCTACGCCATTCAATATGATCATTGATGATCACCCAACTCAGTCCCCTTTTCCCACTTTCTCCCCTAAACCCTTTGATCTCTTTAGCCCTAAGAACTATATCTAACTCCTTCTTGAAAACAATCTTCCCTGCAATCATATTGCACTTGTGTGGGCTATTGTTTTGCACAAGTTGGCTCCTGCATTGCAACAGACACTTTGATAGGCTGTTACATGCTTTGGGAAACCTGAGGATGTGAGAAGTGCTAAATCAATGCAAGTGCTTTCCATTTTGTCTGAACCTGTCACTTGCAACACCATTGTGGCACAACTTTCAGAGATAAGCTACAGAATGGTCTCCGCCCAAAACAAGCGAACTTGTTTGTGTTACAGGTGGTGGCCAACCTGCCGTGCATTTCCAGTGTTTCCGGTTTTCGGGACTGACACACAACACCCTGACAAGCACAAAATAACCACCTTCTACACAATGACGCAAAAGGAATTGAAGACATTCTTTTGACTTTGTAAGAACAAATGTGCACATTCTTCACAGGTGGCACAGTGGTTAACACTGCTACCTCACAGCGCCAGAGACCTGAGTTCAGTTCCCGCCTCAGGTGACTGACTGTGTGGAGTTTGCATATTCTCCCCATGTCTGCGTGGGTTTCCTCCCATAGTCCAAAGATGTGCAGGTTAGGTGAATTGGCCATGCTAAATTGCCTGTAGTGTTAGGTGAAGGGGTAAATATAAGGGAATGGGTCAGTGTGGACTTGTTGGGCTGAAGGGCCTGTTTCCACACTGTAAGTAATCTAATCTTCACTTCTGCAGCCAAGTTGTTTGTTTTCTTTTATCTTTCATAGTGTGTCACTTGCTCTGTCAGTGGCAATGTTTGATTGCCCATTCCTAATTGTCATCGAACTGAGGCAACAGCCTAGTGGTATGATCACAGTACTGCTGGCCCAGATCATGTTGTGGGGACTTGGGTTCAAATCCTACGATGGCCTGATTTGAATTCAATAGAAATCTGGAGGTATGAATCTAATGATGACCATGAGCTGTTGCTGATTAGGGAAGAACCCATCTGATTAAATAAGAAGGAAACCTGCTATCCTAACTTGATCTGGCCTACGTGTAACTGCCTTCTGAGTAATAAATGCTGGCATAGACAGTAATGCTGACACCCTGTGAATGAATCTTAAAAAGAAGAAAAAAAACAATAAATTGCTGGTGAAACTCAGCAGATCTGGCAGCATCTGTGGAGAGCGAAACAGAGTTAATGTTTCAAGTCTGGTGGTGGACTCATACCAGACTCAAAACATTAACTCTGTTTTTGTCTTGCCAGACCTGCTGGGTTTATCCAGCATTCCCTGTGTTTGTCTCAGATTGCCAACATCCAGCAGGACTTTGCATTAGGCCAAAAAGAGTTGACAAATCTGCAGTGGCCCTAGAGTCCCACATCAGCCAGAGTGGGTGACAATGGAAGGTTTCTCCTCCAGAAAGGACAAGAGGAAACCAGATGGGATTTACCACCAGATTCATTACCACATTTTAAAATTCAAACTCATGCCTAAGGTATTCACCTGGACAACTGAATTCGAGTCATAGAGATGTACAGCACGGAAACAGACCCTTCAGTCCAACTCGTCCATGCCAACCAAATATCCTAAACTAATCTAGTCCCATTTGCCAGCATTTGGCCCATATCTCCCTAAACCCTTCCTATTCATATACCCATCTAGATGCCTTGTAAATGTTGTAACTGTACCAGCCTCCACCATTTGCTCTGGCAGCACATTCACTTTATAGAGTAGAAACCCGACACTTGATATAATCCTAGGAAAGCGATGGGACCAGAGTACCAGGCCGTGGCCTCAGAACATGCGCAGATCAACTGGCAGAGGTCTTCTCGGACATCTTCACCCTCTCCCTCCAGCCACTATCCCTGCCTGTTTCAAGAGGGCCAACATCATCCCTGGGCCTAAGAAGTCTCAGACAGCATGTCCCAATGACTACCGCACAGTGGCCCTAACTTCGATGGTCAGGAAGTGCTTTGAAAGGCTGGTCATGGCATTAATCAACTCCAACCTCCCCACTCCTCTTGACCCACTCCAATTTACCCATCAGACCAATAGATCCACATCAGATGCCATAACACTTGCCCTTCACTCCTCCCTAGAACATCTTAACACCAAGAACAACTACAACTCATTGACTACAGTTCAGCCTTCAACATTATTATCCCCTCAAGACTGATTACTAAACTTAGTGACCTCGGACTAAGCCCCCGAAGAATGGTGCACTGAGAACAACCTAGCTCCCAATGCCGGCACAACCAAAGAACTCATTATTGACTTTCAGCCGGATGTTTCTCATGCCCCCCCCCCCACACATTAACAGCAGAAGTGCCTCGAGTGGAGTGTCAAGCTCCTGGGAGTGGTCATCCACAACAAGCATTCTTGGACTCTTCATGTGATAGAGGCAGCTTCAATTGAAACATTCTGAATGGAATGAGAATGTTACTTGAAAAGGAACAATGTGCAGGGTGACGGGGAGAAGGCAAGAGAATGACACTCAGTGAATTGCTCATTCGGACAGCCAGTCCAGACAGGATGGGCGGAATGGCCTCTGTGTGCACTGTAAGAAATCTGTGAGGCTTTGAAAGGCACTAAAAGAAATGTAAGTTGTATTTTTCCCCCCCTCAGTCATGTACCTGTCAGAAATCCATAAAGTAAACCATTTCCTGATGAAGGGCTTATGCTCGAAACGTCGAATTCTCTATTCCTGAGATGCTGCCTGGCCTGCTGTGCTTTGACCAGCAACACATTTGCAGCTCAAGCAAAATACTGTCAATTTTACAAAGGCAGAGTGTCTTCAAGGCCGGCATTCTTGGAACAGAGGAGTAGCACTCTGTGGGTGCTAAGAATCAGAAGGCTGAATTCCTACTGCTGACTTTAGGACAAATCCTGCCCCTCTGGATTGAGGGTTGGGGTGGGAAATGGCCAGGACAGCACTCAGTACACCTGGGTTCATTTGTCTTTTTCTACCTTGTTCCCATGCCACAGAATCCTTCTCAGTGTCAGGTTTTCATACTTCCCTGCTGTGAGTACTTACCGGCCCTCAGAACCCTGCTTTTTTCTCTCGATATTTGACCCACAATCACCTCCTTTCACCTCACAGCCTTAGCATTTAGATCATTTAAATTGATTAAAAAAAAAGGCTGGATAGGCTGAGACTTTTTTTCAGTGGAGTGGAGAAGGCTGAAATATGATCTTAAAGAAGTTGGTAAAATCATGAGGGGTATAGGTAGAGTTAATGGTCGGTCCCTTTTTCCCTAGGATGGGGGATTTCAAAATGAGGGGGCATATTTTTAAGAGGAGAGAGACTTTAAAAAGACACAAGGAGCAAATTGTTTGTACAGAAGGTGGTTTGTGTGTGGAATGAACTTACTGATGAAGTGGTGTATGTGGGCAAAATTACAATATTTGAAAGATATTGGGATTAGTCCATGAATAGGAAAGGTTTGAAGGGATATAGGACTAGTTTAGTTTGGAATCATGTTCATCATGGACTGGTTGGACTGAAGGTTTATTTCAGTGCTGTATGACTATGACGCCTCCTCAATCCCTTTAATCTTGCACATCTCCTCTTTCTGCAGTTACTTAAAAGCTGTTCATTGTTAACTTCTCCTAATTCTGACAAAAGGTCTTCAAACTGAAATGTTAACTCTGTTTCACTTTCTACAGATGCTGCTAATTCTCACTGCTGAATGGTTCCAGCATTTTCCACATGACATTAATTCTGGTTAATCAGATAGAGGTGGAGGCCTCTACAAATAGACACAGATTGAAACTGTATTCGTCATGAAAGGTAAGGGCCCTGAGTGCTGCAATGCCTCATCACTAGAATCTTCCAACAAGCACCAAGACATCACTTTGCTGATGGTAAGAAGGGCACTCCTGTGAGATTCTTAATGTATGCTCAGTCCATCTGCGCCTCCACACGCTGCCCTCAAAACAGCCGCGCTGGCAAATAAACTGCCACACATCTGCTGCTGGACTGTGTGTTTGCAAAGAAAGTCTGGAGAAGGATGCAGTGGTTTGTGTCAAGGTTCATCCCACGGACTCTGTGCTCTATGGTCTGTTCCACCGAGGCAGACATTGACTGCGCCTGGAGAACCATCAACTCACTGAAAGGTGCTCTTTGGTCTGCCTGAAACCTATTGGTTTTCCAGGGCAAGGAGTTGACCCTGACTGGAATGTTGCATTCCAAGGTCCAGGACTACGTGCTGAGGGACACACTAAAACTTGAGGCAGCTGCCACCAAGGCACAGTGGGAAAGACCTCCAACTAAGGTATTTCTGCTGAAGTTAAACAGGGTCCAATAAATTATCAGACCCTCCCAGTGCCTCAAATGTATGTAAATAGAATCTTGTACAAGTAACAAATACCATACCACCCTCTGCGTGAAAAAGGTGACCCTTAGGCCCCTTTTAAGTCTTTCCCCTCGCACCCTAAACCTATGCCCTCCAGTTCTGGACTCCCCCAACCTAGGGAAAAGACTTTGCCCCTCATGATTTTATAAACCTCTATAAGGTCACCCCTCAGCCTCCAACGCTCCAGAGAAAACAGCCCCAGCCTGTTCAGCCTCTCCCTGTAGCTCAAACCCTCCAACCCTGGCAACATCCTTGTAAATCTTTTCTGTACCCTTTCAAGTTTCACAGCATCATTCCCATTGGAGGGAGACCAGAACTGCATGCAATATTCCAACAGTGGCCTAACCAATGTCTTGTACAGCCACAACATGACCTCCCAACTCCTATACTCGATGCACTGACCAACAAAACTGACATTACCACTCTGCCACCAGAAGTAAGAAAAATGACAGGATACCATTCCTGTGCATTTTGGCCAAATCGTAATCTTGGTACAGGTACAATTTCTGCCCCAGTCAATGCATGAGACCAGAGCAACACCACACCGAACTTAACTGTGGTCTGGCCCTTGTCCCACATTTTGCTGGCAAAGTTTACTTTCTAACCATGGCGAGTTGCCAGATTTCCATTTGTAAGTAATATTGGTACATAATTAACGTTGTCATTTGTGCAGCCTCATCCGTTGAGTGTTTCTAATGTTTAATAATTTAGACCATTTTGCAGTTAACAAGAGGGGTTTATCACGTCCTCTTAGAAGCAGAATTGACACAGCACCACATTGCACTGAATGCATTCATCTGAAACTATTTTCTCCACTATTTTTATTGGAGCTGTGAAGCCAGGTTAATGCTTCCATTTAAATAGTGAACAAAGTCATTCGAAATGAATGCATTGAGCATCCTCAGCTTTATGAGGGCTAATCTCAACTTAGAAAGGTCATTGATCAAGCATCCATACCATCCCTATAAAATGAGCAAAATAAGAAAAGTGTTGAGTTAGGCTAGATGTTGGTTCCACCTCTGGGACCTGACTTCTACACCCATTCCAGATTAATATTGTAACAGTTTTCTCTCTACTGGCAGTCAAAAGGACATGTAAGACCAGTCCAGGTAGCGTCATTTACTACCAGCACAAATAAGCAACTTCATTAGGGGCGGTTTAGCACTACTGCCTCACTAGGGGACCCGGGTTCAATTCCACCCTCGGGTGGCTGTCTGTGTGGAGTTTGCATGTGCTCCCCGTGTCTGCGTGGGTCCCCTCTGGATGCTCTAGTTTCCTCCCAAAGATGTGCAGTTTAGGTGGGTTAGCCAAGCTAAATTGCCCATAGTGTTCAGAGATGTATAGGCTGGCTGTGGGAAATACAGGATTATAGGATGGGATGTTCTTCAGAGGATCAGTGTGGGCTTGATGGACTGAATGGCCTGCTTCCACACTGTAGGGATTCTATGATTAGGGGAAACTGAGACATGGGTAGATGATGCACCTCTGAAGTTACTGTGCAGCTGACATACAAGGGATCATGCATTTAAGTAGAACAAGCATCCCTCAACTTTATGAAGAACAAACAGAAAAAACTTACAAAGCAAAGTCTGCACTCAGCTATGTTGATTCGGTGTAGTCCCATCTTACTGACTCCTTTTTCAGTGGAATTATGGAATTGGCTGTTGGCATTCCTGTAGATGGTAAATAACGCCTTTCTGTACCTTCCTTGTCACCGTTTGCTGAAGCTTCGTTCATATATTTCTTGGCACCTTTTTCCACTTTCTTGTCCTCAGGCATTGAAATTGTGACTTCCCATGAAAGCTTGTATTGAAGGAATATAATTTTTTCTAAATACCCTTTTTTCACCTTTCCTATCTAACTGCCTTCTTAACCCCCTGTCTATATGTGATGCAAACTTCAAAGAATTGTGTACCTGAACCCCTAGGTCTCTCTGTTCTACAACATTATCTAAGGCTCTACGTTTAATTGTATAATGAGACTGGACAAGTCTGATCAAAGTGTGAAATCTAGTTCATAGATCATAATCCCAGACAGAGATATAATTGTAAAAGACCTGACATATAAACATTCCCTTATGAGCGATACTTTATATTGTCCTCCATTGACTTGCGTACAAATCGACGTACAAACAGGCTCCAGGACAGAGCCCCTTCACACCCAGGGACTGCCTGTACATGACAATTCAGAAAGCTCTCAACATAAAACAACAAAGTTGAAATCCTTTCTCCCAGCAACATCATTCACAGATACTCGATCTCACTCCTAACTTAACTCTGGGTTTTGACTCTAACAATTCTTTGCAGCCCTTCCTTTTGGACTGCTGAAGCAGCTTCAGACTTCTTTTTTGCCCAGCCCTGAAATCCTGACGACTGAGAACATAGAATAGTACAGCACAGGAATGAGCCCTTCAGCCTACAATGTTACATAGTAGCATAGAAAATAGGTGCAGCAGTAGGCCATTTGGCCCGTTGAGCCTGCCCTACCATTCAATACGATCATGGATGACCATACAATCTCAGTATCCCATTCCTGCCCTCTCCCCTTATCCCTTGATCCCTTTGGCCACAAGGGTGACATCCAGCTCCCTCTTGAAGATATCTAATGAACTGTCCCCCACAGCTTCCTGTGGGAGAGAATTCCACAAGTTCACAAACTCTCTGAGTGAAAAAATTCTTTCCCATCTCAGTCCTGAATGCCTTACCCCTTATTCTTAGGCTATGATCGCTAGTTCTGGACCTTCCCTACATGTGCCAAACATGACGCCAAATTAACCTAATCCCTTCTGCCTGCTCTTGGCCCATATCCCTCCATTCCTTGCATGTCCATGTGCTTATTTAAAAGTCTCTTAAACGCCCCTCTAGTATCTGCCTCCACCACTACCCCAGCAGCACGTTCCAGACTCCTACCACTCCCTGTGTAAAAAACTGGCCCCTCATAACTCCTTTAAACTTTCCCCCTCGTACCTTAAATGCATGCCCACTCATTTTTACTTCTTTCCAATTCTGCAGCCAGTAGATTTCTACAAGCACCTCCAACCTGGAGATTGCTACAAACTCTAAAACTGTCCTTCAGCTGGGATGGCTCCTCCAATTCTAAACTCAACCTACTTAGTCCCTGATTTCCTGTTTCAGTATCATCAGTTTAGCAATTAACTCCCCTAGGTAGCTGATTGAGTCATTTAACTTAAGTCATGGGCTTTCTTAGAAAAATAAAGCTGAGCTCAGTTCATGACTTAAAGTGATTTTTTTGAACTTTGTTTTAAGAAAAGTCACCTTCACAGAACTGGAAACCGAAATCTATTTTTCTATCTGTTAAAAGCCAAATCCCCAATATATGAAAAATGCTTACCCATTGTGTGAATGCTTACCCATAGATCATTCCACCCGGACGTTGTTTGATTTATTTGTTGGAGAGGGTGTGGAGGCTGTCAGGCCAGGGAGAGACTTTGCAAATTCCGTCTTTGTTGATTAAATGGATCAAGCAGAGGCCATAATCAAGGCAACAGCAGAAGGAATCGACCTGAAGGACCAAGTGGTTTTTATTAATCCAGGATTTCCAATTCAGAGTGTACACTATCCGAGGCCCTAGCCTGAGGTTAAGTAACATCTTCCTTACCAAATATCCATGACCTTATAAGGAACATTCGGCAGGGTTTTTTAAAAAAAAAATTATGGATGCAATGATCTCTTCATTTATAACCATTGTCCACAGAAAGGTAAACTTGCCGTATACCCAGAGGGGAGAGGTGACTGGTGGCGAGAGGTGACTGATGGTGAGATGTCACCATGCTTCAGGTGAGGTTGCAAAGTTGGTCATACAGTCATAGAGATGTACAGCATGGAAACAGACCCTTCGGTCCAACCCGTCCATGCCGACCAGATATCCCAACCCAATCTAGTCCCACCTGCCAGCACCTGGCCCATATCCCTCCATACCCTTCCTATTCATTACCCATCCAAATGCCTCTTAAATGTCGCAATTGTACCAGCCTCCACCACTTCCTCTGCACACAATATTCCAGCAGTGGCCTAACCAAAGTCCTGTACAGCCACAGTATGACCTCTCAACTCCTGTACTCAATACTCTGACTAATAAAGGAAAGCATACCAAACGCCTTTTTCACTCTCCTATCTACCTGCAACTCCACTTTCAAGGTGCTATGAACCTGCACTCCAAGGTCTCTTTGTTCAGCAACACTCCCCAGGACCTTACCATTAAGTGTATAAGTCCTGCTAAGATTTGCTTTCCCAAAATGCAGCACCTCACATTTATCTAAATTAAACTCCAGCTTGTCGGTGACCTTAACCAGTCAGGAATTGAACCCATGTTGTTGGTGTCACAAACCAGCCATCCAGCCAACTGAGCTCATCAAAATACTGACCCAATCTCTGGAAACTTAAGCTCATTCAAATCTCCACTCTCCACCGTCAACCCCCAGTCTGTGGTGGTCTCTCAGCTCTGTGGTGTCTCAGCCTGGTCTCCAGGCAGCCGTGATGGTGTCTCGGCCTGATATGGTGGTCTCTGAGCCCGGAGTGGCGGTCTCTCAGCATGTGAGGTGGGTCCTGCCTGGGCACGTTCCGGAGGCTGCAAGAGGAGATTGAGAAGGCAGTGGCAGCAGCAATAGCATCATGGCCCCATGTGGGAAGAGTGAACAGTGAGGGGGCTCCCCCAGTATCTGCAGCAGCAGCATCAAGAGAAGGCAGCTAAAGTCTCCCAGAGAGTGAACTAAGTGAAGGACTCATCAAAGACTGCTGAAGTTTTAAGAGATTCCTTTACTTTATTTAGTTTAAACAAAGAAGGACTTTAATGTTAGCTATTACTTTATTTCTCTACTTATTCTATGAAGGTAGTGTTTAACCTTTTAACTCTTTTACAATTTTGAACTTAAGTACCTTTGTACCTAAGATAGCGCTGAATGTGATGATATTATGCACTTTTCACTGTACTTCTATACTTGAGTACACATGATGGAATTAAATCTAAAACTCCAAGTCCCGCTTGCCATTCACGTCCATTCTGGGGTGATCAGTCTTGGATCCCAGAGCTTCAAATGGAAGTTACCCTAACTGAGATTGGATAACCCAGCACAGGCCAGTGCATCAACCTGCAGCTCCAGCAAGGGATTCTGTTGCACACCATGTGTTTGCACTTATCTGTGAAATCACCAGGGGAGCTCAGGAACGACTAACATTAAAAGATCGCAGACTGAACAACTGAAATGCAGAGAGCACTGATTTCCATTGAGAACCAGCACCAAAGACGCTTGATTTATGATCTGTCCGAGCAATTGGCTTAGAGATCATTTCCCAGGACCATCTCTCGTGACTGTGCTGCATTACACAATTGTACAACCACATTCCTCCAACAGTTTAACAAGCCTAATTATCTCGCATTCTTTCTTGCAATTAAAGAGGCACTGTCTTTGAGAAAACGCATTGACTAGCCCACTTTTCAGTTGGGAGGGTAAAGCTCAGGGAGTGCAAATTCTGCGTTGTAACTATCCAGTGTGTGACTTATGCCATTTTGTCATCTAGCCTCCAGTTGCCCACCCTCCACCTCCCTCTCCCACCCCTCCACCGCCAGAACACGTTCTCCTGAGTGAACCCATAAACCAGGAACTGTCTCTATGTATGGGAACAGATAAAAGTGATGGAGGCATCACAAATGAAATCAATGCATTGGCCACATCAGAATGCGCAATCCCCTCCAATCTAAAGTAAAACTTACAATCAAACAGATTGTGTGGTGTTTGTCCTTACAATTTTAATTTTCCATTATTACCCTGGGAAGGGGAGGGGGGAGGTGAAATAGCTTGTGATAAAGCACAATGAAATCTGCAGCGTAATTAAATCTAGGCTTCCTTCTGTTCTTCATGTGACAGTAGTCCCTCTGTTTGAGCAAATAGCAGTCTCTGCAGTCCCAGGCCATAGCTAGCTGAATGCTGTTGGACTGGATTGTAATACTGCACTGCATTGTGCAGTAACACTACACTTCCTTTGTGCTCTTGCCAAAAAATGCATCTTTGTACAGCCAAACCCTGCTCAGAAGGACGTCAATTCAGGCTTCCATTGACGTCGATGGAATTCCCATCTCTTGCGTCATTCCAATAAAAATAGAATCGACAAAAAGCAGCCATCTGAAGTTGTACACAGTATGGGTAATGGATACCAAGGTTTAACCCATCTGCGCCTCGATTATTAGGGTCGATTTCCAGAATATTATTCTTCTGCGCTGGTTAGTGTTTTAGAAGAGTCCTTTTGCAAGAAAACCTTTTGGGCTTCAAAGCAGAAGTGTGGGTTTACAATCCAACTCTGACATGCCAAGCCCAATTCTGCCACATTCCTGTTGAGAGCAGAGTAGAGCTCTGATGCAGAGTCTTTTGAGGATTCCCTTTCTCCCACTTGCTTTCATTCCAATGCTGGCCCAGTGGATAACTCGCTTGCCTCTAGGCCAGGAGATTGTAGGCTCACGTCCCACTCTGAATTACTCAGGCACATCATCCCAGCTGACACTCCCACTGCCTTCCTGTTGCAGTGGGATGTTAAACAGAGGCCTCCATTGTTGCACAAGGTAATGAGCTCTGACATTGGGCCAGTCTGTTCTTTTGATATCACATGCATTCTGTCGATGTAGACAAGGGGTAGAAAATCAGAAACAAAAACAGAAAGTTGCTGGAAAGGCTCAGTAGGTCAGGCAGCATCCATGAAGAAAATTCAGAGTTGACATTTCGGGTCCAGTGACCCTTCCTCTGAACTGACCCGGAACGTTAACTCAGATTTCTCTTCACAGGTGCTGCCAGACCTGCTGAGCTTTTCCAGCACCTTCTGATTTTGTTTCTGATTTACAGCATCCACAGTTCTTTTGGTGGAGAATCACAGTCAGGGGGGGCAGGGCAGCTGGTTACAAACCCGCCCCACATCCGTAAAGGCAAGTTACATAGGCCCCAAGTGGCACAGTAACAAACTATCTCATTGACTGGCAGTTCCATCTGTCCTGTCAGTGCCAGAGCTCCCTACTGAGCACAGGGCAGGTCTGCACTGGAAGCCTCACCAAGCTTGCTTTGAGATGGAGGATTTCTGCCAACTTGGGGAGAGGAGTAGGTGGGAGAATATGTCTTAAATAATGAGTGGGAAGGAAGGAGGGTGTCATCTTCTCAATGGACAAAGAACACCTTCCAATGTTCGTACTTGTCCCCAAGTCCTGTGGTTTGCAGCACTCCAAAAGGAGTCATGAGTCCCACTCCTGCCTGACATGGAGTGGGCAGCTGAATTATTTATTTGTGTATGCTGAGTAGGCTGCCAATTTTGACTGCCCTCCCACCCTCGGTATAATGGGAGCTCGTTTGGGGGTTTGGGGAGAATGTGGTGGGCTAGCCACTAGTTACATCCCCCCCCACTCCCTCCCCCAGCCATGCTGAAAACACACCCGGATGTTCAGCGGCATAACCATCATTGAATCCCCCTCTATCATCATCCTGGGGTTTACCGTTAACCAGAAACTTAACTGGACAAGCCTTATAAATACAATGGCAACAAGAGCAAGTCAGAGGTTAGGAATACTGCGTTGGGTAACTCACCTGACTCCCCAAAGCCTGTCCACCATCTACAAGGCACAAATTAGGAGTCTGATGAAATACTGTCGAGAGTATGGTCCTGGAAAAGCACAGCAGATCAGGCAGCATCCGACGTTTTGGGCATGAGCCTTTCATCAGGAATGAAGGGTGATGGAATACTCCCCACTTGCCTGGATGGGGGCAGCTCCAACAACACTCAAGAAGCTCAGCCCACTTGATCAGCCCCACATCCACAAACATCCACTCCCTCCCCCCACCGACGCTCAGTAACAGCAGTGTGTACCATCTACAAGATGCACTGCAGAAATTCACCAAAGATCCTCAGACAGCACCGTCCAAACCCACCATCACTTCCATCTAGAAGGACAAGGGCAGCAGATACATGGGAACACCACCCCCTGCAAGTTCCCCTCCAAGTCCCACACCATCCTGACTTGGAAATATATCGCTGTTCCTTCAGTGTCACTGGGTCAAAATCCTGGAATTCCCTCCCTCAGGGCATTGTGTGTTAACCCACAGCACACGGACTGCAGCGGTTCAAGATGGCAGCTCACCCCCACCTTCTCAAGGGGCAATTAGGGACAACCCAGCGACACCCACCTCCTGTTAGTGAACTTTTAAAAATGGACAGTGAATACTAAGTCAAAAAGTGCGGTGCTGGAAAAGCACAGCCGGTCAGGCACCATCCCAGGAGCAGGAGAGTCAATGTTTCCGGCATAAGCCATTCATCAGGAATGTGAATGCTAATTTAGCCAGCTAATGATACCCACAGCTTGTGAACAAAAGCAAAATGTAAAAAAATTCCCTTTTCAAATTCCCTCTTCAACTCTCAAACCCACTGTTAGTCAACACCATGCCAACTTCTTCCTTTGACTGGTAAGAATTTTTCTCTGATTACGTCTCTGTGAGGTTTCGCTATGTTGTCTGCAATCTTTAAATAATTAATGACGAACGGAAAGGAGAAACAATAAATTGAATGGACAACGTGTGTATTTATGAATTCCAAATCAGCAGAAAATCCTGCTTGATTCTCCTGCAAATCATTATCCTGGAAAGAGTTGGAAAATAAATCAATGATTCTGATACAGTTTTGAGAAGATGGCTCAGTGGTTAGCACTGCTGGCTCACAGCACCAGGGACCTGGGTTCAATTCCCACTTCAGTTGACTGTCTGTGTGGAATTTATACATTCTCCCTGTGTCTGCATGGATTTCCAAAGATGTGTAGGTTAGGTGAATTGGCCACACTAAATTGCCCATAGTATTAGGTGCATTAGTCATGGGTAATTAAATTAGATTCGATTCCCTACAGTGTGGAAACAGGCCCTTCGGCCCAACAAGTCCACACCAACCCTCCAAAGAGTCACCCACCCAGACCCTTTCCCCTACTCATGCACCTGTCACTATGGGCAATTTAGCATGGCCAATTCATTTAACCTGCACATCTTTGGACTGTGGAAGGAAACTGGAGCACCCAGAGGAAACCCACGCAGACACAGAGAGAATGTGCAAACTCCACATAGACAGTTGCCCGAGGCTGGAATCGAACCTGGGTCCGTGGTGCTGTGAGGCGGCAGTGCTAACCACTGAGCCACCGATTGAAATTATAGGATCTGGGTGAGTTAATTTTTGGAGGGTCAGTGTGGACTTGTTGGGCCGAAGGGCCTGTTCCTATACTGTAGGGAATCTAATCTAAGTCAAACACATCATGCCTGCATTTTATATTTCGGACAATTGGCTGGATTTAGTTATATTTTGCTTGTGTAAACAATAGAGTCAGTCAATAAGTGAAATGAAGATTTATTTCTGAGCTGTATAAGCTGTTAATGATGACACTCAAATTCTGAGTAATTCATAAAATTAACAGCATCAGCTGGGAATCAAATCTGAGCAGCAGGGAAGAGTTCTACCACCGCACCACTGAAACGCTTTTTAAAATTACCCTGATATTTAAACTGAATTGCTGACTTTTTTGCATATCTTATAATTTACAGGTATCCAAACCAAAGTAAGTTTTGGTGTTTATTCAGCAGTCACTGAACTGGCCATCTCAATCATTCACTGGATTCAGCGGGGGTAAACAATGGTCTTTATGAGATTCAAAGATCAGTAGAGGTAGAGGCAGCCAAATGTATTCTTGAGACTCGATGATTCCTGTATGAGAATCTCATCTGTGAAAAGCAACTGGCCAGATTAGAATGATGGAGGTCGAAGGGCAGGTAGATTTTGTGTGAACCCTAGCCTATTCTAACTGAATGGTCAACAATATAGAGAAAGACAAGTGAATTCACTGCTCACACCCTGGGGAGGGGGAATATGATATGACCTGGATATGACCAGCTCTCCAGTTGACAGCTGACTGCAAGACTTGTGTGGTAACATTCAGGAAAAGGGTTAGATTTGACTCTGCTATTAGATTAGATTACTTACAGTGTGGAAACAGGCCCTTCAGCCCAGCAAGTGCACACCGACCCTCCAAAGAGTAACCCGCCCAGACCCATTTCCCTCTGACTAATGCACCTAAAGCTATGGGCAATTTACCTGACCTGCACATCTTTGGAGCGTGGGCGAATATGCAAACTCTACACAGGCAGTCACCTGAGGCTGGAATCAAACCTGGGCCCCGAGGGTTGTGAGGCAGCAGTGATAACCACTGAGCCACCATGCCACCCCATGGTTGACAGTTTGCCAAGCACTCATTGCTAGGACTTACATGCCAGTTGCATTATTGTATGTGGAACTGAGCGCTAAACATTAATACCATTAAAGGGACAGGAAACAGAACATAGTGAAACAAAGTACTTGACTGAAAGGATTCAATATTTGCTTGGGTGTAACACTTCTATGCAACACACTTCAGAGAGTACAAAAAGAGTGGCAGTTTGAAGAAGGAATAGTAACGTGGATCATCCTGTGCCTGATAGTAGCTGGATTGTTAAAGGAGGAGAGGACAGCAAAAAGTCTTGATTTGAACACAGTGGGGTGAAGGGGAGGATAAGGCATCAAGGAACTCAACTTTAGGCCTTTCATGAGCCACCCCCATCCAACCTGAGCAAACCACAAACCTAAGACCCAAATATTTCCTCTCCCCCAATGGGGTGTCCAATCTTTGCCTAACTAAAATTACCTGTGTTATGTAAGTGCAGTATTCACTCTTCTCCTTTGTTAGTGGGTTAACTGGAAGGCAGCGGGTTTTTGTTTTAGAGACTCCTTGCAGTGTGGAAGCAGGCCATTCATCCCATCAAGTCCATACCAACCTTCCCACCCTATCCCCTTAACCCTGCATTTTCCATGGCCAACCCACCTAATCTACACATCTTTGTATTGTGGGAGGAAACTCGCGCAGACATGGGGAGAATGTACACAGATGGTCGCCTGAGAGTGGTATCAAACCCACGTACCTGGCGCTGTGAGGCAGTAGTGCTGACCACTGAGCCACCATGCCACCCTAGGTTGGCATCATCTGTCCAATTATGTGCAGAAAGAGGAGAACAAGAAGGGCTACAATGGAGGAGTCAGTTAGTTACTTGGATAGAAAGTAGAATGGTGGTAGTATAAGGATTTGAGACAAGAGGAGTACAGTTGAGAGGCAGACTTTGAATGAGATAATGGAGAATTCAGAGTTTGTGCCATAGAAGTAGAATAGAGACTGGTTGGAGGCAAGAGAAGGAAAATGGAAGGTTGCAAGTTGGAGATGAGGGCAAACCAATGGAGAGAGGGGATTGAGACTAGAGAGGAACAACAGAGAGATGGAGGTTTGAGACTAGAGTGAGGCAGTGAAAAGATAGGGATTAAAGACTAGAGACCATTAATGGAGAGATAGAGAGTATCAAAGGAAAATGAAGAGAGTGAATTATAGGAAAGAAGGGGACAATAGAAAGATAGACTATTGAAGGATAATACAAAGATTGGGTTTATAGACTAGAGGGGTCAATAGAAAGATGGGAGTGAGAGACTACTGAGGGACTTTGGGAGACACAGGCTTGAGACTAGATGGAGACAATGCAGAGATAGGGTTTATAGACTGGAGATGGAGAAGGAGAGATTGGGTTTATAGGTTAGAGAGAGGCAATGGAGAGATATAGAGATTAAAGAAAGATAAGAGAATGACTGGAGACGTACAATGGTGAAATGGATGTTGATGTTGGTGAAGGGCAGTAGAGACTTAGGGATTGGAGATGAGGAAGGACTATTCCTCAGAGTGCAAATTTTCCTTGTTGCAACATCATTTGACTGTGGTTTTATTTCAATCTTGAAGGAGTCATTTACACTTGCTTTGATTAAAAGTGTCACAGATCTACTGGAACTGTTCTCCAGCAAGTCAGACTGAACAGAAAGTGAAACGATTATCAATGATTGCCATGTCCATCATCAAAAGTGGAAATGCTTGCTGTTTGTTTGGATTGAAAGGCAATCATGAGGCGCACTGGCCGGAAATGGCCATTTTCCCTGCATTTCAAAAAGGATGCTGTGCCACTGGGCTTGTCTGTCTGCTGACCTCTAAACCTAGTGTCAGAGTGAAGCAGAGTGTTGAGGGAAGAGCTGTAAAAATAATCAAAGTGAGTGACGGAGCGACTCAGGAACGGCCAGCGCTGTGAAAGCTGCTACAAGGAACCTTAGGAAACTGCAAGAAGAACAAAAGTATGGTCATTGATGAGAGACAATGGTTGTAATTTCTCCCCTCCCAGATCCGATCAAAATCAAAGGTCATAAGAAGCAAAGCTAGCTGTTTCTTTTCATGAAATATAAAAATTGCAAAATCGCAACGGATCTGTTTAACATGGGGGATCAGCTCAAAATAGCTGTTTCAAAATATTCACCACAGTGAAACTCTTTGAAGAACAGGAAAAATAGATGAAGGCACACTTTGAACCTCATGTGAATGCAGCTTTTGAAGCATACCTGTTCAATATGAGGGTCCAAGATGAAAAACTGATCAATGCGTGACCTTATTAACTCAGCTTGCAGAATCCTGTGAATTTACAAAACTGAGAGATGATCGAATCAAAAACTGTACTTTATTACATGTAAGAGAGGTCCTGTCGTGAGAACACATCTACTGAGTGGACTTTCTGTCAGGAAAGCAATTCTTATGGTGTAGAAGGAGGCCACTTGGCCCATTGTTCCTGTACAAATACAATTTTGTTTAGAATCCCTACAGTGTGGAAACAGGCTCTTCGGCCCAACAAGTCCACACCAACCCTCCGAAGAGTAACCCACCCAGACCCATACCCTATTGTCCCACACTTACCCCTGACTAATGCACCTAGCCTACACACCCCTGAACACTATGGGCAATTTAACATGGTGAATTCACCCTAACTTGCACATCTTTGGATTGTGGGAGAAAACCAGACCACCCAGAGGAAACCCACACAGACACGGGGAGAATGCCACACAGATAGTCGCCCGAGGTTGGAATCAAACCCAGGTCGCTGGCAATGTGAGGCAGCAGTGCTAACCACTGAGCCACCATGCCAACCTTGAACCACCATGCCGCCTAATGCTATCTGTTGACGTTACCAAGGAGTGTGGGCTTCCTACCAATTTATAACCAACCACCTCTGGAAGAACCATGCTGGTTGGCTGACCCAACATCACTGCCTCAGCCTCAATTACAGCCACACCCCAGTCAAGCACGCCTAGGCCATCGATCATTGTTGTGTGAGAATCCGTACCCGTTAGACTGTCAGGGTAGTACTATCCAGCCTGATCAAACACTACCCATTCCAGATATTCCAAATTCACCTGGTGGATGATTCCTGCCCCAGGAGGAATAATCCTCAAATTTCAAAAAGGTTTAGAACTGCACTTCAAAAGCTCAAATCTTTCTTAGTCTCTTTCAAGTTCAATTTCTTGATTTTTTTGCAAGCTGTCTGGCCACCTGTTGAAAGCCACTTGGATGGAGTGATCAATAACCAAATCTGCAGGACAAACTAGATTGATCTTTTAGGTTTCCTACAGTATGGAAACAGGCCCTTCGGCCCAACAAGACCACACCAACTCTCTGAAGGGCAGCCCACCTAGACTTATTCCCCTACATTAACCCCTGACTAATACACCTAACCTACACATGCTTGAACACTATGGGCAATTTAGCACAGTCAATTCACCTAACCTGCACATCTTTGGATTGTGGGAGGAAACCCACACAGACACGGGGAGAATGTGCAAACTCCACACAGTCACCCGAGGCTGGAATTGAACCCAGGTCCCTGGCGCTGATGAGGTAGCAGTGCTAACCACGGAGCCACCGTGCTGCCCACTGGTGAGAAAACTGGGGGGGAGATCTTCTCTGAATCTCCCCCCAGTTTATTCACAGCATCTCCCATAGCAGCAAAGTCTACTGCAGCAGGTATACCAGTGAAATCCTGCAAGATGATATGAGCAGGTTTAAAAGGCACTTTGACACTGTTGGGTCAGGTCACCTTCCAGTTCGATATGTTTTCACCCGTCATCTTTATTCACAGGAAAACAGTCACAGTTTCTGACTGTTGCTTCCAGAGGTTCACGGATAGAGAATGGCAAACATGCATATTTTTCATCTCCCAATTTGTACAGATTGTAGAACTTCCTTTCCTTTGAGTTAGGATCATGAGGCTCCAAGAAGTCAGCGTATGAGTTGCTCATTATTTTCAATGTCCAATGAACAAGAAGACACATCTTACAATTGAAATCTTCACCATGTAGAATTTTATTGTTGTATTCTGAATCCTTAAGTCATTTATAAGCCGATAGTTAATACACTTTAATAGGTGTCAGAGTTTAGCCCACAATCTTAGTGAGTGCCAATTTACTTCTCTAACATATAGCCAACAGCTAAACTAACCAACTTAAGATAAGTCAAGCTCCAGTGTGGCTCATTTACACTTGAGACACATATTGAGATGCAGGGACGTTTCCTCTCCAAAAGACTCAGTGCTTTTTTCGTTTGAACTGAAGGTAGGGGAGTACGTTGCTCCCTATTGCAAAGACCTATTGCATTCCTGAAGAAGGGCTCATGCCCGAAACATCGATTCTCCTGCTCCTTGGATGCTGCCTGACCTGCTGCGCTTTTCCAGCAACACATTTTCAGCTCTGATCTCCAGCATCTGCAGTCCTCACTTTCTCCTCCATTGCAAAGACCTAGCCAGAGTCAAAAATGTAAACCAATTAATACGCTTTTCTCCTGTAACATAAATTGTGATTTTTTGAAATTTGCAATTCTTGCATTTGTCCTGATGAGTGCAAGATAAAAAGCTTTGGCAACAATGTTTGTCTTTCACATGAATGAATTGTTGTTATGATAAATGTTATATAAATTTAGCATTGCACCCTCAAGCAGTAAAGGAATACACCCAGAAGGAATTATTAATAAGATGGCAGCATGCCTGCATTGCTTGACACTTTATACAACTAACAGAGAATTGATTGTGCCAAAAAATGATCTAAATGTGGGAGCATCAAACCAGTGAATGAGATATTTCTGGCCAACTTTCCCTTACAGATAGCAGTATTCACAACTAGCACCATCTATAACTCCTCCCAAACCTGCTATGATATATGATATATTGGCACTTTCTCCAAGTCCTGTCTGATCATAGGAGAACAAGGGCCTGTGTTGTGAAAATAGTTTGTCCTGACCTCTAACCTGTGGTCCCTTAGCCTCCCAGTTCCTGCCTCTGATGCTGTCAGTAGACAGAACACAGGACTTTTCTTGACCCCTGCCTGAATTATTGCCATTGCACAGGATTGGACTTTTCCCTACCTTTTCCCAGGATCCCTGCATTTCTATCCAAATAATCACCTAACACCCTCTTGAATTCCTCCACTGAACCTGCCTCCCCACCACCTTTTCAGGCAGTGCATTCCATACCCTAACGACTCACTGTGAGAAAAAGTCTGCAGCAGAGATCATAAAAAAGAAGACATATCTAGCATTGGGAGAGCAGTGCTCTCAACACATTTTGCACACAAGTGTATGGCTCAAAGGAAGGTCAACAAGCAAACAGATGGCCATTGGAGACATAGCAGTTACATTAATTACTCTTCATCAGATAACAGGTTGGTTCAGTCAGCTTGACAGGTGATACATGATGGCTATTGGAATGAAGACTGCAGAAGAGAAATAGCAAGTGAACAAGAAGTGTCAGATCGAAACTGCCGTGCATGCAACTTTACCACCTTCACAGACCTGTGCACAGGCTCAACATGGCAATCCACAAACTAAACTCCAGGATGTTACCTGGTCTGGGGCAGGGGAGATTTACCAGGATGTTGCCTGGTCTGGGGCAGTGGGGATTTACCAGGATGATGTCTGGTCTGGAGCAGTGGGGGATTTACCAGGATGATGTCTGGTCTGGAGCAGTGGGGGATTTACCAGGATGGTGCCTGGTCTGGGGCAGGGGAGATTTACCAGGATGTTGCCTGGTCTGGGGCAGTGGGGATTTACCAGGATGGTGCCTGGTCTGGGGCAGTGGGGATTTACCAGGATGGTGCCTGGTCTGGGGCAGGGGAGATTTACCAGGATGGTGCCTGGTCTGGGGCAGGGGAGATTTACCAGGATGGTGCCTGGTCTGGGGCAGGGGAGATTTACCAGGATGGTGCCTGGTCTGGGGCAGGGGAGATTTACCAGGATGGTGCCTGATCTGGAGCAGGGGAGATTTACCAGGATGTTGCCTGATCGGGAGTAGGGAAGATTTACCAGGATGGTGCCTGGTCTGGGGCAGGGGAGATTTACCAGGATGGTGCCTGATCTGGAGCAGGGGAGATTTACCAGGATGTTGCCTGATCTGGAGTAGGGAAGATTTACCAGGATGGTGCCTGGTCTGGGGCAGTGGGGATTTACCAGGATGATATCTGGTCTGGAACAGTGGAGATTTACCAGGATGTTGCCTGGTCTGGAGCAGGGGGATTTACCAGGGTATTGCCTGGTCTGGAGTGTTTCTGTGATGGAGAGATTGGGGTTGTTTTTGATTAGCGTGGATATAATGAGCCAAAGGGCCTTTTTTCTCTGTGTAGACCTCGATGACTCCATTACTCTATGACTCCAAAAGCAGGACCATCCTACCCGCTGTTCCTTCAGTCTCCTCTCGATCATCAGGAAAGTGATGGAAGGTGTCACCAACAATGCTATCAAGCAGCACCTGCTCAGCAATAACCTGCTCAGTGATGCCCACTTTGGGTCCCACCAGGGTCACTCAGCTCCTGACCTCATTCCAGCCTTGGTTCAAACATGGACAAAAGAGCTGAACTCCAGAGGGGAGGGGAGAGGGACAGCCCTTGACATCAAGGCGGCATTTGACCAAGTGTGGCATTAAGGAGCCCTGGCAAACCTGGAATCAATGGGCATCAGGGGGCAAATTCTCTGCTGGTTGGAGTCATACCTGGCACATAGGAAGATGGTTGTGGTTGTTGGAGGTCAGTCATCTCAGCTCCAGGACATCTCTGCAGGAGTCCCTCAGGGTAGTGTCCTGGGCCCAACCATCTTCAGCTGCTTCATCAATGACCTTCCCTCCATCATAAGGTCAGAAGTGGGGGATGTTCACTGATGATTGCACAGTGTTCAGCACCATTCGCAGCTCCTCAGGTACTGAAGCAGTTCATGTCCAAATACAACAAGATCTGGGCAATACCCAGGCTTGGGCTGACAAGTGGCAGGTAACATTCACATCACAGAAATGCCAGACTATGACCATCACCAACAAGAGACAATCTAACCACCGCCCCTTGACGTTCAATGGTGTTACTGTCACTTAATTCCCCACTATCAACATTTTGGGTTATGATTGTCCAGAAATTGAAAGGGGCAAATTATATAAACAAAGTCAGAGACTGGGAATTCTGTGATATGTCACACACCTCCTGACTTCTCAAAGACTGTCCAACATCTCTAAGGCACAAGTCAGGAGGGTGAGGGAATACTCCCCACTTGCCCCTGGATGGGGGCAGCTCCAACAACACTCAAGAAGCTCGACACCATCCAGGACAAAGCAGCCGCTTGATTGGCACCACATCCACAAACATCCACTCCCTCCCTCACCGACGCTCAATAACAGCAGTGTGTACCATCTACAAGATGCTGTGCAGAACATAGAACAGTACAGCGCAGAACAGGCCTTTCGGCCCTCGATGTTGCGCTGACCTGTGAACTATTCATAGCTCGTCCCCCTACACTATCCCATCATCATCCATGTGCTTATCTAAGGATTGTTTAAATCTCCCTAATGTGGCTGAGATAACTACATTGGCAGGCAGGGCATTCCACGCCCTTACCACTCTCTGAGTAAAGAACCTGCCTCTGACATCTGTCTTAAATCTATCACCCTCAATCTGTAGTTATGCCCTCTTGTACACACTGACGTCATCATCCTAGGAAAAAGCCTTTCACTGTCTACCCTATCTAATCCTCTGATCATCTTGTATGTCTCTATCAAATCCCCCCTTAACCTTCTTCTTTCCAATGAGAACAGACCCAAGTCTCTCAGCCTTTCCTCATAAGACCTTCCCTCCAGACCAGGCAACATCCTGGTAAATCTCCTCTGCACCTTTTCCAATGCTTCCATATCCTTCCCGAAATACGGCAACCAGAACTGTACACAATATTCCAAGTGTGGCCGCACCAGCGTTTTGTATAGCTGCAGCATGATATTGCGGTTCCAGAACTCAATCCCTCTACCAATGAAAGCTAACACACCGTATGCCTTCTTAACAGCACTATCCACCTGGGTGGCAACTTTCAGGGATCTATGCACATGGACTCCAAGATCCCTCTGCACATCCACACTACCAAGAATCTTTCCATTGACCCAGTACTCTGCCTTCCTGTTATTCTTCCCAAAGTGCATCACCTCACATTTAGCTGCATTGAACTCCATTTGCCACCTCTCAGCCCAATTCTGCAGTTTATCCACGTTCCCCTGCAACCTGTAACATTCTTCCAAACTGTCCACTACTCCACCGACTTTAGTGTCATCTGCAAATTGACTAATCCATCCATCTATGCCTGCGTCTAAGTCATTTATAAAAATGCCAAACAGCAGTGGTCCCAAAACAGATCCTTGTGGAACACCACTAGTAACCGGACTCCAGGCTGAATATTTTCCATCAACCACCACTCGCTGCCTTCTTCCAGAAAGCCAGTTCCTAATCCAAACTGCTAAATCACCCTCAATTCCATGTCTCTGCATTTTCTCCATCAGCCTACCATACGGAACCTTATCAAAGGCTTTACTGAAGCCCATGTACACCACGTCAACTGCCCTACCCTCATCTACATGCTTGGTCACCTTCTCAAAAAACTCAGTGAGGTTTGTGAGACACAACCTGCCCTTGACGAAACCATGTTGACTATCTGAAATCAAATTGTTGCTTGCTAGATGATTATAAATCTTATCTCTTATAATACTTTCCAAAGCCTTTCCTACAACAGAAGTAAGGCTCACTGGTCTATAATTACCTGGGTCATCTCTGCTGCCCATCTTGAACAAGGGCACAACATTTGCAATCCTCCAGTCCTCAGGTACTAAACCTGTAGACAATGATGACTCAAATATCACAGCCAAAGGCTCTGCTATATCCTCCCTAGCTTCCCAGAGAATCCTCGGATAAATCCCATCTGGCCCAGGGGACTGGTCTACTTTCACTCCTTCTAGAATTGACGAACCTCGATCCTTTGTAGTCTAATATCTCTTACCTCATTCTTCTCCTCTACAATATTCTCCTTTTCCTGAGTGAACACCGATGAGAAACACATCAAGGTTTACCTTCCAAACCCATCATCACTTCCACTTAGAAGGACAAGGGCAATATGGGAACACCACCCCCTGCAAGTTCCCCTCCGAGCCCCTCACCATCCTGGCTTGGAAATACATCGCCGTTCCTTCAGTGTCGCTGGGTCAAAATCCTGGAATTCCCTCCCTCAGGGCATTGTGGGTCAACCCACAGCACATGGACTGCAGCGATTCAAGATGGCAGCTCACCCCCACCTTCTCAAGGGGGCAACTAGGGACGGGGTAATAACTGCTGGGCCCAGCCAGTGACACCCACATCCCATGAGTGAATTTTCAAAAATTAAGGCTATGAAAGCAAAATTGAGGCTATATAATGACACCACGGAACGAGAAGCAGAATTCACTAAAATCAGGCAACTGGTGATGGCATGACCAATGGTGAAATGTTACAACGTAAATGACCAAGGACTTGGAGCAACATTAATGTAGCAAGGACAACCAGAGCAATAAGGCAAGCTGAACAATGCTATGCTTCGATCTAGAGTCAGTGCCTGCCCAGTTTCTTTGCTTATTAACATCTGAACCAATATCTACTTGGAAGGGACAAAGGGTTTTAGATTAGATTAGACTTACAGTGTGGAAACAGGCCCTTCGGCCCAACAAGTCCACACCGACCCGCCGAAGCGCAACCCACCCATACCCCTACATTTACCCCTTACCTAACACTACGGGCAATTTAGCTTGGCCAATTCACCTGACCCGCACATCTTTGGACTGTGGGAGGAAACCGGAGCACCCGGAGGAAACCCACGCAGACACGGGGAGAACGTGCAAACTCCACACAGTCAGTCGCCTGAGTCGGGAATTGAACCCGGGTCTACAGGCGCTGTGAGGCAGCAGTGCTAACCACTGTGCCACCGTGCCGCCCTTAAAACCCGTGTCAAACCCTTGTTTGACAAGCCACTTCAAAGAAATTTCCTCAGATGGCTACTACGTGTTCCAAAGCATCTTCAAAGAACGTCGAAAGTACCATCTAGATGTGACAAAGAAGGAAGCAAAGCAGATGGACATTTTTGACTGTCTTGAGCAGCACTCCTGATGGAGAAAGCAGAGGATATTACAATAGATCTTCCAGATCCAGCAGGAGGAAGGAAGTCATTAACTTGGCAGACACATTGAACATCGCAGATCAATGCTGCAATCAAATTGAGTGACCTACCCAATGTGATGCAACTGTACAAAGGTAATCAAGTCATTATTCTGAAGGAGCTGTGAAAAGAGATGCTAAGGTACATCCATGTAAGCTGAAATCTGACAAAGGCAAAAGACATGCTCTACTGGCCAAACGTGAACGATGTTGACAGGAATGGAAGGTTTTAGATGTGAAGCAAGGCTGGATAGGCGGGGATGTTATTCACTGAGCGTAGGAGGTTGAGGGGTGACCTTATAGAGGCTTATAAAATCATGAGGGATACAGATCGAGTTAATCATAGTTGTCTTTTCCCTAGGGTGGGGGATTTCAAGGCTAGGGGACATATTTTTAAGGTGAGAGCAGAGAGATTTAAAAAAGACATGAGGTGCAAATGTTTACACATTGGGTGGTTCATGCGTGGAATGAACTTCCAGAGGAAGTGGGCTCAGTTGCAATGTTTAAAAGACACTTGTACATGAATAGGAAAGGTTTGGAGGGATATGGGCCAGGAGCAGGCAGGTGGGACTAATTTAGTTTGGGATTATGGTCAGCATGGACTGGTTGGGCCGAAGGGCCTGTTTCTGTGCTGTATGACTCTATGACCACATCAGCCAGTACCGTGCTTGTAATGAGTACCAAGCTAAAAACTGATGACATACGATACCCCAGACAGACCATGGATGAAGCTGGGAGTAAACCTTTTCACACTCGCAGGAACTGGTGATCTTGTCAAAGTCGCTGACTATTGGGAGTTAGACCAGTTGACTTCAATGACCTCTGCTCAGACGGTCAAATGCCTGAATGCACACTTCAACCATAATAGAATTCCCAATGTTGTGATAAACCATACTGGCTCACCGTTCATGAGCGAAGCATTCAGTCACTTCAGAAAGAATTGGGAATTTCACTGCCACTCCCCAACTCCACACTATCGCCGGTGACATTGAAAGGCTGAGGGGGCAGTGAAATTCACAAAACATGAGCAAATCCCACATAAATGTATACAGATCCTCAACTGGAGAAACACACCCACTGAAAGCGTGGATGGACAAAGATGGATGTCACATTGCACCCAACTTATTCTTCTGATAGCAAAAAAGCTACTAAAGCCAGGAGTAATGACAGGCAGGAGGGACAAAATCAAGGTGAAACAGCAAAGAGCCAAGTTACATTTTGACAAGTCAACCTAACCATTAACAGTGTTGAGCACTGATGAGTCAGAGTACAAACCTTCAACACTCTCAACAAGAGTCAGCCCACGTAACAACTTGGCACCTGCAGGGAACAGTTGACACCTTGGAAGGGAATGACCATCAAAAAACTCACAGGGCCATGCACATAACTGGTGGAGCTGTCCCTCAACTGCTCAGGAAGGTGTAGACTCATCACCAGCACATTTCCCAATCAACCATCAGACCCAGAGATCCAAAGCAACTCGACCACAAAAATTAAACCACACCAAGTACCATGGCAACAAATCAGGGTATGGGAATGACATTTCCCAGGGAAGGAACATCACCCAGATGAACAGGCAACAACAACACATGTGCATACCATCAGAAGACCAGCAAGACTTAAAGTTTGTGGGCACAATGCAATTTTGGTTTTTGCTTGCTGTGAAAAGAGCGATGCTGGTCTGATACAGCAATGTGTCCTCTGTCACGAGACACACATGCAGACCGTGTCCATTTTACAGGCACATCAGTGAAGACATGGTGCAGACAAGGGCTGCTGGCTGGTGGAATTTGAACCCAAGCATCTCACTCAGAGGCAGAGATACTACCCACTGCACCATAAGATTGGCTGCCATTTAATTGGTTGGTCAGTAATGCTGTTATGTGACAAGACCAATTCGGATGATGAGGATTCATAAAGTTACAGAATCAAAGAGCCATACAGCATGGAAACGGGTCCTTGGGCCCAACTTGTCCATGCCGATCACATTTCCCAGACTGAACTAGTCCCTTTTGTTTATATATTGAGGGATCACAGAATCACGCCAAACTTGTACAAGACAGAGGACGTGGACAACCACCTAGCACAGATTCTACTCCATGACTGGACTATTAAAAGTTGTTGCCTTTGTCTTTTTTTTGAAAACAATTATCAACCTAAAACCCGATATGGCACATTACTGTGGTCCTCAGAAATCAAGAGGACCCATTTGTAATAATGTTGGAATAAAGGGACATTGAATTTCATAGAATTTACAGCACAGCAGCAGGCCATTCAGCCCAACTACTCCCTGTTGTCCATAAACCACGGGTCTCTGTACCACTTCCCTCCTCCTTCACATATTCATCTCATTACCTCTTAAATATATTCATACTATTCATTTTAACCATTCCCCATGGGAGATAGTCCCACATTCTCCCAACTCTCAGGGCAAAGAGATTTCTTCTGAATTCTCTATGCGTTTTCTCAATGACTGCCTTATTGACAGCCTCCAGTTCTGCTCTTCCCCAGAAGGGAAAAGACTCTCTCTCTATCCACTTAATCAAAGCCTCTCAATATTTGTGAGTGGTACAGTGGTTAGCACTGCGACCTCACAGTGCCAGGGGCCTAGGTTCAATCCCACCCGTGTATGACTGTTTCTGTGGAGTTTCCACCCACAATCCAAAAATGTGCAAGTTAGGTGAATTGGCCATGCTAAGGGTCTGGGTGGAATGCACTTTGGAGGGTTGGTGTGGACTTGATGGGCCAAATGGCCTGTTTTCATGCTGTAGGGATTTTAAAGACCTCCATTCAATCACCACTCAACCACCTCTGTTCAAGAGAAAACAGACCTAGGCTGAGAATTCATGCCTGATATGTAGACCCACAAATTTCTGTCTCACTCATGTAAATCTTCTCAGCACCCTCTCCTGTGCCTCTCAATCTTTTTAATATTTTGATGACCAGAACTGTACACAGTTCGCCAATTGTGGTCTCATAAAGCTTTGATACAAGCTTAATGTAACTTCTCCACATTTCAATTCTACCTCTTTAGAAATAAACCCAAGTGTTTGGCTTTTGTCGTAGTTTAATTAATTTGCATCAGAATTTTAATGGTTTTGCATTATTTCCTTGTCTTATTTACTGTTCTTAACAAACTAGGAGCAAGCCTAGTAGCAATTGGCTCACAGGTTCATGAAAGGAACTGTAGGGCCATAGTGCACACTAGTGGTAGCATAAGGAACAGCATCCTTTATCCCATGGCTTTTTTCATGCTGAGGGGCATATGAGGCGTAAACAACCCAATCAGCCACAGTTTGAACACTCCTTCCTTTGCCATCAAGTCCTAAGGTGGGATTTGAACCCAAGAATCTACTTCAGAGATGCCCACTGTGCCAAAAGAATTGCTGCCATTTAGTTGGTTAGCATGGTAATAAATAATGCTGTTGCATGACAAGACCAATTCAGATGATGAAGGCTCATAGAGTCAAAGAGACATCCAGCACAGAAACAGGCCCTTCGGCCTAACTCACCCATGGCAACCAGGTTTCCTAAACTGAACTACTCCCATTTGCCTGTGTTTGGCCCATATTGCTCGAAACCTGTCCTATTCATGTACCTGAAAATGTGTTGCTGGAAAAGCGCAGCAGGTCAGGCAGCATCCAAGGAACAGGAAATTCGACGTTTCGGGCATAAGCCCTTCATCAGGAATTCATGCCCAAAACGTCAAATTTCCTGTTCCTTGGATGCTGCCTGACCTGCTGCGCTTTTCCAGCAACACATTTTCAGCTCTGATCTCCAGCATCTGCCAGTCCCCGCTTTCTCCTATTCATGTACCTGTCCAAATGTCTTTTAAATGGTGTCATTGAACCCACCTCCACCACTTCCTCTGGCAGCTCGTTCCATAAATGCAACAATGTCTTTGTGTAAATGTTGTCCCTCAGGTTCCGTTTAAATCTTTCCTCTGTCACAATAAACTAATGCCCTCTAGTTTTGGACTCCCCTACCCTGGGGAAAAAGACCTTGTCTATTTACCCTGTCCCCCTCATGATTTTATAAACCTCTATAAGGTCACCCCTCAGCCTCCGACGCTCCAGGGAAAACAGCCCCAGCCTGTTCAGCCTCTCCCTGTAGCTCAAACCCTCCAACCCTGGCATATTCCTTGTAAATCTTTTTTGCATCCTTCCAAGTTTAACAACATCTTTCCTTTAGCAAGGCAGTACAGAGGAACCTCAATTATCCAAACGTAGATATTCCGAACAAGATTGCAACCCGATTCTTGGCTAAACTGTGTTATCCAACCATTCGATTATCCAAGCAAAATACTCCCTGCCAGTGTCGTTTGGATAATCGGGGTTCCTCTGCACTCCAAATGTGGCCTCACCTATGTCCTGTATAGCCGTAACATGACAGCCCAACTCCTATGCTCAGTGCACTGACTGATGAAGGCAAGTGCGTCAAACACTTTCTTCATCACCTGCCTCCCTGTGATGCCACTTTGAAGGGACTATGTACCCGCAGCCCTAGGTCTCTCTGCTCAGCAACACTCCTCAGGGCCCTACCAATAAATGTTAACTTTAGTTGTTTTTGGAATTCTTCACCTACTACAGCATTTTCAGTTTTTTTTTAAATGAGTCCATTGTCTTGGTTTTAACCTTGACCCACTTGCCACTTCTCATTTCTGGACAATCGGTAAGATGGGCAGATCAGTAGCAGATGGAATTTTTTCCTAAAAAGTGTGATGTCATGCACTTTGGAAAAATAACAAGACAAGTCCTCAATGAATCCCAGGAAGCTCAGAGGAACAGGGAGATCTTGGGGTGTTTGAAGCTGGCAGAACGGGTTAATAGGAGGGTTAAGAAGGCACCCAGGATGCTTGCTTTTATCAGTCATGCTATAGATGATAAGGACAGGGAGGTGAGGTGGGAGCTGTACAGGACTCTGGTCAGGCCCCAGCTGGAGGACTGTGTGCAGTTCTGGTCCCCACACTATAGGAAGGATGGGATAGCACTGCACGGGGGTGCAGAGGAGATTCACCAGGATGTTGCCTGGGATGGAGCGGTTTAGTGATGACGAGAGACTGGACAAGCTTGGGCGGTTTTCTCTCGAGCTGAGAAGACTGAGGGGACCTGCTCGAGGTGGATAAGGTGATGAGGAACATGGGCAGGATGGATAGGAAGCAGCTGTTTCCCTCAGTCAAAGGGTCATTAACTAGGGCATCATTTTAAATTGAAAGCAAGGAGGTTTAGAGGGGATTTGAGGAAAACTCTGTTCACCCAGGGGGTGGTAGGAGTCTGGAAGGCACTGCCTGGGAGGGTAGTTGAGAGGGTAAACCTCGCAAACTTTAAAAAGTACTTGGATGAGCACCTGAAGTGTCATAACATTCAAGGCTAGAGGTGGAGTGTGGGAAAATGGGATCAGTGCAGTTAGATCAGTGCAGACTCGATGGGCTGAAGGGCGTCCTCTGTACTGTCCAACTCTATGACTTTAAAGCTTCCAAAGAAACAGCCACAGCTAATCTTGCTAATCAGCAGAGGGCCAGGAGTAGGAAGCCTTATTGCTTTTTTTGTCTGCTTACCTAAGGGTCACTGAGGCCAATTGCATCAATGCCCTGCACCATCAAACTGCCTTCAACTGCTATCTTTAATCCATTGGAATGATTACTGACGAGCAGGATGAGAACCTGTTACTTGCAAACAAAATTCCGACTAACATAAGACCTTCAATATGTCTTGCACCTGGACATTACATAAGTTGCCACACATAAACTTGCTGCCTTGTTAATCGTATTTATAGCACGACATGACTTTGCAATGACATGTTCGTCTTTTACAATGTGGGATCTTGCCAAAGGAAGGCAATTGGCAGTGTCGTGCGAGGCATCTTGTGGGACAGGAGGATGGAATTATGGTTTCCCTGTCACACACCAGGCAAGTGATGAACTGTACTTGAGCCTCTGAGGTTTGAGCGACATGCCTTTCACTTATAACCTTGGCATTGATGCCAACATTTTTGAAGTATTCCAGCACCCATCCATCTGGACATTTATGGTGAGGTCATTTTAACAAAACTATTTACAGACAAGGACACATCCAAATCGCCTGGTGCTTTCTTATTGTACACACTTTAGCAAAGAGTTCTCATCCAAAACAAGAGGTGCAATTCTGAAGCAAAATTGTCACTAATTTTGGTCCTTCATAGCATTGCACACACACATTGCTAGCAATGCAAGAATAGGCCATTCAGCCCCTCCAGCCTGTTCTGCCATTCAATGAGATCATGGCTGAGCTGTGGCCTCACTCCATAGTCAGCCATTGGAGCATGCTTTGTGGCTTTTCTGCAAATAGTGGGATTTTCTTGCAAATTCATGCTGAACGATTTCTGTCCTGAAATGCTCTGTTATTGTATCATTCATGAGCAAGTCACCTCCAGAAAAGCCTAGAGGCACAGCCAGTATTGACAAGTGTGAGCTGTTGAGTGGAAATAGGCTGCCATGGCAAGGAAAGATCGCTCATTTTGGCTTAGTGCACAACTTATGCCATTTCTGAACAGGCAGTGCAATGCTATTGCCCGGTGGACCAACAGACCACATCCTATAGTTGCCCTTTTGCAATGATGCGGTGTCAGTCAAGTGCAAACAAGCACAGAGCCCATTGAGAGCTGCTAAGAGTGCTGACCTGAACAATCCCATGAGCCACAGTCACTCGTTTCTCTGCAATGCAGCAGGAACCCATCCCACTATGACCACCTCACTGACAGTATACCATAGACATTGACTAAATCGAAGAGACTTCCCAGTGAACTGAGCCCCCTCCTAGTCCCACACTGCGTAGCATAATGAATCCACACAGTGCTCGGATAGCATACAAGTAACAGAATTGCAATATTCTTGATCACATTGCACTGCTAAAGAATATTTATAGATTCTGCTCAGGTAAATGAAACGTTATTTAAGAAACAACATTGATTCAAGAAACAACAAAATTATGAGGGGCATAGATAGGGTAAATAGGGTAAATCTTTTCCCTGCGGTCGGGGAGTCCAGAACTGGAGGGCATAGGTTTAGGGTGAGAGGGGAAAGATATAAAAGAGACCCAAGGGGCAACCTTTTCACACAGAGGGTGGTACGTGTATGGAATGAGCTGCCAGAGGAAGTGGTGGAGGTTGGTACAATTGCAACATTTAAGTGGCATTTGGATGGGTCTATGAATAGGAAGGGTTTGGAGGGATATGGGCCGGGTGCTGACAGGTGGGACTAGATTGGGTTGGGATATCTGGTCAGAATGGACGGGTTGGACCGAAGGGTCTGTTTCCGTGCTGTACGTCTCTATGACTCTATGATTCTATCTTGCTGTGACTTCATCTTGCCACAAGGCTGTGAGAGACCCAGCAACATCATGTGACATTGCATCACTTCCTGTGATGATACGTACATTATCTCATCAGCATATCATCACCTCCCCCCGAGCCTTTGATTTGACCCATGATATTACAGGCCCCCTCAAGCCTGTAATTTTCACCATGATATTACACCTCTTCAGTCCGGTTCTACAGTACATAAGTCAGGTGCAGAATATCGTTGAAATTCAAGCAGAGTGTGGGGCAAAATGCAAAAGAAAATAAGAAGGGCAAAAAGAGATTAGCGGGTATCATAAAATGGACTCCCTAATGGTTTAGAAACCTATATTAAAGGGGAAACGATGGTTGGACTGACCTTTGGAAATCTTCTTGTGTAAGCAGACAGCGAGACAGATTGAACAATTTGTGGTTGGTTTTGAAGACAAAGGGTCCTCACACAATTTCAGAGTGAAGTGTGTGTAAGGGACAGGAGAGATATTGCATCTTGCATTTTGGAAAGTCGAATCAAGGTAGGAGTTTCATGGTGAATGACAGGGCCTTAAGGAGTGTAGTGGAACAGAGGGACCTTGGAGTTCAGGTGCACGGTTCTCTGAAAGTGGAGTCCCAGGTAGACAGAGCAGTGAAGGTGGCTTTTGGCAAACTGGTTTTCATCAGTCAGGGCACTGAGTATAGAAATTGGGAAGTTATGTTGCAGTTGTACAGGACATTATAAGGCCACATTTGAGTATTGTGTTCAGTTTTGGTCACCTTGCTGAAGGAAGGATGTTATTAAACTGGAAAGAATGCAGAAGAAATTTAAAAGGACTCTGCCTAGACTCGAGGGTCTGAGTTATAGGGAGAGGTTGGACAAGCTAGGACTTTTTTCTTTAGAGCGTAGGAGACTGAGGGGGGATCTTATAGAAGTGTATAAGATCATGAGAGACATGGATAAGGTGAATGCACTCAGTCTTTTTCCCAGGGGTGGGGAATCGAGGACTCGAGGGCATCAGTTTAAGGTTAGAGGAGAAAGAATAAATGGGAATGTGAGAGGCAATTTGTTTACACAGAGGGTGGTACGCATATAGAATGAGCTGCTAGTATAAGTGGTTGAGGTGGATACATTAGCAACATGTAAAAAGCATTTGGACAAATCCATGGATAGGAAAGGATTCGAAGGATATGGCCCATGTGCAGGAGAATGGGGTTAGCATGGTTGGACGCTTTGGTCAGCATGGACGATGCCCTCCAGAGCATCTCCTCCACTTCTGCACATCTGCCCTTGAACCCCAACCATCCCAACGCAACAAGGACAGACCCCCCCCCCCCCCCCACACACACACACACAATCCTCACCTTCCACCCCACCAACCTCTGTATACATCACATCATCCTCTGCCACCTACAAACAGACCTCACCATGAGGGGTATATTTCTCTCCCCATCCCTATCAGCATTTCGGAGAGACCATTCCCTCCATGACTCTCCCCCCTACCCCCCCCCCCCCCCCACCCACCCCCAACCAACTCACCTCTGTCCAAGGCCCCAAAAGATCCTTCCATATCTGACAGAAATTTACCTGAACCTCCACTAATGTCGTTTACTATATCCGTTGCACCCGGTGTGGTCTCCCCTACATCAGGGAGACAGAACGCCAACTTGCGGATCATTTCAGAGAACATCTCTGGGACACCTGCACCAACCAACCCCACTTTAACTCCCTCTTCCACTCTGTCAAGGACATGCAGGTCCTGGGCCTCCATTGCCAAACCCTATCCACCCGACGCCTGGAGGAAGAACGCTTCATCTTCCGCCTTGGGACCCTGCAACCACACGGGATCAGTGTGGATTTCGCCAGTTTCCTCACTTCCCCTCCCCCCAACTTTATCCCAGCCCCACACCTCCAACTCGGCACTGCCCTCTTGACCTGGCCATCTTTCTCCCAATCTATCTGCTCCATCCTCCTCTCCGACCTCTCACCTTCTCCCCCACCTTCACCGACCTGTTACATTCTCCGTTCCCTCTAGCCCCACCCCCACCCCCTCCCAACTATCTCTCAGCCTGACAAAGGGCTTGTGCCTGAAACGTCGATTCTCCTGCTCCTCGGATGCTGCCTGACCTGCTGCGCTTTTCCAGCACCACACTCTCGACTCTGATCTCCAGCATCTGCACTCCTCACTTTCTCCTCACGGACCAGTTTGGACCAAAGGACCCGCCTCCATGCTGTAGAACTCAAATAAAAGTATTGGATAGGATAAGCACAGGTACAAAAATAAGTGCTGGTGAGGTTGGCATCACTTAACTAGGAGAAAGCGAGGACTGCAGGTGCTGGGGATCAGAGCAGAAAAGCGTGGCGCTGGAACAACACAGCAGGCCAGACAGCGTCCGAGGTCTCCTGTGCTTTTCCAGCACCACACTTTTTGACACTGGCGTCACTTAACGTTAACAAGCATTACCACATCCAGATGGGATGTATCTTACCTTTCAGAGGGAAGCAAGGATTAAGATAGAGGAAATTCAGACCTCAATCTTCCAATCCTTCTCATATATCAGTCAAATGCCAAAGGACTAGAACACTATCAATGTTACATCTCTGTTCAATAAATGGGAGAGGAATTACTCTGAAGATGACAGGTCAGTCAGTTTTATGTCTGTGGGAAAACCAGCAGAGATCATTGTCAAAGACCAAATATTTATCACTTGGAAAAGTATGGGTTCATAATGCACAGCCAGTGTTCATGGCAAATTTAGGGCTGACCAACCTGATTGAGTTATTTTATGTTGTGGCAGGGAGAGTTGAAAAAAAGATGGTGTTGTCGACGTGAAGATGGTGATGGCACCACAGAACAGAGTTACTTGGAAAATGGAGGTATGTCGCATTAAAGGGATTGGCTACCTGGATAAGGAACAAGAGGCAGAGAAGTAAATAACTGATTTTTATAAATGAACATGGAAATATGTATACAGTGGATACCCAGGGGTCTTTATTAGGACCATTGTTTTCCTTCCCTGGAGTGTCAGAGGCTGAGGGGTGACCTTATAGAGGTTTATAAAATCATGAGGGGCGTGGATAGGATAAATAGACAAGGTCTTTTTCCGAAGGGAGGGGAGTCCAACACTAGTGGGCATAGGTTTAGGGTAAGAGGGGAAAGATATAAAAGGGATCTAGGGGGCCATGTTTTCACACAGAGGGTGGTGTGTATCTGGGATGGGTTGCCAGAGGAAGTGGTGGAGGCTGGTACAATTACAGCATTTAAAAGGCATCTAGATGGGTATATGAATAGGAAGAGTTTAGAGGGATATGGGCCAGGTGCTGGCAAATGGGACCCATTCGGTTTAGGAAACCTGGTCAGCATGGACAAGTTGGGCCGAAGGGCGTGTTTCTGTGCTGTACGGCTCTAAATGAGACCTGGGTAGAGGGAGTGCAAAGTTCGTAAAGGATTTGAAGCTTGTCATTGTGTGCAGGTTTCAGCAGAAGATTGCAGGAACACAGAGGTTAAACTGATGAAAGAGGCAGGCATTTGTCCAGGTGTGCAGTAACCCATGTTAAGAGGACTGTACTTTGAAACATAGTGTAGTCGAAATTGTACGATTCTGATGGGGTTTCAAGAACAGAGGGAGCCGAGGGGTGAAGATTCACAACTGTTTACGGATGACAGAGCAAGCTGTTGGCACTGTCAAGAAAATGTCAGGGGTACTCAGAGGTGTCAACGGGGGCTTTGACTAGAGAAACAGGTTCACGCTAAAATCTTTACAAATCTCTGACTAGGCCTCAGCAAAAATACCGGGTACCTCATGACAGGAGCAGTGTCAAGGTCCTGGATGGGGGAGATAGGAAGCTTCTGTTGGGGAGAAAATATAGAGAACCACCAGGCGACACAGAGAGTTCTTCAAGATGTAGGTCCTTTATTTGCAAACAAAAAACTGTGACACTGAGAAAACAGATTCTCGAATGCCCACGAACCTCAGGGTCCGTGCATTTTTATATTTTTTTTATCATGTTTCTGTTAGCTTATCAGCATGTCCAACTATATTAATCAAAGTACCTCACTCTAGCTACACAGTAAACCGGTGATGTTAGTTCCCATTATCTCTTTAGTTGTACATTCTACTTAATGTTATTCTAATGTCACGGTTAGATATTTATTGCTAACTCTGCTACAGTGATCTTCAATTCCAGACTAACCTGTCATGATAGATATTTAGCTATTCAATCTGTTACAATAGTCTCCTGTCTCAAGCTGACTCTACTAATTATTAATTAGATATTTTAATGTCATGCCCCAAATATTTATTGTCCCAATCGTATCATAATAACACTTTACAGAGAAACTTGCTTTATTACTTGTGTTATCTCATCACGCCACAGTGACCTTTCAGCCTTAACCTTACTCTGCTAATTGGTGTAAGAATATTCCTGAAGAAGGGCTCATGCCCGAAACGTCGATTCTCCTGTTCCTTGGATGCTGCCTGACCTGCTGCGCTTTTCCAGCAACACATTTTTAGCTCTGATCTCCAGCATCTGCAGTCCTCACTTTCTCCTGTAAGAATGTTCCAGTGTGGTTATTCCATCCTGCCTTCCACAGAACACAGATTCCCAGTGGTCTTCATGCTTTAACCCTTCTCATACTTTCATGTTCTTTATTTTCCATACTTCCCAGGATAATACCGGGGACGAGGTAGTCCAGTTATGTGGGAATATTGGTGAAGCTGGGATTAATCTCCTTAGAGCAATGAAGGTTAAATACAGCAAAAATACATCAGGATTCTCTTCCAATAAGGTCCCCCAGCATTTTAGCTTTGCCATGTCAGGAGGTGAGTTGTCCGCAGCAGGATTCCTAGCCTCTGACCTGATATGGAATAGCTGAGCAGGTGCAAAGCTTGAAGGAAACATGTCTTCTCCTATTATCTATCTTCTGCTAGCAGAAGGTAGGGATAAATTGGTCTTTTTGAGTCGGCGGACTCTCGCAAATGGAGTGCTGCAAGGTCCTCAGTTACTTACAATCTATATCAATGAATTTGATGACAGGAGCGAATGTGTGGCCACTACATTTGCTGACGACACCCAGACTGGGAGGAAAGCAAATTGTCAAGAAGGGGCAGGGAGTCAACAAAAGTGAGAGAAGACAGGTTACCTGAGGGAGCAAAGGTTTGGCGGGTGCAGTATAATGTGAGTCAGCATAAATGTGTCCATCTTGGCAGGAAGAATAGAAAAGCAGCACTTCTTTAAAAAAAAATGAGGAAGGTTGCAGGATTCTGAGGTTCCGAGGGATCTGGGTGACCTGGTGTATGAACCACACGAGGAAGGCAAATCAAATGCTGACATTTAATAGTGGAAGAATAGAATAGTAAAGCAGGGAATGTTAACTGCAGGGTGAGATTGCATCTGAAGGTTTTTTTAATCTCCTTATTTGAAAAAAAACTATAATTCCTTCAGAATCAGTTCAGAGAGGTTTCACTCAACTCATTCCTGGGATGAAAGGCTTATCTCCTGAAGCAAGGTTGAATAGGTTAGGCCTCTCTCCGTTGGAGGTTAAAAGAATGAGAGATGATCTTATTGAAACGTATAATGACTTGAGAGACTGGGCAGGGTAGGTGCTGAATGAATCCTGTCCCCCTCTTTTGGGAGGGTGGTAAGGACAAGCCAGGGAACTATAGACCAGTGAGCCTGACCTCGGTGGTGGGCAAATTGTTGGAGGGAATCCTGAGGGGCAGGATTTACGTGTATTTGGAAAGGCAAGGACTGATTAGGGATAGTCAACATGGCTTTGTGCGTGGGAAATCATGTCTCACAAACTTGATTGAGTTTTTTGAAGATGTAACAAAGAGGATTGATGAGGGCAGAGCGGTGAATGTGATCTATATGGACGTTCAACAAGGTTCCCCATGGGATACTGGTGAGCAAGGTTAGATCTCATGGAATACTGGGAGAACTAGCCATTTGGATACAGAACTGGCTCAAAGATAGAAGACAGAGGGTGGTGGTGGAGGGTTGTTTTTCAGACTGGAGGCCTGTGACCAGTGGAGTGCCACAAGGATCGGTGATGGGTCCATGACTTTTTGTCATTTACATAAATGATTTGGATGCGAGCATAAGAGGTACAGTTAGTAAGTTTGCAGATGGCACCAAAATTGGAGGTGTAGTGGACAGCGAAGAAGGTTACCTCAGAGTACAACAGGATCTTGACCAGATGGGCCAATGGGCTGAGAAGTGGCAGATGGAGTTTAATTTAGATAAATGCGAGGTGCTGCATTTTGAGAAAGCAAATCTTAGCAGGACTTATACACTTAATGGTAATGTCCAAGGGAGTGTTGCTGAACAAAGAGACCTTGGAGTGCAGGTTCATAGCTCCTTGAAAGTGGAGTCGCAGGTAGATAGGATAGTGAAGAAGGCGTTGGGTATGCTTTCCTTTATTGGTCAGAGTATTGAGTACATGTTGTGGCTGTACAGGATGTTGGTTAGGCCACTTTTAGAATATTGCGTGCAATTCTGGTCTCCTTCCTCTCGGAAAGGTGTTGTGAAACTTGAAAGGGTTCAGAAAAGATTTACAAGGATGTTGCCAGGGTTGGAGAATTTGAGCTATAGGGAGAGGCTGAACAGGCTGGGTCTGTTTTCCCTGGAATTTCGGAGGCTGAGGGGTGACCTTATAGAGGTTTATAAAATCATGAGGGGCATGGATAGTCTGTTCCCTGGCTGGGGGAGTCCAGAAATAGAGTGCGTAGGTTTTGGGTGAGAGGGGAAAAGATATAAAAGGGACCTAAGGGGCAACTTTTCCATGCAGAGAGTGGTACGTGTATGGAATGAGCTGCCAGAGGAAGTGGTGGAGGCTGGTACAGTTACAACATTTAAAAGGTATTTGGATGGGTATATGACTAGGAAGGGTTTGGAGGGATATGGGCTGGGTGCTGGCAGGTGGGACTAGATTGGGTTGGGATATCTGGTCGGCATGGACGGGTTGGACCGAAGGGTCTGTTTCCATGCTGTACATCTCTATGACTCTATCTGCATAGCTGTGTGTGTGTGTGTGTGTGTGTGTGTGTGTGTGTGTGTGTGTGTGTGTGTGTGTGTGTGTGTGTAATAAGTAATTCAAACCTGTACAAACTAATTAAGTTAGAGAGATCACAACAATTTATCAAGGGGATGTTGTCAGAACAGGACAGTAAGGAAGATTTTACAGATACAGAAGTGTGCGGTGTGGTCACCTGTAGGGCGACATGAACCCAAGATCATGGTTGCCCCTGACGAAGGGACAGCGCTCCGAAAGCTTGTGTGATTTCAAATAAACCTGTTAGACTAAAACCTGGTGTCATGTGACTTCTGCCTCTTGTGGTGGAGATTAACACTCGGAGTCCTAGTTTAAGGTAAGGAGGACTCCCTTTTAAGACAAAGACGAGGTGAAATACTTTCTCTCAGAGGATCATTTGAATTAAATGGAGGCAGGGTCTTCAATTCATTCGTGCTGTATACAGTAATGGTTGTGAAAGGGTTAATGCGGAAGATTGCTTTAAGCACCATCGAATCTGATTACGTCATTAAGACTTGGGTGGGGAAAGGCAGAAGGTTAAGAAGCCTGGACTACCTATGGCATATTAAACCTTTAATTACAATATGAGTGGGTGTGTCTTTTTCCAAAGAGAAGTTACGGCCAAATGATGACTGCAGATGTAAAGCCAGGAGCTGTCTGGAAAGGAAGCCTGGAATATCATGTCTGAAGGCATCAAGGAAGCTTCAAAAACCAAATTCATGAGAAACTGAACTGTAATCTTCCACGGATATCTCAGACTGTGGATATAATGGGAGAAAGGACAGCAAACTGAACAAGGTATGTGTTTGTAATTCACCTTTCAAGAAGACATGAGGACCACGATTAAAAGCTAGCTTCCACCCTAGCCTGTGAGTGCTCATGAGGTGAGTTTCATATGCACACTAACTTGGGTTTGAGCATTAGTCATCTGTGAAAGTCGCAGTCAAAGAACCATCCACCAATTACTCCTACATTGCAGGTAAATGACTCTCAATCTGAGTGCTGTGAACCAGTTGGCAAACTGTCCAAAGGAAAAAGGCCAAGAGAATTTCAATTAATCTACAAAGCCAAAAACTACTGGGATCACCCAAAGTCCCAGTATCTACTCTTTATGAATGACCCAGAGAATGATCTGTTTGGGCCCTAATTCTTTCTCTGTGTGTTTAATAACTAATGAACTCACTCTTGTGATTCTGAAGGCAGTGGTGTCATGGTGATCTTCCTGAGTTAGTCATCCAGGTTCTGGGTACATAGGCTTCAATCCCATCATGGCAGATGCTGAAATTTGAATTCAATTTCATAAGAAGCTAGTCTAATGATAGCTAATATTTTGGTTCAACCCCCATCTGGTTCACCGATATCCTTGAGGAAAGGAAATCTGCCCTCCTTACTCAGTCTGACCTATACATGACTCTAGACCCACAGCCAATGTGGGTGACTCTTTACTGCCATCTCAAATAGCCGAGCAAGACATTCAGTTCCTGTGCACTAAATGCTGCCCAATCCAGCAACCCCCCTTCCGCGTACGAATGAAAACAAAACTCAAGAAATTTCCTTTCAAAATGCAAATTCACAAGGATTGCACAAAGGAGGGGGATCCTTTGTTGCAACCAACCAAGGGGACACCCAGAAGTTGGGGGATGCTGTCTGGAACTATGACAAATTTGGGTTCCTTGGCCAATGAGTACCCTTAACACTACACATCAGAAAAATGTCAAGTGCTTTATATGCCCTGAGTTCACACTGCTATAGAAACACTCTTTCTTGAGTTTTTTTGGAGGACTTCAGTTTTGGAGGGTTGTGGAATAATTGATTTATTGAAAGTGTTGCAGAAATACCTGGAGTTTCTTTAAAAGAGATCGCTGGAAAGGTCATTGTGAACACTGGCGTTTCTTTCTCATCCAAATCTCCAAGATGTCGAGGTGCTGGTTTTGGACTGGGGTGGGCAAGGCCAAAAGCCACACAACACCCAGGTTATAGTCCAACAGCTTTATTGGAAATCACAAGCTTTCGGAGCGCTGCTCCTTCGTCAGGTGGCCTCCACCTAGAAAATCACATGACTGGTAATTGAAGTAACTCCACAGAGGCCAGTATCCCATCACCAAATCACCCTTTACTTACATGCACATAGCACATGACCCAGCTAGCTCACAGCCAGCACCTAGAATGAACAGAACCCCTGACACTCCTGTTTTCTTTTTATTTCCTGTCTTCTGAAGTAAATATGAACCAAGTTCAGATATTTTAGAGGGAAAAATATGCAATAAAATGCAAAAATGCATAATCTTAATATATTTAGAGGGCTTTCTGCGGCATGGCAGATAAATGCTGAAGGATTTACACGGTCTGGGCGAAACTCTGGTGATGGCTCAACAAAAGGCAATGAGTGAAATACTGATGGGATGCACTGTTGGGAAGTGTGATGGAGGCAGGTTCATCTGAGGCATTGGATGGTGATTTGGATGCAACTAGCATGCAAAGATAATGGGGGAATGCAGGAAATTGGCACTCGGGCAATGATGCTCATTTAATGAACCAGTGCAGGTATGACAGCCCTAATGGCTTCCTTCTGCACCCCAACAACTCTGTGACTCTGGGATCCATGTTTCCCCAGGAAGTTCAGCTTCCGGTTTGTAATGAACTGGTCTCAACCAGTTGAAGGATGAGCATCGCAATTATCTTGACACCCCCACTGTCAGTTATCCAGAGGCCTGTTATGAATGTTCCTTATGAAGGAATAGCTTGCTGTTATTCACTTTCTAGATTGTTAAGGGGATCAAAGGTTGTGGGGAGAAGGCGGAAGAATGGGGTTGAGAAACTTCTCAGCCATGATTGAATGGCGGAGCAGACTCAATGGGCTGAATGGCCTAATTTCTGCTCCTATGTCGTACAGTCCTTTGGTCTATTTTCTAGACTGACACTGACAAAATGGTCATATCAGTAACAGAACAACACTTTACATGCCAAATATAACCCACCCCAGGAAAATGGACCAGGGTTACTGCAGGATCCAAGAGTTAGATTCACGAGGTCTTGCCCCATTATTACCCTAGTCCAAATGTCCTTAAGGACAACCCTCTTTTTCCATTTCCAGCATTTACTTAGGGGAGACAATGGCCTCATGATGTTGTTACTGGGTGAATAATCCAGAGCGTCAGGTAATGTTCTGGGGAACCGGTGTTTGAATCCCACCAGAGCGACAATGAGTATTGAATTCAATAAAAATCTGGAATTAAAAGTTTAATGAAAGCAGTTGCAATAACACCATAGAGGCCGGTATCTTGTCACCAAGTCCCCCTTTACTTACATGTGGCGAGTCCCTGACACTGATCCACCTCCCTCAGAGCCAGATGTCAGAGTGAGCAGAACCTCTGACACTCCTGGTTATTTTTGTTTTCTTGCAGGTTTCGGACACAGTGAAAAACGACAAGCATGCAAATCTTAATTTATAATCCACCACCAGGAAGAAAGAAAACACCCAAGTGGCCAGTGAGAAGCAGTGCCCTTCTAAAAGGGCAGACACTCCTGTTTATTTATTTTTTTCTCTCTATTTTTTCCCACACTACCGCCTGACAGCTCAATATTATATTTCCTGAGTAAGCTGTGTCAACCAAGACTCCAGTGATAACTGTGTCACAACATTGGAGCAACAGACTTTGGAACATTATATACTTGATCTTTTTTGCCTTCAAGGTTAATGCAGATGGCCATTAAGTGTTCTTGTTATTTCCAAAGTGAATCTCTGCAGACTGAAATCTAATTTTCCCCCTAAAGTGTGGATGCTTGAGTTCTTTAGAGGGAAAAGTATTTATAGTTGCATTTGGTGACTGAGTATGTTAATCAATTATTGCATCTTTATTGAATAAGTTTTTTTGATAATAAGCTCTTAATTGAAGTTATTAATAAACCTGGCGGCACGGTGGCACAGTGGTTAGCACTGCTGCCTCACAGCGCCTGAGACCCGGGTTCAATTCCCGACTCAGGCGACTGACTGTGTGGAGTTTGCATGTTCTCCCCGTGTCTGCGTGGGGGTGCTCCGGTTTCCTCCCACAGTCACAAAGATGTGCGGGTCAGGTGAATTGGCCAAGCTAAATTGCCCGTAGGGGTAAATGTAGGGGTATGGGTGGGTTGCACTTCGGCGGGTCGGTGTGGACTTGTTGGGCCGAAGGGCCTGTTTCCACACTGTAAGTCTAAGTCTAATCTAATCTATCTCGTTTGAAGCCTGATATGTATAAGACATTAATTGGTAACTAGAAATTAAATTGTTTATTCTACAATATGGCTGGCGGAGGAGTGGAGCTAGAAAGAGGATTCTATCGTAGCATTGGAGTTGTACAAATGTAAGGTACTTAAGGGTCGCTTCCTGTCCTGTGCTGTAGAAATAGTGGTTTTCATTAAATAGAAAGCATTATTCTCTGTGTTTAATGATAGCTGTCTTCCCATGTAATTATAACGCCTTTTAAGAATAAAAGGGCAAATCCTCATCTGTGCATCTTCTACTTTCAGTACAAGGGGACACCCTCCAGCTCAATCTAAGCGTTTACAAATTCCCTTCTAAATTAAGATCCAGTCCTTCAGTTCAGTTCTGTCATGCCTGCGACAGCTGAGTGAGCCTCCAAGACTCCCAGTCTATTTTTAAGAGTAAAACTGACAGTGATGGATGTGGCCTGGAGATTTGCAGCCAATTATTTACAACCCCTGTTATGAAACAGCAGGCAACTGCATGGGTACATTGCGGGATGGTTTTCCCATAAGTAAACCTGACTCACCCCAGAGCACAGCTGGGACGTGGTAACACACAGGCCCATGCTCATTGCTCGGCAGTGCTTTGAGAACTGAGCCACCCTTTATATCAGCCCGAAATCTCAATGATTTGACCCTCCTGTATATAGGTCTACATATCACGTCACTGAGCCACATTCAAAATCTGGTCCTAAAGCTGCTGGCTTTGAGAGGATGTAGAGATGGGAACCTTTTCACAATGGCAGAGGAGAGCATGGTAGCCATGTGGAAAAGGTAAAGTCATCATGGGGTGACTTGCTCATTCGAGAAAAAGAGACAACTGATGGGCATCACGCCTCGGACAAGGGGACTAAGGAGGAATCATCATGGTAACTTCAGTTAGGGATGGGAACTGAACCCACAGAAATGGCATCACCAACCAACTGTTCAGCCAATTGAGTTAACCCTTAGTGCTTCACAGAGCGCCATCATTGATCTGAAAGAAGCCAATGGAGTACCCAAAACAACACAGTAGGGGGCAGCAATGAGGGTACCTAAGAAGGACTATAATAGGCTCGAACACAAGCACTTGGTTAGTGGCTTTAGCACAGCTGGCTCACAGTGCCAGGGACCTGGGTTCGATCCCACCCTCAGGCGACTGTCTGTGTGGAGTTTGTGTGTTGTCCCCGTGTCTGTGTGGGTTTTCTCTGGATGTTCCAGTTTCCTCCTGCAGTCCAAAGATGTGCTGGTCAGGGTAGATTGGCTGTGCCAAATTGTCCCATAGTGCCCAGGGATGTGTAGGTTAGGGTGGATTGGTGATGCTAAATTGTCCCATAGTGCCCAGGGATGTGCAGGTTAGGGTGGGATTGGCCATGCTAAATTGTCCCATAGTGCCCAGGGATGTGCAGGTTAGGGTGGACTGGCCATGCTAAATTGCTCATGGTGACCAGGGATGTGTAGGTTAGGAGGAGGGGGGCGGGGGTTAGTCATGGGAAGTGCAGGGTTGGGTGAGATGCTCTTCGGAGGGTCAGTGGTCACTTGATGGGCCAAGTGGCCTGCTTCCACACTGTAGGGATTCTGTGCAACCCTGGTCACCTGCTCAAAGAAGAATGGGTTTGACCTCAGCACTGGCCTTGAGGAAGGATGTGGGAGTAAGCTGAAGAAACTCTGAGAGTTTTCATTAGCAACAGGCTGACCGTGGGTTTGGTTAAAGAAATGCTGCTGCTTGCTGAGCTATTTACTTTCCCTTTGCCACCTCCTTTACCTTTTTCTGACATTCCCCCCCGCCCCACCCCACCCCATCCCTCTCTTTCCTTCTCCTTATTCTCTGGCAATGTGTAGGACCGCCAAAGAGAGATAGTGAACATGATAGCTCGTGCGACTGGGACCTGAACCTCTGCCAATCGTTTCAGGTCCTACCGAAAGCTAAAGTCATCCTGAGGAAGGATGCTTGTGTCAGCGATTCAGGCAGAGGTAATCTCCTGCAGATGCTGGAGAATAGAGTGGTGCTGGAAACGCACAGCAGGTCAGACAGCATCCGAGGAGCAGGAAAATCGATGTCTTGGGCAAAACATCAGGGGCTTTTCCAACACCACTCTAATCCTGACTCAGCAATTAAGCCACAGTGAGATTAAATTAGATGCCCTACAGACCATCCGAAGAGTAACCCACACAGACCCATTTCCCTCTGACTAATGCACCTAACGCTATGGGCAATTCAGCCAATTCACCTGACCCGCACATCTTTGGACTGTGGGAGGAAACTGGAGCACCCGGAGGAAACCCACACAGACACGGGGAGAATGTGCAAACTCCACACAGACAGTTGCCTGAGGCTGGAATCGAACCTGGGTCCCTGGGGCTGTGAGGCAGCAGTGCTAATCACTGAGCCACCGTGTCACTCCCATTGTTCCATTGCCCGGAAACATAAAGCATTTAGCACGGCCAATCCTTACTTGTACATGTTTGAACCGTGGGAGGAAACTGGAGGAAACGCACAAAGATACCGGGAGAATACGCAAATTCCACGCAGACAATCACCCGAGGATGGAACCAAGTTTGGATCCCTGGAGCTGTGAGGCAGCAGTGCTCACCATTGAGCCACTGCGCTGCCCTTATGCACAGGAGAACACAGGTGATTATTGCCCAGGAAGGTGGCTAGGGTTAGGAGGAGCTGAGTTTTTTTATGGAGAATGATGTCATGCCATCAAAGGACAAAAGACTTGCATTCCTAGCGCATCATTTACATTCTCAAAGTGTTGCAAATCACTTCACAGCCAATGAAAAGCCTTGTTTCTATGATGAACTCAAAAGTTGTAATGTAAGGAACATGATGGCCAATTCGTGCACAGCAGCGTCCCCCAGATAGTCAGGAGCTAATGACCAGAAGTGAAGGTTTGATCACTGAAATACAACACTCACCAGTGATTGACAGAGTAGATGCACGCTGAGATATCAGTACGGTCTGTAACTCAACACTGATTAGAATAGATTAGATTCCCTACAGTATGGAAACAAGCCCTTCGGCCCAACAAGCCCACACTGGCCCTCCGAAGAATAACCCACCCAGACCCATTCTCCTACCCTATATTGACCCCTGACTAATGCGCCAAACACGATGGGCAATTTAGCGTGGCCAATTCACCCTAACCTGCACATCTTTGGACCGTGGGAGGAAACCGGAGCACCCGGAGAAAACCCACGCAGACACAGGGAGAACGTGCAAACTCCACACAGTCAGTCACCTGAGGCTGGAATCGAACCAGGGTCCTTGGCGCTGTGAGGCAGCAGTGCTAACCACTGAGCCACCGTGCTGCCCCAAATATGCAAATCCGGGGCGGTATTGCAACTGCAAACACTAAAAGATGGTTCCGTGTTTGGAATGAACAGCAACAAAAAAAACAAATCCACCAATTTCAAAATGGACAAACCCGCATGCAAGTCCCATTGATACAACTTGAATTGATTTGCCTCATGCTTGTTGGTCATAGAGTCCAAGAGCAAAAACATCACCACTGTCTGGCCATTTCAGTGTTTCTACATCTCTGGTGTACAGGACCTAGTCAGTGGTTTGGGATCTCTGGTCTACTGTGCTTCGTAGTGATTGGGGACCCCTGGTATATGGTGTATCACCAATGCTAGCAATCTGTAGTGTACAGGACCTCGCCTGTGTTTGGATCATGGGACACAGTTTAAAGATGGTGAGTTAGACTTAAAATTGGCTCAGTGACCAGGGGAAAAAGAGAAATGATCGATGGAGGTTTCTGTGAACAAAAAGTGATTTCCAGTGGGGTTCCACGGGGAACCAGTGTTGGCTCCCTGCTGTTTGTGGTATGAATCAATGACTTGGGCATAAATGTGGGAAGTGTGACGAGGAAATTTGCAACCAACACAAAAATTGGCCGCATAGTGGAGAGGATGCTGGTAACTGCAGGACGATATCAATGGCTTGGTTGAGTGGGTGGAAAAGTGGCAAATGGAATTCAATCTGAAGAAATGGGGAGGCGATGAGGGCAAACTGATCAAATCAATAAACAATGAATGGAGGGCTATTGAGAGGGGTGGAGGATGTGAGAGGCCTTGGAGAGCCTATCCACAGGCCCCTGAATGTGGCAGGACAGGGGGGATAAGGTGGTAATAAAGACGTATGGGAGATGTATTGAATGCAAGAGCAGGGATGTAATGCTGGAGTTACATAAGACACTGGCAAGGCCACAGCTGGGGTTGTGTGCACAGTCCTGGTCACCACATTACAAGAAGGACATCATTGTTCAAGAGAGATTACAGAGGACATTTCCAAGAATATTGCTAAGGTTTGAAAATTGCAGGAGTGAGAGGCGATTGGAGAGGCGAGGGATATTTTCCCCAGAACAGGTTGGGGTGGGGGAGGTGGGGCGGGGGTGGGTGGTAATTGGATGGAGGTGTATAACATAATGAGGGGCTTGGACAGAGTGGGCAAGGTAGGTCTGTTTCCCCTCACAGTGAGGTCACTTAGCAAGGGTTACAGATTGAAGGTGATTGGTGGAAGGGTTAGAGGGACATGAGGAAAGTCCTTTACCCCAAGGGGTGGTAGGTGTCTGGGTCACTGTCCAAATTGATAGTGGAGACAGAAACCCTCAACCCATTTCAAAAGGGCCTGTGGGGTTACAGAGCCGGGCTAGAAAGTGGGATGAGAGGAAGGCTATCAGAATTAGCCACATGGATATGATGGGCTGAATGGCTTCTTTCTGTGCTGTAACTTTGCTATATATCATAGAACTCCGACAGTGTGGGAGCAGGCCATTCAACCCGTTGAATCCACACCAAGCCTCCAGAGAGCATCCTATCCAAACAGACTCCCTACCCAATCCCTGTAACTCTGGATTTCCCATGGCTAATCCAACCATCCTGCATACAATGAGGCAATTTGACCTGGCCAATACACCCTTACCTGCACATCTTTACACTGTGGGAGGAAACAGAGCACGCAGTGGAAACCCACACAGACACAGGGAGAACATGCAAACTCCATGCAGACAGTTGAGTTGCCCGAGGATAGAATTGAACCTTGGTCCCTGGCACTGTGAGGCAACAATGCTGAGCCACTATGCCACTCAGAGCGATAGAAATTGATGAGTTGAAACGGACTCCTTACTGGCCCTTTCAGATGGCCAAAACTTCCCAGGCCTTTCAAAACCTTTAAATCTACATTTCTGAAGCTTACCTCACTTGACAGACCAAGCTGAAACGCTGGTCGCACATCAGCTACATTTCAGGCTGACCATGACCCTGCCTCAAGGCTGAGTCTCCCCTTTAAAACAGAGACCAGGAAGCAGTACTCTGCGATAACAGCTAACTGGCCTCAAGTCCAGGCACTCGAATCCCAGTTGGGAAAGGAACCTTGTAATTGACTGAGCAGTTTCGATGAGCTCACCTCCCACCGCTGTGTCTTTGCCATCTGTAAGAGGAACTCTGCAACTCCTGGCTTGAGCCTCCCTGAATTCGAGTGCAGAATCTCCCCCCTTTTTGGACTAAGTGTAGGGGTCAACGCATGAGGTGGCAACGCAGAAAACTGCAGGATTAGCTGGTGACCGGGTAACAGCTGCTATATGAGCGTGGCCCAGTGCCTCACCACATCAGAGGCCTTGACACTGGCAACCTGGGCTGCTGGTGAATCAGAAGGGCCTCCTCCTTCTCATGGGAATCCCAGTGCAAAGAAGATACCCTTTTTTCAAATTAATTCACAGGATGAGGGCATCATGGCTGCGTCAGCATTTATTGCCCATCCCAGAGGGCAGTTAAGAGTTGACCACATTACTGTGGGTCTGGAGTCACTTGTAGGCCAGACCAGGTAAGAATGGCAGTTTCCTTCCTTAAAGGAAGGAACTCACTCTGTCACCATCACCCTGATCCCTCACACTCACTCCATCACCGTTGCCCTGAAGGGCAGTAGTGAACCAGATGGGGTTTCCCAACAATCGGCAATGGATTCATGGTCATCACTGGATTCCTAATTCCAGGTTTTTTTTATTGAATCCAACTTTCACCATCTGCTGTGGCAGGATTTGAACCCCAGTCTCCAAGGTATTCACTGGGTCTCTGGACTAGCAGGCCAACAATAATACCAGAAGGCCATCAACTCCCCAGTGACTGTGACCTTCTGTCCTGGGGCACAGACCATGGGAATCGAGGTACCAGAGGTAAGGGCAGGTGGATTGGCTTTCAGAGACCACCCTTTTGCACCCTCCTTGCCTCTGCTTGACCCCAGACTGGGGCAAATGGAGGCATACCTCTCCCACCCCAATGACTTAGTGGACAGCTACTTTTCTCATCAGCCTGGAATTGAAGGGCTTTAACTGGGTGACAGCTCGAGAAGGTCACACAGGAACCTTTTTACCCAGAGTTTAATTGGTGAGGTGGCAAGGAAAGGGCAACTATCTCTCTAGGACCGACTTGCCCAACTATTTCCCCTCCAAGGAGAGGAAATGTCTATTCTGAGCTCCGACAGGACAGAATCATCACTGGACCTTCTTGGTTCTGACATCCATCTCTTTGTTTTCACATTATTCTATTTCCTTTCTTTTTTTCTCTCTTTGTATGTGCAATTGCATATATCATCCTTCAGGTTTGGCTGCACAAATAAATCATACATCTCACTGGCGTTTATACATTGACAGTGTTTGTACACCCCACTACACAGCACATCACCAGTGTTTCACACCTCTGGTGTACCGTATATAGCCAGTATTTGAACACCAGCATTAGACATTGTTCCAGTTTCTTGCTTTACCATTGGGCTGAGAAATAAGTCCAGATGAAGGGCTCCGGCCCGAAATGTCGATTCTCCTGCTCCTTGGATGCTGCCTGGCCTGCTGTGCTATTCCAGCACCACACTCTCAACTCTGATCTCCAGCATCTGCAGCCCTCACTGTCTCCTGAGAAATAAGTCTACCCTCTTTCAGACTTCTAACTTACTGACAGGACATTCTCCTAAGCGTGTAATTCAAAAGCTTTCCAGAATTCTGGCCTGGAGTTCTTTCATGTACATTTCTCCTGGGCACTTTGCTTCAGTGGTGATTTGAAAGTGCTACAATAGTCAGTCCAAACATGGGTTTGAGGTAAAACATTCGTCTATAAGCATTCACACATATTCCAATAACTCCTTGTCCCTGATTAGACTTTTTCTGTGCTCTCTAATGTTCACTTATTTCATCAAAGGTGAGGAAGCTCATCACAGTTGCCACATTATTGATATTTTGTGCCTTTATTGATAATAGTCAACACATCATTGCTCCATTTTGCTAAGATTAGATTACTTACAGTGTGGAAACAGGCCCTTCAGCCCAACAAGTCCATACCAACCCACCCAGACCCATTCCCCTACATTTACCCCTTCACCTTCGTGGGTGGCATGGTGGCTCAGCAGTTAGCACTGCAGCCTCACAGCACCAGAGACCCGGGTTCAATTCCCACCTCAGGCGACTGTCTGTGTGGAGTTTGCATGTTCTCCCCGTGTCTGCGTGGGTTTCCTCCAGGTGCTCCGGTTTCCTCCCACAGTCCAAAGATGTGCAGGTTAGGGTGAATTGGCCATGCTAAATTGCTCCTAGTGTTAGATGGAGGGGAATGGGTGGGTTGTGCTTCAGCGGGTCGGTGTGGACTTGTTGGGCCGAAGGGCCTGTTTCCGCACAGTAAGTAATCTAATCTAAACCTAACACTCTACAGGCAATTTGGCATGGCCAATTCACCTGTCCTGCACATTTTTGGACTGGGGGAGGAAACCTACACAGATAGCGTGCAAACTCCACACAGGCAGTTGCCCGAGACGGGAATTGAACCCAGGTGACTGGCACTGTGAGGTAAAAGCTGCATGTCAATCGTATCCTTGTCTGGGTCAAACTGTTACCCTCAGTGCATCTTCATCTGTGCAGGTAACTGCTGTGATAAAAGCAGGAAGTGCAGGAAAGAACAAGTCAGACATTATCTGTGGAGTGAAAGAAGCAGACTTAATGTTTCAGCTCGATGATCCATTTGTGTTACAGTGCTGACATCCTGTGGCTATTTAATGAGACTAAATGTTGGCAGAATATGGATGATGCTGACACAAGTAGAGCTGATTTTGATGTGTTGCTAGTTGCATGAACTGCTATTCTAGGCTTGCTGGAAATGGTGCATTTTGAAGAGCAGGCTTTATAGCATTGTATCACAGTTGAGATTGTAGTAATTTCCATTTTTCATTTTAAATCAGCCTTCAGTTGGTATAATAATGCAGCTCAGCCACATGAAACACAAGCAATAGAGTCATACAGTACAGACACAGGCCTCCCAGCCTAACCTGTCCAGGTTTCCAAAACAGAACTAGTCCCATTTGTCTGTGTTTGACCCATATCCCTCTAAACCTTTCCTGTCCATGTACAGATTTAAATGTCACCTCTTCCACTTCCTCTGACAGCTCGTTCCACATATGAACCACCCTTGGTATAAAAATGTTGACCTCAAGTCCCTTTTAAATCTTTCTCTTTCACCTTAAACCTATACCTTCTAGTTTTGGACTCCCACACCCTTGGGAAAAAAAAACCTTGGCTATTCACCTTACCCATGCCTCTCATGATTTGATAAACCTCTATAAAGTCACCCCTCTATGGTCCAGCCTCTCCTTATAGCTCAAACCTTCCAATCTTGGTAACATCCTGATAAATCCTTTCTAGTGTTAATAACATCCTTCCTGTAGCAGGGTAACCAGAATTGTGTGCAGGACTCCAAATGTGGTCTTACCAATATCGTGTACAGCTTTAATATGACATCCCAACTCCTTTGCTCAGTGAATCACAGAAACCCTACAGTGTGGAAACAGGCCATTCGGCCCAACACGTCTACACAGACCCTCTGAAAGTATCCCACCCAGACCCTTTCCCTGACCCTATTACTCTACCCTGATTAACGCACCTTCCCTACACATCCCTGGGCACTATGTGACAATTTAGCATGGCCAATCCACCCTAACCTGCACACTACAGGACAATTTAACATGGCCTATCCACCCTAACCTGCACACTACGGGACAATTTAGCATGGCCAATTCACCCTAACCTTCACATCCCTGGGCACTATGGGACAACTTAGCAAGACCAATCCACCCTAACCTGCACATCCCTGGGCACTATGGGACAACTTAGCATGGCCAATCCACCCTAACCTTCACATCCCTGGGCACTACGGGACAATTTAGCATGGCCAATTCACCCTAACCTGCACATCCCTGGGCACTATGGGACAACTTAGCATGGCCAATCCACCCTAACCTGCACATCCCTGGGCACTACGGGACAATTTAGCACGGCCAATTCACCCTAACCTGCACATCCCTGGGCACTATGGGACAACTTAGCATGGCCAATCCACCCTAACCTGCACATCCCTGGGCACTATGGGACAACTTAGCATGGCCAATCCACCCTAACCTGCACATCTTTGGATTGTGGGAGGACCCCACGCAGACACAGGGGGAAGATGCAGACTCCACACAGATAGTTGCCCGAGGCTGGGATTGAATCTGGGTCCCTCACGCTGTGAGGCAGCAGTGCTAACCACTGAGCCACCGTGCTGCCCAGTGCTCTGGCCAATGAAGGCGAGTGTGCCAAATGCCTTCTTCACCACCCTGTCGACCTGTGAGGACATTTTCAAGGATCCATATACCTGAACCCCCTAGGTTGTGTTCAACAACACTCCCCAAGGCTCTACCTTTAACTGTGTAAGTTCTACCCTGGTTTGTTTCATGAAAATGCAACATCTCACATTTATCTGCATTAAATCCCATCTGCCATTCCTCTGTCTACTGGCCCAGGTGATCAAGATCCTACTGCGATCTTCGATAACCTTCTTCACTGTCCATTATACCACCAATTTTGGTGTTATTTGCAAACTGACTGATCATTCCTCCTATATTCACATCCAAATCATTTACATAATGAAAAGCAGTGGACCTAGTACCAATGCTTGTTGCACCATACAAGTGACAAGCCTCCAGTCTGAACAACCACCCTCCACCACCACCCTCTGTCTCCTACTTTGAAGCCAATTTTGTATCCAATTGGCTAGCTCTTCCTGGATCCCATGTGATCTAACCTGACCAACCAGTCTACCATGGGGAATCTGCCAAAGGCCTTGCTCATGTCAGTGCAGTCAGTAAATGATTATGGGATGCGTTCTCTGCAGCTGCGAAGGACCTTTCTTTCCACATCTCCTTTCAGAGCTGACCAACAGATTGAAAGGAAGAAAGGCCTGCATTTCTGTCGCGTCTTTCACGCCCTCAGGACGCCTCAAAACCACAGCCACTGAAGTACTCTTGAGGTGTGGCCATCATTGCAGGAAATGTTGCAGCCAATCTGCACCAGCCAGCTCCCACAAACAATAATGTGGTAAACAATCAGATAAACCTGTTCCTTTCGGGCGTTCGGATCAGAAGTCGTTGACCGAAAATTTTCATTCTGGTCTCTTTCTCTCTCGCTCGCTCACCTGACTGCTGAGTATTGCCAGTGCTTTCTGCGTTGTTTCGGATTTCCAGCTTTTGTAGTATTTCGCTTTCATTTTAATCCTGTTGTTTCAAGGATGACTATTGGCTGGAATAGCAAGGAGAATTTCACTGGCTTCCTTCAACATTGTGCAGTGTTTGGGGGCGGGGGGCTCTGTTTGATGTCTCATCTGAAAGATGACACTTGCAACCCAACAGCACTCCCTCGGCACTGCACCAGACTGTCAGCAAGGGTGGCTGTGCTCAGGACTCTGGAGTGGGACTTGAATCCACGCCCTTCTGACTTCAAGGTAAGCATGTGCCTACTGGCCCCTCTGACCAACAGAAGCCGTCACTACTTGCTGACAAACCATAGGTTTCGCCTTCATTCAGAACAAAAGCAACACGAAGTAGCACCACAGAGTCGTTATTTTCTAACTTTAAAGAATAGAACTTGATCTGAAATGTGCAATGTTGCGAAGACCTGATTTTAGGTGCTCTCTCACTGGGCCATGTGCCTTCAGCTGTCCAAGCCCCTGAAACCTCTCCTTCTGTTCGCTGCTCTCCATCTTTAAGAAGCTTCTCACAGATGCAGCTTTGTCCAGGTTTTGGCAGCCTACTGTCTCCTTATGTTCTATCTTTTCTTTAATTCATTCAAGGGATGATTAGGCCAGCATTTATTGCCCGTCCCTAATTGCGGTTAAGAGTCAGCCATATTGGCTGTGGGTCTGGAATCACATATGTAGTTGTGGTTCTGTTCGCCGAGCTGGGAATTTGTGTTGCAAACGTTTCGTCCCCTGTCTAGGTGACATCCTCAGTGCTTGGGAGCCTCCTGTGAAGCGCTTCTGTCATGTTTCCTCCGGCATTTATAGTAGTTTGTCTCTGCCTCTTCCGTTCAGCGGACAGCAGTTCTTGCTGTCCGCTGCAGTGGCCGGTATATTGGGTCCAGGTCGATGTGTTTGTTGATAGAATCTGTGGATGAGTGCCATGCCTCTAGGAATTCCCTGGCTGTTCTCTGTTTGGCTTGCGCTATAATAGTAGTGTTGTCCCAGTCGAATTCATGTTGTTTGTCGTCTGTGTGTGTGGCTACTAAGGATAGCTGGTCGTGTCGTTTCGTGGCTAGTTGATGTTCGTGGATGCAGGTTGTTAGCTGTCTTCCTGTTTGTCCTATGTAGTGTTTTGTGCAGTCCTTGCATGGGATTTTGTACACTACACATATGTAGGCCCAGACCAGGTAAGGATGCAGTTTCCTTTCCTAAAGGACATGAGGTGAAATGGATGGTTTTGCCAACAATCGACAATGGATTCCCGGTCATCCTTCGATTCTTAATTACAGATTTTTATTGAATTCAAATTCCACCGCCTGCCATGGTGGGATTCAAACCCAGGGTCTCTGGATTGACAGAGCAGTGGTAATACTATGAAGCCATCGCTTCCCCTTGATTATCTTCAATAATCACTGCTGTAAGGTGCATTGGAGTGTTTCAGCATGTTAAAGGTGCTATATAAATGCAAGTTGAAACTAATTCAGTAAGACGTTTGCAACACACATGAGGGAGTATGAACAGAGGAATGCAGTGGCAGGCTGGGTGAGTCCCGAACCAGAGGACACAGCTTAAAAATACAGGATAGACCATTTAGGACAGAGATGAGGAGAAACTTCTTCACCCAGAGAGTGGTGGCTGTGTGGAATGCTCTGCCCCAGAGGGCAGTGGAGGCCCAGTCTCTGGATTCATTTAAGAAAGAGTTAGATAGAGCTCTCAAGGATAGTGGAATCAAGGGTTGGAGATAAGGCAGGAACAGGATACTGATTAGGGATGATCAGCCATGATCATAATGAATGGTGGTGCAGGCTCGAAGGGCAGAATGGCCTACTCCTGCACCTATTGTCTATTGTCTAAGAGGTTTGTTCACATAGGAGAACGTTTCTGTGGACTATAAAGGCTGACATAGTTGGAATGATATGTTCCTGTGCTGTAGATTTGGTGTAACTCAATAGTTTAACCACTTTGTTAAATTCCTTTGTCTGCTGTTTTAATATATTGAACTGTATAGAAAGGCTTTCTTAAACATGTTAACCAGTGCAAGACATTGGAAGTAGTTGGGGTTGTTTCTGATGGACCAAAATTCCGCTTCTCAAGTAGACAGCAGCCACTAGATGGAGACAGCGTGTCAATGTCTTACAGTTAAAACATCCCACAACACCAGGTTATAGTCCAACAGGTTTATTTGGAAGCACTAGCTTTCGGAGCGCTGCTCCTTCATCAGGTGGTTGTGGAAGGAGCAGCGCTCCGAAAGCTAGTGGACTATAACCTGGTGTTGTGTGATTTTTAACTTTGTCCATCCCAGACCAACACCGGCTCCTTACATCAATGTTTTAAATTGTTATTCTAACAGATGGAAACTATCACTGTATTCTGAAAGAAGTGAAACTATCACTGTCTTCTAACAGATGAAAGGCTTAACAGACAATCAATTTTTCAATGTATAATTTCAGTTACATCAGACTGCAAATTTTTGCGATAAATTCTGTGTTACGATCGAGCCCTCCACTATCACCTGATGAAGGAGCATCGCTCCGAAAGCGAGTGTGCTTCCAATTAAACCTGTTGGACTATAACCTGGTGTTGTGTGATTTTTAACTATGTTTTACAGGGTAGCCTAAGTCTGCCAGCAACATGAGTGCACAAAATGTTCAAAGGTATGAGCATCAAATACTTCATGTCAAAGATGTACGCATCAATCAAACGTGTGCTTCAGATTGACCAACTGAGAGGTGTTTATAAATGGTCTCTTATCCTTTCCTTCATCTTTCTCTTTTTGCTTCCTTTCCATGTCTCACTCTATTTCTTTTTCTCTTTCCGCTGTCTTTTCACACCACTCAACGTGCTGGGGAGTGAGTGTTTGACCTTCTTGCAGTGATGGAAGTCGAGCGATCTCAACATCTTTTGTGGGTGTGAAACTGCTCGGTTAAATCCACAGCCTCCTGATTCAGAGACACAGCTCTTCACTGAGCCAAGCTGTCGGACTGAAAGCACAGAGTTTGTTTACGGATTTAATCCACCTCCTCCTACACCCGGCCAAATAGACCCAAATCTTATTTAACAAGTTTGTCTCTCACCTAGTTAGCTCTTCCAAGAATTAATATTGAATTTGTTCCCATCATTTTCAGGCAGTAAAATTCAGATCTTAACAGTTTGCTGGCTTAAAGAAAAGGAATCCCTGATCCTTTCTCATTCAATTGCGAGGCACAAGTCAGGAATGTGATGGAATACTCCCCACTTGCCCCTGGATGGGGGCAGCTCCAACAACACTCAAGACGCTCCACACCATCCAGGACAAAGCAGCCCACTTGATTGGCACCACGTCCACACCCTCCACCAAATGGAACTATATCGCCAGTCCTTCAGTGTCGCTGGGTCAAAATCCTGGAATTCCCTCCCTCAGGGCATTGAGGGTCAACCCACAGCACGTGGAATGCAGCGGTTCAAGATGGCAGCTCACCCCCACCTTCTCAAGGGGCAACTAGGGACGGGGTAATAAATGCTGGGCCCAGCCGGTGATGCCCACGTCCCCTGAATGAATAAAAGAGTTCAAATCTGTGTGTCTTCTGGTGGATGACTTCTCTGCCATGAAAAATGCTTTCTCCTCATTGACACTGTCAAATTCCCTCATGATTTTGTACACCTCAATGAAATCGCTTCTCAAACCTCCTCTAAGGGGAAAAAAAAAATCGAAATTTTTTCCAGCTGTTTCTATTAATTCCTTTTCCTGACATTGTTGCAACTGAATTCTAGTCTGTCACCTTGGCAATGGAACCAAACCATAGCCTGTCCACCATTATCAGACCCTATCCAGTCTGACCACATCAACCAGATCTTGCTGTGACATTTCAGGTTGCAAACTCTGGTTGGGTACATTCCTGGAGGCTTCATCACATGACCTCCTGCCATTGATCACCTGACATGTCCACCTCACCAAACTCATCAGCCTTCCCCGAATCGTTCACCAGCCGTTTGCTCCGATTATTGTCGTGAAAAGAGTTTGAAGATGTTTCTCTTTGAAGGTGTGATTTGTTTCCCCCCCCCCCCCCCCCCCCCCCCCCGCCCCCGTAAGTCTCTGATTACTTTTCCTCTCAGTAGTTTCTCATGTTCAATTCTTGGAAATGCCAGGGCCACCCTAGCCCTGAAGCAAGTCACTCTTGAGAATGGATGAATTAGGGGTGTCCAGCCCTTTCGGCCTGCTTTCCCACTTGCCAAGATCATGCCGCATAGGATTGCGGCCTTGACTCCACTGCCCTGCCTCTGTTTAAACATAGAGTGCACTTCCCATATAAAAGGGGCTTCTTGTCCAATTGTCTAGTCCTCATTCGTTGCATGTTTGGATGCTCCCAATATTTCGCTTACCCAACTCTTCTCTGCTGCTAGGACATCTTCCGGTTCAACCTTTTCTCTCCAAGCTTTCGGTGTCAGAATCTGGAGAAAACTGTTGCTTCCAAAACCCTTTCGGTTTGAAAAACAGCAAATGCAAGAGCTTTTGCATCCCCATTTCCTGTTTAATCCTTCAAAGGCCGCAGGAGCCAGTCCTCTTCACTTGCCAAACAATTATCTTAATTGACTCATTTCAGAACAAAGCGAGCAGCCTGTCTCCACAGAAACTCCAGGAGGGAAAACATTCCAGGCGGTACGTTCTGTTTGGCATAAGCACATCAAAGTGGCCGAAAGTACATTTTGTGTTCCAAAGGTCTGTTGCTTCCATTTCAAAAACTGTATATGATATAAAACCCCACGGCAATAAAACAGATCAGATTTTTTATCTGCCGCAGTCTTTCTCCTCAGACTCATGTCGGAAATGCGTGTGTGTTAACGCTTCTGCTACAGGCTTTTTTGTTGACTATGTTGACATTACAGTTCCAAGGCTGGCTGGCAGTCAATGCATTAAACAGGCTGCCTGGCCGTGGAAGCATCAAAGCATCACGTTTTCAAATGCTCCAGCTTAATCAATCCAACAGATGCAAACTGAAGGCAGCTTGTCTCCAGACGGTGTTGTGCATCGAAGCTGGGGATGGGGACGAAAGCTCTTTTCCCCCTTCCACAGAGAAGACTTCCAAAGCCCTCCCATCCCTTTCTCTCGCTGAAAACGTTGACAGGTTCAGCTCCCACTTCAGACGGTGAGGTACAACATGGAGGGTCGCCCCTGAGCAGGGGGAACTGATGTGCCAGAGTTCTGGAGAGGTCATGAAACCGAGGGCCCCGTGTGCCCTCTTCTGAGACAAGTCGAACAGATCACGTAGCCACGATGCCAAAGCAGAAGGGTTGAGTTGTCCCTGGCCAGTAAGCATCCCTCATCTGGAAAACAATGATATGCATGTCACCTTGTGTTAAAAGCTGGTGCTGTTCCCTGTGTACTGAGATCCCAGTCAGGAGTGTCGCTGGGCTGTGAGTGACTACACAGACACTGTCCCTGAGGTTACTTGCTCTTTATCTCAGGCAATTCTTAACGTGCTGGAACACTCCTTTATACACAGTAGATTCTCAAATACAGCTCCCTAGTGTGGTGCCTAAGACTTCTTTCCTCACACACTCATTCCAGACTGGTGTCCTCTCCCTCTGACTGATGTCAGAGTCATACAGATAGACAACATACAAACAGACCCTTTGGTCCAACTCATCCATGCTGACCAGTCATTGGCACAATTAGTTATGAATCCTTGTTATCCCACAGTCCAGTCAATGCCCTCCGTGGGATCCTACTGTGCATAGCATTTCCAACATCGCAGCACTGACTCTCCTTCAACAGTAGTTCACTGTCCAGTTCTTCGGCATGTCCTGAAATTGAAGGTGATATACAAGTACAAATCACTTCTGGAGCAGTTGGTAGCGCCTCAAGGCTCTGGATTCAAGTCTGTCACCTGCCTCAGAGGTGTGTGTGTGTGTCACAAGGTGTTCAAACATGGTGCCAAGAAGCTAGTTAAGGCTGAGTGGTGCAGTGATAGCATTTAGTACCCCTGGGTTTGAGCACCAGCTACGCTTAAGACTTTCTAACACTCGGAAAGACTATAAATCCAAGTCTCCCTCTGTCACAAAGACCTGAAACCCCTTCTGCAAATTTGATTCAATAACAATCCAATCTAATCAAAAATAAAGTGTTCAACCTCGAATGTTACAAATGGCAGAATGCTCATACAGTACTCGGCCACTAGATGGGGCAGCCGCCCATTACCATACCCTTGTCTCTGCTGTATCTAGCATACTGATGACCCAATGTTAACATCATTGCTCATTTTGTCTCCTCAACCCTACATTGTAACTAAAGGCCCCCAAGTCTTTTCAGATCATGGTCACACCAAAATCATGCCAGTTATGCCCACCTTCTTTGTACTTGGCAGAATTTGCAGCAACAAGGGGTGGGTGCCTCATCAACATCGCACATCAGCGATTACCTGATCTATTATTCTGCCCTCAGGAGACGAGACTATCCAGCCCTACCATAACAAGTGCCCCAGAGTGATGGGAGACACGTGGGGGAATCACTGGAGAGGGCAGAGTCAGATCCTTGCTTCAAATGACAATGCCTGAACATTTGCATGTTTGAAAGTGTGCCTGTGACTGTGTATGGGTGCCTGGGACTGTATTGTGTGTGTGTCTCTGACTGAGTATATGTGACTGTGCATGTGTGTGTCTGTGACTGTGTGTGTGAAAGAGAGAGAGTGTGTGTGTATGTGTGTCTGTGACTGTGTGTGCGTCTATGACAGTATGTGTGTGTCTGTGTGTGACTTGCTGTGTGTGAGCCTGTGTATGTGTGTGACTGTGTGTCTGCGACTGTGTGAGAGCACACGTGTGTGTGTGTGTGAGCATGTGTGTATGTGTCTATGATGGCATTGTATGTGCCTCTGTGTCTGTGTATTTGCTATTTTGTGTGTGTGTGTGTGTCCAAACCAGCATGTCATGCGAGATTGTGTATAAGTCGCTGTGTGTCTCTGTGTCTGTGCATTTGCTACTTTGTGTGTGTGTCAGAGACAGAGACAGAGAGAGACTGTGTGTGTGCGCGCGCCTGTATTTGGAGGCTACCTGCATTCCCAGTATAGACATGGGCCTTATGGAAGGATTGAGGTTTGTTGGTGGGGGTGGGGTGGGGGAGGGGGACTGGCTTCCTGCCTCACTTCAATGGTCTTCTCCATACTGAGGTAGCCCTGAACAGAATGGGTGCAGTTTCTGCTGGCCTGCTTGAGGCCTCTGTGACCAGTGGGCATTGCAAAGAGTTTAGTGGATAACCAAGCCAATGATTTTTGTTTCAGAAGTTTCCTTCGCATTAACAGGTCGACATGCGCCGCAGCATACAGGCACCCAGCCAAAAATGACTCCTTTATCTGTTCGGAAGCCATGTTTAGACTTTTTTAGTTTCCATGCAGTTGAAAGTTGAGATTCAGCATCACATCCTTGTTGCAATAAAGGATTGCACGCATAATATTTTCCACTTGTGGCTGAGACCATTGTAGCTGCCTTGTGATATCCCACTCCTTGTGGTATGTGTGGTTGGGCCTCGTGTCTGCTTTACGATCACGTCACTGTGACCTCTGACGGTTGCCATGGCTCCCTGTGTAAAGTGCAATGGAGATAACCAGGGCCTTTGAAAGCACCCCACTTTTCCTGAGGTTGCTTAGCTGGTTGATGAGCTCAGCTGGGTGTCGGAGACCAGACAGATCAGATGACATTGAGTTTCCCTCTTGGAGGCCAGCACATACTGCTGAAACGTTTGCACAGATGTGACCCACATATACCTGTTGTGGCTGGGGGAGACCGATTGGAGGCGACATAATGTTATTCACAGGCGAGGGGTACCCAATGTCATGCTGCAACGCTGCCACCCCTTCCCCCCCCAGTGCCAGTCACACCCCCTAGAGATTGGATATGAGTCCAGAGAATGAGGTCTTCCTATGGGCTGAATAAAAGAATGGGATCCCAACTGTGTCCAGTTCGGTCTACTGCTACGATCCGTGCCAAATATACCAGCTAAAGTGCCCATCCCAGTGATCGACAGTGGTGATGCCAATTGATTTTGCCCCTTCTTGTTGTCTGAGGCCACTTGAAACTCTGTCCTTCATGGGTGTGCACAGACAGTAATTGCTGGCAGTTTATTTAACTGATCAGGGATTAAACTTGAGAACATCCAGTATGGTTCTGCATCAGACGATGAGGTGGGGAGGATTGTTCATATCGGAGTTTGATACCAAAATAGGTTACAGAAGGTCACAATGCAACATAGCACTCTAGTGTTAACTCTAGTCAGTTCCACTGATTTCAGTCTTGAACATGCATTGCATATATAGTCTTTAAAGCCTGCAAGTCTCCTAATGGCACGCACATTCATTCCCATTGGCTGTTCACCTGCTCCGAGGATGATGTTCCTTCTCTGGGCAATGCATTTCCTGTGGCAAGTGATGCTGATATGGTAACCGCTGCTGCTATAGTAACTGCTGCTGCTATGATAACTGCTGATATGGTAACTACTGCTATGGTAACTGCTGCTATAGTAACTGCTGTTGCTATGGTAACTGCTGATATGGTAACTGCTGCTATGGTAACTGCTGCTGCTATGGTAACTGCTGATATGGTAACTACTGCTATGGTAACTGCTGCTATAGTAACTGCTGTTGCTATGGTAACTGCTGATATGGTAACTGCTGCTATGGTAACTGCTGCTGCTATGGTAACTGCTGATATGGTAACTACTGCTATGGTAACTGCTGCTATAGTAACTGCTGATATGGTACCTGCTGCTATGGTAACTGCTGTTATGGTAACTGCTGATATGGTAACTGCTGCTGATATGGTAACTGCTGATATGGTAACTGCTGCTATGGTAACTGCTGCTGCTATGGTAACTGCTGATATGGTAACTACTGCTATGGTAACTGCTGCTATAGTAACTGCTGTTGCTATGGTAACTGCTGCTATGGTAACTGCTGCTATGGTAACTGCTGCTGCTATGGTAACTGCTGATATGGTAACTACTGCTGTGGTAACTGCTGCTATAGTAACTGCTGTTGCTATGGTAACTGCTGATATGGTAACTGCTGCTGATATGGTAACTGCTGCTATGGTAACTGCTGATATGGTAACTGCTGCTGCTATGGTAACTGCTGCTATAGTAACTGCTGATATGGTACCTGCTGCTATGGTAACTGCTGTTATGGTAACTGCTGATATGGTAACTGCTGCTGCTATGGTAACTGCTGATATGGTAACTGCTGATATGGTAACTGCTGCTATGGTAACTGCTGCTGCTATGGTAACTGCTGATATGGTAACTACTGCTATGGTAACTGCTGCTATAGTAACTGCTGTTGCTATGGTAACTGCTGATATGGTAACTGCTGCTGATATGGTAACTGCTGCTATGGTAACTGCTGATATGGTAACTGCTGCTGCTATGGTAACTGCTGCTATAGTAACTGCTGATATGGTACCTGCTGCTATGGTAACTGCTGTTATGGTAACTGCTGATATGGTAACTGCTGCTGCTATGGTAACTGCTGCTATGGTAACTGCTGCTGCTATGGTAACTGCTGATATGGTAACTACTGCTATGGTAACTGCTGCTATAGTAACTGCTGTTGCTATGGTAACTGCTGATATGGTAACTGCTGCTGATATGGTAACTGCTGCTGCTATGATAACTGCTGCTATGGTAACTGCTGATATGGTAACTGCTGATATGGTAACTGCTGCTGCTATGGTAACTGCTGCTATAGTAACTGCTGATATGGTACCTGCTGCTATGGTAACTGCTGTTATGGTAACTGCTGATATGGTAACTGCTGCTGCTATGGTAACTGCTGCTATAGTAACTGCTGATATGGTAACTGCTACTATGGTAACTGCTGCTATGGTAACTGCTGCTGCTATGGTAACTGCTGCTATGGTAACTGCTGCTGATATGGTAACTGCTGCAATGGTAACTGCTGCTATAGTAACTGCTGTTGCTATGGTAACTGCTGATATGATAACTGCTGCTATAGTAACTGCTGTTGCTATGGTAACTGCTGATATGGTAACATTCAGCCCTTCAGACCTTCAGCCCATCAAGTTTGCACTAGTCAAAGCAACCACCTAACTATTCTGTCCACCAACCACCTGTTCTTCTTGCTTCAGAGATTTTTTTTTTCACGGCTGACAGAGTCAGTTTGGTGCAGTACTTTGGACTGGGCTACAAGTCCTCATCTGGTGTATTTCTCCATTCAAGGATTACCTTGTACAAAACTGGGCGGATATGCTCCATTTCTATCATAGAACCCCTACAGTGTGGAAACAGGCCCTTTGACCCATCCAGTCCACACCAACCCTTTGAAGAGCATCCCACCCAGTCCTTTACCTTATCCCTGTAACCCTGCATTCCCTGTGGCTAATCCACTTAGCCTACACATCCTTGGACACTGTGAGATAATTAACATGGCCAATTCACCCAAACTGTACATCTCTGGACTGAAGGAGGGAACTGGAGCACCCAGAGGAAACCCACGTAGACACTGTACTTGTGGAAGTGGCCATTAGTCTCATTAGTCAGGTTTGGTCAGGAGATCATCTCTCTTGCCTTCCTCAGGCTAAATTCAGTTCCTTGACGGTTGCACAGACATGTTTCAGCCTTTCTAACATCATCCCTTTTGGGATAATGACCCTATTTCTGTTGTACAAGATGCCATCTTGGGCTCCCATTTCATCTCAGTTGGCCCACTATTCTCTCTTTGCAATCGCAGCGTCCTTGATCGTTTCAGACCATCCTTTCATCGCCACTTCCTGTAGCACTTGGGAGAGTTGCAGCTTGTTGAGTAGGCGCTTGGTCTGAGCAAGATGCTTGTCTTAACAGTCAAGGTCTCTGATGACTTCCAGATACGACAAGTTAACACAAACAAACGTATCATGTACCTGTCAGAAATATGTGAGTGTCACTCCATCAGAGATCTGTTTCTCAATGAATCATTAACTAGTACATTTCTAACAGCAACACCTTACCAACCAGAGTTCACCTGCCAATCAATCAACACTCTCCTCTCATACACTACAAAAATATTGGTCTCTCTTTACTTTGGTATTCTTGTGAATGGTCTTGCTGAGTGCAAGATAGGAGGTGCTGCATTGCTTTCACACCCTATAGCTACTGCATCTCTGCTACAGCTGTCACCTTGTCAGCATCTGTCCATAACATCCTCATGTTCCAAAATGCTTGGCCCAGCCTCCCTTCCGATCTCCGTAATCTCCTACAGCCCTCAACCATCTGAGATCTCTGTGATCTTTCAATTCTAGCCTCTTGTCGACACACCACTCCCCCTGCCCCCACCCCGCAATCCCCACCCTTTCTTTTACCTCAATATCGGTGGTTGCGCTGTCACGATCCCAATCTCTGGAATAAAATCCCGAAGCCTCATTATTTCCTCACCTCTCTTAAGCTGCTCCTTAAAACCTGACTCTGACCAAGCTCTGGGTTGCATCTCCAAATATTTACTTCATTGGCTGATGATCAAATGTTGTTTGAGAACCGCTCCTGTGAAGCACCTCAGAATAGTGGACTCTTATTAAAGATGCTGTACAAATGCAAGTCATTGTTGTAAATTAAGTTTGATGGAGGAAGGCAGGATGAGGCTTTTATAGACCATAAACACTGACACGGACTGGTTGGGCCTAATGGCCTAGTTCTAAGCTGTGGGTTCGATGTAATTTGTGTAAAATGATCGGACTCCCTGCTGGGGAGACTTTGGGACAGGTACTACTGTACCTTGGCATGAATATACAATAATAACATGTAATATGGCCCCTATTTCCTGCCAGAGATTGTACATTTGTGCTATGTTCCAAAGGGCAGAAGCAAACTATTAGATTACTTACAATATGGAAACAGGCCCTTCGGCCCAACAAGTCCACACTGACCCGCCGAAGCGCAACCCACCCAGACCCATTCCCTTACATTTACCCCTTCACCTAACACTATGGGCAATTTAGCATGGCCAGTTCACCTAACCTGCACATCTTTGTGACTGTGGGAGGAAACCGGAGCACCCGGAGGAAACCCACGCAGACACGGGGAGAACGTGCAAACTCCACACAGTCAGTTGCCTGAGGCAGGAACTGAACCCGGGTCTCTGGTGCTGTGAGGCAGCAGTGCTAACCACTGTGCCACCGTGCTGCTTTCCATATGTGGAGATAATGGGGTGCCAATTTGCATAAATGCAGAAGACCTCAACTGCCTGTATAACCCTATTGGAAAGCAATGAAGTGACAGAGGGGTCGAAGTTCAAGTGGATAAGGAAGCTGTTTTTTAATCTGCTGTTTTGCCTGGTTCCCGGGTAGAGCTTTGATTCAACACCATATGTAGATATATAGACCACCCGCACCCTTACGCTGTATTTGAGCTATGCATCCAGAAGCTTAGATCTGGTGTTAAGAACCACTATCCAAGCCATACATTTATTCTGGAAGGCCAACCTCCCCACATCTGGAATACATCTTCCATTTACTGGAAAAGCTTGTTAACATTTAGGTGCAACTGTGCACGCAGACTCCATTACCTTCCTGTGTGCCATATTAGAGTGAATAGCCTGTTAGTAATTACCTAACGTGCGTCACATTTCCCACCATTCCATGTTTACCCATCATTCATTTCAGGTGAATTGGCCTGTTGCACCACCTATATTGCCAGCTCAGCTGGAATGAACAAAATGTCCACAGATTGGGGAACAGATCCTGAATTCTTTTGAAGGTATGAATTCCTCTGGTGACAGTAACTGCTGACTCCTAATCCCATTTATTTCCAGCTTGCAAATTGCTCCTGAGGTTTTTCGGCAGATTGCGCACAGTGTCCACAAGCAGACGTGCGCCTGCCATGGACTGTATGTGTTGCAGGTATGGAACGGTGAGCCACAGGAGTGGCATCAGCCTCCCATGTGTGGCGTAATGCACCAGAGACCAGTCCGAGCCCCCAGCATGCCGGCAGACCTGCACTGAAAAACATTCAGGGTCATACTCATCAAACCTCACAAAGCTCAGGAGGTAAAGGACCAGATTTTCCAACAGCCAGAGAATCGTTGAAGCAGCAAGGACTGCCGTTGGACACTAGGGCCCTCTGGAATCCCAGACGTAGCTGACTCTGTGGGGATTACTGGGGATGGTGAAGGTTCCAATGGGCAATTCCCCTGTGTCTGGAACTGTTCAAAACAAAAACCCTTAACATTGGGAAATTTGGAGATTTCACCTCTGTTAAAGTAACCCTTGCCCAGGAACAATCAGTCAATTGCAAATCTAGTCTAATTCCTGGGTAACCAATCAGCTGATTGCACTCCTCCTGACAACTTACTCCCAAATACAGTAAGTATCCCCTGCTCCTTATAACCCCAGAATCCCTGATAAGCAATCCATCTTACCCATCCAGTCTGCCAACCCAGCACGATGCCAGTTCACTCCATCCCTTCCCCCGGGACCTGACCTCCCCAACTGCTGACATGGGCTCGATCCTTCCAGGACCTAACACTTCCAGCCCCCAGATAATTCCCCACCACTGGCAGCCCCAATAACACCACCTCCTTGAACAATCTTAAGCATTCCATCACACACCTAGCACCCTACCCACCTGGCACCCTACCCACCTGTCATTCCACACATCTCTACTTAGCATCCCACTGCCTATCATCTTACTCACCTCTCACCCTAACCACCCGGCACCCTACCAGCTTATCATTCTACCTACCTGCCACCCTACCTGTTTATCATCCTTCCCACCTGGCACCCTTCCCACCAACATCCTACCCATGTGGCACCCTACCTACATGCTTATCACCTACCACCCTACCACCTGTCACTCTACACACCTGGCATCCTTCCCAATGTGTACCCTACCTGCTTATCACCCAACCCACATATCACCCTCACTGCCTATCATCCTCCCCACCTGGCACCTAGCCTACTTATGACCCTACCTACCTGCCACCCTACCTGTTTATCATCCTACCCCACTTGGCCTCCCACTGCCTATCACCCTAAACACAGGCACCCTACCCACTTATCACCCTATCCACTTATCATCCTACCCACCTGGCAACTCATTGCCTATCACCATACCCACCCACTACCCTACCCAACTACGACCCTACCCACCTGGCATTCTCTCCACCTGGCACCCTACCCATCTATCACCGTAACCACCTGGCACCCCACCCACCTATCACCCTACCCACTTGGCACCCACCCATCTACCACTCTGCCCACCTGGCACCATACCCACCTAGCCCCCCATTACCTGCTATCCTATCTACCAAGTGTGCTAACCCCTGAACAAACCTCCACCATAACCCCACACTTACCTTGTATACTTATCCTTTCAATCAGCTGTCAAAAGTGAATGGCAGTGTTGCTAAAAATTTAAATCTCAGAACACAGTGGTTTGACCTCCCCTGACTATCCTGTGCTGTGAAGGAGTGGTGTTACTTTATGCGACACACTGCACTTCTGAATGAGACAGGGTCAGAATTCCCCGCTAGAAATCCGTAGCTCAGTACTAGCACAAAATAAAATGAGGGAGCTCATAATTCAACAGAGACTGTGTCTCCTTGGAATATTTAGGCCAGTGTCTGACCTTGGATTTGATCCCACAGTGCAACAGCACTTGATAAACAATCCCTGAGTGTGCTAAGAATTGTACAAGCATACAATTTTATCAACCCAGGCTCACAATGTAGCTCAAGCGCTTGCTAGAAGCTAAATGTATTCACATGCAGGAACCTTCCACTGACAGAAAAACAAACTGTCCAGTTTTTCCATGCCTTTTTAGAATAAAACAAACGCCTGTGGGACAACAGTTCCCTCTCCCATTCTTCATAGTAATGTCTCAATCAAGCAAAGTCAACTTGCCAACCAATCAGCACCCTTTCTTATTCAGCAGAAATCGTTCCCTTTGAGATTTGGCAGTCTTGTGATTGTGTCCTGACGAGGGCAAGCTGAAAAGCTTCAACAGCGTTGTCTCTTTTCTCAACAAAACTAATCCTACTATCAGATCATTCAGATTGAAACTAATCAATTTACTGGCATGGGAGACAATTACACCAAAGCAGAAATATCTCAGGAATCTCTCTGGGCGCGTCTCCCAATTTCAGCAGGGAATTGGCAGAAAGCTCAAGGAAATGATGGAACTAGCCATTTCCTGTTATTATTACATAGAGTTCTACGGTATTGACCACACACAAACAGCCATTCAGCTCAACCGATGCGTCCAAGTGTTTATATTTCACCAAAGTCTCATTTCAAACTACTCCTTCTCACTGAGCAACAGAGCCTCCTTCCTCTCTCCTGTGTTGACCATAAATGCACCTATACTATTCTCTTCAATTATTCCCTATTGTGAGTCCCACACTTGGATTACTCTATGGCTAAAAGCATTGCTCCTGAATTTCCTGTTGGATTTATTGACAGCCCAATGTATTTGAGGAGGTCTTGTGGTGAAATGGTAGTATCCCTACTTTGAGACCAGAAGCTCTGTGTTCAAGTCTTCTTTGCCAGGAGCTGTTGGCCATGAAAGATGTGTTTGTAAGGGAGCTCAAACGGGTTGAGGCCAGCCTGTAAATCCTTCGAACGTGCCTGATGGCAGGTGGTAAGAGTTGGAAATTCTCCTGGTCAGCCATCCCGCAGGTGCCAAAGGCAAACCACTGCAGTACTTTGTCCATAAGCATGGACCAATCCAATAGAAGTCTTCAAGACCATAAGAAATAGAAACAGGAGAAGGCCCTTCAGCCTCATGAGCGTGCTCCACCATTCAACAGGATCAGAGCTGACATCCAATTTCCTGCACTTTCCCCATAACCCTTGATTCCCGACTGATCAAGAATCTCTCTATCCCAACCTTAAATACACACAAGGACTCTGCCCTGACAGTTCTCTGTGGCAAGAAATTCCAAAAGCTCTCATCCCTCTGAGAGGGAAGTTGCCGGAGAAGATACTGAGGGATAGGATCTATTTACATTTGGAAGAAAATGGGCTTATCAGTGATAGGCAGCATGGGTTTGTGCAGGGAAGGTCATATCTTACCAACTTAATAGAATTCTTTGAGGAAGTGACAGAATTGATTGAGGGAAGGGCTGTAGATGTCATATACATGGGCTTCAGTAAGGCATTTGATAAGGGTCCCCATAAGGTCTGATTAGCAGGTTTGCAGATGACACTAAGATTGGTGTAGGGGTAGATAGTGAAGGGAACTGTCAGAGATAGATGGGAGAGTTGGGTGGAGAAATGGCGGATGGAGTTCAATCCAGGCAAATGCAAAGCGATGCATTTTGGAAGATTCAGTTCCAGAGTGAACTATACAGTTAAATGGAAAAGCCCTGAGGAAAATTGATGTACAGAGAGACCTGGATGTTCAGGTCCATTGTTCCCTGAAGGTGGCAACGCAGGTTGATAGAGTTGTCAAGAAGGCATACGGCATGCTTTCCTTCATCGGACGGGGTATTGAGTACAAGAGTTGGTGGGTCATGTTACAGTTGTATAGGACTTTGTTTCAGCCACATTTGGAATACTGCGTACAGTTCTGGTCGCCACATTACCAAAAGGATATGGCTGTTTTGGAGAGGGTGCAGAGGAGGTTCACCAGGATGTTGCCTGGTATGGAGGATGCTGGCTATGAAGAGAGGTTGAGTAGATTAGGATTATTTTCAGTCGAAAGACAGAGGTTGAAGGGGGGACTTGAATGAGGTCTACAAAATCATGAGAGGTATAGACAGGATGGATAGCAAGAAGCTTTTTCCCAGAGTGGGGGACTCAATTACTAGGGTCACGAGTTCAAGGTGAGAGGGGATAAGTTTAAGGGAGATATGCATGGAAAGTTCTTTACGCAGAGGGTGGTGGGTGCCTGGAACGTGTTGCCAGTGGAGGTGGTAGAGGTGGGCACGATAGTGTCATTTAAGATGTATCTAGACAGATACACAAATGGGCAGGGAACAGAAAGATACAGATGCTTAGAAAATAGGCAACAGGTTGAGATAGAGGATCTGGATCAGCACAGGCTTGGAGGGCCGAAGGGCCTGTTCCTGTGCTGGAATATACTTTGTTCGTTGTTGTTCTTAGAAAATTTCCTCCTCATCTCAGTCTGAAATTGGTGCCACTTTATTCTGAGACTAGATTCTCCCATGAGGGGAAACAACCTCTCAGCATTTACCCTGCCAAGCCCCTGAGGAATCCAGGATCACCTCTCATCCTTCTCAACTCCAGTTGAGCACAGCCCCAACCTGTTTGGTCTTGTGCAATAATTGGCATCACAAACCAGCTGGACAGCCAACTGACCGAAACCAACCTCCAAGCCATCACTTGCACATCGTACAGTGGCTCCTTTTTGGTCAACTTGGCACCGAGATGGCACACCTAGCGATGGCGAATTGGAAGCAAGGTAGTGCCAGACTCATTCGTGGGGTCAACAATGAACGCTGAGTTTCTACACAGCTGGGGCAGTCATCCTGACGGAAAACTTTGGAAGTGACAGTATTTGGTGTGCTGTACTGGCACAGCCGTTTAAACCTCAGTCTACCCCAGGGCTCAAGCCAACCTACACTGAAGATCTCTGAATTTCGGAGAGTGGGGCCCTATTAGACCAATTCCAAGCAAGTGCGGTACAGTCTGAAATTATCCATATCTCGATAATTAGTTTTTTTTTCAAAGAGTGGAATATTACAACTGTCTGCTTCTTATCTCTCGACTCAGTATGCCAGCAGTCTCTCTTCATACTGTTTTTTTTATAAGCAATTAAAAAAAAACGCAAACTAAGTTTATTCAGGTGACAACCGCTTAAAGGGGCACAGCAACTAAAGACAGAAGCTCAAAGGAATCTTATTCATTTAACTAAAAAGGGTGTTCTGCGGGGTCCTGAAACACTCCAGCCCTGGCAGTGCCCATTGGGCATGGAAGGTTTTTTTTTAGATTAGATTACTTACAGTGTGGAACCAGGCCCTTCGGCCCAACAAGTCCACACTGACCCGCCGAAGCGCAACCCACCCATACCCCTACATATACCCCTTACCTAACACTACGGACAATTTAGCATGGCCAATTCACCTGACCCGCACATCTTTGGACTGTGGGAGGAAACCGGAGCACCTGGAGGAAAACCACGCAGACACGGGGAGAACGTGCAAACTCCACACAGTCAGTCGCTTGAGTCGGGAATTGAACCCGGGTCTCAGGCGCTGTGAGGCAGCAGTGCTAACCACTGTGCCACCGTGCCACCTACGGTGGTACGGTCTGAAGGTGAACACTGGATACTGTCTCTCTAAGACTCTCTCTGAGTCTAGACATAACCATCAGTTTCCCTTTATAAGTGCTCGACGTGCATAAGGAACCTTTGCTAGCGTACATTCTCAATATAATTTGTTAACTGTCAACAAGTTTTATCCTGACAGAGAGAGAGTGGGCACTCCACATTAAATTAGATCAGAATCCCTACAGTGTGGAAACAAGGCCCTTCAGCCCAACACGTCCACACCAACCTTCCAAAGCATAACTCACTCAGACCCATTCCCCTACACCTAGATTTACCTCTGACTAATGCACCCAAAACAATGAGCAATTTAGCATGGCCAATCCACCCCAGCCTGCACATCTTCAGACTGTGGGAGTAAACTAGAGCACTGGGAGGAAACTCACACAGACACAGGGAGAACGTGCAAACTCTATACAGGCAGTTGCCTGAGGCGGGAATCGAACCTGGGTCCCTGGCGCTGTGAGGCAGCAGTGCTAACCATCCGAAAAGAGTAGTTTGGTTTGGCTACCTTTAAATGGTGGCATATTTCCCTTCACTTCAGTCACTTAACCAACCAAAATCAACATTTTCCTAACCCCAGAACTGGTCAATCCCAACAACAACTTGCACTAATCCTTTAACATACTGCAAATCTCCCAGGATGCTTCACTGTAGAATTACCCAAGGGAATTTGACACTGAACCACATAAGGAGACATTGGGACATGTGACTAAAAGCTTGATGCAGGGCAGATTTTAAAGAGTGCTTTCAAGGAGAAAATAGTTTTGAGGAGATGGAGGGGTTTTAGGAGAAAATTTCAGAGTCCAGGAGTTATGAAGCTTAAAACAGTGGGATTCAAGATGGCGGCTGTCTGAACAGTCTGCTGTGTTGGGCTCTGTGCCAAATCCGAGGCAAGATGGGCTCCTAACCCAATCCCCCCCGCCCCCCATTAGTCACCTCTGAGGAATGTTTGTTATATAAAGTAGGTAGAGCATCTCGAGTCCCTTGAAATTAGGATTTGGAAGATGTGTAGCTGACAAGAAGACATCTAAAGGCCAGGGAGCAAGGGGAGTGCAGCAGGCAGGGCACTCTGCCACTATGTCGGGCACACCCGCAGCTGCTGCTTCGACTCCTGTGGTGGCACCTTTAAGTTCAGTGGAGTAACAGAATTTACTAATGGAGTTTGTAAAACTCCGTGAAAAAGTCGAGGGAGAGCTGGAGCTGATTACTGCCATGCTGACAAAACCTGAGCAAGAGATCTGGGCTTTGGATCAGCGCGTGGAGGTGGTGGAGCAGAGGACCGCGGCCTCAGAGGCTGCGATGGAGAGCTCTGGTGGGGGGGAGGGGTCCGAACCTCAGAAGGCCAGGTTCGGGCCCCGCAGGAACAAGGAGATGACCTCGAAAATCGAGTCTGGAGAAAACATCTACGGGTCTTGGGCTTACCTGAGCGTGAAGAAGGTGAAAACCTCGCGGATTTCTTCGAGAGGTGGCTTCTGGAGTTGCTGAGCCTGGAGATCGAGTTGGGCCGGGAGAGTGTGGAGCGGGCCTACCGGAATGCGATGCGCAGGTCTGGGCCGGCCCAGCGCCCCCGCCCAGTCCGAGTGCGACTCCAGCATTACAAGGAAAGGCGTTTAATAATCGAAACAGCCAGAAGATTGGGGAAGAGATCCACAGGGTTTGGTTTGATGTGGAGGCCTTGCAGGCGAGATGTCCCCTCATAAGCTTACTGCTCATGGATAAGATGAGATCGGTAGTTGAGCAGTGTGAGAGTCCGATTATCGTAAATACAGTAAAGATAATGCGGCAGGGTGAGGGTAATTTGCTTAAGACTTCACCATTCACCCCGTTAGTGGGAGCTCCAGGATATAGACCGGGGTCAGTGAACTCCAGCTTCAGAGCATGGGAGGGTAAAGGAATCTCCTGTCTGGGAGATCTATTTGAGGGAGAGATCTTGATGTCTTTCAGCCAATTAGGTCAGAAATACAGAATCCCTAAGAGGGACCTTTTCCAATATTTCCAGGTTGGGGATTACATCCAGAAGAAGACCGCGCGCTTGACCCAGCCCTACAAGTCAGATACAGAACGAAGAATGCTCCAACGTGGGGTACTCTCTCGGTTAGTACCATATATCATCTGCAGAGAGGGAATGCCTTGGGGGATATGGAGCGACTCCATGAGATTTGGAATCAGGAGTTGGGGGAAGAAATCTCATCGGAAACATGGGAAGATATATGAGGGAATGTAAAGAAAATTTCAATATGTAATAGGGTGCAAGCGATACAATTGAAGACCCTCCACAGGGCCCATATGGCACCAGAGGGGTTAGCAAAGTTCAAGAAAGAATCTTCCCCGAAATGTCCCAAATGTTAAAAAAACAGTATTGGCACCCTTACACATTGCTTTTGGTCATGTTACAAGATCCGTGGATACTGGGGGGCCATTGTGAATGAGCTCAAGAGGATCCTGGGAGTGGAAGTTAGGGAGGATCCAGTATCCCTCCTTTTGAGCCGACTGAATTTTCCTTCTTTGGGTGAGCACGGGAAGAGGTTATGCAACCTTCTTACACACTGTGTGAGGAAGAATACCCTAATGAATTGGATATCAGCAAAGCCTCAAGGTCTTGCAGGGTGGTGCAGACTTGTGATGGAGCACGTCCCTCACTCAAGATTATCTGACAAGTATGGTGCCACGGAACGGAACAGTTTTATAAGACATGGCGGCCCTTTCTAAATTACATAGATATGGATCAGTTGGCAGTACTGATTAGGGCCTTTATATAGCCATGAGGGCCATGTATGGTAGTCCGGGGATCCTAGAGTGGGGGATGGCCTAGTAAATATAGGTATAATAACCGTTGCTTCTGTGGACAGGAGTAATAGAGTACAATGTAGCGTGATATAATTTTAGTGGATTGTAATGTAATTTAATGTTATTTTATTTAATTTGAGTATGTGCTAATTTGGTTTAAGTTAAGTAAATATGAGACAACTGTACCATGAAGAATTGTAGATAATTTATTGTCAACGTTACTGTATTATAATAGGACAATAGTATTTCTACTTCTCTGTAGTTTTGTACTTTTATAATTTCTTCTTTGTAAAAGAGTGAAAATCTTTTTTAAAAAAAGCTTAAAGTACAGCCACAGTAAATGATGGAGCAATTAAAATTGATGGTGCATGAGAGAGATCAGAATCACAGTGGAACAGATATCTCGAAGGGTTGTGGGAGTGGAGGACATTACGGAGAACAGTGTTGAGATGTAAAATGTATACTAAGTACAGATTGTGTTATTATTCAACAATTTGACAGTGAATCCTTGCTGCTGTTTGAGAGAGACACAGTTTCTTCCTTTAGTCAAGGTTTACTTGGAAGCCAGTGTTGAGAAGCCAGTCCACTTAATCTCAGCCCTTCACAAAATGGACACGTTGATCCCATCTCAGCTGTCTTCAAGCACGGTCCTTGACAAGAGACGGGTTAAAGCTCGTTCGGCAGTCTTCAAACTGATCCTTGTTTGCAAGAGCGGAGAGCTGAAGGCAGGAAGGACTTGGAAAAGACCCATTGCTGCGGTGTGTCAGTGTTGCCATAGCAACCGGACTGGTTCAAGGGGTCCGAGTCTTTGGGGACTCTGCGCCAACAGGTCTGTCCTCAACTGAGTGAGAGAGGGTTCACAGATGGGCACAAGTCTGCTAATGTCTGGTGAATGTGACCCTGGCATTAATCAATTCACTGGGATGTGAGAGATCCTGTTGGGAAGACTGTGAGATTGCATATTGTCCCACATTTGGATAGGAAGTAATCTGATTGCTTGCAACTTAACGCTACCTTTGTTGCATCAAGTACCTATTTGTTTAGAAAAATCGTTCACCTGTTGATTAAGATTACTTACAGTGTGGAAACACACCCTTCAGCCTAACAAGTCCACACCGACCCTCCGAAGAGCAACCCTACATCTCACACTACGGGCAATTTAGCATGGCCAATTCACCTAACCTGTACATCCCTGGGCATTATGGGTAATTTAGCATGGCCAATTCACCTAACCTGCACATCCCTGGGCATTATGGGTAATTTAGCATGGCCAATTCACCTAACTTGCACATCCCTGGGCATTATGGGTAATTTAGAATGGCCAATTCACCCTAACCTAACCTGTACATGGTTGGACTGTGGGAGGAAACCGGAGCACCCGGAGAATGTGCAAACTCCACACAGACAGTTGCCCGAGGCAGGAATTGAACCTGGGTCTCTGGCGCCGTGAGGCAGCAGTGCTAACCACTGAGCCACCATGCCTCCCTGATTAATGGTTGGCTTCAGTTGGCTTGTTACAATAAGTGTTTTAAGAAATGCAGGCTTGCCCACCTGTTGTCCCTCAGTTGGCTTAGTTGCAATTCCTTTTTTCAAAGACAATTATTGATCTCTACAACCAATTGCAACACCTCCTGTAAGCGACAGGCTTTTTAAAAAGCAAGCTGGGAATCATAATTTAACTGCAACATGTTGAAGCTGTCTGGTGTGGGGGATAGCCGCCTCCCCATGAGCTGGTCTACACTTCTCAATGCAATCTCATGCTGAGTAAGAGCATTTTTCCTTTCCAAGCATGTGCTTGCTTTGGCTGTGACTAACCCTCAAGCACACACATCCGCTATGTTTATCAGACTGCATTCTGTCCAACTAGACTCAGTCTCTTGGGCACCATCTTGTCGAGTCAGTAGGTCATAAAGCACAGAAACAGACCCTTCGGTCCAACTGATCCATGCTGACCAAGTTTCCCAAACTAAACTAGTCCCATTTGCCTGCATTTGGCCCATATTCCTCTAAACCTTTCCTATTCATGTATGTGTCCAAATGACTTTTAAATGTTGTAACTGTATCCACATCTACCATTTGCCCCCGGCAATTCATTCCACATAGACACTAGCATCATGTGAAAAAGTTGCCCCTCAGGTCCCTTTTCAATTTTTCCCCACCCACCTTAAACCTCTGCCCTCTAGTTTTCAAATCCCCTCCCCCGGGATAAAGACCTTGTCTATTCACCCTATCCATGCTCCTCATGATTTTATAAAGTCCTGTAAGGTCACCCCTTAGCCTCCGACCCTCCAGGGAAAATAATCCCAGCCGATCCAGCCTCTTCTCCGGACTCAAACCCTCCAATCCTGGTCACATTTTGGTAAGTCTTTTCTACATCCTCTCAAATTTAATCCAATAGCAGGGCATCCAGAACTGTACACGGTACTCCAAATGTTGTCTCACCAATATCCTGTTCAACCTGATCAGGATGCCCCAACTCGTATATTTAATGGTCTGAGCAGTGGAGGCACCAATCAGTGAGGTCACCATCTCTTCAGAGTCCAAAGTCAATGCTGGACGGTCAGAAATGGCCTTTCAAGTGAGGTTTTAGTGCAGGTATTGCAAAGATAATTGACGTGGGTAAGGTCATAAGCGTTAAAAAGTACACGGATGAAATGTCATAACATTCAAGGCTGTGGGCCATGCACTGGAAAGTGGAAATGGGTCAGCAAATATTTGAGGGGCCACAGGGTCTCCTCTGTGCTCTAAGACCCGATGATAGTACTGCAGGAGAAATGGTACTGGACAAGTCATTTAAAGGCTGGGTCTTGGAGGACATGGGATCAAATCTCCCCACAACACTCGCTGCAATTTCAGTACACCTCAGAAAATCTGGAATTGAAAGATGATTGTCACGGTTACAATGTCTGAGACGATCATTGATTGTTGTAAAAATCCATTTGGTTCACTAATGTGCTTTGCAGAAGGAAATTTGCTGTCCTTTAACCCTGGAGGAGAAAGTGAGGCCTGCAGATGCTGGAGATCAGAGCTGAAAATGTGTCGCTGGAAAAGCGCAGCAGGTCAGGCAGCATCAAAGGAGCAGGAGATTCGACGTTTCGGGCATAAGCCCTTCATCAGGAATGTCCTTTAACCCTCCCCATCCCTTCCACTCCTCCCAGTCACCACCCATTTCAATTCTTCCCTTTGACCAACCAGGTCATAGCCTCTACCTGGCTCCATCCCACCATCCTGCCCCCACCACCCCCTGACACCCACCCCCAGTCCTGAAGGAGGGTTACACCCGGAACATCAAGTTCTCCACCTCCTGATGCTGCTTGGCTTGTTGTGTTCTCCCAGCCTCCTGCTTGTCATCCTTACCTGGTCTGACCCCAGACCCACAGCAATGTGGCTGCCCCTTAACTCCCCTCTGAAATGGCAGAGACAGACACTCTGTTCAAGGCAATTAGGGATTGGCAGCAAATACTGGCCTTGCCAATTGATGCCCAAATCCAATGGAAGAAGAAAGAAGACATTGTGGCAGTGCAGGATCCTGAGAACTCTCAGTACACGTTAAGATACAGAGTCAAGCTCCCTCTACACTATCTCCCATCAAACACTTCCAGGACAGAGGCAGCACGGGGTTATATACAGAGTCAAGCTCCCTCTACACTGTCCCCCCATCAAACAGGCCCAGGACAGAGACAGCATGGAGTTAGATACAGAGTCAAGCTCCCTCTACACTGTTCCCCCATCAAACAAGCCTAGGACAGGGACAGCATGGAGTTAGATACAGAGTAAAGCTCCCTCTACACTGTCCTCCATCAAACACTCCCAAGACAGGGACAGCACGGGGTTAGATACAGAGTAAAGCTCCCTCTACACTGTCCCCCCCCATCAAACACTCCCAGGACAGGGACAGCACAGAGTTAGATACAGAGTAAGGCTCCCTCTACACTGTCCTCCATCAAACACTCCCAGGACAGAAAACATCCATGAACCTCAATTACCATTGGCCAAATCTAAAATAATCCCAACAGGGGATAAGGGATGAGGAAGGACACCATTTTGACTGGGACAACACATCCATCCCAGGACAAGCCAAACAGAGACACGCACGAGAAACATGGCATTCCAACGGGAACTCTATCAACAAACACATCGAGTTAGACCCCATCTACCACCCCCTGAGAAAAAGAACAGGAAATGACTTCACCACAGGAAATAACATCACCACAGGAAATGACATCATCAACCCAAAGAAATCCAAACATATAAATAGAAAGCAGAAATTTTCAGCATTGTTTTGCCTGAGTCCCACTGAAGATGTTACCCAGTAAGGTAACAAAACATCTGGAAATGAACCCTCCAGCTCAGTGAGCAAACCTACATCCAATAAAGGACAGCTACATCATCATTCTGTCCTTCTCCTCCCTAATCCAGTGCCGTTGCCCTGACAGCAGTGGCCCCAACCTCACAACACGAATCATTGCTCTGGATCTAACCCCATGCTTTCCCTGTCCTGGGACTGCTTGATAGGAGCAGTGTACAGAAACTTTAACTCTGTACTGACCCTTATGCTGTCCCTGTCCGAGGACTGTTTGATGGGGACGGCATAGAGAGAGCTTTACTCTGTACCTGACCCCATGCTGTCCCTGTCCTGGGAGTGTTTGATGGGGGGACAGTGTAGAGGGAGCTTCACTCTGTATCTAACCCCGTGCTGTCCCTGTCCTGGGAATGTTTGATGGGGAGACAGTGTAGAGTGAGCTTCACTCTGTATCTAACTCTGTGCTGTCCCTGTCCTGGGACTGTTTGATGAGGGGAACAGTGTAGAGGGAGCTTTATTCTGTATCTAACTCTGTGCTGTCCCTGTCCTGGGACTGTTTGATGGGGGACAGTGTAGAGAGAGCTTTACTCTGTATCTAACCCTGTGCTGTCCCTGTTCTGGGAGTGTTTGATGGGGGGACAGTGTAGAGGGAGTTTACTCTGTATCTAACCCCATGCTGTCCCTGTCCTGGGAGTGTTTGATGGGGGACAGTGTAGAGTGAGCTTCACTCTGTATCTAACCCCATGCTGTCCCTGTCCTGGGATGGGGGGACAGTGTCGAGGGAGCTTCACTCTATATCTAACCCCGTACTGTCCCTGTCCTGGGACTGTTTGATGGGGGACAGTGTAGAGTGAGCTTCACTCTGTATCTAACCCCATGCTGTCCCTGTCCTGGGATGGGGGGACAGTGTCGAGGGAGCTTCACTCTATATCTAACCCCGTACTGTCCCTGTCCTGGGACTGTTTGATGGGGGACAGTGTAGAGAGAGCTTTACTCTGTATCTAACCCTGTGCTGTCCCTGTTCTGGGAGTGTTTGATGGGGGGACAGTGTAGAGGGAGTTTACTCTGTATCTAACCCCATGCTGTCCCTGTCCTGGGAGTGTTTGATGGGGGACAGTGTAGAGTGAGCTTCACTCTGTATCTAACCCCATGCTGTCCCTGTCCTGGGATGGGGGGACAGTGTCGAGGGAGCTTCACTCTATATCTAACCCCGTACTGTCCCTGTCCTGGGACTGTTTGATGGGGGACAGTGTAGAGTGAGCTTCACTCTGTATCTAACCCCATGCTGTCCCTGTCCTGGGATGGGGGGACAGTGTCGAGGGAGCTTCACTCTATATCTAACCCCGTACTGTCCCTGTCCTGGGACTGTTTGATGGGGGACAGTGTAGAGAGAGCTTTACTCTGTATCTAACCCTGTGCTGTCTCTGCCCTGGGGGTGTTTGATGGAGTCAGTGTAGAGGGAGTTTACTCTGTATCTAACCCCATGTGGTCCCTGCCCTGGGAGTGTTTGATGGGGGGACAGTGTAGAGAGAGCGTTACTCTGTATGTAACCTTGTGCTGTCCCTGTTCTGGGAATGTTTGATGGAGGACAGTGTAGAGGAAGCTTTACTCTGCATCTAACCCTGTGCTGTTCCTGTCTTGGGAGTGTTTGATGGGGGGACAGTGTAGAGGGAGCTTTATTCTGTATCTAACCCCGTGCTGTCCCTGTCCTGGGACTGTTTGATGGGGGACAGTGTAGAGAGAGCTTTACTCTGTATCTAACCCTGTGCTGTCCCTGTTCTGGGAGTGTTTGATGGGGGGACAGTGTAGAGGGAGTTTACTCTGTATCTAACCCCATGCTGTCCCTGTCCTGGGATGGGGGGACAGTGTCGAGGGAGCTTCACTCTATATCTAACTGCGTACTGTCCCTGTCCTGGGAGTGTTTGATGGGGGGACAGTGTAGAGGGAGCTTTACTCTGTATCTAACCCCGTGCTGTCCCTGTCCTGGGAGTGTTTGATGGGGGACCGTGTAGAGGGAACTTTATTTTGTATCTAACCCCATGCTGTCCCTGCCCTGGGAGTGTGTGATGGGGGGACAGTGTAGAGGGAGCTTTACTCTGTATCTAACCCCGTGCTGACCCTGTCCTGGGAGTGTGTGATGGGGGTCAGTGGAGAGGGAGCTTTATTTTGTATCTCACCCTGTCCTTGGAATGTTTGATGCAACAGTATGTGGCATTTGCATGGATGACCACTCCTGGCACTTTATAGGATTTGCCACCTCCACCAGTGTATAGTCCTGGGTAAGGGTAGTGTGAGGGTATGCTTCCACCAAACCGCCTTTGTCTTTGGTTTATCTTCGGCTGACCTAGTACCCTGATTCCTGGTATCTTCGGGAGCTGGTAGAAATCCATCTGCTCCCTCTGAAGGAAAGTGGAAAACCCCTCAGCCCCACTCACAAGATAGTGTGTGACATCTGCAGAATGGGTGGAGCTACTGTGTCATAAACATTAACCCCTTCAGAACCATTGCCATCCATATCTCAACTGGCAGCATCAGTCATTCAATCACTCCTATTTCCCACACCATCACAGAGCTTGGTTCTATCTGTCCCCCTAACCCTTCCTGCCTTTGTACTTAGAACAACTTCAACTTTTTCCATCTCTTTCAGTTAACTCTGTTTCCCCATTTCCACAGACCTGACGCCAAAACAGATTTCCAGTTGTCTAGGCCAAAATGGCTGCCAGCGTCGTTGCCATAGCAACCGTCAACTTGCTGGGTGAGAAAGGCCTTTGAGGGATGATAGTGTCGGTAGGAAATGCGCACGCATACGATATATTTCATCCCGTGGTATGTTTTTGCTGTTCTTAACGGAGAGGAAATTGTTCGCTGAGGACGGTGCCCCTTTAATTGTTCGCTTCCTGACCTGAGGGAGGACGGGCTGTACTCTTTGTGGCGCTTTGACTCTATTGTTCCATTCTGGGAGCTCTTTGGGGAGTCGGGAGGCCATGGCAAAAAAAAACAGCCCAAGCAATTCACTTTGCAAGCTATGAGCATTCCAGCAAGTTCCTGTTTTCTTTCCTGTGGGATTCTGTAAAGTTTCTTAAAAGGCGTTCCCACCCAATAGCAGTTCCTGTAGTGCTGTGATATACAGGCAATGGAAGTTACCCACTGAGCAGTGTCATCACCTTGGGAAATGTCAGCTATGTGGAACAGAGTCAAATGAGTATCAATAACTTACTGAACTTCTTTGGATAGCTAAATGGACTGACACACACACATAGAAACAGACACACAGACACAGACAGTCACTCACACACACAGACGCAGACATTCACACACAGCCACAGACATACACTCTCACTCTCTCTCACACACACACACATAGAAACAGACACACACAGATGCAAACATTCACTCACTCACACAGACACACACACAGACACAGACATACACTCTCTCTCTCACACACCGACACAGACATACACACACTCTCTCACACACACACAGATGCAGACGTTCACTCACTCACACACAGACACAAACATACACTCACAAACACAGACCGACACACACGCACTCTCTCACACACAGACACACACACACTCTCTCTCTCTCACTCACTCACTCACACACACACACACACACACACACACAGATGCAGACATTCACTCACACACACAGACACACACTCTCTCTCACTCACACACAGACACAGACATACACTCTCTCACACATACACACACAGACGCAGGCATTCACTCACTCACACACACAGACACAGACATACACTCTCTCTCTCTCACACTCACACAGACACACACACATGCACGCAGACATACACACACGCTCTCACACACACACGCAGACATTCACTCTCACACACACACACACACACACAGACATACACTCTCTCTCTCTCACACACACACACAGACACACACACTCTCTCACACACAGACGCAGACACATTCTCTCTCTCACACTCACACACAGACGCAGACATTCACACACACCCACACACAGATGCAGACATACACACACTCTCTCTCACACACACAGACACAGACATTCACTCACTCACACACAAACACACACTCTCTCTCTCACACTCACACACTGACACACACACTCTCTCACACACACAGACGCAAACATTCACTCACTCTCTTACACACACACAGACGCAGACATACACACACTCTCTCTCCCTCACACACACAGACACAGACATTCACTACTCACACACACACACACACACAAACAGACATATACACACTCTCTCTCATACATACACAGACACAGACAGTCACTCACACACACAAACATACACACACTCTCTCACACACACACACACAGACACAGATATACACACACACTCTCTCACACTCTCTCTCACACACACACGCACACTCACAGACACACATATATATATTAGATATATGTTTAATTTAATGACAACACCATGAGTAATGAGGGAAAGTCTCCACATGTTAGGAGAGGTCATTAAAGTACAATTGTATCTGACTCCAAATTGTATAAACAATGCCAAAAACAAGTTTCCGACAGTCGTCATTCTGGCAACAACTGCAAGCCGTTTTCAAAATCCCCTTTTCAACTTTGGCATTCACCTTAAGTAAAGAATGACATTGAGGAACAACTAAGAGGGCCAAAGGGAACTTGATTTAAAGTCTGCTCAGTTGCAATATTTTTCTAAAATCTCTGAGGGCAAGTGCAGCAGACATTAGATATAGAATACAGCCAAAAATACATTGAAAACCAGAAAGTCAGCAAGAAACGTCCATCTGTTGCTTCTGGAGATCTTCGGGATAGTATTGAGCTAAAAGAAGGCACTTGTAAAGTTGTAAAGAATCGTCATAGGTCTGAGGATTGGGAGTATTTTAGGAAACAGTGAAGGTGATTCAACAGTGATTAAGAGGGAATAAAACACAAGATTAAACTCGTCAGGAATACAAACGCAAATTATAAACGCTTTGACAATATATGAAAAAGAATAGAAAGCAAAAGTAGATGTTCATTTCCTAAAAGCAAACACAAGAGGAATATAACAGTGAATGAGAGAATGGCAGGATATTTTGCATCTTGTCTTCACAATGCAGAGCGAAAGAGTTCTCCCCAGGCCCTCATTGCTTACAATCTATGGATATCAAAGAGACAGCTGCAGAGTTAGAGAATGTACTGGCTATGAGGCTGGGACTGAGTGAGCACTGTTCAGTCAGAGGGATAGTATTGAAGGATTGCTGCACTGCAGGTGGGTCAGAATGGAAGGCCATTCTGCACAGTTGGTGGGACAGTTCTCAGAGAACAGTACTGTCACAGTGCTGAGGGAGTGCTGCACTGTTGGAGGTCATGTGGGAGTGAGGGTGAGTCCTGAAGGAGTGCCATGCTGGCAGAGGATCATTACTGAAGGAGTACTGCACTGTCGGAGGGTCAGTACTGAGGGAGTGCCGCACTGTCGGAGGGTCAGTGCTAAGGGAGTGCCACACTGTTGGAGGGTCAGTGCTGAGGGAGTGCCACACTGTCGGAGGGTCAGTGCTGAGGGAGTGCTGCACTGTCAGAGGGTCAGTGCTGAAGGAGTGCCGCACTGTTGGAGGGTCAGTGCTGAGGGAGTGCTGCACTGTCGGAGGGTCAGTGCTAAGGGAGTGCCGCACTGTCGGAGGGTCAGTACTGAGGGAGTGCTGCACTGCCGGAGAGTTAGTGCTGCAGGAGTGCCACACTGTAGGAGGGTCAGTACTGAGGGAGTGCCTCACTGTCGGAGGGTCAGTGCCGAGGGAGTGCTGCACTGTCAGAGGGTCACTACTGAGGGAGTGCCGCACTGTCAGAGGGTCAGTGCTGAGGGAGCACCGCACTGTCAGAGGGTCAGTGCTGAGGGAGTGCCGCACTGTTGAAGGGTCGGTGCTGAGGGAGTGCAGCACTGTCAGAGGGTCAGTGCTGAGGTTCCATTGTCCTGTGATGGGAAATTGAGTACAATGTGTGCACATTCTCTTTCATTTGGAAGAGTGAGAGGTGACCCCAGTGAAATGTAATATGATGTGAGGATTTAATGAGGGAGATACTGAAATCTCCTTTCCCCTGGCTGGGCGATTCTCTATGAATATCTTATTCCTCCTCATCATGTCAGTCTCATCATCCAGCTGCAAGTGCTCTGTGACTGATCCAGTGTTTCCACTAAATGCATTTGAATGTCGTATTTCTTTGTGTTTAGTGCTTGGGACAGTGAAATCCCTTCAGTTTTGCCTTCTGTGCCTTTCACCCCTCATTTTCTGATAACAAAACTCTCTGGGACTTGATGCAGGTTTTGCCTTCAGAGGGTGTTTTACATGATACAACAATGCTTCTATTATCCCTCCTAACAGAGTGTATTAGACCTGTATATTGTGGAGTTAAAGAATCCTATAAATGTTTCTGACAACCAGCTGTTACATACAAGCAGTACATTCAAAAGTGCATTAGTGTTTAAATAAATTCTGTTTTGCATAAAGCCGAGTGGTTTTACCAACTGTGTCACACCTGGGAGATCCGTTTGACATCTCGATTTACAATGATGAGTCGAGGCTACCTTCTCCAAATATTTTGAGGGGATCTGGCCTCGTCCACAACAGATTGGGAGCTCATCCAGGATCGATTCTATCGTTTCAGTTGGGTTCAGGGTTGTTGGAGTCAGTGAGCGAGTGAGAGGTGTTAGTGCCTTTTGTTCTGGGCGTTGAATTCAATTGATTTCAACAGTGTTTGGTGTCATAATGATTTGGAGACACTGGTGTTGGACTGGGGTGGACAAAGTTAAAAAATCCCACACCACCAGGTTATAGTCCAACAGGTTTATTTGGAAGCACTAGCTTTCGGAGCATCTGTGCAACACCCCGAAAGCTACTGTGCTTCCAATTAAACCTGTTGGACTATAACCTGGTGGTGTGGGATTTTTAACTGGCGCCGAAATGACTCTTTCAGTTCCTAAAAGGTGAGCAAGCCAAAGCTGTTGGAATTGACAGAGAAGCAGGAGTCAGAGTTGCATTCATCTGTGAGGAAAACAGAGATAGTTACCACATTAGCTCGGCCTTTAGACTTGCTGGAAATGTCATCAAATGGCTCAAATTCAATTGTGGATGAGGGAGGTTGAACATGCAAAGGAAATGAAACAGTTTGGATGAAAGAGAAAAAGAAGGAATCACTTTAGCAGAACAAAAAGAAAAGGAAAGATTCACTTCGGCAGAGGAAACACGACAGGAGAGGAAGGCCCGAGCACAGGAAAGGGAGAAAGAGGGAGAGCTTGAACCTCAGACATTGGCACTGTGATAGGAAAGTCAGCTTAAAGGGATGGAGGTGAAGGTCGAAGGGAGGCCTCGTGAGCAGGATAGTGAGGATGAGCAAACCCCTCGGAGCCAAAGGCCTGCTGGGGATCTGTTTTAATCTATCCAAGCTTTGCCTACATTGGATGAGAAGGACTTAGAAGACTTTTTCAACTTATTTGAGAAAGTGGCTCAACAAATGCAGTGGCCGGTGACCATGTGGGTTTTGTAGATCCAAACAAAGCTGCTATGTCCAGCGAGGGAGGTATTCGCATCACTGCCAGCGGGGGGGGTCTGGACAGTAGGAGGAGGTGGAGAAAGCCATCTTAGGTACACATGAGCTCAGGCCAGAAGCCGACAGGCAATGTTTCAGGAATCTGAGGAAGGACCCTGAAATATACATTGACTTTGAAAGGATAAAGTTTTGGACTTCTCCATCCCAGGGAAAAGACTTTGTCTATTTATCCTATCCATGCCCCTCATGATTTTAGAAACCTCTATAAGGTCATCCCTCAGCCTCCGACGCTCCAGGGAAAACAGCCCCAGCCTGTTCAGCCTCTCCCTGTAGCTCAAATCCTCCAACCCTGGCAACATCCTTGTCAATCTTTTCTGAACCCTTTCAAGTTTCACAACATCCTTCTGATAGGAAGGAGACCAGAATTGCACGCAATATTCCAACAGTGGCCTAACCAATGTCCTGTACAGCCGCAATATGACCTCCCAACTCCTGTACTCAATACTCTGACCAATAAAGGAAAGCATACCAAACGTATCCTTCACTATCCTATCTACCTGCGACTCCACTTTCAAGGAGCTATGAACCTGCACTCCAAGGTCTCTTTGTTCAGCAACACTCCCCAGGACCTTACCATTAAGTGTATAAGTCCTGCTAAGATTTGCTTTCCCAAAATGCAGCACCTCGCATTTATCTGAATTAAACTCTATCTGCCGCTACTCAGCTCCTCCTCATCCTCACTATCCTGCTCACGAGGCCCCCCTTTGACCTTCACCTCCATCCCTTTAAGCTGACTTTCCTGTCACAGTGTTGAAAAATGTGGTGCTGGAAAAACACAGCAGGCCAGGCAGCATCCGAGGAGCAGGAGAATCGACGTTTCGGGCCGGAGCCCTTCTTCAGAAGAATCACATTTTTCAGCTCTGGTCTGCAGCGTCTGCAGTCCTCACTTTCTCCTTTCCTGTCACAGTGCCAACGTCTGAGGTTCAAGCTCTTCTTCTTTCTCCCTTTCCTGGGCTCGGGCCTTCCTCTCCTGTCGTTTTTCCTCTGCCAACGTGAATCTTTCCTTTTCTTTTTGGGCTGCGAAAGTGATTCCTTCTTTTTCTCCTTGCACACGCTTTGTAACCGTCACCAGTACGTTTGTGAAAGGTGTACTAGCAGTGAGAGGTAATGCAGCAGGGTTTGAATGAGTATACACATCTGTTGGTTACAATTCCATTGCTAACAGCACTACTGTAGCCTTTCAACATCTATTGAATCAGAAATGATTCTTTCAACATCATAGAATCCCTAGTGTTGAAAGAGGCCATTTGGTCCATCGACTCTGCACTGGCCCTCGAAAGAGTAGTCGATCCAGACACAGCAGCCCATCTGAGCCCTGTAATCCCACATTTCCCATGGCCAATCCACCTAACCTGCACATCTTTGGACGGTGGGAGGGAATCATAGAATCCCAGCAAAGATGGGGAGAACGTGCAAACTCCGGACAGACGGTCTCCCAAAGCTGGGTTCGAACCCAGTTCCCTGGCACTGTGTGAGGCAGCTGTGCCATCCACTGCGCCACCATTCAACCCAATATACATACACTGGACTAATAATGCTGGTGTCTTCCTCATCAACTCGCCCTCAATCTATTCCGGTAATGATCCTTCGTGGTGAGGAATGGGTTTCAGCTGGAGAAGAACATAGCCTGTGCTAGTGTTACCCTTTTGTTATGAGGTTGCACTGTCCCCTTGGCCAGGGCTCCACCATATCCCCAAACTGCTCTTGCCTGGCGTTGCCCCTTTAAGAGGGTTTTGACGACACCTGATGGCACTTATGTCATGAGTGAAATCAGTGATAACAGTATGCCATTACTAACAAGAACTTGCATTGCCAAAGCTAATCTTGCACATTTAGGTATCAAGCATTGAATGAACATTTCCGTCTTCACACTTAAAAACTGCTCCCTCAGTTCAGCCGCAGACATTTAGAGCATTCACAGCAAAATTGTTCACAGTCACATATGTAGTAAGCGGGAATGGGAAAGGCATGTTTTGGAATTAGTATAAATCTTTCTACATAATGTCAAACTGTATCAGACCCTTGTGTTTCTAGTAAGGTCACTTCTCATTCCATTACACTCCAGTGAGAATCAGACTCATTCTCACAAGATAGCGTGACACAACCCGAGTAATGACCATCTGAAATTTCGACACTTCCTCAGTTTTGAACCACAAACATTGTGCCAGTCCCTCAGTACCGAACCCCTGACAGTGCTGCACTCCCTCAGTACCGAACCCCTGACAGTGCTGCACTCCCTCAGTATCGAACCCCTGACAGTGCTGCACTCCCTCAGTACCGAACCTCTGACAGTGCTGCACTCCCTCAGTACCGAACCTCTGACAGTGCTGCACTCCCTCAGTACCGAACCCCTGACAGTGCTGCACTCCCTCAGTACCGAACCCCTGACAGTGCTGCACTTCCTCAGTACCGAACCCCTGACAGTGCTGCACTCCCTCAGTACCGAACCTCTGACAGTGCTGCACTCCCTCAGTACCGAACCCCTGACAGTGCTGCACTCCCTCAGTACCGAACCCCTGACAGTGCTGCACTCCCTCAGTACCGAACCCCTGACAGTGCTGCACTCCCTCAGTACCGAAACTCTGACAGTGCTGCACTCCCTCAGTACCGAACCCCTGACAGTGCTGCACTCCCTCAGTACCGAACCCCTGACAGTGCTGCACTCCCTCAGTACCGAACCTCTGACAGTGCTGCACTCCCTCAGTACCGAACCTCTGACAGTGCTGCACTCCCTCAGTACCGAACCCCTGACAGTGCTGCACTCCCTCAGTACCGACCCCACAACGGTGTGGCACTCCCACAGCACTGACCCTCCGGCATTGCAGCACTCCCTCAGTACTGACCCTCCGACAGTGCGGCACTCCCTCAGCACTGACCCTCCAACAGTGCGGCACTCCCTCAGTACTGACCCTCCGACAGTGCGGCACTCCCTCAGCACTGACCGTCCAACAGTGCGGCACTCCCTCAGTACCGAGTCTCCGACAGTGCAGCACTCCCTCAGTGCCGACCCTCTGACAGTGCGGCACTCCCTCAGTACTGACCCTCTGACAGTGCAGCACTCCCACAGTACCGAACCTCTGACAGTGCGGCACTCCCTCAGTACCGACCATCCGACACTGCGCCACTCCTTCTCCACTGACCCTCCGACAGTGCGGCACTCCCTCAATACTGACCCTCCGACAGTGCGGCACTCCCTCAGTACTGACCCTCCGACAGTGTGGCACTCCCTCAATACTGACCATCCGACAGTGCAGCACTCCCTCAGGACTGACCCTCCGACAGTGCAGCACACTTTCAGTACTGACCGTCTGACAGTGCAGAACTCCCACAGCACTAAATCTCTCCTGGTGCAGCACTCCCTCAGCACTAACTCTCTCCTGGTGCAGCACTCCCTCAGCACTAACTCTCTCATGGTGCAGCGTTTCCTCACCACTAACTCTCTCATGGTGCAGGACTCCCTCAGCACTAACTCTCTCATGGTGCAGCACGCCCTCAGCACTAATTCTCTCATGGTGCTGCCTTCCCTCAGCACTAACTCTCTCATGGTGCAGCACTCCCTCAGCACTAACTCTCTCATGGTGCAGCGTTCCCTCACCACTAACTCTCTCATGGTGCAGTGTTCCCTCAGCACTAACTCTCTCATGGTGCAGCGTTTCCTCAGCACTAACTCTCTCATGGTGCAGCGTTCCCTCAGCACTCACTCTCTCATGGTGCAGCGTTCCCTCAGCACTCACTCTCTCATGGTGCAGCGTTCCCTCAGCACTAACTCTCTCATGGTGCAGCGCTCCCTCAGCTCTAACGCTCTCATGGTGCAGCGGTCCCTCAGCACTAACTCTCTCCTGGTGCAGGACTCCCTCAGCACAAATTCTCTCATGGTGCAGCACTCCCTCAGCACTAACTCTCTCATGGTGCAGCGTTCCCTCCGCACTAACTCTCTCATGGTGCAGCGTTCCCTCACCACTAACTCTCTCATGGTGCAGGACTCCCTCAGCACTAACTCTCTCATGGTGCAGCACTCCCTCAGCACTAACTCTCTCATGGTGCAGCGTTCCCTCACCACTAACTCTCTCATGGTGCAGGACTCCCTCAGCACTAACTCTCTCATGGTGCAGCACTCCCTCAGCACTAACTCTCTCATGGTGCAGCGTTCCCTCAACACTAACTCTCTCATGGTGCAGCGTTCCCTCAGCACTAACTCTCTCATGGTGCAGCGTTCCCTCAGCACTAACTCTCTCATGGTGCAGCACTCCCTCAGCACTAACTATCTCATAGTGCAGCTTTCCCTTAGCACTAACTTTCTCATGGTGCAGCACTCCCTCAGCACTAACTCTCTCATGGTGCAGCGTCCCTCAGAACTCACTCACACATGGTGCAGCACTCCCTCAGCACTAACTCTGTCATGGTGCAGCGTTCCCTCAGCACTAACTCTGTCATGGTGCAGCGTTCCCTCAGCACTAACTCTCTCATGGTGCAGCCTTCCCTCAGCACTAACTCTCTCATGGTGCAGCGTTCCCTCAGCACTAACTCTCTCATGGTGCAGCACTCCCTCAGCACTAACTCTCTCATGGTGTAGCGTTCCCTCAGCACTAACTCTCTCCTGATGCAGCACTCCCTCAGGACTAACTCTCTCATGGTGCAGCACTACCTCAGCACTAACTCTCTCGTGGTGCAGCGCTCCCTCAGCACTAACTCTCTCGTGGTGCAGCGCTCCCTCAGCACTAACTCTCTCATGTTGCAGCATTCCCTCAGCAGTAACTCTCTCATTGTGCAGCGTTCCCTCAGCACTAACTCTCTCATGGTGCAGCGTTCCCTCACCACTAACTCTCTCATGGTGCAGCACTCCCTCAGCACTAACTCTCTCATGGTGCAGCGCTCCCTCCGCACTAACTCTCTCATGGTGCAGCGTTCCCTCAGCACTAACTCTCTCATGGTGCAGCACTCCCTCAGCACTAACTCTCTCATGGTGCAGGACTCCCTCAGCACTAACGCTCTCATGGTGCAGCACTTCCTCAGCACTAACTCTCTCATGGTGCAGCGTTCCCTCAGCACTAACTCTCTCATGGTGCAGCGTTCCCTCAGCACTAACTATCTCATGGTGCAGCGTTCCCTCAGCACAAACTCTCTCATGGTGCAGCGTTCCCTCAGCACTAACTCTCTCATGGTGCAGCGTTCCCTCAGCACTAACTCTCTCATGGTGCAGCTTTCCCTCAGCACTAACTTTCTCATGGTGCAGCACTCCCTCAGCACTAACTCTCTCATGGTGCAGCGTCCCTCAGAACTCACTCACACATGGTGCAGCACTCCCTCAGCACTAACACTGTCATGGTGCAGCGTTCCCTCAGCACTAACTCTGTCATGGTGCAGCGTTCCCTCAGCACTAACTCTCTCATGGTGCAGCACTCCCTCAGCACTAACTCTCTCATGGTGCAGCGTTCCCTCAGCACTAACTCTCTCATGGTGCAGCGTTCCCACAGCACTAACTCTCTCATGGTGCAGCGTTCCCACAGCACAAACTCTCTCATGGTGCAGTGTCCCTCAGCACTAACTCTCTCATGGTGCAGCGTTCCCTCAGCACTAACTCTCTCATGGTGCAGCGTTCCCTCAGCATTAACTCTCTCATGGTGCAGCGTTCCCACAGCACTAACTCTCTCATGGTGCAGCGTTCACTCAGCACTAACTCTCTCATGGTGCAGCACTCTCTCAGCACTAACTCTATCATGGTGCAGCACTCACTCACAACTAACTCTCTCATGGTGCAGCACGCCCTCAGCACTAACTCTCTCATGGTGCAGCAATCCCTCAGCACTAACTCTCTCATGGTGCAGCGTTCCCTCAGCACTAACTCTGTCATGGTGCAGCGTTCCCTCAGCACTAACTCTGTCATGGTGCAGCGTTCCCTCAGCACTAACTCTCTCATGGTGCAGCGTTCCCTCAGCATTAACTCTCTCATGGTGCAGCGTTCCCACAGCACTAACTCTCTCATGGTGCAGTGCTCCCTCAGCACTAACTCTATCATGGTGCAGCGTTCACTCAGCACTAACTCTCTCATGGTGCAGCACTCTCTCAGCACTAACTCTATCATGGTGCAGCACTCACTCACAACTAACTCTCTCATGGTGCAGCGTTCCCTCAGCACTAATTCTCTCATGGTGCAGCAATCCCTCAGCACTAACTCTCTCATGGTGCAGCGTTCCCTCAGCACTAACTCTCTCATGGTGCAGCGTTCCCTCAGCACTAACTCTCTCATGGTGCAGCAATCCCTCAGCACTAACTCTCTCATGGTGCAGCGTTCCCTCAGCACTAACTCTCTCATGGTGCAGCGTTCCCTCACCACTAACTCTCTCATGGTGCAGCAATCCCTCAGCACTAACTCTCTCATGGTGCAGCACTCCCTCAGCACTAACTCTCTCATGGTGCAGCGTTCCCTCAGCACTAACTCTCTCATGGTGCAGCAATCCCTCAGCACTAACTCTCTCATGGTGCAGCGTTCCCTCAGCACTAACTCTCTCATGGTGCAGCATTCCATCAGCTCTGACTCTCTCATGGTGCAGCGTTCCCTCAGCACTAACTCTCTCATGGTGCAGCACTCCCTCAGCACTAACTCTCTCATGGTGCAGCGTTCCCTCAGCACTAACTCTCTCATGGTGCAGCGTTCCCACAGCACTAACTCTCTCATGGTGCAGCGTTCCCACAGCACAAACTCTCTCATGGTGCAGTGTCCCTCAGCACTAACTCTCTCATGGTGCAGTGTTCCCTCAGCACTAGTCACAAAGATGTGCGGGTCAGGTGAATTGGCCAAGCTAAATTGCCCGTAGTGTTAGGTAAGGGGTAAATGTAGGGGTATGGGTGGGTTGCGCTTCGGCGGGTCGGTGTGGACTTGTTGGGCCGAAGGGCCTGTTTCCACACTGTAAGTCTAATCTAATCTAATCTAATCTAATCTAACTCTGTCATGGTGCAGCGTTCCCTCAGCACTAACTCTGTCATGGTGCAGCGTTCCCTCAGCACTAACTCTGTCATGGTGCAGCGTTCCCTCAGCACTAACTCTGTCATGGTGCAGCGTTACCTCAGGACTAACTCTCTCATGGTGCAGCGTTCCCTCAGCACGAACTCTCACATGGTGCAGTGCTCCCTCAGCACAAACTCTCTCATGGTGCAGCGTTCCCTCAGCACTAACTCTCTCATGGTGCAGCGTTCCCTCAGCATTAACTCTCTCATGGTGCAGCGTTCCCACAGCACGAACTCTCACATGGTGCAGTGCTCCCTCAGCACAAACTCTCTCATGGTGCAGCGTTCCCTCAGCACTAACTCTCTCATGGTGCAGCGTTCCCTCAGCATTAACTCTCTCATGGTGCAGCGTTCCCTCAGCACTAACTCTCTCATGGTGCAGTGCTCCCTCAGCACTAACTCTCTCATGGTGCAGTGCTCCCTCAGCACAAACTCTCTCATGGTGCAGCACTCCCTCAGCACAAACTCTCTCATGGTGCAGTGCTCCCTCAGCAGTAACTCTCTCATTGTGCAACGCTCCCTCAGCACATACTCTCTCACGGTGCAGCATTCCCTCAGCACTAACTCTCTCATGGTGCAGTGTCCCTCAGCACTAACTCTCTCATGGTGCAGCACTCCCTCAGCACTAACTCTCTCATGGTGCAGCGTCCCTCAGCATTAACTCTCCTATAGTGCACCATTCCCTCAGCACTAACTCTCTCATTGTGCAGCGTTCCCTCAGCACTAACTCTCTCAGGGTGCAGCGTTCCCTCAGCACTAACTCTCTCATGGTGCAGCGTTCCCTCAGCACTAACTCTCTCATGGTGCAGCACTCCCTCAGCAGTAACTCTCTCATGGTGCAGTGTTCCCTGAGCACTAACTCTCTCATGGTGCAACGCTCCCTCAGCACTAACTCTCTCATGGTGCAGCGTTCCCTCAGCACTAACTTCTCATGGTGCAGCGTTCCCTCATCACTAACTCTCTCATGGTGCAGCACTCCCTCAGCACAAACTCTCTCATGGTGCAGTGCTCCCTCAGCACTAACTCTCTCATGGTGCAGCACTCCCTCAGCAGTAACTCTCTCATGGTGCAGCGTTCCCTCAGCACTAACTCTCTCATGGTGTAGCGTCCCTCAGCACTAACTCTCGTATGGTGCTGGATTCCCTCAGCACTAACTCTCTCAGGGTGCAGCGTCCCTCAGCACTAACTCTCGTATGGTGCTGGATTCCCTCAGCACTAACTCTCTCAGGGTGCAGCGTTCCCTCAGCAATAACTCTCTCATGGTGCAGCACTCCCTCAGCACTAACTCTCTCATGGTGCAGCGTTCCCTCAGCACTAACTCTCTCATGGTGCAGCACTCCATCAGCACTAACTCTCTCATGGTGCAGCGTTCCCTCAGCACTAACTCTCTCATGGTGCAGCCTTCACTCAGCACAAACTCTCTCATGGTGCAGCGTTCCCTCAGCACAAACTCTCTCATTGTGCAGCACTCCCTCAGCACTAACTCTCTCATGGTGCAGCGTTCCCTCAGCACTAACTCTCTCATGGTGCAGCACTCCCTCAGCACAAACTCTCTCATGGTGCAGTGCTCCCTCAGCACTAACTCTCTCATGGTGCAGCGTCCCTCAGCACTAACTGTCTCAGGGTGCAGCACTCCCTCAGCACTAACTCTCTCATGGTGCAGCGTTCCCTCAGCACTAACTCTCTCATGGTGCAGCACTCGCTCAGCACTAACGCTCTCATGGTGCAGCGTTCCCTCAGCACTAACTCTCTCATGGTGCAGCACTCCCTCAGCACTAACTCTCTCATGGTGCAGCGTTTCCTCAGCACTAACTCTCTCATTGTGCAGCACTCCCTCAGCACTAACTCTCTCATGGTGCAGCGTCCCTCAGCACTAACTCTCTCATGGTGCAGCGTTCCCTCAGCACTAACTCTCTCATGGTGCAGCGTTCCTTCAGCACTATCTCTCTCATGGTGCAGCGTTCCCTCAGCACTAACTCTCTCACGGTGCAGCACTCCCTCAGCACTAACTCTCTCACGGTGCAGCATTCCCTCAGCACTAACTCTCTCACGGTACAGCGTTCCCTCAGCACTAACTCTCTTATGGTGCAGTGTCCCTCAGCACTAACTCTCTCTTGGAGCAGCACTCCGTCAGCACTAACTCTCTCATGGTGCAGCGTTCCCACAGCACTAACTCTCTCATGGTGCAGCATTCCCTTAGCACTAACTCTCTCATGGTTCAGTGCTTCCTCAGCACTAACTCTCTCATGGTGCAGCGTTCCCTCAGCACTAACTCTCTCATGGTGCAGCGTTCCCTCAGCACTAACTCTCTCATGGTGCAGCACTCCCTCAGCACTAACTCTCTCATGGTGCAGCGTTCCCTCAGCACTAATTCTCTCATGGTGCAGCACTCCCTCAGCACTAAATCTCATGGTGCAGCGTTCCCTCAGCACTAACTCTCTCATGGTGCAGCGTTCCCTCAGCACTAACTCTGTCATGGTGCAGCGTTCCCTCAGCACTAACTCTCTCATGGTGCAGCGTTCCCTCAGCACTAACTCTCTGATGGTGCAGCGTTCCCTCAGCACTAACTCTCTGATGGTGCAGCGTTCCCTCAGCACTAACTCTCTCATGGTGCAGCACTCTCTCAGCACTAACTCTCTCATGGTGCAGCACTCCCTCAGCACTAATTCTCTCATGGTGCAGCGTTCCCTCAGCACTAACTCTATCATGGTGCAGCGTTCCCTCAGCACTAACTCTCTCATGGTGCAGCGTCCCTCAGCACTAACTCTCTCATGGTGCAGTGTTCCCTCAGCACTAACTCTCTCATGGTGCAGCGTTCCCTCAGCGCTAACTCTCTAATGGTGCAGCACTCCCTCAGCACTAACTCTCTCATGGTGCAGCGTCCCTCAGCACTAACTCTCTCATGGTGCAGCACTCCCTCAGCACTAACTCTCTCATGGTGCAGCGTCCCTCAGCACTAACTCTCTCATGGTGCAGCGTTCCCTCAGCACCAACTCTCTCATGGTGCAGCCTTCACTCAGCACAAACTCTCTCATGGTGCAGCGTTCCCTCAGCACTAACTCTCTCATGGTGCAGCACTCCCTCAGCACTAACTCTCTCATGGTGCAGCCTTCACTCAGCACAAACTCTCTCATGGTGCAGCGTTCCCTCAGCACTAATTCTCTCATGGTGCAGCGTCCCTCAGCACTAACTCTCTCATGGTGCAGCCTTCACTCAGCACTAACTCTCTCATGGTGCAGCTTTCCCTCAGCACTAACTCTCTCATGGTGCAGCGTCCCTCAGCACTAACTCTCTCATGGTGCAGCGTCCCTCAGCACTAACTCTCTCATGGTGCAGCACTCCCTCAGCACTAACTCTCTCATGGTACAGCCTTCACTCAGCACAAACTCTCTCATGGTGCAGCGTCCCTCAGCACTAACTCTCTCATGGTGCAGCACTCCCTCAGCACTAACTCTCTCATGGTGCAGCGTCCCTCAGCACTAACTCTCTCATGGTGCAGCATCCCTCAGCACTAACTCTCTCATGGTGCAGCACTCCCTCAGCACTAACTCTCTCATGGTACAGCCTTCACTCAGCACAAACTCTCTCATGGTGCAGCGTCCCTCAGCACTAACTCTCTCGTGGTGCAGCACTCTCTCAGCACTAACTCTCTGATGGTGCAGTGCTCCCTCAGCACTAACTCTCTCATGGTGCAGTGCTCCCTCAGCACTAACTCTCTTATGGTGCAGCACTCACTCAGCACTAACTCTCATGTTGCAGCGTACCTCTGCACTAACTCTCTCATGGTGCAGCACTCCCTCAGCACTAACTCTGTCATGGTGCAGCGTTCCCTCAGCACTAACTCTCTCATGGTGCAGCGTTCCCTCAGCACTAACTCTCTCATGGTGCAGCGTTCCCTCAGCACTAACTCTCTGATGGTGCAGCGTTCCCTCAGCACTAACTCTCTCATGGTGCAGCGTTCCCTCAGCACTAACTCTCTCATGGTGCAGCACTCCCTCAGCACTAACTCTCTCATGGTGCAGCACTCCCTCAGCACTAACTCTCTCATGGTGCAGCGTTCCCTCAGCACTAACTCTGTCATGGTGCAGCGTTCCCTCAGCACTAACTCTCTCATGGTGCAGCGTTCCCTCAGCACTAACTCTGTCATGGTGCAGCGTTACCTCAGCACTAACTCTCTCATGGTGCAGCGTTCCCTCAGCACTAACATCTCTCATGGTGCAGTGCTCCCTCAGCACTAACTCTCTCATGGTGCAGTGCTCCCTCAGCACAATCTCTCTCATGGTGCAGCACTCCCTCAGCACAAACTCTCTCATGGTGCAGTGCTCCCTCAGCAGTAACTCTCTCATTGTGCAGCGTTCCCTCAGCACATACTCTCTCACGGTGCAGCATTCCCTCAGCACTAACTCTCTCATGGTGCAGTGTCCCTCAGCACTAACTCTCTCATGGTGCAGCACTCCCTCAGCACTAACTCTCTCATGGTGCAGCGTCCCTCAGCATTAACTCTCCTATAGTGCACCATTCCCTCAGCACTAACTCTCTCATTGTGCAGCGTTCCCTCAGCACTAACTCTCTCAGGGTGCAGCGTTCCCTCAGCACTAACTCTCTCATGGTGCAGCGTTCCCTCAGCACTAACTCTCTCATGGTGCAGCACACCCTCAGCACTAACTCTGTCATGGTGCAGCGTTCCCTCAGCACTAACTCTCTCATGGTGCAGCGTTCCCTCAGCACTAACTCTCTCATGGTGCAGCGTTCCCTCAGCACTAACTCTCTCATGGTGCAGCACTCCCTCAGCACTAACTCACTCATGGTGCAGCACACCCTCAGCACTAACTCTCTCATGGTGCAACACTCTCTCAGCACTAACTCTCTCATGGTGCAGCGTTCCCTCACAACTAACTCTCTCATGGTGCAGCACTCCCTCAGCACTAACTCTCTCAGGTGCAGCACTCCCTCAGCAGTAACTCTCTCATGGTGCAGCGTTCCCTCAGCACTAACTCTCTCATGGTGCAGCGTTCCCTCAGCACGAACTCTCACAAGGTGCAGTGCTCCCTCAGCACAAACTCTCTCATGGTGCAGCGTTCCCTCAGCACTAACTCTCTCATGGTGCAGCACTCCCTCAGCACTAACTCTCTCATGGTGCAGCGTTCCCTCAGCACTAACTCTCTCATGGTGCAGCGTTCCCTCAGCACTAACTCTCTCATGGTGCAGCACTCCCTCAGCACTAACTCTCTCATGGTGCAGCGTTCCCTCAGCACTAACATCTCTCATGGTGCAGTGCTCCCTCAGCACTAACTCTCTCATGGTGCAGTGCTCCCTCAGCACAAACTCTCTCATGGTGCAGCACTCCCTCAGCTCTAACTCTCTCATGGTGCAGTGCTCCCTCAGCAGTAACTCTCTCATTGTGCAACGCTCCCTCAGCACATACTCTCTCACGGTGCAGCATTCCCTCAGCACTAACTCTCTCATGGTGCAGTGTCCCTCAGCACTAACTCTCTCATGGTGCAGCACTCCCTCAGCACTAACTCTCTCATGGTGCAGCGTCCCTCAGCATTAACTCTCCTATAGTGCACCATTCCCTCAGCACTAACTCTCTCATTGTGCAGCGTTCCCTCAGCACTAACTCTCTCAGGGTGCAGCATTCCCTCAGCACTAACTCTCTCATGGTGCAGCGTTCCCTCAGCACTAACTCTCTCATGGTGCAGCACTCCCTCAGCAGTAACTCTCTCATGGTGCAGCACTCCCTCAGCACAAACTCTCTCATGGTGCAGTGCTCCCTCAGCACTAACTCTCTCATGGTGCAGTGTTCCCTGAGCACTAACTCTCTCATGGTGCAACGCTCCCTCAGCACTAACTCTCTCATGGTGCTGCGTTCCCTCAGCACTAACTCTCTCATGGTGCAGCGTTCCCTCATCACTAACTCTCTCATGGTGCAGTGTCCCTCAGCACTAACTCTCTCATGGTGCAGCACTCCCTCAGCACTAACTCTCTCATGGTGCAGCCTTCACTCAGCACAAACTCTCTCATGGTGCAGCGTTCCCTCAGCACTAACTCTCTCATGGTGCAGCGTTCCCTCAACACTAACTCTCTCATGGTGCAGCGTTCCCTCAGCACTAACTCTCTCATTGTGCAGCACTCCCTCAGCACTAACTCTCTCATGGTGCAGCGTTCCCTCAGCACTAACTCTCTCATGGTGCAGCACTCCCTCAGCACAAACTCTCTCATGGTGCAGTGCTCCCTCAGCACTAACTCTCTCATGGTGCAACGCTCCCTCAGCACTAACTCTCTCATGGTGCAGCGTTCCCTCAGCACTAACTCTCTCATGGTGTAGCGTCCCTCAGCACTAACTCTCGTATGGTGCTGGATTCCCTCAGCACTAACTCTCTCAGGGTGCAGCGTTCCCTCAGCACTAACTCTCTCATGGTGCAGCACTCCCTCAGCAGTAACTCTCTCATGGTGCAGCACTCCCTCAGCACTAACTCTCTCATGGTGCAGCGTTCCCTCAGCACTATCTCTCTCACGGTGCAGCATTCCCTCAGCACTAACTCTCTCATGGTGCAGCACTCCCTCAGCACTAACTCTCTCATGGTGCAACGCTCCCCCAGCACTAACTCTCTCATGGTGCAGCTCTCCCTCTGCACTAACTCTCTCATGGTGCAACGCTCCCCCAGCACTAACTCTCTCATGGTGCAACGCTCCCTCAGCACTAACTCTCTCATGGTGCAGCACTCCCTCAGCACTAACGCTCTCATGGTGCAGCGTTCCCTCTGCACTAACTCTCTCATGGTGCAGTGTTCCCTCAGCACTAACTCTCTCATGGTGCAGCACTCCCTCAGCACTAACTCTCTCATGGTGCAGCACTCCCTCAGCACTAACTCTCTCATGGTGCAGCGTTCCCTCAGCACTAACTCTCTCATGGTGCAGCACTCCCTCAGCACAAACTCTCTCATGGTGCAGCGTCCCTCAGCACTAACTGTCTCAGGGTGCAGCACTCCCTCAGCACTAACATCTCTCATGGTGCAGCGCTCCCTCAGCACTAACTCTCTCATGGTGCAGCGCTCCCTCAGCACTAACTCTCTCATGGTGCAGCACTCGCTCAGCACTAACGCTCTCATGGTGCAGCACTCCCTCAGCACTAACTCTCTCATGGTGCAGCGTTCCCTCAGCACTAACTCTCTCACGGTGCAGCACTCCCTCAGCACTAACTCTCTCATGGTGCCGCGTTCCCTCAGCACCAACTCTCTCATGGTGCAGCACTCCCTCTGCACTAACTCTCTCATGGTGCAACGCTCCCTCAGCACTAACTCTCTCATGGTGCAGCGTTCCCTCAGCACTAACTCTCTCATGGTGTAGCGTCCCTCAGCACTAACTCTCGTATGGTGCTGGATTCCCTCAGCACTAACTCTCTCAGGGTGCAGCGTTCCCTCAGCACTAACTCTCTCATGGTGCAGCACTCCCTCAGCAGTAACTCTCTCATGGTGCAGCGTTCCCTCAGCAGTAACTCTCTCATGGTGCAGCACTCCCTCAGCACTAACTCTCTCATGGTGCAGCACTCCCTCAGCAGTAACTCTCTCATGGTGCAGCGTTCCCTCAGCACTAACTCTCTCATGGTGCAGCACTCCCTCAGCACTAACTCTCTCATGGTGCAGCACTCCCTCAGCAGTAACTCTCTCATGGTGCAGCACTCCCTCAGCACTAACTCTCTCATGGTGCAGCGTTCCCTCAGCACTAACTCTCTCAGGGTGCAGCGTTCCCTCAGCACTAACTCTCTCATGGTGCAGCACTCCCTCAGCAGTAACTCTCTCATGGTGCAGCACTCCCTCAGCACTAACTCTCTCAGGGTGCAGCGTTCCCTCAGCACTAACTCTCTCATGGTGCAGCGTTCCCTCAGCACTAACTCTCTCATGGTGCAGCACTCCCTCAGCACTAACTCTCTCATGGTGCAGCGTTCCCTCAGCACTATCTCTCTCACGGTGCAGCATTCCCTCAGCACTAACTCTCTCATGGTGCAGCACTCCCTCAGCACTAACTCTCTCATGGTGCAGCGTTCCCTCAGCACTAACTCTCTCATGGTGCAGTGTTCCCTCACCACTAACTCTCTCATGGTGCAGCTCTCCCTCTGCACTAACTCTCTCATGGTGCAACGCTCCCCCAGCACTAACTCTCTCATGGTGCAACGCTCCCTCAGCACTAACTCTCGCATGCTGCAGCGTTCCCTCAGCACTAACTCTCTCACGGTGCAGCGTTCCCTCAGCACCAACTCTCTCATGGTGCAGCACTCCCTCTGCACTAACTCTCTCATGGTGCAACGCTCCCTCAGCACTAACTCTCTCATGGTGCAGCGTTCCCTCAGCACAAACTCTCTCATGGTGCAGCACTCCCTCAGCACTAACTCTCTCATGGTGCAGCACTCCCTCAGCACTAACTCTCTCATGCTGCAGCGTACCTCTGCACTAACTCTCTCCTGGTGCAGCACTCCCTCAGCACTAACGCTCTCATGGTGCAGCGTTCCCTCAGCACTAACTCTCTCATGGTGCAGCACTCCCTCAGCACTAACTCTCTCATGGTGCAGCGTTCCTTCAGCACTATCTCTCTCATGGTGCAGCGTTCCCTCAGCACTAACTCTCTCATGGTGCAGCGTTCCCTCAGCACTAACTCTCTCACGGTGCAGCATTCCCTCAGCACTAACTCTCTCATGGTGCAGCACTCCCTCAGCACTAACTCTCTCATGGTGCAGCATCCCTCAGCATTAACTCTCCTATAGTGCACCATTCCCTCAGCACTAACTCTCTCATTGTGCAGCGTTCCCTCAGCACTAACTCTCTCATGGTGCAGCGTTCCCTCAGCACTAACTCTCTCATGGTGCAGCACTCCCTCAGCACTAACTCTCTCACGGTGCAGCATTCCCTCAGCACTAACTCTCTCATGGTGCAGCACTCCCTCAGCACTAACTCTCTCATGGTGCAGCGTCCCTCAGCATTAACTCTCCTATAGTGCACCATTCCCTCAGCACTAACTCTCTCATTGTGCAGCGTTCCCTCAGCACTAATTCTCTCATGGTGCAGCGTCCCTCAGCACTAACTCTCTCATGGTGCAGTGCTCCCTCAGCACAAACTCTCTCATGGTGCAGCACTCACTCAGCACTAACTCTCATGCTGCAGCGTACCTCTGCACTAACTCTCTCATGGTGCAGTGTTCCCTCAGCACTAACTCTCTCATGGTGCAGCACTCCCTCAGCACTAACTCTCTCATGGTGCATTTCTCACTCAGCACTAACTCTCTCATGGTGCAGCGTTCCCTCAGCACTAACTCTCTCATGGTGCAGCGTTCCCTCAGCACTAACTTTCTCATGGTGCAGCACTCCCTCAGCACAAATTCTCTCATGGTTCAACGCTCCCTCAGCACTCACTCTCTCATGGTGCAGCGTTCCCTCAGCACTAACTCTGTCTTGGTGCAGCACTCCCTCAGCACTAATTCTCCAATGGTGTAGCACTCCCTCAGCACTAACATCTCTCATGGTGCAGCGCTCCCTCAGCAGTAACTCTCTCCTGGTGCAGCCTTCCCTCAGCATTAACTCTCTCATGGTGCAGCACGCCCTCAGCACTAACTCTCTCATGGTTCAGTGCTTCCTCAGCACTAACTCTCTCATGGTGCAGCGTTCCCTCAGCACTAACTCTCTCATGGTGCAGCACTCCCTCAGCACTAACTCTCTCATGGTGCAGCGTTCCCTCAGCACTAACTCTCTCATGGTGCAGCGTTCCCTCAGCACTAACTCTCTCATGGTGCAGCGTTCCCTCAGCACTAACTCTCTCATGGTGCAGCGTTCCCTCAGCACTAACTCTCTCATGGTGCAGCGTTCCCTCAGCATTGATGGTCCAACATGTGGACTTGACAAGTTTCATCTCTGAGCTGGCCAAGTTTTTGTGAACCTCTGATGAATATAAGCAATTGTAGAATTTCAGAATCCTGCCAGTTCCTGCATAGATTCTGTAATTCATTCGGAATGGCCGAAATTATTTCACCAAACGAATTGTGCGCTGATGTGATTCGGTTTGGAATGTGCCCTGCTGTCTTTCTAAGGCAAACCGACTGCAGGGTGACATGGTTGAATAAGCTGAATCCTCCCTGTGGGCGAATTGGGTCATATTCTGCTTGCATCAGGATTTTGCATTGACCTGACTTGTTTGGATTGGGAATTTTCAGCAATTGGGATGGATTAGGAAGTGAGGTACCCGATCGGAATGCTATGCTTGGATCGGCCCGGTGTTTTTCTTTGCTGGGTCTGTTGCGGAACGATATTTGAATATACTCGGGACATCTGGAAAAGCTGCTGGCAACAGCAGGAATTCGGTTCGGTGTAGAAACAGCACACAGGGCAACGAGGTTTTCTCTCTCTCTCTCTCTCTCAGCATCTTGCAGATATCTTGGGAGCATGTGGGGGCTGTGGGAGTTGGGGGGGTTGCAGCCCTTCCCTGTTTTTACGAATAAAGCCCGACGCCAGCCGGCAAAACATCTGTGGGAATTCGGCAAGCCGCATGACCAGGAACGTGCAAAATGGACTTCCCGGACAAAAGAGAGATGTGCACATAAGACTATCAGATGTCGGAGCCCAGTCAGACCGTTCGGCCCGTCGAGTCTGCTCCACCATTTGGTCATGGCTGGTATATTTCTCAACCCCCATTTCCCTGCCTTCTCCCCATCGTCCTTGATCCCCTTACCAATGAAGAACCTATCTCTGTCTTTAATACACTCCCTGACTTGGCCTCCACAGCCCTCTGCAGCAATGGGTCCCACAGATTCCCCACCCTCTGGCTGAAGATCTTCCACCTCATCTCAGTTCTTAAGGGTTGTCCCTTTGCTCTGAGACGGTGCCCTCGGGTCCTACTCTCTCCTCCGAGAGGAATCATCTTCTCCATGTCTATTCTATCCCGGTCTCTCAGTATTCTGTAAGTTTCATCCTCCTCAACTCCATCGAGTACAGATCCAGAATCCTCAGCCTTTCCCCAAATGACAAACCCTTCATCCCCAGGATCATTCTTGTAAACCCCCTCCAAGGCCAGCACATCCTTCCTGAGATACAGGGCCCCAAAACTGCTCACAATATTCCAAATATGGTCTGACCAGAGTCTGATACAGCCTCAGCAGTACATCCCTGCGCTTGTATCCTAGCCCTCGTGAAATGAATGCTGTCATTACATTCGCCTTCCCAACCTCCAATTGAACTTGCATTTTAACCTTAAGGAAATCCTGAAATAGGACTCCCAAATCTCTTTGTGCTTCAGATTTCGGAAGACTTTCCCCATTTAGAAAATTGTCTATCCTTCCTACCAAGTACATAACCTCACCCTTTCCCACATTGTATTCCATCTGCCACTTCTGTGCCCACTCCCCTAACCTGTCCACGTCCTTCTGCAGCCTCCCCACTTCCTCAACCCTCCGTCCCTTCACCTACCCTTGTGTCATCTGCGAACTGAGTAACAATACCCTCAGGTTCCTTTGCCCAAATTGTTAATGTATAACTTAAAGACCATAAGACATAGGAGCAGAAATTAGGCCATTCGGCCCATCGTGTCTGCTCCACCATTCAATCATGGCTGATAAGATTTTTAACCCATTCTCCCGCTTTCTCCCCATAACCCTTAATCTCCTTGATATTCAAGAACCTATCTGTCTGTGTCTTAAATCTACTCAATGACCCGGCCCCCACAGCTTTCTGTGGCTGTGAATTCCATAGATTCCCCACTCTCTGGATGAAGAAGTTTCTCCTTATCTCCATTCTGAAAGGCCTTCCCTTCACTCTAAGGCTGTGCCCTTGGGTGCTAGTCTCTCCTCCCAATGGGAACATCTCCCCCACATCCACTCTGTCCAGGCCATTCCGTATTCTGTATGTTTCAGTTAGATCCCCCCACATCCTTCTAAACTCCATCGAGTATAAACCCAGAGTCCTCAAACGTTCCTCAGATGTGCAGCTTTTCATTCCTGGGACCATTCTTGTGACCTTCCTCTGTTCCAGGGCCAGGACATCCTTCCTGAGATATAGGGCACAAAACTGTACACAATACTCCAAATGTGGTCTGATCAGAGCCTTACAGAGCCTCAGAAGTACATCCCCGCTTTTATATTCAAGTCCTCTCAAAATAAATGCCATCATTGCATTTGCTTTCCTGACTACTGACTCAACCTGCAGGTTTACCTTGAGAGAATCCGGGACTAGAATTCCCAAGTCCCTTTGCACTTCAGACTTCTGAATTTTCTCCCCATTTGGAAAATAGTCCATGCCTCGATCCTTCTGTCCAAAGTGCTTAATGTGAATAGTTGCAGTCCCATCACTGACCCCTGTGGAACTCCACTAGTCACCAGCTGCCATCCTGAAAAAGACCTCTTTCTCCTCACTCTTTGCCTTCTGCCAATCTTCTAGCTATGCCAGTACCTTGCCCCTAACACGATGGGCCCTTATTTCGCAGCTTCCTTGTCTGAGGCTTTCTGCAAATCCACTGGCCCTCCTTTGTCCAACTTGTATCTTACCTCCTCAAAGAATTCTAACTGATTTGTCAGGCATGACCTCCTCTTCACGAAGCCATACTCACTCAGCCCCAGTTTACCAAATGGGGTGGCACGGTGGCACGGTGGCTCAGTGGTTAGCACTGCTGCCTCACAGCGCCAGGGACCCAGGTTCCATTCCAGCCTTGAGCAACAGACTGTGTGGAGTTTGCACATTCTCCCCGTGTCTGCGTGGGTTTCCTCCGGGTGCTCCGGTTCCCTCCCACAGTCCAAAGATGTGCAGGTTAGGGTGGATTGGCCATGCTAAATTGCCCCGTAGTGTTAGGTGAACGGGTGAATGTTGGGGAATGGGTCTGGGTGAGTTGCTCTTCGGAGGGTCGGTGTGGACTTGTTGGGCCGAAGGGCCTGTTTCCACACTGTAGGGAATCGAATCGAATCTAATCTACCACGATGCTACGGTCTGTTTACTCATCTTCGCGACAGACCCCACCCTTATACACACAGGGAGCATGAATCCCAAACCTGTTCGACAAGCTCAAGGCCTGAGGCCCTTCACTACCTCCTGGATCCCTCCACCTGCCTCAGTCTCAGTCACACCCTCCTGTCCCTGACCACTGACCAAGGGTGACTGCCCCCTGAAACACAGCATCCAGCTAAATGTCCCCCTCTCCTTAATGTGTCACAGTGTTTGAAGTTCAGACTTCATCCCATCAACTCTGAGTTGGAGTCCCTCAAGCAACCAACACTGACGACAGGTATAGTCACTATGAGTCACAAAGGGATCTACCAGCTCCCACATCATGCTGGGACAACACCACCTGGTCCTGCATCTCGATTTTATTTCCTTAATTTTTAATTTGAGTTTTAAAAATTTCCTACTGGTCATTTAGCTTGTAACCTGTAAATATTTCCCTGCGTTATCTTCAATCCAAAAGTAATCAAAAATAGATAGTCAAATTAGTAGCAATCACCAGCCAATGAATTTACAGTTTACCTGTCAGGTCATTGCATTGTGCTGGGTCCCTGACCTGGGCTGGAATTTATCCTCTTTTTAAAAAAATCCTGACAAACTATGAGCCCAAGAAAAACAAGCAAAAAGCACCTCTTCCCTTCTGCACTGAATTCCCAGGCTACCTCCAAATTCTCCAAACGATATCCTCACCCAGGTGAGAATTCCAGCTGCTGGAGGTCAGAGTCGAGAGTGTGGTGCTGGAAAAGCGCAGCAGGTCAGGCAGCATCCGAGGAGCAGGAGATTCGACGTTTCGGGCAAAAGCCCTTCATCAGGAACATTCATCGTTAATCGAGCTGGACAAATTCACCCTGTGCTAATGGTTGTCTACTGGTAAGATCACAGAAACCTCAGGAGGAGGCCATTCAGCCCCTCGAGCTTTCTCTGCCACTCAATAAGATCATGGCCAATTTGATTGATACTTCAAGTCTACATTACCCCTCTCCAAATAATCGTTGAGCCCTCTCCTTCCACTTTGCTGACTGAGAATCTATCCATTGCAAATATCCAAGTGGTTCCATTACCCTTTCAAGCAGAGAGATCCAAAAGTTCAGGACTCTCTCACAGAGAGGGAAAAGCGCAGCGGGTCAGGCAGCATCCAAGGAACAGGAGATTCGACGTTTCGAGCAAAAGCCCTTCTTCAGGAAACATTCCTGAAGAAGGGCTTATGCCCGAAACGTCGAATCTCCTGTTCCTTGGATGCTGCCTGACCCGCTGCGCTTTTCCAGCAACACATTTTCAGCTCTGATCTCCAGCATCTGCAGACCTCACTTTCTCCTCTCTCACAGAGAGAGCCGTTTGCCTCAGGCTCTCAGGGCAGAGGTTCAAACAGCCCTCTTACATGGTGGAGCAAGTCATTCAACCCAATGACAACTAGGGATGGGAAACAAATGTTATTATCAATGCTTACATCCCATGAAAGAATACATTCAAAAATGCACATTGGCATTCCACTTAATAGTACATAGAATTTAAAGACAGAATCTAGCCATACTGACATGAATTTTCCACTTCAACTTCCTCTCATTCTGGTAAAAACCAATGACTGCAGATGCTGGAAACCAGATTCTGGATCAGTGGTGCTGGAAGAGCACAGCAGTTCAGGCAGCATCCAACGAGCAGTAAAATCGACGTTTCGGGCAAAAGCCCTTCATCAGGAATAAAGGCAGTGAGCCTGAAGGGTGGAGAGATAAATGAGAGGAAGGTGGGGGTGGGGAGAAAGTAGCATAGAGTACAGTGGGTAAGTGGGGGAGGGGATGAAGGTGATAGGTCAGGGAGGAGAGGGTGGAGTGGATAGGTGGAAAAGGAGCTAGGCAGGTCGGACAAGTTCAGACAAGTCATGGGGACAGTGCTGAGCTGGAAGTTTGGAACTAGGGTGAGGTGGGGGAAGGGGAAATGAGGGAACTGTTGAAATCCACATTGATGCCCTGGGGTTGAAGTGTTCCGAGGCAGAAGATGAGGCGTTCTTCCTCCAGGCGTCTGGTGGTGAGGGAGCGGCGGTGAAGGAGGCCCAGGACCTGCATGTCCTCGGCAGAGTGGGAGGGGGAGTTGAAATAGTTAATCTATCTCACCCTGTCAACATATCCTTTGCTTCATTTCATCCCCCATTTGCTTAGCTAGCTCCCCTTTTAATGCATTGCTCATATTCACTATAAGTACTTCCAATGATAGTGAGATCCCTCAATAGTCGCTGGATAAAGATGTTTCTCCTAAATTCTCCTTTATTTTCCTCTTCTTCCATGAGATGGGGCACCACTGGCTGAGCAAGTGCACCTAGTTGCCCCTTTGAGAAGGTGGGGGTGAGCTGCCATCTTGAATCGCTGCAGTCCGTGTGCTGTGGGTTGAACCACAATGCCCTGAGGGAGGGAATTCCGGAATTCTGTCCCAGCGACACTGAAGGAACGGGGATATATTTCCAAGCCAGGATGGTGAGGGGCTTGGAGGGGAATTTGCAGGGGGTGGTGTTCCCATGTATCTGCTGCCCTTGTCCTTCCAGGGCAGGGGGTGGGGGGTGGGGGGGTTACTCGCTGCAGGATTCCCAGCCTCTGACCTGCTCTTGTAGCCATCATGTTTATATGGTGAGTCCAGTTCAATTTAATTTATGGCACCTCGTTCTGATCTTCCCATAATTGGAAGCTATCAGATTAACTGACATGGTGGCTCAGTGGTTAGCACCGTTGCCTCACGTTGCCTCAGGCATCTGAGTTCGATTCCAGCCTCGGGCGACTGACTGTGTGGAGTGTGCACATTCTCCCCGTGTCTGCGTGGGTTTCCTCCGGGTGCTCCGGTTTCCTCCCACAGTCCAAAGATGTGCAGGTTAGGGTGGATTGGCCATGCTAAGCAGCCCATAGTGTTAGGTGCATTAGTCAGAGGGAAATGGGTCTGGGTGGGTCACTCTTCAGAGGGTCAGTGTGGACTTGTTGGGCCGAAGGGCCTGTTTCCACACTGTAGGGAATCTAATCTAAACCCTCACACAGTCTTGTAGATTTCTATCAAGTTAGCACCTCTTCTCTGAAAAGACCACAAGCCTATTCAACCTTTTCTGACAACCTTCTCAGTTCTGGCAAGATTGCTATTAGTCTTGGGTGCACTTTCTCCAGTTTTGCCATGTCCTTTTTGTAATGTAGAGGCCAGAGCTTGGCAGAGTACCTTAAGGGGAGCTTAACTGAAGTTCTATAAGTTTAGTATAACCTCTTGTCGAAAAGAAAGACATGTTGCTGGCGTTTATCATTTGGCACGCAGCAATTGAAACTGCAGGAGAAAAGGGTGCTGAATGGTTTTCTTGTCAAATCTGATTGGCCAAGGTGTTACCATGGAGAAAACAATGGTGGACTATAGGCTCCCTAAATTCCCAGGGAAATCAAAAGAAAAAGGTGTAAGGCTTGACCATATTCTTTTTGTTTGCAGAGAACGGGTTCCTGTGAATGAATGTATGCTGCCTCGAACAAACATAAGCCTTACCAACGTGACTGATGATCGTCAATTGGCGAACGATCGCCATTCGTTCATTTTTCGGTTGTTTTGAATATCCAGGGGTTCGGAGAGCCTATAGTCCCCCCCCACTGCTTTCTGCATAACAGTGCCTCGACCTGTGAGTCACTTGCAAACCTATCAGCACTCTGTGTATGAATGATTGCGGTTGGTTGAGATACGGCATTCTTGCCCTGGTCCTGATCGGTGCAACTTAAAAAGCTTTGGCGTCCTGTCATCTTAATATTGTTCGCTTCCGATGACACGAACAGTTCAGTGTAACGTGAGTTTCCTGGCATGGAAGTGCCAATCGAGCTGAACTTCCAGTGCTTTGCCAAGCACGAGCCAGGTGGACCTCAGCTGGCCTGCCGCTGAGGCCCTGAGACATTTGTTGAGGGGCGGGTGTGGAATCAGACTGCATCCACACACAAGCAACCTTTTGATGGGCTTTACGACCATTGCTTGAGCAACCCCCAGTGGTTTTGGTGAGCGTGAGGTTTGCTTCAAGATCCTAAAACTGAAATCCCTCTTTGCTGAGGAGAATCCAGAACTCTCATCCCGTGAAAAGGCTGCTGTCATTGGCGTCGAGAGGAAGGTTGAATAGCAGAAGGATTCCCAAAGCATGGGCAGGTCAATGGGCTGAAATACAGATCAGCCACAGTCAATGGGGAAAGCAGGACATGACCGAATGGCCTCTGACTGCTCCTGTGTTACAATTACAATCCCACAAGGTTTGTACGTGAGGTGTCAGGACGGCTAAAGGCAATGAAATGAAACTATTTTGATGGATGTTTTTGGTCTCCTTCATAATAAGATAAAATTAGCAGGCTCATGGCTCAATCAAAATACTAAAGAGAGAAATTTGATGTAAACACATTAAGCGGCCACAAAATAATTACATTAGATTCCCTACAGTGCGGAAACAGGCCCTTCGGCCCAACAAGTCCACACCGACCCTCTGAAGAGTAACCCACCCAGACCCAACTCCCTCTGACTAATGCGCCTAACAGTATGGGCAATTTCCCATGACCAATCTTTGGAGTGTGGGAGGAAACTGGAGCACCCGGAGGAAACCCACACAGACACAGGAAGAACTGCACACAGTCGCCCCGAGGCAGGAAGCGAACCCGGGTTCGTGCCGCTGGTTTCAAATTGTTTGGAATTCCTTGAGGTCTCTCTAAACCAAATCTGAGAGACCACTGAGCCCTGAAGAAAACATCATAAATGACTGACCTACTTCTCGAGAGGATCAGTTGCTCTCCCATCTTGAGAGAACAATGGAATCCATATGGGATTCCCAAGGCTAGCCCTTCTGAGAGGAGCCTTCACCAAAACGTGGAGAAATCCCAAACAGAAGGCAATGCTTTGTGAGGTTTCTCATTGCCTTACATCACACCCAGCCCCTCAAAGCCACACTTTCCATCCTGACTTGGAAAGATGTCACCATCCCTTCAATGTCGCTGGATGAAAATCCTGGAAATCCCTCCTGCAGGGCATTGTGGTTCACGGATTACAGCGGCTCATGGCCTAGTGTTGGAAAGTGGAGATTTAGAATTGGGTTTGGCGCTCTAGACTTTGATGGCTTCTCTGTACTCGATCACTCTATGCAGCTGCTCAAGATGGCAACTCACCGCCACCATCTCAAGGGGCAATTAGGGATGGGCAATAAATGCTGGGCCCATCCAGTGATGCCTATATCCCACAAGTAAAGAAACACAACTCGTGAAGTGCCTGAATGAGAAAAATTCAGAGAGGTCTGCTCTTCGAGATAAGGTCAGTCCAGTGGACATCGAGCAAGCAGTGTTATTTTTCTTGATGTTATTTACATCTATAAAGGGATAGATATAACATTACAGGAAATGAAGATCACTTTCATTTCTTTCTGCGTACAAAATTAGAAAAATACAGCACATCCCATAATGTCCTATTGAATATGTCCGGCCCCTGGTTGACCTTTGACTTATGAGTTCTTTTGTTGCCAGGCAGAGGAAGTGAAGCACTATGATTAGCAACCTCCCACTTCCTGCCGTCTCTAACCAAGCAGAGGACAGCGTCATGAGTGCACATGGGTGTCCACATCCTGTGCATATTCTGCACGCAGACCACTGAGAAGTCGAGTGGGGCTGTTATCCATTGTATTCGAGCTCATATTGATCCATGGACCACCATCACAAGGATGGAGGCATGCACACTGATCCAGAATGGAGGCATGTCATAGCTGGTTGGATCAGCCATGCTGTGTAGCCAGCCTGTTAGGTGCATTAGTCAAAGGGAAATGGGTCTGGGTGGATTACTGTTCAGAGGGTCGGTGTGGATTTGTTGGGCCGAAGGGCCTGTTTCCACACTGTAGGGAATCTAATCGAATGGAGACTCCCTACAATGCGGAAGCAGGCCATTCCGCCCATGCCGATCCTCTGAAGGGCATCCCACCCAGAATTCCCCATGGCTAATTGACCCTGACCTGCACGTTTTTTTGGACTGTGGGAGGAAACCAGAGCACCCGGAGGAAACCCACGCAGACACGGGGAGAATGTGCAAACTCCACGCAGACACGGGGAGAATGTGCAAACTCCACACAGACACGGGGAGAATGTGCAAACTCCACACAGACACGGGGAGAATGTGCAAACTCCACATAGTCAGTCTTCAAAACAGTTACTCAAAACTGAGTGAGGCCAACTTCCAGTGGGATTCTCTGTCACATTTAATGCTTTCTTTTTGCTTCTTTGCTCTGTCATGGGACATGGGCATCATTGGCAAGGCCAGCTTTAGTTGCCCACCCCTAAAAGCCCTCGAGCTGAGACGCTCTGCAGGCCATTTCAGAGGGCAGCCTAAGAGCCAATCACATTGTGGGTCTGGAGTCACTATTGCTGAGACAGGCTTGAAATGTCTGATTTGTTAATCGAATTTAAATTCCACTGGTGGGGATTGAACTCACTCCCCAAGAATTAGCCTGGGCTCCCTTCATTGCCCGGAGAAGACGAGGACTGCAGATGCTGGGGTGCCAGGATCGAAAAGGGTGGTGCTGGAAAAGCACAACAGGTCAGGCAGCATCTGAGGAGCAGGAGAGTCGACGTTGCGGGCAGTGCCATAGGTGCCACCCGCTCTGAATTACCAGTCCAGTGGCATTACCATCCTATCACTGGCTTGCAGCATCTGTATCGAAGGGCTGTGTCCAACAGCTTACAGCATCACAACTCATTCCCCACTCTGGGGTGGCACAGACGTTAGCACTGTTGCCTCACAGCGCCAGGGACCCGGGTTCAACTTCACCCTGGGGTGACTGTCTGCGTGGAGTTTGCATGTTCTCCCTGTGTCCGCATGGGTTTCCCCTGGGGGTGTTCCGGTTTCCTCCCACAGTGGAGGCTAGGGGGGTTAGTTACGGGAAATACATGGGTTGAGTGGCTCTGTTCTTCAGAGGACTTGATGGACCGAATGGCTGTTTCCACACGGTAGGGATTTGGTGACTTTAGTCTCTCCGTCTATCTCAATGCATCACCAAACATTCAATCCAAAAGCTTTCAGAGCTAATAAGTGCGGAAAGAAGCTAAATTGTTTCAAAATGCGAGGGAAATTTAAGACAAGGAGAAGCTATATATTCATTGCACGTGTTATCAATTCAAACACTTCCAAGGGGCTCGCATACGGTGAAGTCGTTTATTTTGGACAGTGGTGAGTTTCACTTTGGAATGGATTTGAACCTCTGCTGTTGATCAGGGCACTGTCAGCACCTCCGAGGCATGGCCCTGTCATCATCCCATTGGTGACAAGCTGAAACAAATGTCCAGCAACAAACTGCAGGGAGAGGGAAGGATGCCAGCTGAAATATATACCGAACAACACAATCCAGCCAGCTGCTGCACAATGTGGAAAGCTGCAAAAAGATGTTCACATGCTCAGGGGAATCGGAAAGAGAGGGGCAGCTTTAGGCTGAAGAACCGATTCGCGGATTTCAAACTCTGTTGACCTTATTTTGCGTACCGCCCGGGCACTGTTCCCTGTTACACCTCGCTGTGCCTAAGCACCCCATAATATGTACATCCTTGTGTGCAAGGATCTGTTTGGACTGCTTGCAAAACAAAACTTTTCGCTGTACTTAGGTCCACGCGACGAGAACAAACCAAACCAAAATCAGCACTTGCTACAAGAGGACGAGATGAACAAGAGTCTGGAGAGTGAAATGTGAAGGCAGCAAAATGGCAGCCTGATTCCTGCTGCTTTTTCACTGGTTTCAAACAGCACGTTCCATCATTCAGGGCTCAGTGTCCCTCAGAGCTCAGTGCCCCTCAGGGCTCAGTGTCCCTCAGAGCTCAGTGTCCCTCAGGGCTCAGTGTCCCTCAGGGCTCAGTGCCCCTCAGAGCTCAGTGCCCCTCAGGGCTCAGTGTCCCTCAGGGCTCAGTGTCCCTCAGAGCTCAGTGCCCCTCAGGGCTCAGTGTCCCTCAGGGCTCAGTGTCCCTCAGTGCTCAGTGTCCCACAGAGGTCAGTGTCCCTCAGGGCTCAGTGTCCCTCAGTGCTCAGTGCCCCTCAGAGCTCAGTGTCCCTCAGTGCTCAGTGTCCCTCAGAGCTCAGTGTCCCTCAGGGCTCAGTGTCCCTCAGAGCTCAGTGTCCCTCAGGGCTCAGTGTCCCTCAGAGCTCAGTGTCTCTCAGGGCTCAGTGCCCCTCAGAGTTCAGTGTCCCTCAGAGCTCAGTGCCCCTCAGAGTTCAGTGTCCCTCAGGGCTCAGTGTCCCTCAGAGCTCAGTGTCGCTCAGGGCTCAGTTTCCCTCAGGGCTAAGTGCCCCTCAGGGCTCAGTGCCCCTCAGAACTCAGTGTCCCTCAGGGCTCAGTGTCCCTCAGAGCACAGTGTCTCTCAGGGCTCAGTGTCCCTCAGGGCTCAGTGTCCCTCAGAACTCAGTGCCCCTCAGCGCTCAGTGTCCGTCAGAGCTCAGTGCCCCTCAGAGCTCACTGTCCCTCAGGGCTCAGTGTCCCTCAGAGCTCAGTGTCCCTCAGGGCTCAGTGTCCCTCAGAGCTCAGTGTCGCTCAGAGCTCAGTGTCCGTCACAGCTCAGTGTCCCTCAGAGCTCAGTGTCCCTCAGAGCTCAGTGTCTCTCAGGGCTCAGTGCCCCTCAGAGTTCAGTGTCTCTCAGGGCTCAGTGCCCCTCAGAGTTCAGTGTCCCTCAGGGCTCAGTGTCCCTCAGAGCTCAGTGTCGCTCAGGGCTCAGTGTCCCTCAGAGCACAGTGTCCCTCAGAGTTCAGTGTCTCTCAGGGCTCAGTGCCCCTCAGAGTTCAGTGTCCCTCAGGGCTCAGTGTCCCTCAGGGCTCAGTGCCCCTCAGGGCTCAGTGTCCCTCAGAGCACAGTGTCCCTCAGGGCTCAGTGTCCCTCAGGGCTCAGTGTCCCTCAGAGGTCAGTGTCCGTCAGAGGTCAGTGCCTCCCTGAGCTCAGTTTCCTTCAGAACTCTGTTCCCTTGAAGCTCTGTGTCAACCATATTTCACTGCCCCTCCTAGCATGGTCCCCTTTGGAGTAGCTCAGAAGCTTGGAAAACCTGATGACTAGCTCACCTCCTGACCCCCACCCCCGCCCGTCCTCAGCCTGTCCACCATCTACCAAGCAGAAGTCAGCATTGTGATGGAATGCTCCCCACTTGCCGGGGTGGATGCGTCTCCAACAACACCACCCAGGACAAAGCAGCCACTTGATCGTCCTCACACCCCCTCCCTCCCCCCACTGACGCTCAGTAACAGCAGTGTGTCCCATCTACAAGATGCACTGCAGAAACTCACCAAAGATCCTTTCGACAGCACCTTTCAATCCTTAAACCACTTCCATCCAGTAGGACAAGGGCAGCAGATACATGGGAACACCACCCCCTGCAAGTTCCCCTCCAAGCCCCTCACCATCCTGACTTGGAAATATATTGCTGTTCCTTCAGTGTCACTGGGACAGAATCCTGGAATTCCCTCCCTCAGGGCATTGTGGGTCAACCCACAGCACATGGACTGCAGCGGTTCAAGATGGCAGCTCACCCCCCACCTTCTCAAGGGGGGCAACTAGGGACTGAGCAGTAAATACTGGCCCAGCCAACGATGCCCATGTCCCTAGTTGCGGGATTATGTTCCTTGCGGGAAGCCTTGCCCTGATGTCTCGGCCATGTTTGAAAATTGTGATCCTGTTCTCTTCATTCTAAACTTCATTCTTTCCTGCCTTCGAACAGATTGAAAACAGCCAGGGAGGAACAGAAGGTATTTTAAATGAGCTCCAGAGACCCTGATCAGAAGTGGATTCAGGGATGATCCCGTGGCTGTCGATCTTGGCAGTTTTGTGAAGAACTGCCTCAAGAGGCAAAGAATTTCAAGAGATATTTTCCTGATCTCGCCTTCTCTGTGGGAAAAAAATAAGCCAATTGTATGCTGCTGGTGTTGTTCACCAACTGGAGGCCATTTGACCATGTTAAAGGCACTATGTGAATGTAAGTTGTTGTTGCTTGGTCTTCCCCGGACGGTGCTCCTTGTCGATCTCCACCTCCCCGGCAAGGTTTCTGTTTCTTGAAATGACGACTGGTCGCCTGCGAGCTGGTGCCAAATCATCCGCCGACATTTCCGCCACCTCCAAAAAGACCCCACCACCAGAGATATATTTCCCTCCCCACCCCTTTCCACCTTCCGCAAAGACTGTTCCCTCCGTGACTACCTGTTCAACCCACCCTCCCATCCTGGCACCATCCCCTGCCACCACAGGTATTGCAAAACCTGTGCCCACACCTCCTCCCTCATGTGGGCGGCACGGTGGCTCAGTGGTTAGCACTGCTGCCTCACAGCGCCAGAGACCCGGGTTCAATTCCCGCCTCAGGCGACTGACTGTATGGAGTTTGCACGTTCTCCCCGTGTCTGCGTGGGTTTGCTCCAGTTTCCTCCCACAGTCCAAAGATGTGCGGGTCAGGTGAATTGGCCATGCTAAGTTGCCCGTAGTGTTAGGTAAGGGGTAAATGTAGGGTATGGGTGGGTTGCGCTTCGGCGGGTCGGTGTGGACTTGTTGTTTCCACACTGTAAGTAATCTAATCTAACCTCCATCCAAGGCCCTAAAGGAGCCTTCCGCATCCATCCAAGTTTTACCTGCACATCCACCAATATCATTTATTGTATCCGTTGCTCCCAATGCGGTCTCCTCTACATTAGGGAGATTGGACGCCTCATTGCAGAACGCTTTAGGGAACATCTCCGGGACACCCGCACCAATCAACCACACCGCCCCGTGGCCCAACATTTCAACTCCTCCTCCCACTCTGCCGAGGACATGGAGGTCCTGGGCCTCCTTCACCGCCGCTCCCTCACCACCAGACGCCTGGAGGAAGAACGCCTCATCTTCCGCCTCGGAACACTTCAACCCCAGGGCATCAATGTGGGCTTCAACAGTTTCCTCATTTCCCCTTCCCCCACCTCACCCTAGTTCCAAACTTCCAGCTCAGCACTGTCCCCATGACTTGTCCGGACTTGTCCTACCTGCCTATCTCCTTTTCCACCTATCCACTCCACCCTCTCCTCCCTGACCTATCACCTTCATCCCCTCCCCCACTCACCCATTGTACTCTATGCTACTCTCTCCCCACCCCACCCTCCCCAAGCTTATCTCTCCACCCTTCAGGCTCACTGCCTTTATTCCTGATGAAGGGCTTTTACCCGAAACGTCGATTTTCCTGCTCCTCGGATGCTGCCTGAACTGCTGTGCTCTTCCAGCACCACTGATCCAGAATCTGGTTTCCAGCATCTGCAGTCATTGGTTTAACCACGGTGCCTGGGGTGCCCGAGCTGATGGGTCTGATATGCACGCAGCCACCTGGCACAGCATTCCAGGCTGGGACTGCGGTTTCAGAAGGCAGCCTCATATCGTTCTGTTTTGTTAAGTGGGTGAGCCTCAGGCGCACTCTCACACGACATTGTAACCAGTGCAGAGCTTAGATCTGTACGTGGCTCCCTGACGGTTTCAATCAATGTTATTAGATGTCGGCAGACTCACTGGAAACAATAAAATTGAAGCCCTGCAGTCTCTCTCTTTATTCTGTCATCTGGTTATGATGTATGAGGATACTGCTGCAAAGATGTCTTGAACAGGTCAAAGTGTTTCAGTCCAGACCCTTCTGTGGGCTGTTCCCCATTACTTGCAACTTCAGAGAAAATAAATATCAGGCCCAACTCTACCTTTTCGCTGTCAGTTGTGATTGAACCTTTGATGCCTTTGCAGAGTCATTTACAGGATAGAGGGAGGCCATTCGGCCCCTCGGGATCATGCTGGCTCTGCACAGCAATCCTATTCCTCCCCTGTTCTATAGTGAGCTGATTTGTCTTCAGTGCCTGTCCAGTCTCCTTCAGAAATCACACACACACACACACACACACACACACACACACACACACACACACACACACACACACACACACACACACACACACACACACACACACACACACACACCAGCCTTTCCAGTGTCCCTCAGAGCTCAGTGGATTGGGCCTGGGGGATGCTGGGGATGTAACAGGCGTTGGAGAAATGTACATCCCATACAGCATCGTGAGTGTCCCTGGAGTGAATGACTGCAGATGTACAGTGCCACGGGCTGCAATATGTTCAAAAAGCCAGTCTGTCTGTCATTCAGTTATCAAATGCAAGCTGATAACTGAGGAAACGCAATATTATTCTTTCTACACCCCTCGTTATCCACCTCAGAAGTTGTAGTGATTTGACGAAAGTCTTTGCATCCAAGAAAATTCTCCAAGGACTGACTTCCCAACCTGGTCTACAAAATGTCCAGATGTTTCCACTTGCCTGTCTGTCCAAAATGATGTGCAGTGTGTTTCCAAATGCTCAAACTGTACAGACGCCTTAATCCCCAGGCGGAATCACCAAATGCTTTCCCATTCACCCTTTCTGTGTTCCTGAATGAGAATGGGGAATGCAGAGCTCGACTATTTTTAGATGCCAAAGTGGTTTAACGGACCGACTGTCAAATGTATAGTTTGCTGGCGTTGTTATCAATCTCTCGTTGTCAAGCACACACACACACACACACACACACACACACACAAAAGCGATCTACAGAGGAGTCATAGAATCCGACAGCACAGACAGCTGAAGTGAGTGGGTTGCTGTGATCTGAAAGGTGCAGTAGATGCAGACTCAGTGATAAATTCCAATCGGAATTGGACAATGAATGAAATTGCTGCTGGCCTTTGGGAAAGGAGCAGTGGAGGGAGGGATGTGGAATGAGTCAGGTAAGGGGCCAGTACAGTCACAACAGGCCAAATGGTCTCCTTCTGTGCTGTCTCATTGATTCCACACATGTGTTATGTACACGGATGGCTTGTTGTTATTTTGAGGCCAAAGTGACACATGGTGCTGCGATTGTGAAGGGAATTTGCTGGTTTTACTGGTTCTGAGCCCTGGGTTTGTGAAGCTCCAGGGTAGCGCTCTGGCTCATGAATAAACTTGGGTGCAACAGATACTCGAAGAGTGAGGGAAGTCTTGCACCCTTTCTTTGATGACGGAGAGAGCTATTGAATCCCTACAGGACAGAAGCTGGCCATTCAGCCCATTGAGTCCACACTGACCTTCCAAAGAGCATCACTCTCCCCTATCCCTGTACTCTGCATTCCCAGAGCTAATCCACCAAGCCTGCACACTACAGGGAAATTTAGCATGGTCAATGCATCCAAATGTGCACATCCTTGAATTGTGGGAGGAAACCACAAACAGAGGGATTATGGACCAAACAGGATTAGATTAATTTAGGATTCGCCATGGAAGTTGTGCCAAAGGGTCTATTCCTGTGCTGTCCAACTCTATGAGACAGGGGAGAATGTGCACACAGACAGTCACCAAAGGGTGGAATCGAACCTGGGTCCCTGGCGCTATGAGGCAGCCTTGCTAACCACTGAGCCACCGTGCCGCCTGGTTTGAACATGTGACAATGCAATCTTGTTATGAATGGTATGGTGCAATGATAGCTTTTGGTGAATGGAATTGAGCAAATATTGATCCCAGTCTCTCTGTTTGACAGAGCTAAAGGTGAGGGGATACAAGGGGCTATTTCCATTGGGTAATGAGCACAATAGCTCACAGCACCAGGGACCTGGGTTCGATTCCAGCCTCAGGCGACTGTCTGTGTGGAGGTTGCACATTCTCCCCGTGTCTGCGTGGGTTTGCTCCCACAGTCCAAAGATAGACCATAGAACATAGATCAGTCCAGCACAGAACAGGCCCTTCAGCCCACCATGTTGTGCTGACCACTGATCCTCATGTGTGCACCCACAAATGTCTGTGACCATATGCATGTCCAGGAGTCTCTTAAATGTCCCCAATGACCCTGCCTCCATAACTGCTGCTGGCAACGCATTCCATGCTCTCACAACTCTCTGTGTAAAGAACCCGCCTCTGACATCCCCTCTATATTCTCCTCCAACCAGCTTAAAACTATGACCCCTCGTGTTAGTCATTTCTGCCCTGGGAAATAGTCTCTGGCTATCGACTCTATCTATGCCTCTCATGATCTCGTTTACCTCAATTAGGTCCCCTCTCCTCCTCCTTTTCTCCAATGAAAAAAGTCCGAGCTCAGTCAACCTCTCTTCATAAGATAAGCCCTCCAGTCCAGGCAGCATCCTGGTAAACCTCCTCTGAACCCTCTCCAAAGCATCCACATCTTTCCTACAATAGGGCGACCAGAACTGGACGCAGTATTCCAAGTGCGGTCTAACCAAAGTTTTATAGAGCTGCAACAAGATCTCACAGCTCTTAAACTCAATCCCCCTGTTAATGAAAGCCAAAACACCATATGCTTTCTTAACAACCCTGTCCACTTGGGTGGCCATTTTAAGGGATCTATGTACCTGCACACCAAGATCCCACTGTTCCTCCACACTGCCAAGAATCCTATCCTTAATCCTGTACTCAACTTTCAAACTCGACCTTCCAAAATGCATCACCTCACATTTATCCAGGTTTTACTCCATCTGCCACCTCTCAGCCCATCTCTGCATCCTGTCAATGTCCCGCTGCAACCTACAACAGCCCTCTATACTGTCAACGATACCTCCAACCTTTGTGTCCTCTGCAAACTCGCTGACCCATCCTTCAATCCCCTCATCCAAGTCATTAATAAAAATTACAAACAGTAGAGGCTCAAGGACAGAGCCCTGTGGAACACCACTCACCACAGACTTCCAGGCAGAATATTTTCCTTGATGTGCAAGTTAGGGTGACTTGGCCATGTTAAAACTGTCCCATAGTGTATTGGGGTGTGTGGGTTAGATGCATTAGTCAGGGGTAAATATACAGTAGTCAGGTAGAGGAATGGGTCTGTGTGGGTTACTGTTCGGAGGATAGGTTTTCTTAGATTAGATTACTTACAGTGTGGAAACAGGCCCTTCGGCCCAACAAGTCCACACCGACCCGGTCGGGGCACAACCCACCCATACATTTACCCCTTACCTAACACTATGGGCAATTTAGCATGGCCAATTCACCTGACCCACACATCTTTGGATTGTGGGAGGAAACCCATGCAGACACAGGGAGAACGTGCAAACTCCACACAGTCAGTCACCCAAAGTGGGAATTGAACCCAGGTCTCTGGCGCTGTGAAGCAGCAGTGCTAACCACTGTGCCACCGTGCGGCCCACCTTATGGACTTGTTGACTAGGTGTGGACTTGTTGGGCTGAGGGCCCTGTTTCCACACTGTAGGGATTCTATTCTACGTATCTGTCAGTGGAATGAGAGGAGATCTCATTAAGAATTGACAAGGTACACTTAGAGAGGATGGTTCCTCATGTGGGAGCAACCAAGAACGAGAGATCAGATTTAGGATAAGAGATAGCAGATTTAAAAAACACAAGAGGAGGAATGACTTCTCTTAAAGGGCCATGAATGTGTGGAATTCATTACCCGAGTGTGCAGTGGATGCTGGGATATTTGAGTAAATTTAAGCATGAGACAGGTTTTCAATGAGAAATAGGTTGAGGGTTATGGAGAGTGGGTGGGAAAGTGGGGCTGAGGATGCGATGAGATCAGCAATGACTGTATGAAATGGCAGAGGAGGCTGAACTGCCTACTCCTGCTCTGATTTCTTATGTTCTGTTCAACTTCAGGAAAAGCTAAATTACAAATATGTGAATTAGGAGGAGCAGACCATTCAGTCATAGGGATGTGCAGCCTTTGGAAACAGACCCTTTGGTCCAACCCAATCTAGTCCCACCTGCCAGCACCCAGCCCATATCCCTCCAAACCCTTCCTGTTCGTGTACCCATCCAAATGCCTCTTAAATGTTGTAATTGTACCAGCCCCCACCACTTCCTCTGGCAGCTCATTCCATACACGTACCATCCTCTGTGTGAAAAAGTTACCCCTTCAGTTCATTTTATATCTTTCCCCTCTCACCCTAAACCTATTCCCTCTAGTTCAGGACTCCCCCACCCCAGGGAAAAGACCTTGTCTATTTATCCTATCCATGCCCCTCATGATGTTTTTTTATATATATAGGTATTTTTATTGAAAAAAAAGGAAAATTTTTAACATTTTTTGCAAAATTGCAAGTAATACAAACAAGTATAAACACCAATATAAAATTAAATAGATAATAAAAGAAATAAATAATAACCAAAACACAAAAAAAGGAAAACCAAACCAACTAACTACTAATCTATCCTACAAACAACCAAAACATGAAATAGAATATCATACATTACTTGTGAAAAATAACGGAGTAATTAATTAACTAAGTACATGCTCAAAATGGATTTACATCAAGTCATAATAAAAGTCATATTTATACGGGATTCCTCCTCCTGGGAGCCCCTGGACTGGCCAGAACCACTCCCACAGCCAGACAAAAGCCCTGGACAGTATGGCCGAAATATCTGTGTCGATATAGTTCAGAAAGGGCTGCCATATTTTATAGAATGATTCGGTTTTTTGGTGCACTATTTTTGTGAGGAAGTCAAGGGGGATTTACTCCATGATTAACCTGTGCCAATCCGAAAGTCCTGGAGGACCCTCAGCTGCCCAATTCACTGCCCAAGATATTTTTTTTTGCACAAAAAAGAGAGAATGGAAAATAGTTTCCTCCTGTCCACGTCCATGGAGGGCAAGTCTGAAAAGCCCAGGAGAAGAGACACTGGATCCAATCTAATCTCCGTACCTAAGATCTCCATCAGACCATTCACTACCCTGTCCCAGTACCTATGGATCTTGTAACATGTCCATAGACAGTGCGTGAGAGTGCCCACTTCTAGTTTGCATTTAGCACACATTGGGGATGCTCCTCCCTTAAATTTTGCCAGTCGTTCAGGTGCTACATGAGCCCTGTGGAGTATCTTCAATTGAATAGCTTGAGTTCTATTGCCAATAGAGATCTTTCTGGCATTTTCCCAGATGTCCTCCCACATTTCTGATGGAATTTCTAACCCCAATTCCTGGTTCCATGTTTTAAATAGTCCTTCCATGTCTTTTGATACCTCATTACATAATGAGTGATAAAGAGTACTGGCCATAGCACTCTTCTTTTCCTATTAATGTGGTCTTCTTCTGTATATAATCTCGTATTTGGAAATACCGAAAAAGGCCCCAATTAAGCAGTTCAAACTTCTGATGCAGCTGCTCAAAAGACATCATAACCTCCCCATTGAACAGATCTCCCTAAGCAAGAGATACCTCTGGACCTCCAGGTTTTAAATGTAGCGTCTGTCAGCCCTGGCTGTAAACCTGATGCTCCACTATAGGAATATAGGAGAGGCTTTCTGTAAGTTACCCTCATCTTGTCGCATTATCCACCAGGCTTTAATTGTACTTAATACAATAGGGTTTTTGCAATAGCCCATAATAGCTCTCAACTTATCGAAAACTAAAAGATTGATGAGGGGACACTTTGCTTGGGAGGTCTCAATATCTAACCAAATTGATTGTGGGTCACAAGACCCAATCAGCTACATAGCATAATAAAGAGCTCAACTCAAAGTCTGGAAAGTCCAGCCCTCCCCTCGCTTGTGGAAGCTGCAGCTTTTCTCATTTGATAAGGGGCCGTCTATGATTCCAGATAAAGGAACCAAGCCAGCCGTGGAGTTTACGCAATGCCAGTCTCGGCAACGTCAAAGGGAGCATCCTCATAGGATATAGGAGACGAGGCAGAATATTCACTTTAACTAGAGCTACTCTGCCTAACCAGGACGTTGGGAGGTCTCCCCAGTATTGAAGGTCCTGCCTTATTTTCTCTAGTAGGTGTACAAAATTGGCTTTATACAGCTGACCAAATACTGGGGTGATAAAAATATCCAAGTTTCGAAAACCCTCCAGTGCCCACTGAAAGGGAAAACAAAATCCGTCCGATAAATTGGATACACTAGCGAGACCCCCCAATGGCATGGCCTCCCATTTCATAAAATTGATTTTATAGCCTGAGAACATACTAAACAGATTAATGACTTGAATTAAGCGGGGCACGGATATCAAAGGATTACTTAAGAAAAGGAGGACATCATCTACATAGAGTGATTTTATGTTTGCCCGAACCAACCTTCGGAGCCGCTATGTTAGGATCAGTACGTAAAGCTTCTGCTAGTGGTTGGATTACGAGTGTGAATAGTAATGGTGAGAGACGACATCCCTGATGACAGCCCTTACCCACACTGAAGCTATCCGAACCTAAACCATTGGTGATCACAGCTGCTTTGGGGTCATTGTATAATACTGAGACCCATTCAGAAAATACCTCTCCAACACCGAACCTTTCCAATGTGTAAAAAAGATATGACCATTCTACCGGACCGAATGCCTTCTCTGCATTCAAGGAGTCAACTAGCCCCAGTATTCTACCCTGTTGACAGGCTTGTACCCTTCTAATACTGTTAGTTGATCCAAGGCCCTTGAGAAACCTCGTTTGGTCCTCTTTTATGATATATGGTAAGACCCTCCCCAATCTTACATTTATTAAGGATTTTAAAATCCACATTTAGCAAGGATATGGGTCTATGGGATGAACAATCTTCTGGGGCCTTTCCTTGTTTCAGAATGAGAGCGATATTTGCTTCTCTCGACGAAGACGGGAGGCAGCCCTGACTATCTGAGTGATTGCACGTGTCTATAAAGTGGCCCAGCCAGTTCCCCGATGAATTCTCTATAAAACTCAACCTGGAATCCGTCTGGTCCAGGCGCTTTGCCGCTCTGAAGCTATCTACTTGCGTTACCAGGGGAGCATTCAGGATTGACACCTGCTCAGAGGTTAAGTCCGGAAAGGCCAAGTTTTTAAAGAAGGACTCCATCTTCTTAGTTCTATCCTCACAGTCCTGCGATTTATACAGTTCAAATAGAACTTTCTAAAGGCTGTATTGATCCTTTTACAATCACAAGTCAGAGGACCAGCACTTTCCCTCATGGATGTGATAACTTGAGGAGCCTTTTTTTTCCTAGCAAGGTACGCTAGGTATCTGCCAGGCTTGTCGCCATATTCATATAGTCTTTGCTTTACAAATAATATTTCCCTCTGTGCTGTTTGGGTAAGTGCAGTATTCAAGGCTGCCCTAAGGGCTGTGATCCTTTGTAGCTTAATAATAGAGGGCCTATCAACATACACTGTCTCAGCTGCCTTCAAGCGAGCCTCGAGTAGGTGCTGTTGTTCTCCCTTTTGTCTTTTCTTGGTCGCAGAATATGAAATTATCAAACATTGATTATAAACCTTAATGGTCTCCCACATCGTCAATGGGTTACTGGCCGTACCGGAATTAATTTCCAGAAAGGTTTTGAATTCCTGAGAAAAACATTTTATAAATTTGCTATCCTTGATTAAGAAGGAATCCATACGCCAATGTCAGGGGCCTGTCCCATCGTTCCTAGTCTTTGCTCCATATATACTGCAGCATGATCAGAAATAACTATATTACCTATTTTGCAGGACAATATGGAATTCAAAAGGGTCAAGGGAGCGAAAAACATATCAATTCTGGTATGGACTTGTGTGGGTTAGAGTAGAAAGTAAAGTCTCTGCCCTGGGGATGAAGGCACCTCTACACCTCTACTAGCTCTAGCTCCTTATTCAGATCCACCAATTGTCTAGATCTAAGAGATATATCCATTGTGCTCTTAGATATCCTATCTGTCTCTGAGTCCATAATACAGTTAAAATCTTCTGCTATGATTGTACGGTGGGCCCCAAAAGCCATCAACTTGGAGAATGGTTCCATTCTAATTTGAAGGGGTGCTCCGATAGGAAGGACACAGTATTCCAACAGTGGCCTAACCAATGTCCTGTACAACTGCAACATGACCTCCCAACTCCGATACTCAATGCTTTGATCAATAAAGACGTGTGCCCTTTGAACCTGCTCCAACGTCCGTACATAAGACCAAAGCTTTCATCATAAGGCACAAGGTCATGAGCATGATGTGGGCTTCAGCCTGAAAAATGTAAAGCACACGTGTGCTAAAACTAAACTGGAGACCAACGACTCAATTTCTTATCAATATCTTAATGCATGTGGATGGGGATGACGTAGAATAATAAGGATATGAATTAACAAAGAGATGTCCTTTCCCTCTGACAACACGCAATGGAGACACCATTCAGATATCAAATGTGCGTACTTCCTCATCACAGATTTTTTGTTGAAAACATGGGAATGACACTCTAAGCAACTAAGACATGAAGTTACCAAGAGATCCTCTCTGTCATAGACATTACTGTGTCCTCCTCCTCTGCATGTGCTCTCCATTCCCTGAGGTGAGACCAATGACTTCAATAATATAGTACCCTTACAGTGTGGAAACAGGCCCTTCGGCCCACACCAACCCTCCGAAGAGTAACCCAGCCCGACCCATTTCCCTCTGACTAATACACTTAACACTACGGGCAATTTAGCATGGCCAATTCACCTGACCCGCTAATCTTTGGACTGTGGGAGGAAACCGGAGCAAACCCACGCAGACACGGGGAGAACGTGCAAACTCCACACAGATAGACAGTCACCTGAGGTTGGAATTGATCCTGGGACCCTGGTGCTGTGAGGCAGCAGTGCTAACCACTGAGCCACCATGCCGACTGAAGCAAGGGAGAACATGCTCAAAGACAGTGCCATTGGCTGGCGCCACCCAATCTTAGACTTGAATGGAGGACTCATATTATTGTGCCAGAGCGATTCGGGATCTGTCTCATCCTCACCTGGAGTGGGAGTTACCAGCCCAACAACAGCCTTCCGGAATTCCAAACTCACCTCCAGAAACTGCCTCAGGCGACCGAGTTATAAACCATGAGGACGTCAAAAGAACATTTTAAACAAATTCTCTGCGTGTTTTTCTTGGAACAATATGGGAGATGGGAACTACGCTGTTTGACTGACAGTTGAGAACTGTCAAGTGGTTGGATTTTCCCAGTGCAGCCCTGCTCCTCAGCTACACAGGCCAGTGCAATCCCAAATGTCCATCAGTGGCCAATGATGTCAACTATAACCAGGAATAAGTGCCAGGAAGAAAAGGAATAAGTCATTCCTGCTGTAACACTCTATCAATATCCAACAGATTTTGCATTGAGTCATGACGCCCTGTTACCTGCGTATGATCCAGACATGAAGGAACCTTCCAGTTACCTAACTCACATTTTAAATGATAGGAAAGGAATTGAGACCAATGGTGTGTACAAGGGCGGCTCAGTGGTGAGCACTGCTACCTCACAGCCCCAGGGACCTGGGTTCGATTCCTGCCTCGGGTGACTGTCTGTGTGGAGTTTGCACATTCCCCCTGCGTCTGTGTGGGTTACCTCCCACAGTCCAAAGATGTCCAGGTTAGATGAACTGGCCATGCTAAGTTGCCATTGGTGTCAGGGGTACGTGGAGGGTGGTTGGCTTGTTGGGGTGTCTTCGTACTGTAGGGATCCTAATATAAGACATAGGAGTGGAAGTAAGGCCATTCGGCCCATCGAGTCCACTCCGCCATTCAATCATGGCTGATGGGCATTTCAACTCCACTTACCCACATTCTCCCTGTAGCGTTTAATTCCTTGAGACATCAAGATTATTATGGAAGGATAAAAATCACAGGGGACACACTGTAGCAAGGACTAAGGAAACGTAATGGAGAACATTTCACCCAGAAGGTCATAAATTGTAAACTAACCTTCCAGGGAAGAGATGTTTTGTTTTGATTTCAACAGGCTTGTCATCCTGGAGAGGGCCAAAGGACAGAAATGGACAGTGGGCTGGATGAAAGAAAGAATTGACCACTTGCCTCACTATGCTCCTCAGAACTGCCCCAATCCCTTCCAAATCAATGAGTGGCTTTCTCAAAGAGATATGTCAGAGCCGCTTTGCACACAGCAAGATCCCACTGACAGATGGCTGGCCAGTTCTGACGGTTTTCGGGAGAGGGAGGACTACTCTCCAGATCCAAGCCCCCTTTTTTATTTTTGAAAAAGGAAATGGCCTAGTTTTCCCACGGGGCTCTTGCTCTCCAGCAAGGGGCTCCACCCGAGAGACATACCTTGGCTCAGTTAGTGGCGACTCTTAATTCGACAGGATTGAGAGTTCAAATACCACGCCAGAGATCTGGCCACAGAATTGAGGCTGAGAGCCTGAGTATTGGGACCATTGCTTTTTGTTATCTTTATAAATGATCTAGAGGAAGGACTTGAAAGCTGGGTAAGCAAGTTTGCGGATGACACAAAAGTCGGTGGAGTTGTGGATAGTGAGGAAGGAAGTGGTAGGTTACAGCGGGATATAGATAAGTTGCAGAGCTGGGCGGAAATGTGGCAAATGGAATTCAATGTAGCTAAGTGCGAAGTCGTTCACTTTGGTAGGAATAACAAGATGATGGATTACTGGGCTAATGGTAGGCTACTTGGTAGTGTGGATGAGCAGAGGGATCTTGGTGTCTATGTACACAGATCTCTGAAAGTTGCCACCCAGGTAAATAGTGCTGTGAGGAAGGCATATGGTGTACTGGGCTTTATTGGCAGAGGAATTGAGTTCCGGAGTCCTGAGGTCATGTTGCAGTTGTATAAGACTCTGGTGAGGCCTCATCTGGAGTATTGTGTGCAGTTTTGGTCGCCATACTATAGGAAGGATGTGGAAGCTTTAGAACGAGTGCAGAGGAGGTTTACCAGGATGTTGCCTGGAATGGTAGGAAGATCTTATGAGGAAAGGCTGAGGCACTTGGGGCTGTTCTCATTGGAGAAGAGAAGGTTTAGGGGAGATCTGATAGAAGTGTATAAGATGATTAGGGGTTTAGATAGGGTAGATACTAAGAACCTTTTACCGCTAATGGAGTCAGGTGTTACTAGGGGACATAGCTTTAAATTAAGGGGTGGTAGGTATAGGACAGATGTTAGGGGTAGATTCTTCACACAGCGGGTTGTGAGTTCATGGAATGCCCTGCCCGTATCAGTGGTGAACTCTCCTTCTTTATGTTCATTTAAGCGGGCATTGGATAGGCATTTGGAAGTTATTGGGCTAGTATAGGTTAGGTAGGACTCGGTCGGCGCAACATCGAGGGCCGAAGGGCCTGTACTGCGCTGTATCCTTCTATGTTCTATGTTCTATGTTCTATATAATATTCAGGTCACAAATGTGCACCTCTATCTTGGGGACGGAAACCCAAACAAATGCCTCTGAAAAATAATCGGCCATGGATCCCGCTCCAAAAGCAGCGATTATTCACCCTCAAAGCTTTTGCCTCTGAAAGATTTCCCTCGCGTGCTTCTGGTAACTCGAGGAGTCGCTGAAGCTTCGAGAACAATTCTCAAAAAGGATCGTCAGCCGTCAAATTTAAAAAAAAGTCCCCAGGCAAAGCTTCCTATTGGCTGCCGTTGCGACAATAATGCTTTCACAAGGGGTTTTTAGCCACATGTGGGTGGTGTGGTGTGTGAGCTGCCTGGGCGAATTTCCCCTCACAGCTCAAGAAATGGCTGACTCCAGTCAAACGAAAAATCGCAGCCACCCATCAATCTGTTATGACTACAGCAATAATAACTGCAGTTTACTGGGTGACTTCCCATTTCCTCTCGACACGCAAAAGATGCTTGACTCTTTCTTTTCTGCTGAGCAGAAACGAACATCGAGAAACCACATCCTCTCTCCTTTTCCCCACCTCCACCCATCCCCACCCCATCCCATGTCCTTCGTGAAGCAAACAGAGTGTGACAGGAAATGAACACATGAATCTAGTGCGTAAAGTTTGCAATAACGCATGAAGGATCTGGCTGAGTTGGTCACTCGCGCCATCTTGCATCTGCTCAATGGAGGAGAGGGTAGATAGCATGGGTTTGGGTCAAACAGAGTTCCTGAAAATGTGGTGCTGGAAAAGCACAGCAGGTCAGGCAGCATCCAAGGAGCAGGAGAGTCGATGTTTTGGGCATGAGCCCTTCTTCAGGATCTCCAGCATCTGCAGTCCTCACTTTCTCCTAAAAGCTCAGTTGGATGGATGACTGGTTTGCAATGCCAAGTGATGCCAACAAGTGTGGGTTCAACTCCTGCACCAGCTGGGATTACCATGAAGGTCCCACCTCCCCAACCTCTCCCCTCGTCAGAGGTTTTGTGACCCTTCACATGAATTTATTGCCAGTCATCTCCCTGTCATAGGAGAGCAGCCCTCTGAAACCATGGCGATCTTAACTTCAGAATGACGCAGACCTCATTTTAAGGGCACACACTCAACCCTCATTTCTCCATGAGAAAGGAAAGGAATGTGCATCGAAGGAGAGACACACACTGTGCGCTGTGAATCCCTGGACAATTTGCGCTCCTCCGAGATTTACCTCAGAAAGAAAAATGGCAACCCCCGCTCAATCTTCCCAGGAGTTCCATGATGTTCCAGCTAAGTGAAAACAGATCAACATTGCCACAACATTGGACATTGTTAACGAGGTGATTTAACTACATTTAAGTCGTCATTGGACAAGCATATGGACATACATGGGATAGTGTCGGCTAGATGGGTTTCAGATTGGTATGATAGGTCGACGCAACAAGGAGGGCCGAAGGGCCTGTACTGCGCTGTAATGTTCTATGTTCTATGTGATTTCCAGTCCTTACTTGCCCCTTTATCTCTTCAGTCAAGAAAGGGAATAGACCTAAGAAAGGGAAATGACCCTTGGGGTCAGGGCACAGGCCTAGAGTGAGGCGGCACAAGTGAAGTTGTGCTAATATTGGGACCAGGAGTGAAATTTGCTTCATGTACATTGATATGCTTCTTAACAGACTTGCAACAAAACTATGCATTATCTTTTCATAAGTACAGGAGAATTCTGCACTATAATGGATAACACATTCTTCTCCTGCCAGAGTGCAGTTCTGTGTACCTTGGCAACAAGTTGTCATTCCTTCACCTCACTTAAGTCACTGAGAGATTAATTGCTTTGAGCACAATCATCAGGCCAATTTGGGATCGGCCGAAGTTTCTTTTAATGCTAAGCTCTAAATAGGTCACAAACTTGTACATATTGTGCATGAAAACATTGACAGACATGGGTATATTGACAGACTTGACAGTTTCTCATGTGAGATCACTGCTGATTTCTTTGAGCATGTTTCCTGTTCTCCTTATGATGTAAAAGCATGAGGTTTAAATATTAATAACCAGACAATGAATTGCAGTTTTTATTTTAATAATAAAATCATACAGTACAGTAAAGGCCCTTCAGCCCATCAAGTGTGTTACCAAAATACACTAAATTTACAAGTGCTCCACATTCCCACACTAGGCCCCATAGCCTTTCATGGGATGACATTTCAAGTGCTCCTTCAAGTATTCTTTCAAGGTTGTGGTGTTCCCCTCCTCAACTACTCTCCCAGGCAGTGCATTCTAGACTCCCATCACCGATTAGCTGAAAGATACTTTCCTCAAATCCCCTCTAAACCTCCTGTATCTCAAATCAAAATGGTGCCCCCTTGTTATTGACCCTTTGACTAGGGAGAACAGTTGCTTCCTATTCACTCTGTCCATGCCCCTCATGCTCCTAGAAACCTCTAACAGGTCCCCCTCAACCTTCTCTGCTCTATAAATAACAACCTGAGCTTATCTAGTCTCTCTTCATAGCTAAACTGTTCCTCCCAGGCAACATCCTGGTGAACTTTCTCTGTATGTGAGGTGCTGTATTTTGGAAAGGCAAATCAGGGCAGGACTTATACACTTAATGGTAAGGTCCTGGGGAGTGTTGCTGAACAAAGAGACCTTGGAGTGCAGGTTCATAGCTCCTTGAAAGTGGAGTCACAGGTAGCTAGGATAGTGAAGAACGTGTTTGGTATGCTTTCCTTTATTGGTCAGAGTATTGAGTATTGAGTTGGGAGGTCATGTTGCGGCTGTACAGGACATTGGTTAGGCCACTGTTGGAATACTGTGTGCAATTCTGGTCTCCTTCCTATCAGAAAGATGTTGTGAAACTTGAAAGGGTTCAGAAAAGATTTACAAGGATGTTGCCAGGGATGGAGGGTTTGAGCTACAGGGAGAGGCTGAACAGGCTGGGGCTGTTTTCCCTGGAGCGTCGGAGGCTGAGGGGTGACCTAAAAGTGCATCACGTCACTTTTTCAGGGTTAAATGCCATCTGCCACTATTCCCGATGCAAATTGATTTGATCAGTTAGTTTTAGACATTTCAGTCCCCACGTCATGTCACATAACAAAACCATTTGCAGAACACAAGGCAGAACACAGAGAGCAAGGGGAATTTTCCGACTGTGTGTACAACATCACTAAGACAAGGAATCTGTCGTGTTTATGATGTCATGAAGATGCAACAGCCAGAGGGAACGTTCCCGGTGTTTACGATGTCAGAAAGACATTGACCAGAGAGATTCTTGCTTGCTGAGTACACCTTGGTTGTGTCATATCTCACTGCTCTTTGAAGAGATTATGTAAGCGATATCGTAGCATAGAAATACAAAAATCGCAACCTCCATCTTATTGAGGCCACTTGCACCATGACACTCCCAGGGAGTGCCAAAGTGTAGCCAAAATGGGCCGCTACAGGAAGACGTCTAAGAAGATAAGAACCAGGAGCAGGAGTAGGCTGTCCGGCCTATCCAGCCTGCTCCGCTCTGGCTGATCCTTTCATGGACTCAGCTCCACTTACCCGCCTGCTCACTATAACCTTTACTTCCTTTGCTATTCAAAACATGATCTGTCTTAGCTTTAAAAACATTTACTGAGGTAGCCTCACCTCTTTCACTGGGCAGGGAATTCCATAGATTCACAACCCTCTGGGTGAAGAGGTTCCTTCTCAATTCAGTCCTTAATCTGCTCCCCTGCAATTTGAGACAAATACGCTACAGATACTGGAAGCCAAGGTACACGGACAGGAGGCTGGAAGAACACAGTAGGCCAGGCACCATCAGGAGGGGGAGAAATCGACGTTTCTGGTGCAATTACTGTATCTGGTAGTCCCGATGTGGTCTTCTCTACATTGGGAAGACCGAACGTAAACTTAGGGAACGGTTCACCGAGCATCTCAGCTGGGCCTGCAGAGACCGACCAGACCTCCCAGTCACTGCCCATTTCAATTCCCCCTTCCCACTCCCTTTCTGACATAACCATCCTTGGCCTCCTCCATTGCCACAATGAACCCAACCGCAATCATCCCCCGCCTGGGCTGCCTACAGCCTGGACGAATCAACACTGAGTTCTCCAATTTCAGGTATCCTCCCTCCCCTTCCCTTTCCCCAACTCCCTTCCCAGCCCCCTCCCCCTCCCTTCCACTCCTCCCAGCCACCAACCGGATTCATTCTGCCCATTGACTAACCAGGTTGCACTGTACGTCTACCTGTCTTCACCCATCCGTACCTCACCACCCTGCCTCTGCCACCCCCTTTATCTGCAACTCCCACTACACCTAACCCCAGTCCTTAAGAAGGGTTACAGCTGAAATGTTGACCTCTCCACCTCCTGATGCTGCCTGGCTTGCTGTGTTCTTCCAGCTTCCTGCTGGTCCCCCTAATCTTGAGGGTCTGCCCTCTTGTCCTAGTTTCACCCACCAGTGGAAACATCCTCTCTACTTTGATCCTATTTATTCCCTTCATAATTTTATATGTTTCTACCAGATCCCCCCTCATTCTTCGAAATTCCAATGAACATAATCCCAGTCTCCTCAGTCTCTCATCATGAGCCGACCCCCTCAACTCTGGAATCACCTTATGAACCCCCTCTGCACTCCCTCCAGTGCCAGCACGTCCTTTCTCCAGTAAGGAGACCAAACCTGCACACAGTACTCCAGGTGTGGTCTCACCAGCACCTTGTACAGCTGCAACATAACCTCCCTGCTTTTAAACTCAATCCCTTTACCAATCAAGGACAATGTTCCATTTGCCTTCCTAGTTCCCTGCTGTACCTGCAGACCAACCCTCTGTGACTCACGCACAAGGACACCCAGCTCCCTCTGCACAGCAGCACGCTGCAACTTTTTACCATTCAAGTCATCGTCCTTTTTATTGTTATTCCTCCCAAAACGGATGACTTCACACTTATTAACATTGTACTCCATCTATCAGACCTTTGCCCACTCACTTCAACTATCTCTGGCCCTTTGCAAAGTTTCACAGTCCTCTGCACACTTGACTCGACCACTCATCTCCGTATCATCCACAACCTTTGACACACCACATGTGATCCCCAACTCCAAATCATCTCTGTAAATAGTGAATAATTGTGGTCCCAACACTGATCCCTGAGGCAGACCACTCGTCACTGATTGCCAATAACAAAAGCACTCATTTATCCTCACTCTTAGTTAACTAATCCTCTATTCATGCTAATACATTGCCCGTAACACCATGTATCTTTATCTTGTGCAGCCTTTTGTGCGGCACCTTGTCGAATGCCCGTTGGAAAGCTAGATAAACCACATCGACTGGGTTCCATTATCCACTGTGCTCGTAATGTCTGTGTAGAATTACAGCAGATTAGTTAAACATGACGTACCCTTCATGGACCCATATGGCATTGGCCGAGCGGGACAATTTCTAACTCGAAGCCTTGCTATTTCTTCCTCAATAAGACATGCAAGCCTTCTCCCCACAACAGAGGTTAACCTAACCGATCTATAATTACCCATCTGATGTCGACCTCCTTTTATAAACAGTGGCCTCACATTTGCTGTTTTCCAATCTGCTGGGACTGCCCTAGAGCCGAGCGAAGTTTGGAAAATTGCCTTTGCCACCTCTGTTGCCATCTCTTTCAGGACCCTGGAATGTCATAGACAAGGGCTATAATCGGACTCGCAACAAACTTTCAGCACAGCGTTAAACATGATGAGTTCTTCTGTTTGGGAAGCAAACATAAGCATAGCAACGACAGTCACCAATACCCTGCTGGAGGTTGCCAACTCCCAACAATGCCAGCTGGCGAGGGCAGAACAGAACAGGGTTAACTGCAGTGTCTGGGAAAAGACTCCCAGATTCCACAGATCGCATCAAATGCCATTCAGTTTCCAGTGTGACAGAAACTGGCGTGGCATTTCAATACCCTACCGAAACCCACACTGACCCCTCTCTGTCCCCAATCTCTCAGTGTCCTGTCTGTATAACTCTCCCCCGTCACTCCCACACTGACCCCTCTCTGTCCCCAATCTCTCAGTGTCCTGTCTGTATAACTCTCCCCCGTCACTACCACACTGACCCCTCTCTGTCCCCAATCTCTCAGTGTCCTGTCTGTATAACTCTCCCCCCTCACTCCCACACTGACCCCTCTCTGTCCCCAATCTCTCAGTGTCCTGTCGGAAAACTCTCCCCCGTCACTCCCACACTGACCCCTCTCTGTCCCCAATCTCTCACTGTCCTGTCTGTATAACTCTCCCCCCTCACTCCCACACTGACCCCTCTCTGTCCCCAATCTCTCAGTGTCCTGTCTGTATAACTCTCCCCCCTCACCCCCACACTGACCCCTCTCTGTCCCCAATCTCTCAGTGTCCTGTCTGTATAACTCTCCCCCCTCACCCCCACACTGACCCCTCTCTGACCCCAATCTCTCAGTGTCCTGTCGGAAAACTCTCCCCCGTCACTCCCACACTGACCCCTCTCTGACCCCAATCTCTCAGTGTCCTGTCTGTATAACTCTCCCCCCTCACCCCCACACTGACCCCTCTCTGACCCCAATCTCTCAGTGTCCTGTCTGTATAACTCTCCCCCCTCACTCCCACACTGACCCCTCTCTGTCCCCAATCTCTCAGTGTCCTGTCTGTATAACTCTCCCCCCTCACACCCACACTGACCCCTCTCTGTCCCCAATCTCTCAGTGTCCTGTCTGTATAACTCTCACCCCTCACTCCCACACTGACCCCTCTCTGTCCCCAATCTCTCAGTGTCCTGTCTGTATAACTCTCACCCCTCACTGACCCCTCTCTGTCCCCAATCCCTCAGTGTCCTGTCAGTATAACTCTCACCCCTCACTCCCACACTGACCCCTCTCTGTCCCCAATCTCTCAGTGTCCTGTCTGTATAACTCTCCCCCGTCACTCCCACACTGACCCCTCTCTGTCCCCAATCTCTCACTGTCCTGTCGGTATAACTCTCCCCCCTCACCCCCACACTGACCCCTCTCTGTCCCCAATCTCTCAGTGTCCTGTCTGTATAACTCTCCCCCCTCACCCCCACACTGACCTCTCTCTGTCCCCAATCTCTCAGTGTCCTGTCTGTATAGATCTCCCCCCTCACTCCCACACTGACCCCTCTCTGTCTCCAATCTCTCAGTGTCCTGTCTGTATAACTCTCCCCCCTCACTCCCAAACTGACCCCTCTCTGTCCCCAATCTCTCAGTGTCCTGTCTGTATAACTCTCCCCCCTCACCCCCACACTGACCTCTCTCTGTCCCCAATCTCTCAGTGTCCTGTCTGTATAACTCTCCCCCCTCACTCCCACACTGACCCCTCTCTGTCCCCAATCTCTCAGTGTCCTGTCTGTATAACTCACCCCCTTCACTCCCACACTGACCACTCTCTGTCCCCAATCTCTCAGTGTCCTGTCTGTATAACTCTCCCCCCTCACCCCCACACTGACCCCTCTCTGTCCCCAATCTCTCAGTGTCCTGTCTGTATAACTCTCCCCCCTCACTCCCACACTGACCCCTCTCTGTCCCCAATCTCTCAGTGTCCTGTCATTATAACTCTCGCCCCTCACTCCCACACTGACCCCTCTCTGTCCCCAATCTCTCAGTGTCCTGTCATTATAACTCTCCCCCCTCACTCCCATACTGACCCCTCTCTGTCCTCAATCTCCTCTGCCTTTTCCATGGAACACAACATAAGTCTTGCATTGGCCACTTACCAGTTTCATCATGGTGTTTACCAACCTCCATCATGGCCTCTCTCCTCATTTCTATTGAACGCAGCCGTAGAGTACTTGCCATTCCCCCATCTTATTTTCTTCTCAACACATCAATCGTCTCTTTCTGTGTGTGCCTCTGTCTCCCTGCAGACGGTGCCTGACCAGCTTGGTACCTCTGTCCGAATTTCAGTTTCCCGGCGCCCACAGTTTCTGCTTTTAGCGCCCGTACACAGGTTCAAACAAAGCCCTAATTTGGGCCTGTGAAAGGGGGTGAGGAGTTCAGGTTGGTGGTCACAGTGGGTCTGCTGCTTAACCCTTTGTTGAGTGGAGTGGAGAAAACCCCTTCCTGTGGAAACCTCTCACGGTCCCTCCCAAAGGGGAGAGGGTGGTGCTGGAAAAGCACAGCAGCTTGGGCTGCATCCGAGGAGCAGGAGAATCGACGTTTTGGGCATCGCCCCTGCTCTGCCATTGAACATGAACATGGCTGATCTTATCCTGGTCTCAGCTCCATTTTCCCATGTTCCCCATTGAGGTCGATCCCACTTTTCATCAAGATGTGGATGTGGGTTTTGTTATTTAGGCCCAGCATTTATTGCCCATCCCTCATTGCCCGGGGGGCAGTTAAGAGTCAACCATATTGGCTGTGGGTCTGGAGTCACATGTCGGCCAGACCGGGTGAGGAGAGTAGATTTCTTGCCCTAAAAGATATTAATGAACCGGATAAGTTTTTAAACAACAAGAAAAAAAATAAGCTGGCTTTAGCGAACTGTTTTTCAATCAATAATTGAGCTTCTAATGTCCATATTCATAGAGTCACAGCCTCATATAGCACGGAAACAGACCCTTCAGTCCAACTCATCCATCCCGACCAGACATCCCAATCTGACCTCCTCCCACCTGCCAGCACCCGGCCCATATCCCTCCAAACCCTTCCGATTCATATACCCATCCAGATGCCTTTTAAATGTTGTAATTGTACCCGCCTCCACCACTTCCTCTGGCAGCTCATTCCATACACGCACCACCCTCTGTGTGAAAAGTTTGCTCCTTAGGTCCCTTTTACATCTTTTCCCTCTCACCCTAAACTTATTCCCTCTAATTCTGAATTCCCCTACCCCAGGGTAAAGACCTTGTCCATTTATCCTCTCCATGCCCCTCATGATTTTATAAACCTCAATAAGGTCACCCCTCAGTTCCAGGGAAAACAGCCCCAGCCTATTCAGCCTCTCCCTGTAGCTCAAACTCTCCAACCTTGGCAACATCCTTGTAAATCTTTTCTGAACCCTTTGAAATGGTTGGATTCAAATGCACATCCTCAAAACATTAGCCTGGGCGTTCTGGATGAATCCTCTCGTGACATGACCACCTCCCCTATTTGGGGGGGATAGGCCAATATTATCAATTAAGGTCGATCCCAAGCCTCAGTTAAGGGTCACAGCTTCAGACAGCACACCAGAAATGGCAACAGCAAGAGGTACCACCCTTACCTGACCCTTTCCAGTACCTCTCCTTGTGGGCTTAGCGAATAGAAAGACCAATGATGACTCCCACAGTCCCAGGAGGGAGGGCGAGAAATCCCAGGCCTAGTTTTAGGCCAATGTCCTACCTCTGCCCACCGGTCCTCTCGAAGTTCGGCTGGCTGATTTTCTGCGCAGTTATTTCCGGTTACCAGACGGAGAGAGGAACACGAAACAAGTCATCCATCTCGTCTCCCAGGAATAATGCTGCAGCAGGAAGTCACCCGCGAGGTGTCAATCCGTGCTCGGGCTCTGCTGGCGAAAGCTGCAGTGGGACGCTTCGCCCCGTCCCCGCGACGTAATTCACCAAAAAGCCAAAAGTAAAACGGAAACTGCTGGAGAAACTCAGGTCGCACCTGTAGGGATGGAAGTCGAGCTTGTGTTTCAAATCCTTCTTCAGAACTGACCGGGGCTCGGGAGAGGTGGTATTTGTGCTGAAGACAGGACGTGGGGCGTTTGGGGGGGGGGGGGACCAGGAGTGAGTGGCTAGGTGGAGACAGAGCCCAGGGGGAAAGAGGGAGAAAGACAGTTAGACAGCCACAGGGACGGCTGATAGTGAGCCAGGGAAGCAGAAAAGCTGGCAATGAGGTGAATGAGGAGGTGAGACTGGGTTGGTTGCACAGAAAGCAGCACAGGGCCTGGGCTGTGGGGAAAGGACATGGGAGGAGGTGGTCAGGCTCTAACATCATTAAACTCAATGTGGCGTCCAAAAGGCTGCAGGGTCCCCCAGTGGAAAATGAGGTGCTGAGACAAGCCTGAGATACTGGTGTATCGAAGTGGCAGGCAATTGGAAGCTTACAGTCCTTTATATTTTAACAGTAGACATTCTGCAAACCAGTCACCCAGTCTGGGTTTCATCTCCCCAATGTCGAGGTGACTACATTGTGAGCAGCGAATACCGTGGACTCGGTTGTGTGGAGTACAGGGGCTAGTGCTACTTCACCTGGGAGACAGGTCTGGGACCTTGGGACGAAACCGTGCAGTCCTGCAAATGCCAGTCCCTGATCTGTGCCAACTTAAGTGTTCCGGCTGGGTCTCATCCCCGGTCAGCAGGAGAAGCCATCTTGAATTCCCAACACCAAAAGCAGGTCTGTCGTGGCGCTGGATCAGGCTTCGTGGTGGTCTCTGCTGCAGTCAAATTCTCTTGGTTCAAGTCCAAAAACAAACTGGCAGATGCTGGAATCCAAGGTAGACCAACACAGCAGGCCAGGCAACGTCAGGAGGTGGTGAAGTCAATGCTTCGGGTGTAACCCTTCTTCAGGACTGGGGGTGGGTGTCAGGGGAAGCTGCAGACAAAGGGGCTGGCGGGGGCAGGGTGTTGAGGAGGGGATGGGTGACGACAGGTAGATGTACAGTGCGACCGGGTTGGTCAATGGGAGGAATGGACGCGGTTGGTGGCTGGGAGGAGTGGAAGGGAGGGGGAGGGGCTGGGAAGGGAGTCAGGGGCTGAGGAGGGAGGTGATTCAAAATTGGAGAACTCAGTATTGAGTCCTCTGGGCTGTAGGCCGCCCAGGGAAATAATCGACTCGACATTCAGCATTCTGACTTACCTCCGAAGGGCAGCCACTCAGCCTAGGCAGTGGAAGGGAACCAGTGCTCAGAAATCTGACGCCCTGCCACAGAGGCAGAGAGCAGGGAGAGATCCTGTGGTGAAGCTAAACACATTAACTAAATTCAAATCACATCCTTTGCCCAATAAGAGACAAATGCTTTTCAACTCAATGAACCACAGTAGCATCTAGATGCACAGGGCATCAAAGGAACGATTAAAACAGGAAGCTCTGGGAATCGCCTGTTTCTGTCTTTACAGATGCTGAGTTAACATTTCAGTCTGTGACTTTTTAGCCAAATGTTTGAAGGGAGGTCATTGACCTGAAAATGTCAGCCTCTGTTTCTCTCTCGACAAATCCTGCACTTGCCAGCATTATTTCTGCTTACCCACAGTATGCTCCTTTTAGCGCTTGCCAGTGAGCCAGGCTTGCCTTTCCATGCTTAGACTTCCAAATGTTTTCTGTAGCAAGTTGCTGAAGGTACAGTCGGATAACTGGCTGATGAACACTGGAGCAGAAGTCGGAGGAAGGTCAGGGTATTCTGGACTTAGGCAAACAGGGTGATCACCCAATATAGGCGGCGCGGTGGCTCAGTGGTTAGCACTGCTGCCTTGCAGCGTCAAGGGCCTGGGTTCGATTCCACCCTCAGGCAACTGTCTGTGTGGAGTTTGCACGTTATCCCTGGTTCCTCCCACACTCCAAAAATGTGCAGGGTTGACCATGATTAGAATGGTGCTGGAAAAGCACAGCAGGCCAGGCAGCATCCGAGGAATTGACATTTCAGGAAAAGCCCTTCATCAGGAATGAGGCTGGGAGCCTTGTTGTGGAGAGACAAATGGGTGGGGGTGGGGGTGGGGCTGGGGAGAAGGTAGGTGAGAGGGTGGAGTGGATCGGTGGGAAGGAAGATTGACAGATGGGATAGGTCATGAGGACACTGTTGCGCTGGAAGGTTGGAACTAGGCTAAGGTGGGATGAGGGGTAATGAGGAAACTGGTGAAGTCCACATTGCTGCCCTGGGGATTGTAGGCTTCTGAGGTGGAAGATGAGGTATTCTCAATTGCCCTGTAGTGCTCAGGGCTGTGTAGGAAGCTCTAGGAAATGTAGGGTTACAGCAATGGGCCAGTATGGACTTGATGGGCCAAATAGCTGGCTTCCACACTGTAGGAATTCTATGAACACGGCCTCTTAAATGATCAAATTAACAGATTATGCAATTCACAGCATGGTAAGGACAAGTAAATCCCAGTAGAAAGAGAGGCTGATACAGGTTGAACTGAGAGAGAAAGGGAATTAAAAACGCAGACTCGAAAATGCTGGAAAGGGAGAGAGGCTGTCAAAACACTTCATTTTGTACTCATCAGGACAGAATGGCAAGAATGCCAAATTTCACAGGGAATAACGCTGTATACTGCACTTGCCATCCAACAGCACCCTCTTATGCAATTTCAATTTTTGAGATTTTATATTCATACGATTCTGCCCTGGTAAGTACAAGACAAAATGCTTTGGCTCCAGCTTTGTTTCTTCGCGATGCTTCGGAATTGAAAATCTCCAAAAATAAAACCAATTCAAACCTGAAGGAACGAGACTCCAAGTTAGTATTTCAGGTTCAGTGCCGGCAAAGCCAACCGAGAGCAATGTCCCCTTCCAGCTTGCTCCCTGCCCACCCCACGCAGGCTGCTGGCGCTGCTGGGATACCACACGTGCAGCACTGCATCAAGACATTTCACGGAACCGCGCAATTCAAGGCATTGTCCATGGACTTGCACAAGGAGAATGGAGACGTTGCTGGGGTGGGTCTAATCCCGAGAAAGTACAGTGATTTCATGCGACTTTAACAGTGAAGCAGATGCCAAGATGTCGAGCTAAAGGAGCAATGCATTTTTGGTGCAACGGTGGAACTTGCGCGGGTAACTGTGCATCTGCTCAAAGTTGTTCCGCCTTCCGGACAGAAATAGCAACTGTCACGTGCCACATCGTTAGTCCGACAGCAAACGACGGGCTCAACACATTTCCCTCTCTTGCCCCCATGGGTGATAACTGATGACTGCAGCATCTCACACACTGCCCTGACTGAGCACCTTCATAACGGGGTTCTCCCTCTCCCCCATGGTTTGCAAGAGGCATCCTGTCGCTGTACTAAATGCAGACTGATCGAGCAAACAACAATGCTGGCAGGTATTTCAAAAGGCGTTGAAATTCTGCTGAAAGAGAGGGCCCCACTGACAGCACATGCCACTTTCCTGTGTCGAGCAGGAGCAGAGACTGACTTCTGAACAGCACCTTTCTTGTCTCAAGCCACAACAAGCTGCTTGTGTGGCAGAGGCAAAGCAGTCTTCTCTATTGTAAGCCCCGCACTTTTCACCTCTCGAATCCATTCGACCCATCAAGTCCACACCGGCCCTCTGAACAACATCCCACCCACACCTTATCTCTGTGGTTCCAGCAGGATTAATCCACCTAGCCTGCACACTGTGTGGAGTTTGCATGTTCTCCCCGTGTCTGCGTGGGTTTCCTCCGGGTGCTCCGGTTTCCTCCCACAGTCCAAAGACGTGCAGGTTAGGTGAATTGGCCATGCTAAATAGTGTTAGGTGAAGGGGTATGGGTGGGTCGATGTGGACTTGTTGGGCCGAAGGGCCTGTTTCCACACCGTAAGTAATCTAATCTAATCTTTGGACCATGGGAGGAAACCACTCAGATTGCACATTCCGAGGCTGGGATCGAACCAGGGCCTGTGGTGCTGTGAGGCAGCGCTGCTAACCGCTAAGCCACCGTGCTGCCTAAAGGATGGCCTATCCTTTCTCCTGTCCCCATTCCCAACTGTTGGGCCATGGGCTCCCATTGGACACAAGTGCGGACCAATCCAAAGAGTTGCACTGGTTTGCGCAGGGTGGGTGACCTGGAAGCTCTCCCACCCAGACGGATTCGCAGACTGATGGAGCTGGAGTTGTTCTTGAAAGCAGCTCACTGGTCTTGAGATGCTAACTCTGTTTCTCCCTCTCTCTCAGATGCTGCCAGACCTGTCAGGTTTCTCCAGCACTTCTTTCTTTTCTTTAACCCAGAAAACAAGCACAATAAACAAAAAAGAGAGACAAAAATTCAAAATAAACTCCTCCGCAGTAGGAAGACACCAACAGCAGTAAATCAGACACACTGACTGTGTGGTTCCAGGCTGTTCAGGGCTCAGTCTCTGCTCCTGTTTAACACAAAAAAATCCTTCACACACTGATCCAGCTCTGAACAGGGCCTCTGACACCCGTGTGGAGTTTTTCTCCTTTAGTGAACAGAACGCTGCCTATTCTTGTGTCAGGCCAGGTGAATGGGCCATGCTAAATTGCCCATAGGGTTAGGTGCATTAGTCAGAGGGAAATAAGTCTGGGTGGGTTGCTCTTCGGAGGGTCGGTGTGGACTGGTTGGGCCGAAGGGCCTGTTTCCACACTGTAGGGAGTCTAATCTGACGAGCGACCTCCTCATTAGCCCTCTCACTGTTCATTGCAAACAGACGGCAACCAAGTCTGATTCGATTTGATTTAATATTAATGTCAAAATCAATTTCACAAACTGTTATTTCGAGAATGCTGAGTGCTTTTAATGGCAAATGTTTTTCAGACAATTTATTATGACATGGAATTTCGCAAAATACAATAATAAAATAAATATTAGTAAAACACTAAACATCGAGGGAAGGAGATATTTACAAAATATTACATGTGATCCAGAACTTGCATGGAAACAATAGCAACTCAGTGTATATTTAAATGAACAGGACACTGATTTTAGATGAGACAAGCTATTAACCAGAACCTAGAAATCGTGCTGTGCAGCTACTGTCCAAGTCCTTAACATATTTGTTTTAAATTCCTTTCTCTGATACTCAGACAGAAGGCAAAGAGATGGATATGGACATGTTTAAGGATGTGTAGCATTACCTCTCAACGGCCAATGACCATTCTCTGGCGAACTGACATCCGCAACCTCTTGGCGACACTTGGGGTGAACCCTCAGCTGGACGGGTGCAGTGATGGACCGGGAGAATGGGCAGGTCAGAGGGCAAAGCTACATTCGTCCCGGGCGGGTGGGGAAATCAGGACAAAGGCACCGCAGCCCGAAGAATTTCAGCTGGCAATGCTCAAGGTGCAGAGATTGTCGAGGTTAATGGGCTTCAGAGCCCTGGGTCAGAAGTGGATGCAAATCGGGAGGCATGTTCATAACAGAAGGCTGGAACAAAAAAAGCACAGATCAATTCAGCTCTGGCCCAAACTACCTCACTGCTCAATTGGCAATTGCTTTCAGGTCCTAGGGCCTCAGAGTACTGGATTTAGACCCCCTTGCTCCAGCGTGTCAAAACTAAATGCCTGAATGCAATTTAGCTGAAGAATACCATGAAACATAAAAATCATGGTCATCTTTTTTCTTTCAAAAGATAAAATTGCCGTTCTGACATGCACCTCCATCTGGCAGGAGAGCTGGTGATTCAAAGAATTTCAAAGGCTGTTCGGAACGGGCAGTCCCTTGGTTTCATGAGCCCGTTCCACCCGTTCCATTGGATCAGGACCGACACTGGCCTCAACTCATCGAGCCACCTTGGTTCCACTCTTCGAGGAGAAAGCGGGGACTGGCGGATGCTGGAGATCAGAGTTGAAAATGTGTTGCTGGAAAAGCGCAGCAGGTCAGGCAGCATCCAAGGAGCAGGAGGATCGACGTTTCGGGCAGAAGCCCTTCTCTGGAGGCCTCTCTGCCTCCACCTCTCCCTTTACCCGAGGCATGGTGACCTTCAAATTTAATCATTGCCAGCTGTCACTCTCTCACGGGAAAGAGAGAGAGTAGGACGATGGCAATGTTTGCTTTCATAATACCTGCCTCAGGAAGTTCAAAGTTGAACACAGCACATGGCTACACTAGAATGCCTGAGCAGTTTAACAATATCTGGCAATCGTGCCATTTTTACCTTGGCTTCCATTTGAACATCAGACTAAATTACAGGATATCATTTCCATTTCAAGTGGAATTGAATGTAAGCCCGTCAACACTAAATTCAATCAGAAATTCAGGAACACGCACTTTCTCAGAGAACACTCTGAAAGGGGGACTTTCTACCATGACAAGTGGACAAGATGCACCTGTTTTAAGAGCAAGCGAAATAAACACAAGGGCGAAAGGGCTAAGATGAAGAGGGGTGGGACCAGGCTTGTGTCGATTGAGCTAAATGCCTTGCCAATGAAAACCATGCCTAGAGTAAGTGTGGTGGCATCTGCAAATCTCAACTGTTCGGGACCATTCTGGCTTTGGTCATTGTCTATGAGGGTCAATGTCAGCCCCAGCACGGCGCAGAGGTGGTAACGCTGTCCTTAATATCCAGACTACAAAACAAAGACTGAAAGCAAATACGACGAAGGGAGTGAGAATGCATAAACACTGCCGACAGTGGACTAGACCCTATTTATTTTGCACTAAGGTAGGACGCAAGAAACAGAATTGAACAAAAGAGACACCATTTTGACAGCGTGAGATGGGCGTGCTGATTGGTTAGGTCTCCATTGGCAAGACCAGTTAACTGTCACTCTCCAGTCTCAGATCAGGCAGGGAGATTCGGATTGGTCAGAGGGGTTTCCATGGGGATGGAGCAGAGTTTGGCTGTCTCCATGACCCCCTTTTTTTGTCCCCCGCCAAAAGGTCCAATGTTTGTACAAAATCCTTCTATCGACCAATCAGGATCTATCCGCCTGGTCTAAGACTGAAGATTGAAAAAAAAAAGAAAAAAAAGTAGAAACAGGAGATTGATCACAAAAAAAACAGAATGAAGATTGACAGACAACTGACATTGCTGCACCTCCAAGATGCTCTATAAAATGGGGTCTCTTGTTTTTGTTTTTAAACTCAAGCCCGTTTCTTGCATCCTAATTCTGAGGTGGGGAGGCGGGGGGAAGCAATCCAGCACGGGCACAATGGGCTGAATGGAATTTTTCTGTGCTGTAGCATTTCTGAGAGGGTTAAAAACTTGAACTCCGTACATGAGGGGTTTGATTTTTTTTCAAACATTTTCCTTGTGTGTTTTGTACGGATTTGAATTGTATTGCTTTGCATTTGTTGTAATCTTAAAAAAATCTGTTTTTTCAATAAAAATATAATTTTTTTTTTAGAAAAAAGCTTGAACTTCAAGTCTCTTTTTAGCAGGCAAGTGTTCCAAACATTAAAAAAAAGCTACATATTTTCCAGAATCTTTTCAGCTCATTCAAAAGCTACACTGTCATACAAAATATTTTTCAGTGAACGTGCTATAAAGTGGAACTGTACAAATATAAAGAGGGTGCAACATGCAGAATATGCTTAAAGTAAGTTGAAAGGGATAAGAATGGACTCCTCATCCACATACAGAATTGGTCTTGCAGTCTGTAAAAGGCACGCAGGTATTAGGTTTCCTCAGATCAGGAGGAAGACTGAGCAGGTATGTATGTGCGGGTGTCTGAAAGGGAGTTGGTCGGATAAAGACAACTACTTCTTACTGTCTGGACTTAGCCAAGCCAATAGGAAGAGACTTGCATTTAGGTATCGCCTGTCACGACTTCAAGGGCACCTCCCAAATCGCATCGCAGCCAATGAAGTACACTGGGACTGGCGGTACTGATGTCAGGCAGGAAAAGCAGCAGCCAATTTGCACACCGAAAATAGCAACAAGAGTGAGATCAGTTCCAGAGGGACGCTGGGGAAGAACCTCCCTGCTCTTCGGCCCAATAAAGCCATGGAAGCCTGTGTGCTAATGGACAGGGTCAACGAGACCTTTGTTTAATGTCTCATCTGAAAGCCACCGTGTCTGGGCAAGCAGACCTCTCCATACTGACACTAACAAGGGTCAGCTTCTGTTTTGCCTGAAGGGTGGGTTTTGAACTCTTACCTTTCCATCTCAGAAGAAAGAGAGCCAAGGGCTGAGCTATTTGGTTACTAACGTTAACATCCACTTGGCTGATGGGATTGAGTCGTGCAGCACGGAAACAGGCCCTTTGCTGACCAGGTTTCCGAAACCCAACTAGTCCCGTTTGCCTGCGTTTAGCACATATCCCTAGAAAACCCTTCCTATCTACATCGCGGTCCTCACGTTGCAAGTGTACCCGTCTCTACCACTTCCTCTGACAGTCCTTCCATACATGCACCACCCTCTGTGTGAAAATGTTGCTCCTTAAGTCTTTTCCCTCTCATCTTAAACCTTTGTCTTCTAGTTTTGGACTCCTCCACTGTGGGGTAAAAACATTGGCTATTCACCTTATCTATACTGCTCATGATTTTATAAACTTCTACAAGGTCAACCCTCAGCCTCCTACACTCAAAGGAAAAAAAACCCAGTCTGTCCAACCTTTCCTTATAACTCAAATATTCCAGTCCTGGAAACATCCTTATAAATCATTTCCGCCCCCTCTCCAGTTTAATAGCATCCTTCATACAGCAGAGTGATCGGAATGAAATGTGGTAGCCTTACCAATGTCTTGTACAGCCTTAACATGGCACTGTGTGTAATGGGCTATGCTGGTTCCTTAAGCACGGTTTGGAACTCAAAAGGGCCAAAGCTGTAATTGTACAGTGGTTCAGTGGTTAGCATTGCTGTCTCATAGTACCAGGGACCTGGGTTCGATTCCACCTTTGGGCGACTGTATAGAATTGGCACATTCTCTGCGCGGGTTTCCTCCCACAGTCCAAAGAAGTGCAGGTTAGGGTGGATTGGACTTGCTAAATTGCCCATAGTTTTCAGGGATGTGCAGATTCAGGGGAATGGGTCTGGGTCGGTGTGGATTTGTTGGGCCACACTGTAGGGAGTCTATTCTAAGTTAGCCTTCTCCTGGTTGACCTTAAAGTATCACAAAAATTGGCAGTTCAAATGTTGCCAAAATCCAAACTCAGGGTGTTACCATTCACTCAAAGCTTGGCTGAATTTCTCAGGTATCGCCAGCGTCGGGCAAAGTTTTAAAAAGATCGATGGCCCAAGGCAGCTGATCAGAGGCCTAGCCTTCAGGCTTTAGCCACTCACAATAATGAGCAAACCTAATCTCAACTGGATTAACTCCAATCTGAAGCAGGATGCAGCCATCCTTCAGCCTGCCTATTGTTTCGTGTTACTGACAGGCTTCCTTTGCACCAACAGCTTTCTGATTTTAGCCTGTCACAGCTGATGTTGACATCCACTCCCCCATCCCCCACAGCTGCTTCCCCCCCCCCAACCCCACCAACCAGCTTCCTGCCTTGACTACATTTCAATTTGTGAAAGATTCGGGTCTGAAAGCAGACAGTTCCCACACCACGTCCTGTCAGTGATGTGTTTCTTTTCCGCATAACCGGTGTCTAGAAGCCTTTGTGGTCACTGAATAGAGGCATGGCTGCAGAGCTATTTTGAGAGCAGCTCGCTCAGTCAGTCAGTAGAAGCTTATTTAAAGAGGCAGTGACCTGGCCCATTCAGTTGCCACTCTTTTTTTTTAACCCCTTCAGTCCTGCAATACTCAAGCCCTGACCATGGCTCGATCTGCTGCTCTGTGTCATGGGGGTTACCCAGTGGAGGGGGTCAGATCGCTCGGATGGCTAGTTTGCAATGCAGCGTGGGTTCAATTACAACTGAGGTTACCATGGAAACACTCTCCTTCGCAACCTCCCCCCTCGCCTGAGGTGACCGTCAGGTTAAACCACCACTGGTCATCTCTCTGGCTAATGAGACAGCAGTGCTCTAGTCTGGTAAGATATTGCCTTTACTCAGAGTCAGAGATGTACAGCATCCAACTCATCCATACCGACCGGATATCCTAAACTAATCATGTCCCATTTTCCAGCCCATATCCTTCTAACCCCTTCCTATTCATATACCCATCCAGATGCCTTTTAAATGTTGTGATTGTACCAGCCTCCACCACATCCTCTGGCAGCTCATTCCACACACGTACCACCCTTAGGTCCCTTTTAAATCTTTCCCCTCTCACCCTAAACCTATGCCCTCCAGGTCTGGGCTCCCCCACCCTGGGGAAAAGGCACTCTATCCATGCCCCTCATGATTTTATAAACCTCTTGAATCCACGAGCTTTGTGGAATCCCACCTGATCCTGCTCCATTTGCTCCAAAAATAGATTAAAACTGTGGGAGCTGCAAGCCATGTCCACCAGAATTTCGCACCAGCTCTTGCTCGGTCTTGTGAGATTGTGTTTGGGGTACAGCTGGATAGGGAGAAGCTCTTCCCAATGGGATTGGCATCCATTGGGATAGCAGCTTTTGGAATGGCTGCAAAGAGCAGATGAAAATTGGGAATTACTGTGTTAGATTTGGAAAACGTTCTCCCAAAGAGCCATGCCATGAGGATTTGCTGCACAGATTTGTCCCAGCACAGGGTTGACGTTTGGTTAATATTATGGATGTATCATTGCCTGTGATAGCATGGGAGCCTCCATTCAATGGAAATGGCCTGTAATATATGCAACTCGCTGTCACGTCTCTCAACTTACAATGTGTTGCCAAAAGCTGGAACACAGACTGGCGGCGAGGATAGGAAGACGGCTTCATGGTAAACCAATTTGAGAATCATTTGGGTTTTGCCAAACCTGCCCCTTGGCCACCATCTTGGTCACGCCCGTCGCCAGGCATCCTGACAAAAAAGACGCAAGTCTATTTCTCAGATGTGCCAGTGTCACCGGACTCAAAACCCAGAGGCTGCGGCTAAGGCTTTGGCAGTGGGGTGAGGTGGGGGGGGTGGGGGGGGTGGGGGGGTGGGGTAGGCAGACATATGCCTGCAAATCCTACCACAGCGGTTGTTGGAATTTAAGTTGGATGAATGGATATGGGAATAGAAAGCTGGTCTTGGGAATGCTGATCGTGTTACTGTTGCAAATGCCCCGCCTGGTTCCCCAAATGGGGAAGGAAATCTGCCATCCTGGCCCGGTCTGGGCTGCACGTGACCCCCGGCTGCAGCCAACATGGTCAACTTTGGCAGATGGAGGGGCCAGGGGTCAGTCGGGGATGTGAAATTCTCCCCACATACAGCTTCAGGGTGGCGGGATAGACTCAAGGGGCTGAATGGCTCGCTTCTGCTCTGTTTGACACGGAGAGTGAGAAGAGGTTAAAATGGGGTAAAATAAGACCGACATCGCCTATTGGAAAAAATCCAAACTCTTTGCCCCCCCCCCCATCTCCAGTCACAACAAAACTCTTTAACCAAGCCCACTCTGAATGTCACCTTCTCAACTTCCTCCCAACCGCAAAACTTCTGCCTTACATTCACACAAAGCCACCCACTGTTGTTCAAACTATTGTGGTTTTTCTTGTTTTGGCTACAGTGCCAAATTTATGATCTTTTGCGCCTAGCCACCATTTTCTTCACAGCTCTGAGGTGTCCGTCAGGTGATTTTATTCTGCGGGGCAGAGGGTGACATCAGTCACACCCCGCAGGACAAAACAAAATCACCTGACGACACCTCAGAGCTGTGAAGAAAATGGCGGCCAGGTGCAAAAGACCATAAATTTGGCGCTGTAGCCAAAACAAGGAAAACCACGATAGTTTGGACAGCAGTGGGGGGAGGAGGGGGATTGCTTTGACAGGAGAATGCCCCAGTGCATGGATGGCAATGCCCACAGCTTGAGGAATGCCTGGCCGGGCAAGGTACAAAGATGGCGGTACCAGTGGAAGTGCCCCCAGTCCTGGGCAGGAGTCTGTGCCTTTGGATGAGATAGCGTCAGAGCCTGACACTGCACAGCAAGAGGACATTCGGCCCACCAGACCAGTTCTCTCTCGCTCTTCAGTGGAGCTGTCCAATTCCCTGTTCATGAAAAAAAAATGGGGAGCAGGAATTTCGCCAATCAGCCTTTTAAACCTGCTCTGACCCCATCGCACGAAAAAGTGGGATTAAAGGGGGCCGGGGGGGGATCGAGTGACACAATTGGAAAACAATTGTCATAAAGGACTGTCTTACATAGGGACACAAGGGAAGGGAACTGTTCTCGACCTCATCCAGCCCACCCCAGTTCACTGACAAGGTCATAAGCAGTTACAATTGAACCTTACAACCTCTCCCACCCCACCCCAGAGTCAACACAAAATGCGAAGCGGGTTTATTGAAGGTGTTGATACTGTCCGACAGGATCCTCAGGCAATTCTGTGTTACCTATCCGCTGTGCAAAGGCGTGAAATCAAAGCACTTTGGTACCCTTAATCCTCCTGGTGGCCATTTTAGTGGCAAGAATTGCAATAAATAAAGACACTGCCCCTCAGCCTACAATTGGCTTTCTTCCTCTTCCACTGAACGGTTGAGTCCGGGGATATACTTCAGCAGCCTCTTCCGCAAGCTTTTCCTCCTGGATTTCCTCGGCAGTGTTCCAAAGGCGCTCTGGTTGTTGCCTTTATCCCAGGAGGAGCAGGTGACTCCGTTGTGCCCGGCCTTGGCACTTACGCTCCTTGTTAGTAGCTTCTTGGCGAGCACCACCTCGCTGCCATGGCTGCCATCGCTGCCCGTGTCCAACGGGTCAAAGATACAAGTCTGATAAATGGGCTCGTCTTCGCCCTCCATGGCGCTGCAGCGGGTACTGCCACCGGAGCCGGGCTGCCTCTGGGCGGAAGGGCAGAGGTAGTGTGCTGGGCCACAGAGGCTGGCTCTCACCGACTCGAAAGCGTCATAAACACTTGGATCTTTTGACACAATGCCTGGAGAAAGGGCAGAAACACCAGGCGGTGAGGTCGACAGACAAAGGGGTTCACCACGTTTCTGTTGGCGCTCGGGGCTGCAGGCGACTGGCACCCTTCCGCTCAGACAGCCAAGTCCAGCTCCGTTCTCCTTGTGAGAGCCTCACAGAGCCAGTCTCTCCACTGGGCCGACATCGCTGCCATTGGATTGAGGGAGCCAGCGTTGGCAGAGTGCGCGTAGAGTGCCAGCTGACAAGACAGAGCCCACCACTACAACCGGCATCTTAAAAGGAGTGGATTCAAATTCGCGGTGGACCTCAAATAGGTGCCAAGCAGACCATGCCAAGCTAGACTTAGACCATTGGGAACTAGACTGCAGGCCCTTGGGTATCACCTACTGAAGTGCCTGTCCTTTGCCTATGAGCCAAAACAGTGAGAATCAGCAAACTACATCGTGACTTGGAGCTATTCCAACAAGGAGACTCAATGGCAAAACCAGATGCCAGGCGCGTGACCAGTTGGGTAGGGAGTAAGGTAATCCCGCTGTTTTATACATCATTGGCTGAACAAGACTTGAAGCTGTTGCATCCCACTCCGATCACCAGAAGAGAAAAAAAATGAGATTGGAAAGGATGGCAAGGACAGCAAGCAGCATGACTGAAGAGTTGGGAGGACTGGATTGAGGAGCAGCGATTGAAGAAAGGGTCAAGGGGTGATGGAAAGGTGATGAGGATTCTATCGATCGGTCGCTCCCAACCTATCTCCCAACTGTGACCCAGTTTTCCAGGTTGGAAAATGGTTCCAAGCCCTCAGCGAGATGCAGGGAGTTACAGAGAGCTTCAAAAAAGGCCGAGGAGTGCAGGGGAAAGAGGGAGAGAGCAGCCGGGCGAACAGGGGAAAACGATGGTGGAGAAGATTTACAAGGATGTTGCCGAGGTTGGAGGGTATGAGCTATAGGGAGAGGCTGAATGGGCTGGGGATGTTTTCCCTGGAGCGTCGGAGGCTGAGGGGTGACCTTATAGAGGTTTATAAAATCATGAGGGGCATGGATAGGGTAAATAGGTAAGGTCTTTTCCCTGGGGTGGGGGAGTCCAGTACTAGAGGGCATAGGTTTAGAGTGAGAGGGGAAAGATATAAAAGAAACGTAAGGGGCAACTTTTTCAAGCAGGGGGTGGTACGTGTATGGAATGAGCTGCCAGAGGATGTGGTGGAGGCTGGTACAATTACAACATTCAAAAGGCATCTGGACGGGTATATGAATAGGAAGGGTTTGGAGGGATGTGGACCAGGTGCTGGCAAATGGGACTAGATTAAGTTAGGATATCTGGTCGGCATGGATGAGTTGGACCGAAGGGTCTGTTTCTGTGCTGTCCATCTCCATGACTCTATGACTAACTGCGGTAGCCATTGCCACCTTGGACCTCATAGCCACACCATTTCAGTTTGCGACCCCACTTGGGATGCTGACCCCTACTTTTGGACACCCTGCTAGAGGCATGAGATAATGTGGAAGGTAATAAGCGGTTTCCCTTTGTCCAGGACTGCACAACCAGGCTTGATGGAACAGGGGTGGGCATTGCTAAATTCCAAGCTAATCAGTGAAAGGAGGATCTCAAATGGTCAGTTGATGGAACCAACTGCTTTCAGAACTGGAGGGAAGGTTGGGATTAATTCACACAAAGGTGAACTTCTTTCAGGGTGTAATCAGAGCAGTTTGAGCCGGGATTTGGCAACTGTTACCATTTTGTTGGGAAAACCCATCAGGTTCATGAATGTCCTTTAGAGAAGGAAATCTGTCATCCTCACCTGGTCTGGCCTACACATGACTCCAGACCCTCAGCCTAATGTGGCTGACTCTTCGCCACCCACTGAAATGGGAAAGCCACTCAGCTCAAGGGGCATTTACAGATAGGCAGCAAATGTTGGCCTTGCCAGGGGAAGAGGCCATTTTGTCCCATTGTTCCCAAAGTCTTCCATCTCCTTATGTCATCTCTTAGTCTATGGTGGGTTAGCTGACGGCATTTCATTGCAAGCATTAGTCACCCACCTCTATTTATGGCTGTACCATGAGACCATCAGGATGGTAGGTGAACTGGATCAGTTCTGGTCTTCCTTTGACCTGAGGATGTCGCAGTAAGGTCTGACCATGCCAACCCACCTATACTTTCCAACATGGCAGCCCGTTCCCCACCATTTGCCTGAGGTTTTTGGGGTGAGGGGTGAGGCTGTTGTAGTCCCATCCCCATCGCCAACCTCAAATTGAACAGCGCAGACGGGCTGAAAGCCGGAATGGTCTGAACTGAACAAGTTGGTTTGCAAAACCTCTGCACTGTGCCAAGCAGTGCCCACTATCTGGCAGGATAACTCCCGCGGCTCAATGAGCTGGTGAGGAGCTGGGTTCAACTCAAGACAAGAGCTGCTTGCCCAGTTCCTGATTAGGGCAATAGGATAACGGAGGGCATCGCAGGGCACTGGAATGGCAATTACAGATGGCTTTAATTCAAATGGCTGGGACGGGTTCTCAGCAGGCTTTCAATAAAGTTCAAAACTTAGCACGTGCGATTGCCGCTACTGTATTGAGATAAGTTGGATTTCCTGTCTCCCAACCAGATCTCAGCGTACGAATTAACAGGTCTTTTTTTCCAAGTGGCAGGCAGTGACGAGTGGGGGACCACAAGGGTCAGTGCTTGGACCCCAGCTATTCCCAATATATATTAATGATTTGGATGAGGGAACTCTATGTAATATCTCCAAGTTTGCAGACAACACCAAGCTGGGTGGGAGGGTGAGGTGTCAGGAGGATGCAGAGGTGTTACAGTGTGTTTGGCAGGGTTTCGCTCACTTTGGGAGCAGAAATGTGAAGGTGGATTGTTCTCTGAATGGTGAGAGGTTGGGAAAGGGGGGAGGTGCAGTGAGCCCGGGGTCCCCTTGTACACCAGTCACTGTAAGTCAGCCTGCAGGGGGCAGCAGGAGGTGGCGAAGGTCAATGGGATAGTGAGAGGGTTCGAGTACAGGAGCAGGGATGTCTTGCTGCAGTTGGACAGGGCCTTGGTGAGACCACACCTGGGGTATTGTGTGCAGTGTGGGTCTCCTTATTTGAGGAAGGGTGTTCTGGTGATGGAGGGAGTACAGCAAAGGTTTCCCAGACTGATTCCTGGGATGGCAGGGCTGATGTATAAAGACAGACTGGATCAGTTAGGATTATATTCACTGGAATTTAGAGGAATAAAGGGGGAGACCGCATAGAAACCAATAAAATTCTAACCGGACTAGACAGGGTAAACACAGGAAGGATGTTCCCGATGACATTGGAGTTCAAAACCAGGGGGTTACAGTCTAAGGACAGAGGGTAGACCATTTTGGACTGAGATGAGGAAAAATATCTTCACCCAGAGAGTTGGGGAGCCTGTAGAATTCTCTACCACAGAAAGAGGTTGTGGATATAACATTGAATAGTTTCGAGAAGGAGATCGATATAGCTCTTAGGGCGAAAGGGTCAAAGAGCAGGAGGGAGAAAGTGGGAACAGGGAACTGAGTTGGATGATCAAACATGGTTGTATTGAATGGAAGAGCAGGCTTGAAGGGCTGAATGGCCTCTTCCTGCTCCTATTCTCTATAATTCTATGCTGGCGATGCACAAAGACAGTATCTGGCCAGTGGTATGCACAAACTAACATGGTCAGCAGGGGACAAATGGCTAAAACTGCGCATGAAAATGCAGCAAGTGAAAGGAGAAAAGGTGACTGCTTGGGAGGGAGGAGAGGATGACAATGGAACCAGTGTACACTCAAATATTCAGCGAGCCATGTGCAATTGCTGTGACGCTGCGTGTGCTGTCTCCTTCTTTTGTAGCCGGGCACCTACGTTCAGCAAATGCCACGGACTGTTTGCCATTGCCACGGGCATTGACGACAAAGGCATGTTAAGCGTGCCAACTTTTGCAGGCCATTTCCGCGCCTTGTTCCAACGCCATTGCGGCCTTCAGCTCTCTAACGTTGCAGGAGATGCGGAGAAGACTGCTGCATGATTGGGGAGGGGAGGGTGGGAGGGGCATTACGACAGAGCGGGGGGGGGGGGGGGGGGGGAATGCAAAGACAGCGCCGGCTTTCATTATTTATTTAAAAAAGGCTTCTTGGTTGTAACCGTCACCGTTCATCACGCGTGTGCCAATCGCATTGGCACCAATATGCTCGCTACAGGCAATGGGCATTGTACCTTTGCCCTGCCAAAGTGCCTGCTGTATGCGATGACCTGATTGTCTGCATGTCAGTCCATTACAACATTGCAGCGGGGCGCAGTCCTTTTAAAAAAACTGTCCCCATCTCGCCATCCAAAAGCCTGCACGAATAAAATTCAAGGGAGCAAATCCGAGGTTTGGTCTCATTGGCAAGTGGCCACAATGCCAAGACTCGGCACTAGCCAAAAGCTTAATGCAGTTTATTTTCACAGTCAGTGGTCTGTTTGGTGCTGGCTGTAACCCAGGATATAGCGTGCTGCCAAGTATCCAAACTACCGTAAACCCTGAGCTCCACTCCAAATGTAGCTTGGTCATGGTCAACAAGAGGACCACACACCGCCCGGTTCCTGGACAACACCAGCCCCTCCACCCTCCCCAAACCCCCACAAAGGAGAAAGGCAGCAGGTCACTTACCATGCACCAACCTCTGTTCCTGAACCATGAGAGATCTGTACTCTTCCCATTTCTCCTGCAGTGTTTGCTACAAAACCGAAAACCAGCAATAAGCCTCCGTGAGAAATCATGGGCCCAGTCCCAGCCCAGAATCAGAGGTGACAGAGCCCTAAGGAGATAATGGTTGGTGGGTGGGGGGGGCAGGGGGTGAGAGCTGCTTGAGGAGTTGAAACGACAACTTCCATTCCAGCAGCGCCTCTCGCCGACCCCAGGGCATCCCAAAGCAGTTGGCAGTCAGCGAAATGGCATCGAAAGGTAGTCGGTGTTGTCACGTAGGCAACGCAGTGACCAATGATCACAAACAGCAAGCCCCGACAAACAGCAACGAGCTAACAACCAGAAACAAAAAGAACTGCAGCAGATGCTGGAAGTCAGACCCAGAAACAGAGATTGCTGGAGAGATTCAGCAGGTCTGGCAGCAGCCGTGGAGAGAGAAAGCCGAGTTCATGTTTTGGGTCTAGTGACCCTCCTTCAGAAGCCTGTTCCCGAACTGGAACTGACACGTGAATTCTGATTTCTCTCCAGAGATGCTGCCAGACCTGCTGAGTTTTCATTCCATCGCAATTTCTGTCTGTGGTGTTAATGTTTCCATGTTGTTGGTTAAGGGGCCTGGACATCAGGGGGGATGTCCCTCGCTCGTCGCCAAAGAGTGTGCGTTAATGGGATCCTTTTACCTCTCTCGGAAAGAGTATGCTGGGGCCTCAGTTGAACGCTGTATTTGAAAGGTAGCACTCCCAACAGGAGCTGCCCTCCTTCAGCACTGCACTGGAGTGTCAGCCTGGATGGTCGCTCTCTGGTATCTGGATTAAACTGTCTGATACCGCAAACCCTCAGCCCAGTTGATTAAAGAATTATGTCGTGCACAGAAAGCCCAATGCTGCAGTTATACAAAATCCTGGGTGGACCCCCCACTTGGAAGTACTCTGTGCACCACACACCTTAGGAAGGACAGGTTGGCCTTGGAATAGGTTGACAAGAATAATACCTGGATTTCAGGGGCTAAGTCACGGGGAGAGATTATACAAACGAGGCCTGTTTTTTGGAATTTTGAAGGATAAGGGATGATCTGATTGAAATCTTCAAGACATTGACAGGAAAGATAACCTATTTCCACTGGCTGGGGATTCTAGACCCTGGAGGCACAGTCTGACAATTAGGGCTAGAACGTCCAGCTTAATCATAGAATAGTGTGGAAGTAGGCCATTCAACCCATTAAGTTCACAGTGACCCTCTGAAGAGCAGCCCACCCCCTATCCTATCCATATAACCCTACATTTCCTGCGGTTAATCTACCTAGCCTGTGCATCCCTGGATGCTGTGGGAAGTCTAGTATGGCCAATGCACCAAACTTGCACATCTTTGGAGTGTAGGAGGAAACCCACACAGATACGGTCACCCAAGGCTGGGATCGAACCGGCGTCCCTGGCACTGTGAGGCAGCAGGGCTCACCACTGAGCCACCATGCCATCTAACAACAGCTTCTCGACCTGAACTTTACAGTGCTTGAATCCAGATACCATTCCAGTGATTTTTATTTTTTTAAGGTGTTCACTGTCAAAATGGTGATGCTTCATTGGGGGAAATCTATCTTCAGAGAGCAGATTCCCTCACTAACTTCAGGACTTGCGGTGTGTGAAAAATGCCCTTTAATTTGGCTTCCATGGTCCCCATTAAGTAAATGCTCAGAGGCCCAGAGCAGCCAGATGCCACTCACCTTCAGGTACTGCAGTCTGGTTTCCAACTCTGCTCGCCTGATGGAGGTGCCATACACCGTCTCCAGCCTGTCAGTGGGAATGGACCAGTTAGTTGACTTTTCAAAATGCAAGTTCTCTCCTCACCTCTATTTCCACCGACTCTCTCAATGCTGGCCATGAGCTCACTGGTGTCCTCTACGCATAGCTTCCCAGTTCACTGCCAACTCTGCGCCGTGACCAACCAATGAAGTGGAAACAGCATGTTGAGACATCTCCCTCTGTCCATTGGTTCCCAAGGGGACCCTCTCCCTGCCAACATGGCCTCCAACAATCCTATGAAGGACAGGAAATTTGCCATTTGGCTCCTACCAGTAGCGCCATCGCTACATAAGGTGGTACTGAGGCACAGAGACCGAGTTCATGGTCTGTGTCGACTGATCTGAGCTGGACTGGCGCGAAAGGTTTTGAATGCTCTGGGATGGCAGACAGGAAAGACCAAAAAGAGAGGTTCCAGTACTTCTGTTTTATGTAATTCATTCACAAGATGAGGTCATCACTGGCTGGGCCAACATTTATTGCCCATCCCCAATTGCTCAGGGGACAGAAAAGAGTCAACCACACTGCTGTGGTTCTGGAGTCACATATAGGCCCACACCAGACTGGGTAAGGATGGCAGTTTCATCAGTGAACCAGATGAATTTTTCCAACAGTCGACGATGGTTTCGTCGTCATCATTAGACTCTTAAATTCCAGACACTTTCTTGAATTTCAATTCCACCATCTGCCATGGCAGGATTCAACCCGGGGTTCCCAGAGCATTATCTGGGTCTCTGGACAAACAGTCCAGCGATAACAACACAACACCATCATTCGGAGGGTCAGTGTGGACTTGTTGGGCCGAAGGGAATGAAATGAAATGAAAATGAAGTCTCCCTTTGATCGATTGCGATTTGGTGACATCGCCCCTGTTGGAAAATGCGCACATACCAAAATTTGGTGAGAAACACCAAGCAAAAAAAGCAGTGGCCCAGTGGTAATGTTCCTGAACTAATAATCCAGAATGCCAGGCTGATGTTCTGGGTTCTGTTCCTACTGTGACAGGATAAATGCAACTTTCATTCAAAAAACCAGAAGAGAAAAGGGCGTGAAATGATATCTGTGCAACCATTGCTGCTTGTTGGAAAAGGCAAAAGGGAGGACTGCAGAAGCTAGAAACCAGAGTTTAGATCAGAGTGGTGCTGGAAAAGCGCAGCAGGCCAGGCAGCAGCTGAGGAGCAGGAAAATCGACATTTTGGGCAAAAGCCCTTCCTCAGTGGAACCTCTCTTTTTGGTCTTTCCTGTCTGCCATCCCAGATCATTCAAACCTTTCACACCAGTCCAGTTCGGATCAGTCAACACAGACCATGAACTCGGTCTCTGTGCCTCAGTACCACCTTATGTAGTGATGGCACTACTGGTAGCCCTGATGAAGGGCTTTTGCCCGAAATGTCGATTTTCCTGCTCCTCTGTTTGTTGAAAAAGCCCATCTGGTTCACTCATGCCCTTTAGGGAAGGGAACTGCCATTCTTACCCAGTCTGGGCCTACATGTGACTCCAGACCCACAGCCAATGGGGTTGACTCTTTACTGCCCTCTGGGGAATTAGGAATGGGCAATAACTGCTGACCCAGCCAGCAACGCCCTCATCTTGTGAAGGAATTAAAAACAAACTTGTGTTTAGGCCCATGTATGATAATGATGCCTAAAGGGTTGTCATGGAAACCAGCCTCAGCAAGAATGAGTACATTTAATGAAAGATGGAAGGAAGGAATATAATTTTTCAAAATAAAAACCATCATTTTAATGTTGATTAGGAACAACAGTGTGACTTAGAACCAAATACCAAAACTCCATTTTGGGGCCTGGAGTACTGGCATTTTTCCACACCCATGCGCCATTTTAGAATTTCCACTGGTCTGAAATAATTATTAGCCTGAAGATGAACACATATATTGTGTCACCTTTTCTTCTGTTAGATTACCTCAAAAAATTTCCTGATGATTTGATAAGATCCACAATATCTCGATGGCGGAATCCAGACACAAGTGTCCCGTTGATGCTGGTGATGGTGTCACCTGGAAACAAAGTGCAGCTCCTGTGAGTTCCAACTAAGCATCGTTAAGAAAAAAAAACCCTCGACCTCTTCGGCTGCAAGGGAGATCAGCGAAGCATTTTCTGCCAGGACAGGAAATCTGCACGAGACTTGGAACATATTTCAAAAGGAAGTTGGTTAAATTGGGGTGGGCTAATACTAAACTAATGTAGGACAAAAGGCAGCAGGATTGAGATTGGGTCAACAAGTGGAACTGGCATGTCAGCACTCAAAACAGACAAGGAGGAAAATCCAGAACTCACTCAGATTTACTGGACAGTCAGTGCACAGATACAACAGCCGCCCCCAGCCCTATCCCCATCCCCAGCATTACAGTACAGTCTGTGCACAGACACAACTGACCCCCCAGCCCCAGCATTACAGTACAGTCCGTGTGCAGATACAACAGCCGCCCCCCAACCCCATCCCCAGCATTACAGTACAGTCTGTGCACAGATACAACAACTGACCCCCCATCCCCATCATTTCAGTACAGTCCATGCACAGACGCAACAACTGACCACCCCGTCCCCACCATTACAGTACAGTCCATGTGCAGATTCAACAACTGACCCCCATCCCCATCGTTACAGTACAGTCTGTGCACAGATACAACAACTGACCCCCCATCCCCATCATTACAGTACAGTCTATGTACAGATACAACAACTGACACCCCCCTCACCAGCATTACAGTACAGTCCGTGTGCAGATACAACAACTGACCCCCCATCCCCATCATTACAGTACAGTCCATGTACAGATACAACTGACCCTCCCATCCCCAGCATTACAGTACAGTCTGTGTACAGACACAACTGACCCTCCCATCCCCAGCATTACAGTACAGTCCATGTGTAGATACAACAACTGACCCCCCTGTCCCCAGCATTACAGTACAGTCCATGTGTAGATACAACAACTGACCCCCCTGTCCCCAGCATTACAGTACAGTCCATGTGCAGATACAACTGACCACCATATCCCCAGCATTACAGTACAGTCCATGTACAGACACAACTGACCCTCCCATCCCCAGCATTACAGTACAGTCCGTGTACAGATACAACTGACCCTCCATCCCCAGCATTACAGTACAGTCCGTGTACAGATACAACTGACCCCCCATCCCCAGCATTACAGTACAGTCCGTGTACAGATACAACTGACCATCCCATCCCCAGCATTACAGTACAGTCTGTGCACAGATACAACTGACCCCCCATCCCCATCATTACAGTACAGTCCATGTGCAGATACAACTGACGCTCTATACCCAACATTACAGCACAGTCCATGCACTGACGCAACAACTGACCACCCCATCCTCACCATTACAGTACAGTACGAGTGCAGATACAACAACTGTCCCCCCACCCCGTCCCCAGCATTACAGTACAGTCCGTGTGCAAATATAACAACTGACCACCCCATCCCCAGCATTACAGTACAGTCCGTGTACAGATACAACTGACCCTCCATCCCCAGCATTACAGTACAGTCCGTGTACAGATACAACTGACCCCCCATCCCCAGCATTACAGTACAGTCCGTGTACAGATACAACTGACCATCCCATCCCCAGCATTACAGTACAGTCTGTGCACAGATACAACTGACCCCCCATCCCCATCATTACAGTACAGTCCATGTGCAGATACAACTGACGCTCTATACCCAACATTACAGCACAGTCCATGCACTGACGCAACAACTGACCACCCCATCCTCACCATTACAGTACAGTACGAGTGCAGATACAACAACTGTCCCCCCACCCCGTCCCCAGCATTACAGTACAGTCCGTGTGCAAATATAACAACTGACCACCCCATCCCCAGCATTACAGTACAGTCCGTGTACAGATACAACTGACCCCCCATCCCCATCATTACGCGACAGTCCATGTGCTGGTACAACAACTGACCCCCCATCCCCATCATTACAGTACAGTCCGTGTACAGATACAACTGACCACCCCATCCCCAGCATTACAGTACAGTCCGTGTGCAGATACAACTGACCCCCCATCCCCAGCATTACAGTACAGTCCGTGTGCAGATACAACTGACCCCCCATCCCCAGCATTACAGTACAGTCCGTGTGCAGATACAACTGACCCCCCATCCCCATCATTACGCGACAGTCCATGTGCTGGTACAACAACTGACACCCCCGTCCCCAGCATTACATTACAGTCCGTGTGCAGATACAACAACTGACCCTCCCGTCCCCAGCATTACAATACAGCCCGTGTGCAGATACAACTGACCACCCCATCCCCAGCATTACAGTACAGTCTGTGCACAAATACAACAACTGACCCTCCATCCCCAGCATTACAGTAGTCATGTACAGATACAACAACTGACCCCCCCGTCCCCAGCATTACAATACAGCCCGTGTGCAGATACAACTGACCACCCCATCCCCAGCATTACAGTACAGTCCATGTACAGATACAACTGACCACCCCATCCCCAGCATTACAGTACAGTCCATGTACAGATACAACTGACCACCCCATCCCCAGCATTACAGTACAGTCCGTGTACAGACACAACACCTTTGACATGATCATCAGGATCAACTGGTTGGAAGCTGCTATTCAACATTTCCTACTGAGTGAGATGCTGCACGGCACCAGTTCCCCATTTTCTTCTGTGAGTACCTGGAGTCAGTTTGGAACCTGTCAGCTTACAGCCTCAGTGACAAACTGCCGTCCCAGCAGTCGGTCGCTCATTGCATCAGTCGGTTCTTTCTGAGATGTTTTTTTCATTGCTTGGTTCGTTTCACTTTATTTACCCATCACTCGTAGCCCAGAGGGCAGTAAAGAGTCAAACCCATTGGCTGTGGGTCTGGAGTCACATGTAGGCCCAGACTGGGTAAGGATGGCAGTTTCCTTCCTTAAAGGGCATGAGTGAACCAGATCGGTTTTTCCAACAATCAACATCAGATGCATGGTCATTGTTAGACTCCTCCAGATCCATATCTCCCACGTATTTATTGAATTCAAATAATACTACCAACAAAGGTCCCCAGAACATTATCTAGGTCTCTGGATTACTTATCGATATGATCAAAACCTTTCACAATTGCGAAAGCCTCGACCAGATCCCCCAGTAACCTTCTCCGCTCTGTGACAAATGACCCGTCTCAGTCTATTCCAGTCAATTTCTCGTAGACCCTTCCCTCACGCCTTTCCATCCCATGGAGCCCTCACCTCAGACACTGTGCTCTAGCTGAGGCCGCGCTGGTTTATCACAGGGGGCCCGGTTTCTTGAGTCCCAGCGATGGCTTTCAGAGACCGAGAACATTTCCGTGACTTCAAGGCGTGCGTTCAGGACGGTCTGTGTATAGACACAACAACTGACCCCCATCCCCAGCATTGCAGTACAGTCCGACTGCTCTGATTTAGCCGCCAGGCATCCCCGTCTGGGTAGGTCAGCTTTTGAACTGACGCAGCAATGCATCTGGGAGCCAGCTGATCCAGAGATAGATGTCGCCAAAAGGCAAGGCCGCCATCAACAAGAAAACAATGAGAAATATTTACAGCACAGCTTCCACTCATCGGCTCAGACCGAAGGGGCAAGTTCGGGTCGTAAGTGGAGCGGTTCGTTACCTTGTCTCAGTCCTCCCAGTTCGGCTGGCGTGTTCTCCCGGACCCGACAGACAAACGTACACATTTCCATTGTGTTTTCATCTCGATGATGCAGGCCATATGTCTGCAGAGAGAGCACGGGAGAGAAAAGCAAACATATCGCTGATTAAAAACACAGGGAGGCAGCAGATGAACCAAACCAAAAGAGCTAATGGTGTGAGCGGGCTTTGGAATCAGTTACAACAGGGGACGGAGGCTCATACCTGAATTTCAAATCCAAAGGCTTCACCATCTTGTTTCTCCAAGGTAACAATCCTCCTAAAGAGAAGACAGCAGAAAATACTTGCCATTAACTAAGGATGGGTTTCCTCTTTTTCCCCTCTCCACCCCTCCTGGTGGTCAGACACAAAGAAAGCCTTCGCAAGGCCTTCGGCAAGATTCTCCATGGTAGACTGGTCAGTAAGGTTCAATCACTTGGGATCCAGAGGGAGCTACCAAGTAGGAGACAGAGGGTGGTGGCGAAGGGTTGTTGCTCAGACTGGAGGCCTGTGACCAGCGGTGTGCGACAAGAATCAGTGCTGGGCCCACCGTAGTTTGTCATTTATATAAACAACTTGGATGAGAAGATGGGAGGCACTGGTTAGTACGTTTGTGGATGACACCAAAGCTGGAGGTGTCGTGGACAGAGAAGAAGGTTAGCTTAGATTACAACGGATCCTTGATCACCTGGGTCACTGGGCTGAGGAGTGGCAGATGGAGTTTAATTGAAGGAAATGCGATGGGTTACATTTTGGTAAGACAAACCAGGGCAGGATTTACACAGTTAATGGTCAGGCCTTGCAGAACAGAGAGACCTAGGGGTTCAGGTACATATTTCTTGAAGGCAGCGACAAAGAGAGACAGGGCAGTGAAGAAAGCATTTGGCAGACTTGCCTTCATTGGTCAGAACACTGAGTGCAGGAGTTGGGATGTCATGTTGCAGTTGTACAGGACATTGGTGATGTCACATTTGGAGTACTGCATACAATTTCGATTACCCTGCTGCAGGAAGGATGTTATTAAACTGGAAAGGATGCAAGAAAGATTTACAAGGATGTTGCCAGGGTTGGAGGGTTTGAGTTATAGGGAGAGGCTGAACAGGCTGGGGCTGTTTTCCCTGGAGCGTCGAAGGCTGAGGGGTGACCTTATAGAGGTTTATAAAATTATGAGGGGCATGGATAGGGTAAACAGGCAAGGTGTTTTTCTCAGGGTGGGGGGAGCCCGTGGGCGGCACGGTGGCACAGTGGTTAGCACTGCTGCCTCACAGCACCTGAGACCCGGGTTCAATTCCCGACTCAGGTGACTGACTGTGTGGAGTTTGCACGTTCTCCCCGTGTCTGCGTGGGTTTCCTCCGGGTGCTCCGGTTTCCTCCCACAGTCCAAAGATGTGCGGGTCAGGTGAATTGGCCATGCTAAATTGCCCGTAGTGTTAGGTAAGGGGTAAATGTAGGGGTATGGGTGGGTTTCGCTTCGGCGGGTCGGTGTGGACTTGTTGGGCCGAAGGGCGTGTTTCCACACTGTAAGTCTAAGTCTAAGTCTAAAACTAGAGGGCATAGGTTTAAGGTGAGAGGGGAAAGAGTTAAAAGGGACCTAAGGGGCAACTTTTTCACGCAGAGGGTGGTGCGTGTGTGGAATGAGCTGCCAGAGGAAGTGGTGGAGACTGGTACAATTACAACATTTAAAAGGCATCTGGATGGGTATGAGAATAGGAAGGGTTTGGAGGGATATGGGCCAAGTGCTGGCAAATGGGACTAGATTAGAATGTCTGGTTGGCATGGACAAGGTGGGCCGACCAGACATCTCAATCCGACACAATCTCATTTGCCAGCGTTTGGCCCACATCCCTTATAACCCTTCTATTCGCGCTTCCATGCTGTATGACTCTATAACTCTCTGCCCCCCAGGTTGGGAACACTGAGGCCAATTGCGCTGTCCCCCTCCCTCCCTTCAGCTTCCTGCTCCCCGCCAAACCCAAACGGTCAAAGCCCTACACAGCAGCTCACAAATACCGAAAGGCACTACGCACCTCTCATGTTCAGGAGAGTCCGTCAGCGTTTTCCATTTCATCAACGACCTCTGCAATAAAAGGACAAGCAATTCGGATTTCAAAAGAAAAGTCGGATCAGAAAAGTCGCTAGGCGCTCTTTTGACCCCGTGAATGGGTGTCTCCAATCAAGGTCATGCGCGTGACCAAAAGGTTGTGCTACAAGATCTACAACAGAGGAGCTGCTCATTTCAAAATGGAAGGCTCGTTTTCAGACGTTTCGTCACCATACTAGGTCACATCTTCAGTGGGCCTCTGGACAAAGCTTCATTCGGAGGCCCACTGAAGATGTGACCGCGTATGGTGACAAAACGTCTGAAAATGAGCCTTCCCGCTCAGCGAGCACACCTACATCCAGAACCTCAACCTGAGCTACAAATCTTCTTAAAACTCGCTAACTCATTTAAAACGTTCGAGTGAACTGCAACACTATGGAGTTCAAATTCCCATCGCATCCAAACTGGTGGGTTTTTTTTAATTCATGGGATAAGTTTGTCACTATCATTGCCCATCTCTTCCGGCCTGGAGGACAGTTGAGAGTCAGTCACATCACTGTGGGTCTGGAGCCGCATCTAGGCCAGACCCAGCAAGGATGGTAGCTTTCAATTTGTGAACTAGATGGGGTTTTGCAACAAATCAACAGTGGTTACGTGATAGCCATTAGGGCTAGCTTTTCAACTCGCGACCTTCTTTTATATATAAAAAAACAAATTGAATTCAAAAGTCACCATCGACTGTGGTGCAATTTTCTGGTCAGCCTCCAGGTTCGGGGGAACTAGCTGCCTGGCGATGGCCAGCTCTCCAGACAGGCTCGGATGCCTTCCCTGACTGGCCAGGCTTCAGCTGTAACCCCCAGGCCGCCCTGTCACTCCGGCAACAGTGTGGGTCCGTGACCCCAGTTGTCCCTGGCAATGGGCATTCAAATCCCACAAGGAAAACTTTGCTCCTTTGTTCCCCAGCTGAGCATATCCTGGCGCTAATGCACCAATACATATGCAAATACTCATAGAAAAAGGCAAAGGAAATGGAGAAATGTTATTTTCAGGCACCCCTCTGAGTTTTGAGTGGCACAGTGGCTCAGTGGTTAACGCTGCTGCCTCACAGTGCCAGGGGCCCGGGTTCGATTCCAGCCTCGTGCGACTGTCTGTGTGGAGTTTGCACATTCTCCCCATGTCTGTGTAGGTTTGCTCCGGTTTCCTCCCACAGTCCAAAGAACTGTGGGTCAGGTGAATTGGCCATGCTAAATTACCCATAGTGTTAGGTGCATTAGTCAGAGGGAAATGGGTCTGGGTGGGTTACTCTTCGGAGGGTCGGGCCAAAGGGCCTGTTTCCACACTGTAGGGAATCTAACCTTTTCTCCAGATGGAATCAGCACAAACTTAAATCATCGTAGTCCTGCTCTCTCATTAGAGAGGCGACTAATGGTGGTTCAACCCAAGGATCCCCACACCTCAGGCGAGGGGAGAGTCCTTCAGCCGGTGTGGGAATTGAACCCATGCTGTTGGCATCACTCTGAATTGCAAACCAACAATCCAGTCAACTGACCCTCAGCAACTGGGTAATCAAGGGGATGAACTGTCGACTCCTGGAGCTTCCTGAGGGAGGGGTCAGTGACCCTACATGGGGTTAATACATCAAAAGACAAAGCCAAAGGTCTAAGGCTCTGATATCAGCCCTTATCTTTGCACAGGAAATTCCTTAGCTCCTTTGTCAGTGCAATGTGCTTCCTGGCCATCCATGTCTTGGCTCTGACACTGAATTCTGACTGAAGGGATACAACGTGCAGTCATACCAGGAGGTCAGCTCGGTTTTCAAGGAATGGGATTGCAGTGTTCATCTTAGACAGAAATGTATAGATGGAAATCTATTGTCACTCGAATTTGTGACGATACAATAAAATCTATATAAATTGCCGCGAAACAGCACCGCTTAATTACATAAATTTCAAATTAAAAAAAAGACAAATATCTTTTTTTGTTCATTTCACGACCTCTTGACTTCACGAGGGCCAGGTTGGAGGGTATCCTGTGGCCTGGTGAAACTGCCAAGGAAGGCGGGCCTGGTGAAACTACCGAGGACCTGGGCTGACTCTTGACTGAGGCAGTGAGTGAGCGGGTTGCTCTCAGGATGGTGTCCGGGCTCGGAATTAGCCCAGCCTGGGTCTCAAGCTCGAGCATCTCCCTCCTGCTGAAGGGCTGGGCGGGAGAATGTCAGGCCGAGGTGGGCTTTGAGGAGTCCCTATTCAAAACATCCTCTTTTTCTATTTCATTTGATTCATTATTGCCACATGTGCCGAGATACAGTGAAAAGTATTGGTTTGTGTGCTATCCAGACTAACCATTCCTTACATCAGTCCATGAGGGTAATAGAACAGAATGCGGAATACAGTGTTACAGCTACAGAGAAGGGGCAGAGAAAGGTCAACTCTAATACAGGAGAGGGCCATTCATTATTCTGATAACAGCGGGGAAGAAGCTGTTCTTGAATCTGTTGGTACATGTTTTCAAACCTTGGCACCTTCTGCCTGATGGAAGACGGGGGGAAAGAGAGAGTACCCGGGGTGGGAGGGGTCTTTGATGATGTTGGCTGCCTTCCCGAGGCGGTGGGAAGTGTAGACGGAGTCAATGGATGGAAGGTTGGGTCGTGTGAGGGACTGGGCTGTGTTCACAACTCTCTGTAGTTTTTTACGGTCCTGGGCAGAGCAGTCGCCGTACCGAGTGCATCTGTAAACATTGGTCAGTCATTGCGGACGTGTCAAATTTCCTTCACCTCCTGAAGACGTAGAGGTGCTGGGTGTGCTTCCTTCACCGTCATGTCAACGTAGAAAGACCAGAATAGACCATTGGTGATAGTTATTCCTAGGAACTCGAAGCTGTTGACCTGCCAATCATTATCCAGAGTTTCTACGTTAGAGGTTGGTCAGCTAAGAGAGGGCAGCTGGCACCTGTGGCATCTAACTGTTGCCTGGCATCAAACTCTGCAGATGAGTCATCTCAGACTTGAAACATTGACTCTGTCTGTCTCCACAGATACTAGAGTTTTGCAGTGCGTGCCTTGGATCTCCAGCACCCACAGTATTTTGCTTTTATGATAGTGATTATGTTATTGGACCAATAATCCAGAGGCCTGGACAAAAGATATGACAGCATGAGTTCAAATCCCACCATGACGACTGAAGAATTTAAATCCAATGAATCAAATAAATCAGGGATAATTTTGTGATAGAGTGGAAAACTCTATCCTGAAGAAGGGCTTATGCCCGAAACATCGAATCTCCTGTTCCTTGGATGCTGCCTGACCTGCTGCGCTCTTCCAGCAACACATTTTCAGTGGAAAACTCTTAGTCAAGTGCTGCTTTCAAACATGCATGCTTAGTTCTGCACCCGACATTTAACAAGCTAAAATAAAATTCAAGACTTGAACGCAAAGTCTATTTGACCGTCTGCTCAACAGACCGTGGGCAATGCTTTTTTTTCCCCTTGGCTGGCACAACATGGCACAGAGCCAACATTGTTTGTGCCCCAGAAAGTGTGTCGGTATCTTTCCCCAAGTTGGCACGCATTGAGGTCAGAGGGCACAGTCACTCAGTCGGCGCCCGGTATGAGGGCATTTCACATCAAAGTTCCCTGTTTCAGTGAGCCAGGACACTGCAAGGCCGTCGATGTTTGACACCTAGAACAGCAGTGGGGGTTCGTTGCTGTGTCAGTGAGGGATTAGCAGAGTGCTGTTTATCCAAGCTGGGACTGTGGGTGGGTACCAACAGCTGGGCAAACATGAATGTCACACCTGTACAAACACGTCAAGCCAGTTTAACAGCCTTCCCCCAATGGAGGCTTCACTAAAGTAGACAACAAAGAGAAGAGGATTCTTCAAAGATGGAGAACACCCAAAAGCCAAACCCGCCCCCCCCCAGTACAATGTGTATGGGGGCCCATTTACCACTCAAACTGGCAGAAGCCACTCTGTTGTCTAAGGCACCAGACTATCCCAACACCAGAGTTAATCCTCACTGAGGTATTTTCTTCCCAGGATGACAGTTCCTGGCTAGGCCTGCATTTATTGTCCAGAGGGCAGTTAAAAGTCCAACCACATTGTTGTGGGTCTGGAGTCACGTGTAGGCCAGCCCTCCTTCTCTGAGGGACATTAGTGATGGGATTTTCTGACAGTGGTAATCAGACTCATTTCCAGATTTCTTATTGGATTCTGCTGTGATGAGATTTGAACCCACGTTCCCCAGAACATTAGCTGGGTTTCTGGATTGCTTTGGGTGGCATGGTGGCTCAGTGGTTAGCAACGCTGCCTCACAGCACCAGGGACCCGGGTTCGATTCCAGCCTCGGGTGACTGTCTGTGTGGAGTTTGCACATTCTCCCCGTGTCTGCGATTTCCTCCCATAGTCCAAAGATGTGCAGGTCAGGTGAATTGGCCATGCTAAAAATTGCCCGTAGTGTTAGGTGCATTAGTCAAAGGGAAATGGGTCTGGGTGGGTTACTCTTCAGAGGGTGGGTATGGACTTGTTGGGCTGGGGCTTGTTTCCACACTGTAGGAATCTAATCTAATAGCCTAGTAATAATACCACGAGACCATCACCTCTTCTTAACTTGCTGCTTTGTCCCTAGGGGTGTGACTGATTGCAGTGCTCCCTAATGCAGTCCCCGTTGAGAATTGTTAACTCTGTGCAGACAGGCCTGGCTGCCACATGATTGTACCCAGCAGCACAGAGTTCCTAAAGAGGGAAAGGAAATGCTTGCTTTAATTCAGCACAGATCTTTCAGCTATCCACGCAATCCCATATGCTGTTTATTCCAGTCACAGCATCCCAACGAGATGGCTAAGAGCTTAGCGTGAGGAGAAAAAACAAGCAACAGGTCCGTCAACATGGCCCAGGCATCTGACCAACTCCCGCAGTCTTGAGTCAGGCCTCAGGCCAGAGGCTGAGGGAATTGCTGATGTTTGGCCTGGTGCTTCAACATGCTGATTTGGATCCTTCGATCAGAGTCCCAATCTCAGTGGGAGCTTTGCGCCCACTGTCCTGTAACCGTCCTATTTTGTTCCTATTTCCTTGAGTTTAGCCCCCTCCGCACTGGGCTAATTCACAGGGAGCCCCACCCTGACGTTTTCAAAAAGGACGCCAGAGCTCTGAAAGCCAACATCCCAAATCTTGTCTTGATGCCATCTTGCATTTCTACGACATCGTCACATGTTCCAAGGTGTCCCACGGGTGTGGAAACAAAACGAAAAAAAAAGGACACCAAAATGCTCATGCCAACGTAAGGACCAGGGACCCACGCTTTTAAGGAGCACCTTAACCGAGGAAAGGTGAGGCAGAAAGGTTAAGCGAAGCAACTCCAGAGCCTGGGGCCTAGGTGGCTGAGGGTACAGCCCAACAGATTAAAATCAGGGCTGAACTTTGAGGAAAGCTGAAATCTCAGAGGGTTGTGGGATGGAGCAGATTACAGAGCCTGTGGGAGGGCTTTGAAAACAAAGTTGAGAACATTTTTCGACTGTACCTGTATGAAATCGTTCTTTCCACTAGTTTTAACAGTTCTGCATGATAAAAGGAATGTCAGAAGGTGTTGGATACCTGTGCAGAAATGGCACTGAGTGGTTTCAATGCCACAGTCTTTGCCCTACAATAATACTGACAGCATTTTACAGAGATATGTGTGTGAGTCTAGTTTCTATCTTTCGCTGTATTTTGACTCTGATGTCGGCACTGCTCTGTAGTGACATGGCTTGCAGCATTGCTAACATAGCTACCTTCTCGACTGGTCATCCAAAAGCTGTTGTACGCCAGGTGAATTGCTACTCAGGCCAATCAAAATGTGTCGAGTCCATAGTGAGAGTTTGCTGGGCTGTCCACATCAAGGGACAGGCAGAACTTGGTGCATATAGCTCACAGACACCAGAGTCTTCAGACTCATAGGATCGTACAGGACAGAAAAGGCCCTTCAGCCCATTGAGTCTGTCCTGCCAAAATGGAAAGGTCAATGAGAGTGCAAATGGCATGAAATCCAATGGTGATACCCCCTCTCTGCATTGCCAAGCTACGGGCGGCACGGTGGCGCAGTGGTTAGCACTGCTGCCTCACAGCGCCAGAGACCCTGGTTCAATTCCTGACTCAGGCGACTGACTGTGTGGAGTTTGCACGTTCTCCCCGTGTCTGCGTGGATTTCCTCCGGGTGCTCCGGTTTCCTCCCACAATCCAAAGATGTGCAGGTCAGGTGAATTGGCCATGCTAAATTGCCCGTAGTGTTAGGTAAGGGGTAAATGTAGGGGTATGGGTGGGTGGCGGTTCGGTGTGGACTTGTTGGGCTGAAGGGCCTGTTTCCACACTGTAAGTAATCTAATCTAAAAAAAAATCTACACACCAGGAAGCTGAGAGCTTTGGCAGGACACCACACTGAGTGAGATGTAGTCGCAGCCAGGGGTGGTACAATGTGCCCCAGTGCCCCTAAGGGTGGCATGGTCACCAGCTAATGACCTTGACCAACCAAACAACTGCAGGTACACCCCATATTAGATAATCACAGCTGTGAGTCAATGCCCTACAGTCATCCCCACTCACCCACGGCAAAGCTGGCTGAAGGGAAAACAACAGCCCATTTACCCGGTAAACAGGCTATAGCCAGTGCTGTGCCAAACAGCAAAGTCAGCATACCCCCTCTTGAGAGAGACAACTGGTGGGGATTTCACCCAAGGGTCACTACACCTCAGACAAGGAGAGGAGTTTGAGAAGAAGAGTCTTCCATGATAACCTCAGTCAGGTGCAAGAATTGAACCCATCACTGCTGGCATCATTCTATAGCGCAAACCAGCTATCCAGCCAACTGAGTGAACCAACATGGAGAGTGCACATTCTCCCCGTGTCTGCGTGGGTTTCCTCTGGGTGCTCCAGTCTCCTCCCACAGTCCAAAGATGTGTAATTTAGGGTGGTTTGGCCATGCTAAATTGCCCCAAAGTGTCCGGGGATGTGCAGGTGAGATGGATTAGCCATGGGAAATGCAGGGATATGATGGCTCTTGGTGGGGGATGCTGTTCAGAGGCCAGTGTATACTCAATGGGCTGAATGGCCTGCTTCCACTCTGTAGGGATTCTATAACTCCCACTCCATGCCAAAAGCATTCTGAAACTGACTGCATTCTGCACGTCAACTGAAATGAACAAATGCTTTAAAATGTGTAATTAAAATAGATTCGGTCACAAACAGTGATTGAGTATATTGGGATTAAAAGGTACCACCCATTCCGGAGTTATCCTTATAGTCTAAACAATGGAAGGTTAACTGTCTGGTTCTCAATATAAGCAGGTAGCAAGGTACTAATAAACAGAGGGCCCTTTCTTGGCTTGGCTAAGACAATGGAAATGATCCAATTCCATCCCTCAGAGATTGAAGTCCTCTTCTGCAAGCCTTTCTGAAGATACAGCATTCATGCCCCAATAAAGCCCCTCAAGGCTGGCACAGTCACGTTCGCTCAGATATTATAGGAGAGTAGCCAACAGGAAGGCTAATTCCAAATCCCTCTGCCAGTACCATTCCGCGGCATAAACACTGCACCTCCCCCCACCCCACCCCCAAAGGCAAGACCCACAAAAATGCTCAATGCCAATTGTGCCCATGAGAATTTCTATGCCACCTTCTAGTTGTAAAACATTCCGACGGGCTTGGCAGGCAAAAACCGAGGATAGTGGAACAAATGACCAAGCAACGGGTCAAGCAGGTAGGGGAACATCCTCAGAGGAGGAGGGGGGGCAGGAGAGGCTTAGGGAGCGGATGCCCTAGGCAGCTAAAAGCATGGCTACCAATGGCAGAGCGATCAAAACAAGGGGCGATGAGAGGCTGGAATTAGAGGAGATTGGCGGAGTGTTGAGAGGCTGGAGGAGGTTTGGGAGTTAAGGAAGGGTGTAGCCTTGGAGGGGTCTGAACAGAGGGAAGATGAGAATATGAAAATGGAGATGTTGCCAATGTAGATCAGAGAGCACAGAGCGAAAAGAACTTAAAGTAAGTCCAGACTCAAGTGCTATGTTGTCAGACTGTGGTATTGCATTTTAGTGAAGTGAACAAGGGCAGAACTTAAACAGTTAGTGATAGGGCCCTGGATAGAACATAGAACAGTACAGCGCAGAACAGGCCCTTCGGCCCTCAATGTTGCGCCGACCTGTGAACTATTCTCAGATTGCCCCCCTACACTATCCCATCATCATCCATGCGCTTATCTAAGGATTGTTTAAATCTCCCTAATGTGGCTGAGTTAACTACATTGGCAGGTAGGGCATTCCTCACCCTTACCACTCTCTGAGTAAAGAACCTGCCTCTGACATCTGTCTTAAATCTATCACCCCTCAATCTGTAGTTACGCCCCCTTGTACACACTGACGTCATCATCCTAGGAAAAAGCCTTTCGCTGTCTACCCTATCTAATCCTCTGACCATCTTGTATGTCTCTATCAAATCCCCCCTTAACCTTCTTCTTTCCAATGAGAACAGACCCAAGTCTCTCAGCCTTTCCTCATAAGACCTTCCCTCCAGACCAGGCAACATCCTGGTAAATCTCCTCTGCACCTTTTCCAATGCTTCCACATCCTTCCTGAAATACGGCAACCAGAACTAGACACAATATTCCAAGTGTGGCCGCACCAGCGTTTATATAGTTGCAGCATGATATTGTGTTTCCGGAACTCAATCCCTCTACCAATGAAACCTAACACACCGTATGCCTTCTGAACAGCACTATCCACCTGGGTGGCAACTTTCAGGGATCTAATATACATGGACTCCAAGATCCCTCTGCACATCCACACTACCAAGAATCTTTCCACTGACCCAGTACTCTGCCTTCCTGTTATTCTTCCCAAAGTGCATCACCTCACATTTAGTAGCGTTGTCAAACAGAGAGTCCTCGGGGGTTCAGGTACATAGCTCCTTGAAAGTGGTATCACATGTAGACAGGGTGATACAGAAGACATTTAGCATGCTTGCCTTCATTGGTCAGACCATTGACTACAGGAGTTGGGACATTATGTTGAGGTTGTACAGGACATTAGTGAGGCCCTTTCTGCAGTACTGTCTGCAGTTCGGTCACCCTGTTATACGAGGGATATCATTAACTTGGAGAGAGTGCAGCAAAGATTAACCAAGATGTTACCGAGATAGGAGGGCCTGAGTTATAAGGAGAGGCTGATGAGGCAGGGACTTGTTTCACTGGACCCTAGGAGGTCGAGGGGTGACCTTACAGAGATTTATAAAATCATGAGGGGTATAGATTGGGTAAAATAGCCAAGGTCTTTTTCCTGGGGTGGGGGAGTTCAAAACTCGAGGGTATAGGTTTAAGGTGAGAGGGGAAAGATTTAAAAGGAACTTGAGGGGGATCTTTTTCACGCAAGAGAGAGCGATGCGTGTGTGGAATGAACAAAGTGGTCGATGTGGATACAGTCACAACATTTAAAAGTCACTTGGGCAGGTGCGTGGATAGGAAAGGTTTAGAGGGATATGGGCCAAATGTAGGCAAGTGGAACCAATTTAATTTGGGAGACTTGGGGGGAAAATGGACAAGATGGGCCGAAGGGTCACCACAGCACAAGCTAGTGTCACTGGTACTTGACAACAAGAGGGAACTCTGAACTTGCTCTTCTAGACAGCAATCATTTGAGAGACACAAGAGGCTCCTTTTCCTTGTGAACGGTTGGGATAAAGCAACGGGATCCCCATACTGGGGAAGGTCAGGAAATTAAAACCCCGTAGCTCAGTGTGAGCCAGTGGCCCCAGCCTTAAAGGGATGGGTAAGGGTCTTTAAGTTTGATTGGAGATTGCAGACACACTCGGCAGTGCCGTTGCCCTGCTGAATGTGATTGCTGATTGGGCAGGAGCGAGGGGAAGATTTATAATATCTTACAAGTTGTCGTTTCTGGTTTCCATTAAGTTTTGTTTTCGCTGGCACCAGTTTGGAAACGGCACATGAAAGCACTTTCCCCTCTTGAGAAAGCAACTGAGAGTCAATGCAATTTCCTCAAGCTTTGTTATCCAGACAAAACTGCGCCCCCCCCCCCCCCAACCCCCCCTCAACCCACGCACCTCCCCCAGCTATGTCATCCCACCCACACCCTTCTGGTTAGCTTGACCGAATGCATTTCCTTTCTGATCTCTATCACGGTTAGGTCTGTCTGCATACCCTTACTCCCCAAACACTGCTAACCATTACAGGGCGACTTTCCATGTCTTGCACGCTTACAGCTGGTCTAGTTGACTGTTGAAATCATTAGGGAGCAGTTTTGGCTTTTTAGGTTCCACTTTGTAGCAAACAAGAAAACCTTGATTCATATCACATGAAAGCAAAAGAGAGGAAAAAAATAATAAATATGTAGCCTTTCCCAAGTGTGCGTGTTGCTGTTGATTCTACTGCAGTATGGGAGTGGTTGTATGGGAGCAGGGTTTTAATGGTCTCGCTAGGGCAGTGCCCTCCAATGGTAGAATATGCCACTGAGCTGAATCCCAGTTCTGTGGGTAGATGGCTGGGTCAGGAGTGTACCTTTTCGATTAGACTACTTACAGTGTGGCCCAACAAGTCCACACCGACCCGCCGAAGCGCAACCCACCCATTCCCCAGCATATACCCTTTACCTAACACTACGGGCAATTTAACATGGCCAATACACCTGACCCGCACATGTTTGGACTGTGGGAGCACCCGGAGGAAACCCACGCAGACACGGGGTGAACGTGCAAACTTCACACAGTCAGTCGCCTGAGGCGGGAATTGAACCCGGGTCTCTGGCGCTGCGAGGCAGCAGTGCTAACCACTGTGCCACTGTGCCGCCCACACGGCGGCAACACTGGGCAACACGGTGGATCAGTGGCTAGCACTGCTGCCTCACAGCACTAGGGACCTGGGTTCGATTCCCACCTCAGGCGACCGTCTGTGTGGGTTTTCTCCAGGTGGTCCGGTTTCTTCCCACAATCCAAAGATATGCCGGTTAGATGGTCCTGCTAAATTGCCCATAAGTGTTCAGGGAGATGCAAGCTAGGATCGGTCTGTGAGGAGTGTAAGGTGATAAGGTCAGGAACGGTGGGTATGGGTAGGATCAAATGGTCTGCTCCTACACTTTAGGGATTCTTTGACATCAGCATCGAATAGACGGGGAGGTGGGAATTGTAGGGAGCTTCTATCAGTTGGCACTGAGCTAGTCAATTAAGGTTGGCACGTGGGCTCAAACAAAAGGGTCAATGGAGAGCCTCAAAGCTTGGAGGTTCCCAAAGGCCAACTGACCTTTAACTCACGTCAACTGACCCGCCCGCCACCAGGTTAATGGCTCAGGGGCAAGATGGACCTGGCAAACCGGTAGGAATTCACAGGCCAGGCTGCCTCTGCGCCAGGCCCAAACCCAGCCCCTGGTCTCGGCAAAGCAGCGTGGGTCAGTTCGGGAACTCAAACCAAATTCAAGATGGCAACAAAAAGAGAAAATGTTTTTAAATCATGTTCTTTGCAAAACTGACAGCAACTCTGAGTCAGTCGTGTGTCACAAACTGCCGAACGTGATATAGGGTCCAGTCACCATTCAGAACCCTGAGCACTTGGTTTTCAACTGAATGTTGCTTCTATTGTACAACATATAGAGATGCAAAGGCCATTTCAATTCTTCGATGCATTTACCAACATAGAGCCCTCTGCAGTTCAAGGGATCAGTGCACTCTCAGACATGAAGCTGCAAAATCCGATGCAAAGCAAACCCCCCCCCCCTCTACTTTACTCCAAAAACAGGTCTGAGCCCAAACCCCAAAGGCCGCTGCCAGTGCAGCGTTTGCCATTTCCACCCAACCTCCTTGGCATCTTTGCCCAGAATTGCCAGCTTTGTCGGGGAAAAGGGAAGCTATGGCTGTCTTGGAGACTGACTGCCCAGGTTTGCTTCAGGTTGGCTTTCATGCCCATCAAGAGGAGCTGAATCCTCACCCAGATGCCAGGGATTGTGTGTGCGCCAGCTCACTGCACTTGCTTTCACGGGATCCAAAAGGGTGAAGGTGGCATCACTGGAGAATGAATGGGAAGGTTACCCATGGTACTCCAAACAGAGACTAAGGACATTTTACCTGTGTGCTTGTGTGATTTAATTTACCATTCCGAGCAACAGACATTCATGTGTAGGAGAAAGTGAGGTCTGCAGATGCTGGAGATCAGAGCTGAAAATGTGTTGCTGGAAAAGCGCAGCAGGTCAGGCAGCATCCAAGGAGCAGGAGATTCGACATTTCGGGCATAAGCCCTCCTTCCTGAAGAAGGGCTCATGCCCGAAATGTCGATTCTCCTGCTCTTCAGATATTCATGTGTACCCAGCATGTACATCCCATATCTAGCCCATAAGTGATGGTGTTTTCAGAGAATCTACAGCTCCATTGCATTTGAAACATTGAACCAAGTCATGCACATCACTCAGTGTTTAAGACATTACATTTTCTATGCTGCCTTGCGTGCTTGAAGTTGCTGTTCAACTGCAACGTTACTTTATCCTCCCAACTGTCACCCCTCACTGACTTGGCAATGGAAAATATTAATCCACTTGTTGATGAGGAAGCGGCCTGAACTCAGTGGCTAAACGGACAGCACAAGCATTTCTCATTTTCTAAGCCCACAAATCCCCAGGTTAGGTCTTAAATGAGGAATTGAAATTGCTTAATTATGAAGCAGAATATGACCTGCTTGGCTGACGTTTTCTTAGTTTTGATTTTACTCAGGCCAGCATTGATCACCCAAGCTACCCCTGAGGCAATCCTATGGCCAATTCAGAGTCAGCCTCATTGGCCGTGGGGTCTGGAGTCACATGGAGGCCAGACCAGGTAAAAGCTGCAGATTTCCTTCTCTGAAGATGTCCCTCCCAGCTTGTACGGTCTCCAACACTAATACTATTTTTTTTTAAAATCACAGATCTATTTAATTAATTGAATTTAGATCCCATCGATGCCTTGGTGGGATTTGAACTCTGGTCTATGGCTCATTAGCAGAGGCCTCTGGTACCCTCATCAACAGTTGAACCCCTTCAACATTTCGCTCCTCATCATTGATCACAGGGAGAAGTCAATTCCAGTTCCTCCATCAAACTTCAGGTGGACATGGCCCACAGACCCTTACTGAAACTTAAAAAGGAAGTCTTGCCAACCAGAGATCTCAGCTGTTGAAAGGGCCTGCTCCAAAGATAAAATGGCGGATAGACACTGCAGCTTTCATACTTTACTGGAACAAAGCTTGCTGTGCCCAATGTGAATGACCATCTAAAATCAACATCCCCTCCCTCCCCCACTGACGCTCAGTAACAGCAGTGTGTACCATCCCCTCCCTCCCCCCACCGACGCTCAGTAACAGCAGTGTGTACCATCTACAAGGTGCACTGCAGGAATTCACCAAAGATCCTCAGACAGCACCTTCCAAACCCACAGCCACTTCCATCTAGAAGGACAAGGGCAGCAGATACATGGGAACACCACCCCCCCTGCAAGTTCCCCTCCAAGCCCCTCACCACCCTGACTTGGAAATATATCACTGTTCCTTCAGTATCACTGGGACAAAATCCTGGAATTCCCTCCCTCAGGGCATTGTGGGTCAACCCACAGCACATGGACTGCAGCGGTTCAAGATGGCAGCTCACCCCTACCTTCTCAAGGGGGGCAACTAGGGACGGGGTAATAAATACTGGGCCCAGCCAGTGGCACCCCACATCCTGAGAAACTTTCTTTTTAAGAATTGCAATGTTGCTGAGAGTCTTTTGGCCACAATAATTTAAGAACAGCGATAAACGAATCATTTCAAACAGATTTAGTCAGAGGATATGGATTGGCACAGGCTTAGAGTGCGAAAGGGCCCGTCCCTGTGCTGTAATGTTCTTTGTTAACATTGATTGGAAGGTCTGTCTAGAGGTCAGGTGACAGCCAAGTGGCATTATTGCCAGATTATTCACCTGGGGACCCAGGTTCAAATCACCCATGGCAGATGGCGGAATTCAAATTATGTATTTTTTTCAGATCTGGAATTAAGACTTTAATGATGACCAGGAACGGATTGTCGGGGGGGAGGGGAACCCATTCAGGAATGTCCTTTAGGGAGGGAAATCTGCCCTCCTTACCTGGTCTGGGCCTACATGTGACTCCAGACCCACAGCCAATGGGGTTGACTCCGAACTGCCCTCTGGGTAATTAGGGATGGGCAATAAATGGTGGCCTAAGCCAGCAATGCCCACAGCTCGGGAATGAATGATTTTTTTAAAAAATACCGGCTAAAAGCTCTTTAAGACGCTGACCCTTTAACAGAATGCACTCGCATTAACTTATTCACAAACATTTTGTTCTCTCTTAGGTGCTGTCAGGATCGAAAGCTACTTTCACAAATGTTTCAGTGCATCATGTCATGGTTGATGGGTCATAAATCTGCATCTGCGATTCCCCACACAGTAAACCCCTGGGTTTCTCTACACAGGAGTCCTCCCCCTTTCTCTTGGGGATCTGGGGTGGAGGGTGCTGCACACAACAGTCCCCTGCATCCGCATATTGCTGTGGTTCACGGACTCCCAGCCCAACCGCCAAGGGGTTGGGTTGGGAGTCCGTGAACCACAGCACGGACCATGTGTATATTGGGTGTGGGCGTTTGCACTCCCTCTTCGATTTTCTAAAAAAACCTCCTCCTCTGCTTCTGGTTGCACTTCAGCCCCACGTTCCTGATCTTCGGGCACCCGGTGCAGAGGAGGGAGGGCAGATCTGAAGACCTCCTCGTGGGCCTGCTCCTGGGCCTGGCCAAACTGGCCATAAACAGGTCCAGGCAGTGGGCCGTGGAGGGGGTCGTTAGGGCCGACTGCTTGCCCCTCTTCCGCGGTTACGTTAGGGCCCGGGTGTCCTTGGAGAAGGAGCACGCGGTGTCCACCAACAGCCTGGAGTTGTTCAGGGAGAGGTGGGCGCCGCAGGGAGTGGAGTGCATCATTTCCCCCTCCAACTCTATTTTGATTTAGTCCCTGCCCTCCCCTTCACTGTTTGATCACACAGCATTGCCCTTTGATGTGAAGGGCACTGCTTGTCACTGGCCACTCGGGTGTTTCATTTCTTCCTGGTGGTGGGAATTAAATAAAGGTTTGTCCACCTGGTGTCTTTCCCTGTGTCTCACACCCGCACACACACACAACATGGGGGCTGGGGGAAAATATAAGCACTACCGCAGTTAGGCAGGAGTGTGGGGAAAAGAAGTCAATGGGGAAAAACAAAGAACAGGAGTGTCAGACATCCTGTTCACTCTGAGAGCTGGCTCTGAGGGAGCTGGATCAGAAAAAAAAATAAACCCATAACACATTGGCTAGTCACTCAGTGAAGGTCAGGCACTTGCCCACTGCTGAAAGAAACGAGACACTACACAGCGATTGGATCTCGTTGAACCGATAGCGGTGTAACAACAAAGATATTCATTGATGTAGCACCTTCAATGTGGTAAACCACTCCACTGCGCATCAGAGGAAGAACCGTCGACTAAAATAGGCGACCGAACCACACGGAAATGTTAGAGAGGCACCAGGGGGGAGAGAGAGAGAGAGAGAGAGAGAGAGAGAGAGAGTGCGCGTTTGGGACATTTTAGAGGGGGTCAATTCAGAACAGAAATGCGGAGACATTTCTTCAGCCAGAGAGTGGTGGGCCTGTGGAATTCATTGCCGCAGAGTGCAGTGGAGACCGGGACGCTAAATGTCTTTAAGTCAGGGATTGATAGATTCTTGATGTCACGAGGAATTAAGGGCTACGGGGAGAATGCGGGTAAGTGGAGTTGAAATGCCCATCAGTCGTGATTGAATGGTGGAGTGGACTCGATGGGCCGAATGGCCTTACTTCCACTCCTATGTCTTATGGTCTTATGGTCTTATTTTGCCCTGGCAAGTGGAGGCTTGCTGGTCAATGGTTAAGCAATGGAAAGTTCGCTGCACCAGAGGCCAGAATTGAAGGAAAACAGAAGGTTGCAATCCGGTATCGCAGGGATTTGCACAGTTACTGTGAAACGTGACCCGTTGAAAATCCTGCATTGCTCAGTGAAGTTTTCTTGATCTCAGTGCAGCTCATTCTCGAGAAGGGCACACCCCAGGCAGGCCTTCACTGCCAGCCTGGTTAATTGAGGACGCTTGGCTTTCTATTAGATTATCATGTCAAAGCATCTCAAAGGAACTGCAGACAATGAGGTGGCGTGACTGAGATGTAGGTGACATGTCAATCATACGGTGTCATCAGCCTCTCACAGCCAGCAGCGAAATATCAGCACAAGGGGATGGTTCAAGAGGATTCCCATTCAGCCCATCAGTCCAGTGCCGGCTGTCTGAAAGAGTGACCAACTAGCCCAATCACCCTGGAATATTTGCCCCTTTCTAAAACTTCCACTGAAATTGCTCCCACTGCCATGATCAGCAGCTTATACCCAACTGGGAGAGAGTACAGAGAAGACTAACTGGAATATTTCCAGGGATGAGGAACTTTCATGGGTGAGACTGGAGATACTGAGGGGGGGAGCGGTTCCTCTTCAAGCAGAGAAGGTTCCGCTCAAATCTGGGAGGGGATTCGGACCGAGTGAGTGAGAAGTAACTGCTTCCCTCTGCCAGGAGTCAGCGGAGGTTGAGAGAGAGCTGGCGGTCGGGTAACGTTGCAAATTATTCACTCAGGTGAGACCCCAGAGTGTTTTTTTTAAATGACTTTAATCACGCCAGGAGTGGTCATGATCTGGGATGCAGATGCCCAAGAGGGCAGTGGAAGTAGGTTCAACAGTGGCATCAAAATAGGATTAGATCAGTCCTCCACGTGGCCAAGTGACTGGGAAAGGGGAATGCAGTGGGGTTGGCTGGACATCTCAAACAACGGGCCGAGTGGCCTCTTGCTACATGACACCATCTCCTGATACAAGAGAATCGATGTTTCGGGCATGAGCCCTTCTTCAGGAATGAGGAGGGTGTGCCAAGCAGGCTAAGATGAAAAGGTAGGGAGGAGGGACTTGGGGGAGGGGCATTGCAAATGCGATAGTAAGGGTGATAGGCTGGAGAGGGGTTGGGGGCGGAGAGCTCAGGAAGAAGATTGCAGGTTAGGAAGGCGGTGCTGAGTTCGAGGGTTGGGACTGAGACAAGGTGGGGGGAGGGGAAATGAGGAAACTGGAGAAATCTGAGTTCATCCCTTGTGGTTGGAGGGTTCCAAGGCGGAAGATGAGGTGCTCTTCCTCCAGCCATCGTGTTGCTATGGTCTGGCGATGGAGGAGTCCAAGGACCTGCATGTCCTTGGTGGAGTGGGAGGGGGAGTTGAAGTGTTGAGCCACGGGGTGGTTGGGTTGGTTGGTCCGGGTGTCCCAGAGGTGTTCCCTGAAATGTTCCGCAAGTCGGCGGCTTGTCTCCCCAATGTATAGGAGGCCACATCGGGTGCAGCGGATCTCCAGCATCTGCAGTCCTCACTTACGACCATTTCCTGATACTTTAATGACACACTAAGGAAAGCCCCCTTCAGGGGTTGGTAACTGGGGGTTCCTCAATGCTCTGGATTGCAGTCAGAGCTCAGGAGAAGGGCATGCAATTGTAGTTTTGTCTCACTCGAGAGCAGCAGCCCCAGTTATCCATTGCTATTTGCAAGGGGATTGAGGTAACTGCTGAAAAATGTGTCGCTGGAGAAGCGCAGCAGGTCAGGCAGCATCCAAGGGGCAGGAGAATCGACATTTCGGATATACTGTCTCGGAGTTCTGTTTGGTAAGGCCATCACGGCGTTCGGATCAGCTTCAATCTAATTGAAAAGTTTTCACATATGATTCGGCAACGTTGAGTAATCACCTGACTGGTTGAGTGAAATGGAGCCCTCATAACTACACTGCACGGGATCAGCCGTCAAGCCAAGAGGTGGGGCATGGAAGATGGCGCGTCACTTTCGGCCAGTTGGTAACACTGTCCTCAAAAAGCTGGAAGGCCAACCTGCTGACGGCAGCAAGAAGGAAGCCATTCAGCCTGCTCCGCCACTCAGTTAGATTACGGTCAGTCGGCAGTTTAACTGCAATGACTCGACTTTGTCCCCCAGACCATCACACAGGTCGCCAGCTGGTGACATCACCCAGACGGACAGGCAAATGTGGCGGACAGGGCTTCAAATCCCACGATGGCAGCTGGTGGAATTTGTATTCAAATGAATAAATCTATTGTGAAACCACCATCAGAAAAGTCCATCCAGTTCACTCGAGCTGGAGAGCAAGGAAACAGACCCTTCGGTCCAACCCGTCCGTGCCGACCAGATATCCCAACCCAATCTAGTCCCACCTGCCAGCACCCGGCCCATATCCCTCCAAACCCTTCCTATTCATATACCCATCCAGATGCCTCTTAAATGCTGTACTTGTACCAGCCTCCACCACTTCCTCTGGCAGCTCATTCCATACACGTACCACCCTCTGGGTGAAAACAGTGCCCCTTAGGTCCCTTTTATATCTTTCCCCTCTCACCCTAAACCTATGCCCTCTAGTTCTGGACTCCCCCACCCCAGGGAAAAGACCTTGTCTATTTATCCTATCCATGCCCCTCATGATTTTATAAACCTCTATAAGGTCACCCCTCAACCTCCGACACTCCAGGGAAAACAGCCCCAGCCTGTTCAGCCTCTCCCTGTAGCTCAAACCCTCCATCCCTGGCAACATCCTTGTAAATCTTTTCTGAACCCTTTCAAGTTTCACAATGTCCTGCCTATAGCAGTGAAACTAAAGTTGCACGCAATATTCCAAAAGTGGCCTAACCAATGTCCTGTACAGCCACAACATGACCTCCCAACTCCTGTACTCAATACTCTGACCAGTAAAGGAAAGCATATCAAACGCCTTCTTCACTATCCTATCTACCTGCGACTCCACTTTCAAGGAGCTATGAACCTGCACTCCAAGGTCTCTTTGTTCAGCTACACTTCCCAGGACCTTACCATTAAGTGTATAAGTCCTGCTAAGATTTGCTTTCCCAAAATGCAGCATCTTGCATTTATCGGAATTAAACTCCATCTGCCACCCCTCGGCCCATCTGGTCCAGATCCCATTGTACTCTGACTATTGTCCTTCAGGAAAGGAAATCTGTCATCCTTTACCGGTCTGGCTTACATGTAACTCCAGACTCATAGCAAACGTGGCTGACTCTTAACCAGTGGTTAGCACTGCTGCCTCACAGCGCCAGGGACCTGGGTTCGATTCCTGCCTCAGGCGACTGACTGTGTGGAGTTTGCACGTTCTCCCTGTGTCTGCGTGGGTTTCCTCCGGGTGCTCCGGTTTCCTCCCACAGTCCAAAGATGTGCGGGTCAGGTGAATTGGCCATGCTAAATTGCCCGTAGTGTTAGGTAAGGGGTATATGTAGGGGTATGGGTGGGTTGCGCTTCGGCGGGTCGGTGTGGACTTGTTGGGCCGAAGGGCCTGTTTCCACACTGTAAGTAATCTAATCTAATCTAATCACCCTCTGAAAGAGCTGATTGGGTTCAAGGGTTAATTCAGGATGGGCGGCGAATACTGTCCTCATGGATGGAACGTACACCCCGTGGAAGAACACAAAAACTCCCCGCCTCCAAAACAAATTGGTCAGTTTTGAAATTTTCAATTGCACCCCACCTCAATGCAAACAACGTTTTTTTTTGGGGGTGTGTAGTGAAATGGGAAAGAGTGTTCCCTGTTTCAATCCCCTTTGTTTGAAGAATTGCTTCCTGATTATACGTTGCTGGGTTTACAGTTCCTGTTCTGAAAAGCAAACAGATGAGATTGGTTTGTTAACTCTCAAACCACCTACTCAACGCATATTCGGGCAATTTCTTTCTTAAACAAGCCAAGGCTAATTCAGAGACCAGGAGTCCGTTCCACACAATCTCCCGGTCCGTGGCACCTTGACACCAACAGCATGGGCACACACAAGGTCACCTGGACGCTGGAAATCTGAAATGGATAGAGAACTCACTGGAGAAACTCACCGGCATCTGGGGAAGAGGGAAACGCAGAGTGAACATTTCGAGGCTGACGTGAGTGTTCTTCAGTCACACCAGGCTTGAAAGGTGAACTCTGTTTCTCTCTCCGCAGATGCTGCCAGACCTGCTGAGTTTCTCCAGCAATTTCTGCTTCAATTTCAGCAACAGCACAAGTTGGTGAAAACAAATGACAGGGCGAGGTCTATGCTCCCCTCTACTCTGTGACTGACTCCCGGACAATCTATTACTCTCTACCTCGATCAACCCCTGCCCCTCGGATGCTGCCTGACCTGCTGTGCTTTTCCAGCACCACTCTGACCTGGGGAGCATTCATTGTCCAGTCCCTAGTTGCCCCCCTTGAGAAGGTGGGGGGTGAGCTGCCATCTTGAACCCGCTGCAGTCCATGTGCTGTGGGTTGACCCACAATGCCCTGAGGGAGGGAATTCCAGGATTCTGTCCCAGTGACACTGAAGGAACGGGGATATATTTCCAAGTCAGGATGGTGAGGGGCTTGGAGGGGAACTTATTCTCCAGTTAAAAAGACAAGCACTTGGAGCTGGGTGAAAAACAAAATCACTAATTGCTCTGTCACTCCCTTCAGAGCCACAGGTCTTGTTGTCTTCCAGTTCAGATCTGATACCCGTCCCCGGATTTTCAGCACTTGGGCTCCCTCAGCTCCAGCTCTGGGGTTTCCTGCCGAAATCTTTCCGTCTCCTCCCCTCCCCTGAAGTGTTCTTAAAAGCCTCCCTGTCGACCAGAATTTAACCAAACCATTCAAGGGCTCTGGATGTGTTGGATTTTCTCTGAAGACTTTCTCTTGTGAAAGCAGCCTGGGATGATTGACGAGGTTGAAGGTGCAATGTAAACCCACATTGTTGTTGTTGTAAACCCCCTCTGTTCTCACAAAGGCCCGTCCAGACTCTGGTTTCCAGCATCTGCAGTCTTTGTTTTTACCACGGAACGTTTGCCTCCATTGAAGGTGCTAAATCAATGCACGTTTATGCTGTCCTGAATCCCTCTGTCATCACAAGCCCAGGACACAGCCATGAATCGGCCACCTGACCCTCAAACCCACACACAGCCCTCCCTGAACTCTACTCTCACTCCGGCTATGGTCTGTCCCCTCTCTCCCTTCCCAGGTTTGTGATAACAGAGGGATTCATGACAGCAACAGCATGCATTTATGTAGCACCTTCATCGTCGTCAAACTTTCTTAACCCAGGATCAGACCGCGGAACACGCTTAACCAGATGTTGTGATGAATATTGCCGAGTGAATTACTCCCCCAAACCCGCTCACAGGGTTGAATTAAAAGAAAAATCTGTTATTAATAACGAGATTAAACCCGTCGGGCAATTAGTGCTGGCGGCACAAGGGATGACAGTGCAGCGACTTTTCCTTGATAGAGATGATGGACCTTTGCATGAAACGGAAATTCTTGTCAAAATTTGCATTGGGAGAGATTGAGGGTGCAACTAACACAGGAATCCTCTCCCCAAGAGGAAGAAACCCCCCACCCACACCCAGCTTCACTTTTGTCCAGAAGTTGCCCGAGGTTGGACAGTGTATAAAGGTGGTGACCGAAAGCTGAAACACTTTGAGTGGCTGTTAGAAAGGAAACAAAACACGTTTGTTTGTCTTGGGACGAATGTTACAACAAAACAACGTTTGTTGACTCACCTGCTTGTGGTTGCGAGGTAACGTGCCCCCGCAGTAAGCCAGGGTCTTGTACAACTCCGAGGGCTTGTAAGTTTCAGCGCCGCTTTGGTAAATATCACCTTCCGCCCCGGTGCACTCGGCGCTGTCGTAATCCTCCTTACGGCTCAACCTTTTCACCCTTCGGAAAGTCATTTTCCTGCGATGCTCATCCTCTGCTGCCTTCCTCGCCCTCCTCCTCCTCCTCCTTCTCCCCGACCCCCCTTTCCTCCGGTCGGATGCAAGCCAACAGCGAAGTCTGTCCCGAAGTGGAAATGGGTTCTCTGACACATCGGTTTATGATCGGAGTCTGAACGGATGCTGGCGTCCCCAGCCCACACCCCCTTCTGCCGCACGTGGTTGCAGTTTCATTCCCACCCCCCCCCCCACTCAAGATAAGAATCTGCAAACACCATGAAGCTTTCAAACTCTTACTAAGAGTCACTCTCTCCCTTCTTCAGATCGAGGGATAAATCCGTTTTCTCGACCTGGATATCCCAGTCTGTCCCCGACCCTCTCACGGCTGTATTTCCACAGCGTCAATCCCACAGCCGCACCTCCACACCACTAGCCAGGGGCAAAATAAAACCGGGCAGGGGCTGGAATGCAATCGATGTGGCAGTATGAACACCAGCTCTCTGACATCAAGTCCTACCTCCCTCTTGATCAGGACCACCCCCCCCAATGGTCCACCAGGCCACTGGCATCCACGCTGGCCGTGCCCACCTCGCCTCTGGTGATCTCCCTTCCACCGCCTCCAACCTCATAACCCCCCCCCCCCCCCCACCAAGATCCACAGGCCTGACTAGCCCGGCTGACCCATCATCTCCCCACACTCCTGCCCCACCCAGCTCATCTCTTCCTACCCTGGCTCTATTCTCTTCCCCTTGGTCCAGGCGCTTCCAACCTACATCCAGGACACCAACAACACCCTCCACCTAGTCAGAAACGGCCATCCCCTACTCCCTCCCTCCCAGCTCTTCATCTTGACTATGGACTTATACCCATCCATTCCCCACAAGGAGAGCCTGCAGGCCCTCACTTGCTTCTCCAATCCCCCACCACCAAAACCCTCCTCCGCCTCACTGAATTAGTCTGTACCCTCAACAACGCTTCCTACAACTCCTCCCATTTCCTTCAGATCCAGGATGTGGGGCCATGGACACCCAGAAGGCCCCCAGGCTGGACTGAAACAGTTCATCGACTCCACCCCCAACTTCCACCCCCACCCCTCCAAATCACTTGGGTCCACCTCGGGCACCCCCTCCCCACCTCTCATTCCTTGACCTCTCCCTTTCCATCTCCAAACTGACATTTACTACAAACCCACAGACTCCCATAACTACCGGGACTACACCTCCTCCCACCCCATATCCTGCAAGGACTCCATCCCGTTCTCCCAATTCCTCCATCTCTGCCGCATCTGCTCAGACGAGGAGACGTTCCACTCCCACGCATCCCGGATGTCCACCTATTTTGAACAATGTGTTTTTCCTCCCTCTGCCATCCAGACAGCCCTCCATCCCATCACCTCCATTCCCCGTTCCACTGCTCCCAACCTCCCCCCCTCCCAACGCAATAAAGACAGAGTCCCCCTTGTCCTCACCTAGCCCCCCACCAGCCTCCACACCCACTGTCTCATCCTTAAATCTTTCCGCCAACTCCAATAGACCCCCCACCACCAAGAACAGCTACCCCTCCCCACCCATTGCCCACCTTCCGCAAGGACCGTTCCCTTTGACAGTCCTTGGTTCACGCCACTCTCCCCACCAACCCCACCCCCAATCCACACCCCCACCCCCGGTATCTGTAACCAAAAAAGATGCAAAACCTGCTGGCACACCGTCCCCATCCCCAGGGCCTCAAACAGCCCTTCCCGGTGAGACAGAGGATCACCTGCCTCTCCTCCAACCGAGCTTCCTGCATCAGGGGCTCCCGCTGTGGTCTTCTCTACATCAGGGAGACCGGACGTCAACTTACGGAAGGGTTTACCGACCATCACAGCCGGGCCCTCAGGGACGATTAGATCGCCCAGTCCCTGCCCATTTTAATTCCCCTTCCCATTCCCTTTCCGACATGACCATCCTCGGCCTCCTCCATTGCCTCAACGAACCAAACCGCAAATTGGAGGAACAACACCTCACCTTCCGCCCAGGCAGCCTCCAGCCCGGAGGGCTCAACTCGGAGTTCTCCAATTTCAAATCACCTTCCCACCTATCCCCCGCCTCCCTTTCCAGCCCCCTCCCCTCCCCTCGACCAACCAGGTGGTACCTACCACATGTGTTCACCTGTCACCAGCTCACCACTCCACTCCTCTCCTCACCCATAACCCTTCCCACCCCCCCACCCCCTTTACCTGCAGCTCCCCCTGACACCCACCTCCAGTTACACCCGAAATGTTGACTTCTCCACCACCTGATGCTGCCTGCCCTGCTGTGCTTTTCCAGCACCACACTCTCGGCTCTGATCTGCAGTCCTCACTTTCTCCTAGCTTCCTCCCGTAGCCCAGAGATGTGCGGGATAAGGCCATGCTGAGTTACCCATAGCAGCCAGTGCTGTGCAGGCTCGGTGGGTTAGCCATGGGTAAGGCAGGGTTACAGGGTCTGGATGGGATGTTGTGGAGGGTCAGTGTGAACTCAGTGGGCTGACAGACCTGTTTCCACACTGGAGGGATTCTGTGATCAATACAGCTCGTTCTGCTATAACGCGTGTTCCATTAATGCAAATTCGGTATAACACGATTGAAGAATTGGGTACACTGTTTCTGAAGTGCAAACTTTTAAATTGATTATAATGTGATTCCTGCCCCATTAGTTTAAACAGTGCTGCTATAATACAATTTTCTTATAACACAGGATTGCATAAGAATGGAGCTACCGCGCTTATAGCAGAACAGACCGTACTCCAAAAGGACTTCACTAGCTGTTAATACTCTCTGGGACACCTTGAGAAGCTAGTAATAATACAAACCTTTCTTTTAAAAAATAAATTCGGATTAAAGGAAGTGGATTGTACAAGGGAATTTTGTACAAACTCAAAAGCAGTCTCCTGCAGATGATGGAAGTCTGAAATGAAAACAAGAAATGCTCAAAATGATTGTCAAGTCTGGCCGTCTCTCTGAGAGAGAGGATTATAGGGTCAATGTTTCAAATTGAAGACCTGAATTTCGATTCAAACTCATTTCTTCGATTAAACTTCAGAAGTTTCTTGTCGATGTTTGTGCCCGTTCAGTAAAGTTGATGGCGTGCCTTCTTGAACAAGTTGCTGGAGAAACTCAGCGGGTCCTGCAGCATCTATGGCGAGAGAGAAACAGAGTTAACATTTCCGGTCCAGTGTGACTTCTTCAGACCCAGTAGCAGCTAGGAAAAGGCAGGTGCTCTGAAAGCTAGTGTGCTTCCAAATAAACCTGTTGGACTATAACCTGGTGTTGTGGGATTTTTAACTCGGGTAAGATGGTATTTAAGGAGATTGTGGGGGTGGAAATGGAGTCCAGGTAAATGGCTTCTGGTCTCAGGCCTGCTATAGTGCTCCAGTGAAACTAAGTGCAAACTGATTTCCACTCAAACTGTTGTGGGTTAGCCTGGCTGCTGTTTGATGTGATCACGGTGTGATAGTATCGTGGCTGCTATATAGCGGCCGGTTGCTTTGTCACCTTTTTGTGTTCAGCTCTCACTGTGGTTTCATGGCATAACAGCGAAAGGTGAGTCTTTCTCACCAGTATCCCACTGTCTTCACCAGCAAGCCGAAAGTACTGCCTCTTTGTAGCAATGTCTATGAACTGGGTGCCTTGCAGACTGCAATCTGGAATCAGAGGAAGGGTCACTGAACCCAAAACGCCAGCTCTGATGTTTCTCCACAGACCTGCTGAGATTTTCTGTCGTTGTTTCTGATTTCCAGCATCCGCAGTTCTTTCAGTGATAGTGACCATTTAGCCATTGTCTAACTCATTTGATTCACTAATGTCTGAAAGGGAAGACCTTTAGGCTGTAAGATACAGCCGTCTTTCCCCAGTCTAGTTTACACAGGCCCACAGCAATGTGGCTGACTCTTAACCACGCTCAGCAATGGCCCAGTGAGCCATTCCGTTTTAGGGCAATTAGGGACAGGCCATAATGCTGGCCTGGTGACATCCACATTCCCTGTAAGAATAAAGATACAAAAAAAGGAGGGTCTCAGAAGAGGTGTGCCTGACAGCTGGGTGGTATACAAACCCACTAACATGTGGTTATACCTGGTGCTGAAAATGTGTTGCTGGAAAAGCGCAGCAGGTCAGGCAGCATCCAAGGAACAGGAGAATCGACGTTTCAGGCATAAGCCCTTCTTCAGGCTTATGCCCGAAACGTCGATTCTCCTGTTCCTTGGATGCTGCCTGACCTGCTGCGCTTTTCCAGCAACACATTTTCAGCTCTGATCTCCAGCATCTGCAGTCCTCACTTTCTCCTCGAAGGTTAGACCCTGGTGCCCAGGCTTTGTGTAAGAAGACGGCTAAGAGAGGGGGTTAAACCCTGACCGAACATCCAACGGCCATTCTGTCAGCAGCAATCTGCCATCGAAAAGGCATCTCTCTGGCAACAGCAGAGCTGGTAGCAAGCTCA